>NC_047132.1:5991448-7191448 GCF_009829125.3 Periophthalmus magnuspinnatus
ATCTACACACAAAAAAAATTTTAATCACAGCTCAGATATTTCAAATTGTTAGTATGGGGCATTTCAAGCACACACATTTCCATAGAGATTAGCAGGTAGAAATGTTACCTAGTGCACTATTAAACACAGTATTATAGTCAGATTGCACATGCTTACCTGGAGTATTGTCCACTGGTGTGCATGGCCCCTTTATGGCTACAGCTGTAAAGTCAAAGCACATGACTAATGGAATAGTTGTTCAATAATTTAAGTTTATTTATAAAATGTGCAATAATAATCTAATGATAATAATATGGTAATAATCTGGCAACCTGCACCTGGACTTATACTTTTTTTTTGCTTGTTTGTATTGTATTTTAAACAGGGCACCCCATGAAAAAGTGAGCCCAAATGTTCCCCTGTACAAAAAAACACATAAAGAAAGAAAGAATATGCAAATACAGTCTCCTAATTATCGCAAGACAGGTTTCGTAATCATTGTTCAACGTCAACAGCTCATGGTGGGGTGTTAACACATACTATAAAGAAACTGGGAGGTTTTCTCAAGCCCCTGGGAAAAAAAGACTTTGTGGTTTATGTGAGTTGGGAGAAGTGGAAAGTGAAGCTCATTTTTTGTTGTATTGTCCGTTTTATGATGCATTTAGAAATCCTTTATTTGATGAAATGTTCACTCGCTGCCCTGATATTTTCTAGTGTAATGACGACAACAAGATGAAATGTTTGTTTAATTTTAATGTTTAGCTAGGAAGAAGCGGCAGATGAGTTTGTTTAAATGAGTCCATTGGTTTTTCTAACACACGTCTGGAAACTGGCCTGTTGTATTTTGTTAATGGTGTCTTATAAGACCATTAAAGCGCTCGACATTTTTGTTTGCAAGACACAATAATAAAATAGAATCAATAAAAAAATAAATAAATCAAATACTGTAAAATGTAAATAGATGTACTTAATTAATTATAAACCCTAATTTAAAAATAAGAATCGAGATATTTAAAAACAAAGATGTAGACTCTTGGTTCAACCCTACTATTGGCAACTCATGCAGTATCGATGAAGGTAGTATATAATTCTCAGGGCTTATTCTCCATTGAGTGAAAATGAGTAGCTTGATGTGTGTCTCTGAACTGTGCGGAGTACTGTAAGTATATCAAAATCTCTCTATGTATGTATCTGTGTGAGTGTGATAGGATGGATAATTAAAATCATGTAAAATGCTTTGAATAGCTAAGGGCTGTCCGGTCCCTGTATGACCGGAGCAGGAGCTGTGTTCGCATTGCCGGCAGTAAGTCAGACCTGTTCCCGGTGCATGTTGGACTCCGCCAGGGCTGCCCTTTGTCACCGGTTCTTTTCATTATATTTATGGACAGAATTTCTAGGCGCAGCCAGGGGCCGGAGGGGGCCTGGTTTGGGAACCACAGGATTTCATCTCTGCTGTTTGCAGACGATGTTGTCCTGATGGCTTCTTCGAGCCAGGACCTGCAGCAGGCACTGGGGCGGTTTTCAGCCGAGTGTGAAGTGGCTGGGATGAGAATCAGCTCCTCCAAATCCGAGGCCATGGTTCTCGACCGGAAAAAGGTGGTTTGCTCTCTCCGGGTGGGTGGTGAGTCTCTGCCCCAAGTGGAGGAGTTCAAGTATCTCGGGGTCTTGTTCACGAGTGAGGGAAGGATGGAGCGTGAGATTGACAGGCGGATCGGTGCAGCGTCTGCAGTGATGCGGTCACTGTATCGGTCCGTTGTGGTAAAGAATTTACCGGTCAATCTACGTTCCTACCCTCACCTATGGTCATGAGCTCTGGGTAATGACCGAAAGGACAAGATCGCGGATACAAGCGGCTGAAATGGGTTTCCTCCGCAGAGTGGCCGGGCGCACTCTTAGGGATAGGGTGAGGAGCTCGGTCACACGGGAGGAGCTCGGAGTAGAGCCGCTGCTCCTACACGTTGAGAGGAACCAGCTGAGGTGGCTCAGGCATCTGCTCAGGATGCCTCCTGGACGCCTCCCTAGGGAGGTGTTCTGGGCATGTCCCACCGGGAGGAGGCCCCGGGGAAGACCCAGGACACACTGGAGGGACTATGTCTCTCGGCTGGCCTGGGAACGCCTTGGGGTCCCACCGGAGGAGCTGGAGGACGTGTCCGGGGTGAGGGAAGTCTGGGAGTCCTTGCTTAGACTGCTGCCCCCGCGACCCGGCCCCGGATAAGCGGAAGAAAATGGATGGATGGATGCTTTGAATACCCATAGATCTTACAAACATTTCCTCACATTGTTTTGTAGTGTTCAGATGTGCATAGAGTGTGTCTTCAAACTGTGCAGGGTGCTGTAAGTATCTAAAAATCCATCTATATATGTATCTGTGTGAGTGTGGATTGATGAATAATTTCTTGAGTCTTGGAATACCCATAGAGATTAAAAATATATGTTTTTTTCCCCCATGAACCTGATCTCCAGATGTCTAGATGAGAGTAAAGCATGTCTCTGAACTGAGTAGAGTTCTGTAAGTACTTCAAAACAGCTATACATGTATCTATCCATGTATGTAAAATGCTTCCAATACCCATATGATCAGATTTTTTGCTATACTTTCCCCATGTACCTGATCTCCAGATGTCCAGATGAGCATAGAGCATGTCTCCAAACTGAGCCGAGTGCTGTCTGAACTGGGCCTCAGACATGAAGCAAAGCTCCCGTCCACTCAGGCCCTGGAACAGTGTACTGACTCGGGGCAGGTGGTACATGTGCTCCGTCCACCCCAGCCACTTCTGTACCTGCATGTAGCTCCAGCTCATGGGGTCTGTGCACGAGACACGTTACAAGTTACAAGTCTGTTTACATTTTGTCAAAGGTTAAAAGAATATATGTTAGAAGAGAGGAGAGTTAAACAGTGGTGGATGAAGTACTCAATTTTGCTACTTAAGTAAATGTACAGATACAGAGGTAAAATGTTATTTCTGTAAAAGTAAAAGTATCACAAAAGTATTTAATTATTAGTTAGTATTTGTGATATTGATTAAAAAATAATGCATATTTTGGTCAGCAGTACTAGTACAAATTCATTTCTTAATTTTCCATATAAATTTCGTGTATTTATTTTTGTTTCCTCAAAGCCAAAGACTAAACTCGAAAACCCTAGGATGTTACCTTGAACATGGTAAAAATAAATCCTCCAATCATCATCATGAAAAGTACTTTTTACTTTTCAGTCCAGTTAAAAAATGTAGGAAGTAAAAATAAAAAAGTAGTCACTGTAAAATTAACTTAAGTACAGACACCTAAAAATCTACTTAAGCACAGCACTTTACTACTTTAACTTCATTACCTCCACCAGTGGAGTTAAAATACTAATATTTCAATTGGAAGAAATTTTTTTTTTTTTTTTTTTTTTTTTAGTAAAGTACTGTAGCGGGGTTGACTGGTTCAGAATAGTTAGTTTATGAGTTAAGATGTTTGTGATTTTTGAACTTTAGGATTGTCAGTGCTGCAGGTTTGAAGTAGGAGAAGTATTTGATAACAATTTTGTTTAGAATTATTACCAAAAGTTAAAGGAGTCTACACTAAAGTAAAAAGACAAATGCTTGAACTGGCAGAAGAAAAACAAATAACCAAATTCTGCAAATAACTAAACATATTTCAAACTAGCACTATGTCATTTTTGTAGTGCTTGTTTCCATGGAGATGTTACTGCTTTGCCTGGAATGTTCCGCAGTGTGGTATTTAACTTATCTATCTCACAGTGCACATTTTAAAACGGTCCAAGAGCAAATATCTGAAAGAAGACAGAAATATGAACTGATAAACTGATAACAGGGCCACATGCATGTTTATAGAAGTCCAAAACTACAGACTTGGCAGGTTTGAAGACACAGGGACGATCTGATTTCAATTTGAACGACGCAACAACTGGATAACTCAACAGTACTCCTTTTCCACAATGAACTTCTGTCAGTATAAACAATGGCTCTTTATAATCTCTCTGTCAACATGTTTGCAGAAGACACACTCGTGAAGGTCGCCATTGTCTCCTGTTGATTTGCATGTGTACCTTGTGTGATGTTGAGCAGTTTGCACGCTGTGTCCACATCTTTGAGGACCTCTCCCACTACCATGGACTGCATCTGCTCCAGACACCGCTCCTCCATCTGGCCCTCGCACTCTGAAATGCCGCAGTGTGATTGGACGGGTACGGGGGAGCACGGTTCAGTCTTGTAAACCTGCATGTAATGGTGGTCTGGCTGTCTGTGGTCAATCATCACATAGTGCATCCTGGAGGAGTCCATGTTGTGGAGGGTTTGGTGGCTGTCGGGACTTCCCATGCTGAAGATAAATACAGATTTGAATTAAGTCATTTTTATCTGTAAAGACAAGTATCACAGCCACCTCAGAGATCTTCCTGGAAAAACAAATGATCCAGTTGTCAATCAAACAGGGGCGTACATATTGTATACCCCCTTTTCACCGTGTTTTACCATGAAAATTAAGGTCAAATAAGCCTCAGTGAAGTTAATTAAACATGAAAACCTGAGAAATAAAACTATTTTCATAAGTTAGAGTTAGGGGCCTACTCCCTTCTACCACTCCCTGAAAAAAATAAAATGTTTAGTTTTGCTCCATGCAAGGTAAAGCACCAGGGGCCATAATATAAAGTTATTTATCATGACAGGCCATGTTTGTACTGTAGACTAACATTCTTGTCTCACAGCAAGAAGATCCCCGGTACAATTCCTTCCAGGCTTGGGAGTTCAAACAACAATGACATAAAACCCTAAATGTCCCAGAGCATTTTGAGATAGTGAGACACTGATGCTGCTGCTCATCTTATTAGCTTAACAGAAATGATCCTAAAGTAAACATGACCGTGGAGATGTGCTGTTTGTTTTAGTCATCACAGCTTAGTGAAAGTATAGGCTTTGTTCAAGCAACTGCAGAGGTGGCCGTCAATTAACTCCATTTAAACAAATTGCACTTCAAAGCTTTTTCACCTTCTCACCTTTTTCCATAAAGTTGAGTAATATTTGGCCAACAATACTATCTTCCAACTACAAGATCCTATTGTACGTGATTAAAGCTATACAGTGACATGTAAATTCATTATGAAGCTGAGTTTTGTGCGCCTTACTTCAACATAGTATTTACTTTTTCAACATTTTGGCCTATTTCTTGAAAAAAAAAAAAAAAAACAACAACAAATGTGCATATTCTTGTTTAATTTTTCTGTCTGGTCACAACAATACTGCATTATACTAAAGTAATGTCATTGTAAATTGATAACTCCACCCTCACAATCTGAGATACTGGTGCGTTAATGAATATAAATTGTGACTCAGGCCAGTATTTAGAGTTGGCCAAACACATTAGAACTATATGGACCATGTTTTAATGTGGTCCACTATGGAGAACATCACTGAAGTCAACATTAAAATGTGCATTAATGTTTGGAAACTGTGAATAATAATGGGGAGAGGTCAGCTGTGGTTATCAAAATGTATAAGAAACATAAGAAAGTCAAGAAATGCACTTATTATTGGTCACCAAATGAATAATCTGCAGTCACACTGTTATCTTTCACTTGTACAATTTCAAATAGGCTATTGGTTGAATTGAACTAGTTTTCTTTTCCGTCAGTAGGGAAATGAATTAGCAGTTACAGCCACAGATAATTACTAATTTTGCAGAATTTTGGGTCATTTTGCAAAACAACATATTTTGGATCAATGGATGGAGCAATTATCTCCATCTGGGCCACTGCTCTGGAGCTGTGCCAGAGTCATGAAAGTGGAACTGAATGGATTGAAAACTGTGTCAACCAAATCAAATAAATATAGCACATTTGTCTTGGGAGCTGCATTGCGTTTCTGACATTCCTTCATACTTTACAAGCTTGTGGTTAATGATAAAGAGTAATACTTTGTGATAACTACGAAAACTTACTTTATATTGAACAAACAGCTTAGAAAGTACTTTACTACGGGGTTGAGTTAGGGGATTTGTTATTTTTGGA
The DNA here is from genome assembly GCF_009829125.3 of Periophthalmus magnuspinnatus. Classification (NCBI taxonomy): domain Eukaryota; kingdom Metazoa; phylum Chordata; class Actinopteri; order Gobiiformes; family Gobiidae; genus Periophthalmus; species Periophthalmus magnuspinnatus. Next base: position 5,997,438 of record NC_047132.1, read on the forward strand.
TTTGTTAAAGTGTTACCAACGGCAACCAGCATATTCAGCTAAACACAAAAGTCCAATTTGAAGTTTTGTTGTTTTTGTTTTTTTTTATCAGCAACAACAGTCTTACCTGCGTCTGTCTTGACTGCTGCAGGTGGATGTAACTTCAGTCTGATGGAGTCTTGATGGAGTCATTTTGTGTAGATGCTCAGAGCAGAAGCATCTCCCATGGGTTTGGTTTCAGCTTTGTTTTTACCACAATGACTTTCAGTTTAAATATAAGTAAAGACAGAAGGATGTGTCCCATAGGCTGTTCTGCTGCTTAATACTGACTGGAGGCACTGACGATAATCTTAAGTAAACAGTAAAGCTCTCAGGTGGGTTTGAAGCCAAATCGGTACAGTATTTTAGACAACTTAAGCATAATGTACTTTTGCTTTTGTCTGATTACTACACAAGTGAGTTTTGTTAATTAAAAATGCTTTTGAATGACACTTAATTCTGTAACAGGTGCACCTCTGACAGTGTTTCCTTATACATGCAGCTCACATAAAAGTCTTTTTCTTTCTCGAACAAAGTGGTTATCAAGCTTTTTACATCAAGCATCTCCTGACAATTGTCTTCTGAGTAGCACCAGATCTAAACCAAGACTATATCAGGCAAAAAAAGGGCTAAAAATAGTTTGAAATGAAAGAAAACAGTTGATGTAGTTGTAAATAGTGGTTAACCCAAACGAGGACAAAAACATGAATAGATTCAGACTCTAGATAAAACAAATACTCAAATCTGCGGAGATCCCCATGTACCACCAGCCCACAGTTTGAAAAACACTGCTCCAATGTATTTTAGAACTTTAAAACAGTTACATGAACAGTACTGTATGGGACATGTAAGATTCTTCTCATCGGGGTATTATTCATGTTGCAAATCAAACAATTAAGTCATGTTTCAGTTGGTATCTGTATCTTTAAGTTCTCCTCTAAAACCAGGGCCAATAGTTTAGTATTGGTGAAAGGTGCGCTCACACTCGCCTTGATCTTTTTCTAGCTTTTGTTTAATTTGGGTCTAGTCCAGGGTTAGTCTATATGCACTTATGTGTCTGTTTTATATCAGTACATACAGTTGAAAGTGAATGAACTGCTGTCAAAATATTAACAGCTTGACAATTTTGTTAACTTCACTGTAAACATGGACGATCATTTTAGATAATACAATGCACAGGTTCTTTCACTAGTTCTGTCATAAGAAAAACAAAACAAAGGCATTTTCTTTTTTTTTTTAAGTGATAATTTAATCATACAAACATTCATCAAACATACAGGAAAAGCTTTGTATCCACCCCTCTGCTCTGGTTGGATGAAGTGAACCAATATTTATTTTGCAGGTAGATTTGTCATTAACATGTTGAACTGGGAACATTGTAATTTGGCTATTGTTAAGTTTGAATCACGTCAAAAGATTGGAAATGTTTTGTTCTGGTTTTCGGTTGAGAGCTTATATGCTTAGGCCTTATTCTGGAGCACATTGCATAGCTCAGAAATAGTGCAGATATTTCTATAATATGTGTAGTTCATGTGAACATCTTTGTACAAATAGTTTTATTTTACCCAGGACAAATTAAAAAGGCCATGTAGATAAACAATGTTATCCCGTGCCCTCCCCATACATTCAAATTAAAATGATAACTTACAATTCAAAAGGCCATTACAAGATAAATACAGTTTAAGAACAAATGGTTGGCCCAAATGTCGGACTTAACATAATGGTAGACTATACTCTATATTTTATAGTCAGTATTTGTATAATAATGTCTTTAATACTGCATTATGGTCTGACAAAATAAAGTATTAGACAAATGGATGTGATTATTCTTCCTAAAAATTGTACAGAATATAAAACATTTACTTTATTGATTATGTTAAGTACCATGGATTGGAAAAAATATATATATAACTATTTTGTCTTGATGGATAATCTAGAGGAGAAAAATGGTGATATGCAAATCCCTACTGACTTTAGACAAACTAGAAATGCAAGTAACGTTACCCATTATGCAAAAGCCGTGATAAAACCCATAAAAGAATCCATTAAATTGAAAATTCAAAAGCTTAAGGATTGTTACCATCATTACTACTGATATTGACAATCCAGAAATTTGTAAAAGAAAAAAAATCTTAATAAATATGCCAAACGTGAAAGCAGAGACTTAAGAATCAATTGGCAAAAAAAATGGCTTTCCTCCTAAAGTTTTAAAGAGACACACATACTGTATACACATTGTACAATTACACATCTCCACCGTCATTCAACTCACAACTAAAAAAAAAAATCCAGAGAAAGTAATCGCTCAAATCACTCGTTTATGAGCAGCATTCACTCGTGCAAACTGTGGGTGTGGGCCTGGGTGAGCTGCACAGTTGGTCAGTCCCGGTGCACCTCGAGGGAGACTGACGTTTGCATAAATTTAGAGTTCTGAATTTCTCCACCAGCTCCTCCTCTAACGCCGCTGCGTCCCAGGGTTTAGGATTGGCCGGAGGAAAAGGGCTCCTTTAAACCCTGTGGAAAATAAATTAGAAGTTTTGATCTGCGAGATTAGCTGTAATGAAAAACAGACAAACAAAAAGGCTTTGCTCCTGACTTTGTATCACTTTAGCTGTGATGTGGTCTTGTCCTAATCTAGTTCTGTCTTATGGTAGTTTAGGGTTTAGTCACAGTTTTGAATCATTTTAAATACAATGTTGAGTGGGTGAATGAGAAGGAAAGATAAGTATAAGATGATTAAAAGCTCTTTAAAAAAAAAAATCAATATTACAGAATATATCTCCTTTACAAAAGTCCACAGAGGCGATTGATTAAGTGATATTAAATGAATATCCTTTCTTACCTGGTTTGAAGAGACTAACGATAGATTGCTTTGCAGATTATTTGCTACTAAATCCACAGAGGGGTGTGAAAGTCCATTCTGATCTGGCTGTGGTTGTGTGAGCTCTCTGTTGTCGAGGAGACTGCTGTTGTTGCCGTTCACACATTTGCCCTTCTGTGGCGAAGCGAAAGGGTTGTAGTCTCCCTCCAGGTTTCGATGAGGCTGAGTGTTGAACTCTGCCTGAAAAGATGAGAGCTGCTGCGTGACCCCGAGAAGACCTCCAACTTCCACACTCAAGATCACCCAAATGACATCTGTAGAGAAAAGGTTTTAGATTAGATTTATTTACTGTCATTGTTTGGGGGAAAAAAAAACAAAAAACAACAGAATGCAGCAATGCCCAGATCAAGCAGAAATATATAACAGATATTAGGTGGATTACATGGTCAGTGTGCTTGATTTGACAGCTTTTGCATAAAAGCTGTGTTTCAGTCTAGTGGTCCTATGTGAATCAGGGAAATGGCAATTGTGTTGAGGGAAAGGGAAAGGTTAAACTGTAATACCACAATATACATACATTTGTCCTGGTTTGAACCTTGTGTAGTCCTGATGTACACTTGGGTTGGTCCTGGACTAGTCCTGCTTTAGTCCAGGTCTAGACCAGGTTGGGCATATCATATTATCAAATTTTTGGGTTACAATTATTGTGAGAAATAAACATCACAATTTAATGATTACTCACAATAATTGACACCATGATCAAACAGTAATTTTGTTTCATTTCCTGTATCTTATATGTTTCAGTAAGTGACCACGTTTATGAAATCAAACTTTGAGTGATAAAGTGAAATGACGTGGCATAAACAGCCAGATAAAAAGTGCTTTACATTAAGAGTACTTGTTTGGAATATAAATTTAATATAAATAACTGAATTTTGCTTTTAAAATTGTCACAATTATTTTATTCCCACATTTGATGAGGTGTGTGTGTGTGTGGGGGGGGGGGGGGGGGGGGGGGAATGCGAACACAGCCAAAGTCTTGTCTATTGACAGATAGGTAATTTGACTACTTTATTGAGCTTGACTCTCTCCCTCCTCATATCCTTTACAGTGAATAGTGTACAATGATTGGATATGTAGTGCTCTGGAGAATATCAAAGATGTTCCAATGCACTGGCCAGTATGGGCTCAAAGGAGTGATTGACAAACACCCATATGGGCAAGTTGGACAGACTAAAAATCAGCTTTGGGGAAGGCGTTATGGTTCATTCAAAGTGCTGTTTTTGCATGTTATGTGTTAACTGCCAACACATAACATACTTAGATTATCACTCCCCCTGATATGTGATATCACAATCACAGGCAACATGCATCCTCTAATGAAGCTGCTGCAAATCGCATCAGGTTTGTCAAGTTGCTGTGTACAGTTTTGTATCATGTTTTTGTATATTTGTGGAGAATTGTCATGTGTGAGCATGGGTAATGTAGGCATGTGGGTTGAGCATGGCACAGCTACAGCTTACAGCTTACAGCTAACCATAAGGAAGGTTCAAACAGAGCATGGGAGATATCACTAAATTACTCAGACATGCATGGATAACATTGGATAATCACAATAGACCCTTTTGTAATTGTGTGTACTTGCTTTTAACAAGATGAAAGGAACAGAGGGAGTGGTCCAAAATTAGAGTAATATTATTTAGGTCTAATCAGCATTTCTGAACTAGCTTTGACAGACAAAAACGTTTACTTTTCTCACCTCCGAAGTACAATCCTGTGGCTGTGCACATTCTCCACTGGCCCTGGTACATGCCTGGAGATGAAGGGCTCTGCATCTGGACACTCACATCCACTATTTCTTGAGGGTTGAGAGAGCGTACCATCATCATGTTTACGTGTCCAAACTGATCTCCCCCCACATACTTCAGGCACACTCCAGGAGGCCACGACTCAGGGCCTGAGGACACATGGACAATGCAGTAGATTGATAACAATCACATACATCAAATAAGCTCGCTATGTGAGTGTATTATAAACACCTGTGTTCTGTATCCTCCAGGTTTTAATAAAGGGTGTGTCAGGAGGAATGGATTCACCTTCACCAATGGTCACATCTTTCACCAGCGACATACAAGGTGCACTGATGTTAGGACTTTCAAAGTCGTAGTATGCTCCAATAGCGGCCTGTAGATTCCTGATAAAGAGGAAGGGTAAACGTTAAATGACTGTACAGTATGTACAAAATGCATTTAATGAGAAGTTAAAATCATGTGGAAAAAGATTCACGTGACCCGTGGCCATTTACAGTAGAAAGCAGAGGTTTATTTTTAGAAGAGGGCTGCAGAATACGTCACGTGACATTACTACAGACAGCACTGCTTAAACACAGCCATTGTCTAAACAAAAAAAGCATTAAACTCTGGCCACATTTAAGTCCTGCTACTAATAAAGCAAGAATCTGATCAGACTAATTTAGTGTATGAGATTAGTTTAAATAATTTGACAGTAAAAGGCCGCAATAGTCTATTTTGCATAAATGTACAAGAAAAAAAGAGGGAAAAGAAGAAGAAACAGACCGTAATGAGTGTTTAACAGATCAAGTGCTTTTCGAGCTCTTGAGTCATGCGCCATGCCTGTCCAGTGGGTTATGTAATTACAGCACACGTACAATACTATCCTACACACTACATTTACAGCAATGGAAGCTTCAAAATACATATTATCTCAACAAACGTGTTAGATTATCGATGCAAAATATGATTTTATTGATCATTATTCAAATAGAGACGTGTGTTTTGGTAGAATGACCTGGTGATAAAATGAAAGTCACGGGCCTCTTGTTATTTCAATAGAATAAACACAACACATAATTATATTTAACACAATAATCCGCCGTGACTTGAACATTAAAGTGTGCTGATGTGGTGTCATGGTTGATGCTGTACAGACAGCAGTGCTTCTACAGCAGGAGGAGCTAGCTTTGGAGTTTGTTACTACAGCGTCATTGGCATTAATTGAACCTGGACAAATTTACAAAGATCACGATATAATCCCGTGCCAAGGGGAAATAAGAATCAATCCCCCGTGGCAAATAATGTATCCGAGTAGAAGCAACAGCACAGTAAACCATCCACACTTTGTAAACTTCCATAGCCAGCCTCGAAGGCCTCACAGACCGCGGACTCACCAGTTCGTCATATCCAGGAAGAAGGCGCAGCCTGCAGGATTGAGCTGGAAGCCGAGCAGCCTCTGGAACTCCGAGATCAGTATGTCTTTGTCTGTGGTGCCCATGCAGCTGAACTTCTGCATTAGCTCTTGGTCTAGGTCTAGGTCCATGCCCTCCATTGCGGATTTTGCCCGACAAAGCTCGGGGCTTCGTACCTAATTTAGTCCGAGGCCTCAGCTTGTCATAACAACTCAACTGCAAGGCCTAGTGCGCATGTGCAAGGCCCAGTGCACAGGTCACATGACCAAATGTACTACGCAATCCGTCCCCAGCTGCGTAAAGCCCTGTGTGCGTAATCTGAGACAGAAATAAACACAGGGCTTTCCAAATCCACTCAACCAAGTGATCGAATGCACGTTGTTTTATAATACTAATTGAAAACATACCTTAATACATGATATAAGAGCAGAGATATGCAGACTACTGTACTTTGTCTACAACTATTTCTGTCCAAAGTATAGTTATATTATTCGGCATTATATGATAGGCACTGCACATGATTTGGCTCGACGCTGTAGGCTCTTGATGGGTAAATATAGCGCAAACACATCTCTCGTGATTGGAGGACTCCGGTCCATGTTTTGTCCTCATGTGTCCTGCAGGTGGCGCTGTTGTATCGGTGTGTGTGTGTGTGGTTTGTGAGAGCAGGGGGTTCTCTCTGTCCGGTGTACCTCGGGCAGCAGCAACAGAGGCTGTGCGCGGAGAGCAGCGGCTAACAAGATGCGCACGGCTACAGCTGTGCACTGCGCTCATGCCCCCACCAGCTACTTACTCTGATAGAGCAAAATAAAGGTGTTTATCCCGGTTAACACTACGCCAAGACAGGATGGCCGGGATCATCAAAAAGCAGATTCTGAAACATTTGTCACGGTAAGTGTCTTCGTGGGGGTTAGCTTGTTAGCCTTCTCCTCTAATGTACTCCACATCTCCTTGAGATCGTGTACTCTCTACATCCTACAACTGTGTGATTGATTTGCTCGTGCTCCACACTAACACGCTGTGACTGTGTGTCTATCTGAGCCCATGCTGTCATGATCTGTGGATACACACAGTACACTGTAGTAAACCCTGTGTTTTTGTGTTAAAGAAATGTGTTAAGAGAATTGTGTCCCTAGATCTATGGCAGTACACCAGGCAGAGGATTAAAGCTCTAAACAAATAGATCGACTTACTGGATTTAAACCAACATATTAGTTAGATTCCTTGAAACAAACCATTCATATGGCCATGTATTTCTGAATACATTTTACTACCACACCCCTCTTTTAGAGCCTACAATAGTCTATTAAGTACCAGTTAATTCTGGGGAGTCTACCATTTTTCTACATTTTTTTCTAACAGATCCAGTTTTTTTACTTTCAGTTACAGTATTTATGTTTGGTACTTTTTCTTCAGGTTCACCAAGAATCTGTCCCCTGACAAAATCAACCTGAGCACCCTTAAAGGGGAGGGCCAGCTGTCTAACCTGGAGTTGGATGAGGAGGTTCTGCAGAACATGCTGGACCTGCCCACCTGGCTCGCTGTCACTCGGGTGTACTGCAACAAAGCTGCCATTAGGGTAGGTCTCTGAGTTGTCAAACCTGATGGAGCAGTTGTGAATGATGTTTTTCTCAAAGACCACATGAAAGAACATGGTGTTTTTGTACTTTTTGAACTTAAGCTGAATAAATGTAACTGAGATTTAGATCCAGGCATGTCTAATCATCAGTGATCAGTTTTGGTCTTTTTAATCAAACAGCTTGTGGTTTCGAGTTTGGACTGTGAAGGAATAAATTGGGTTATTTTTTATGTTTAGTTGCACTGATTGAAAGTATGTCTTGTTTATGTTCATTAAATCAATATTGAAAGGCAGCTTTATAAATTTTTTGTAAAGGAAAAAAGGAAAATCAAGAAAATGGGGAAATAAATTGTGATTTTTTTTCCAGTGTCACCCAGCCTTACAGTGTACAAGCTCTGTATGAAGTTAGGTTAAAGCATTGCCAGGTCTCAGTATAGGAATACTTAAATTGCTTAAATAACATTTTAATTGGAGTGAATATATTTCCATGACATATGTATGTATGTATTGTCACAAGTATTCTCACTGAATCAGAAGAAATCACAAAGTGCTCATTGTTAGGGTCAGGGCAGCGCTGTGTGAGGTGGTGCCTTCTACAGAGCGCACAAATAGGGCAGAATGCTGTTCAAACACATCTTCACTGACTTTTTTGTCCTTACTGTCCTGCTATTTTTAGATACAATGGACAAAGCTAAAAACAAGCCCAATATGTCTGGTAAGAATTTTAGTCGGTACCTGTAATTTTTTGTCCTTGTTCTTTAAAACTTTTTTTCAAAATCACTGTTGTATTATGTTGTGTAGTTCTTGGACAAAGTAGAGGTAGAAATGAGAACATGTGAAGAACCACGTCCCCCTAATGGTCCATCTCCAATTGCAATTGCAGCAAGTCAGAGGTACATATGAACAAAGCATATTGAGCTCATTGCCAAAGTCTTGTTAGGAGGCCTGTCACAATAACAAATTTTGAAGTACGAAGAAATATAGATGATAAATGATAATATTGAATCCCATTATGCCACTGACACAATAATTGTAAAAGCAAGATTTCCCCCCAAAACTATTCTATACATACCGTAATGAACATGCACTACAATGGATAAATGAGACGGTTAATGCACCATAGAAGTCATTTATTCAACCCTCTACAGTCCAACTCTTATTTTAGGGCAGACAAACAAGTACTAGTACATAGAAAAAGTACATACACTAATTATTGACCCCCAAAAATAATTGTTCCATCTTTCGTGATGAATGATAAGTCTATATAATAATTATTGTGACAGGTCTACGTGTTAGTCTGACTTTTAGGTAATACATTTATCAAAATGTCTTATTACAGTGAGTATGGTTTTGCGGAGAAGGTGGTGGAGGGCATGTCTATCAGAATCAACTCTATCACCATCAAGGTTCAGGCTCGTGCCTTTCATGCCTCTTTTGAACTGTGGCAGCTCCAAGGGAGCAGCCTCAACCCCAAATGGCAGCGCAGTGACCTCCGCTATACTCGCATCTCCGACCCCAAAAGAGGAGAGGTACTGTAGTCTTTCACAAAATGTCTTACCAGATTGATGCTCTAATTACGTATTAATATCTATATTACACTGTTCATTATGTTGCAGGTGTTAACCTTTAAAGAAGTAAACTGGCAGAGTCTGCGGATTGAGGCAGATGCCATTGAAAGTAATGATCAGGACCTTGGCAGCACACCGTTACGTCTCATCACGAATCAGGGTCGCATTCGTATTGCACTGAAACGTAGAGTACGTTTGAACCAAATATCACAAACTTCATAATGACTTTATATTGATTAAATGTATTTACTAAATAATTTTGTTATTGAATTTAGATAAAGGACTGTAATGTGCTGGCATCCAAACTGTTCTTTATCCTGGATGATCTTTTGTGGGTCCTGACTGATTCTCAACTCAAAGCTATCATCCACTATGCCAAATCTCTCAGCGAGGCAATGGAAAAATCTGCTAAGCAGAGAAAAAACATGACTGCTGAATCATTGCAGGTTCCACACACTGTTTTTTTTTATTTTATTAAACAAAGCACTATTGCCATATATGTTTGGAGATTTTATTTAAATGTGTTTTGTAGGCTGCTCCTACATCTCCTGGGATGCATAGTCTCTGGACTGAGCCCTCTCCTGCTTCCACTGGGAGCCCCAACAGTATGAGTCAGTACTTCGATTTGTATGACGTTAAAGAGTCCTCTTACCACACGTCTATATCTCGACTGGATCTGCACATATGCAATGATAGTTCTTCAGCAGATGAAGGTAAGATTAAATTAAACAATCAAAGAGACCTTCCTGGAGCAGATTGTAAACTCTTGTCATGTGAATCCAAACAGACGAGCCACCCCCACCGGCCTCACAGGGCTCCATGCAGCTCACCTTTAAGAAGCTGGGCTTTGACTTCTACCCCATCCATAGGCCTGGTGAGACAGACAACTGCCCTTTTTCTTTATTATTTAACCAATTTGCCCCAAAGCACAGTAGTGCTTTCATTCACACCAACTCAGCCTCCATTCACAACAGACAGGAGGATTACTACTCAAGCAGAATAAATTCAGAGAGACCAGTCCCATTACTCTGGGTTGAATTCCTCAGGTTTACAGTGTAGAATAGCTAACTAGCCTCTAAGCTAATCGGGTACTGACTTGTTACAACTTAATAGGTTTGTACAGATAAATAAGAAGTATTTCCCTCAATAATGATTATTCTCCTTACAGCTGATGGATGTAAACACTGGGAGCGCCACAATGCAGCCATGGAGGCTCAGGCGCAATGGGCAGGGAAGTTGCTCCAGGACTTTCAGAGGAGAGCAGAAGCCTCTGGCTTTCCTGGGCCAGTCACTGAGAGTGTTTTATTGACCAAGGGCTCTCCTGCCAGGGCAGGGCAAGGTATTGACCTTCAAAAAACATATATTGACTTCTTTACTTTGTAAAATTAATATGACCTTTGTCTTTGTTAATGCTTTAGATAAACAGTCTACTCTCAAGTCATCTGCATCAGAGCAAATATCCAACAGAAACGCTGCCTCTACAGGGGCCTCATTGAAACGACTGCGGTCGAGCTCTGTGGTGATCAGAATGGATGATTTTGACATTCACCAGGCAAGGCTCCTTTGACATAATTACATTTATTTGCCCAGCAGATGCTGTACTGTAATAAAAGACCCAGAGCATTATGCCCCTCAAGGGAGACAATAGAAAGCCCCTTTAAATAAAAGCATGGAAAATGCAGTGTACCGCTGTCTTTTCTAATGGTCACTGTCACTCTCTTATCTCCACACAGTAATTTTAGAACAAATTGAACTAAATAGTATTCATTTATTTAGGTTAGATCTGCACTAAAATCCCTGTTGATTATTATCTTTTAGCATTTTTATCACGTGCCAGGCCCAGGAATTATAATTAACCGAAATTTACAGGAGGTTTATTAGAGATTAGCAGCCTGGAGGCATCAGCTCCACTTATAGCCCCAAGGCAACAAAGGACTCATTATTGTGGTGTGTGTATTTATATAGTCTGTGTGGGCAAATGCCAATTACAGTTCTGTTTTAAGTTAACGTGCAAGTTAAAAATGAACTAGTTTTATCGTACATTTGTAAACCAAAATATTCATGCGTTAATTACGTATTTGGAAAATCTTCATTGCCTCATACAATTTTTGATATTTTTATTTCTGTGAAAAACAAACCACAGATTTTTTTTTTCAGTTCCTCTTTTATTAATTACATGAACAGGTGTTGAAAATTGTCTATGGAAAACATTTAGTGCGTAACAGGATGTTGTAGCTATTGATTATTTGTCTTCCATCTTTTCACATTTAGGTGTCCACAAGAGGCCGTCAGAACAAAAGAACCCAGTCATTTATATGTTGTAACCGTAAGGCTCTTCATTTTCCTGACAACGTACCAGCAATCCATCTGCAGTTTACAGAGTACTACTTTCCAGACAACTCTAATTTAGAAGGTAAAACAGATGGAAATTAACACTTTCAACTGGCTAATCTTTGTAAATATCACTTTTTATATTAAACTGTCTTTAGGCTTTAGTTTCCTCTTTGAAAACATACCCACTTGCATTAATGAAACAGTCTGTTTCATTAATGCAAGTTTAAGTAATCTTGAATACTGAGGGGAGCAGAAATGGTCAAAACACCTTTCTCCGCCTTTAAACAAACAAAGCATCTGTAGATAGCGTGGATCTATAATAAGAACTGGATAAGATATTCCCCCTCTGTCCCAGGGTGAGATTGACCAGTGGCCACTCCATAGGAGCTGCAACTCCCAGGAGCTTGGGCCCAGAAATAATTCTCCCATTGAGCGCAATGCATTTTTGGGGAATTCAAACTGCCCGTGTTCAGTGACAGGGCATCCACAGCTTTCACAAAGGTTGGATTTTGTAGGGATTCTTCTCTCTTTTCACAACATGAACATCTATAAGTCTTAAATCCTCAAAGCGCCTAAAAGTTAGCTTTGTAAGATTTAGCCTAGCCCCATTCTAAGCCCATATTACCTCCGTTCTAGCAGCTATTGCTCTGATTGTGACGTCACATGATGGGAGGCGCTAGCCCATAATGAGGAAGTAATGCGGAAGAGAAAATCATTTTTGGGCCCATGCCCCAGTGAGCACTGGCCATTAAAACAAATTCGACACCATCTTGGCTTTATCTTCTAGACTTTCATTATACGTCTACACTGTGTTCCAAATTATTATGCAAATTGTGTTGAAGGGTGCCATAAGGGTGCAACAAGGGTGCAACCCTGGATGGTCCAGATGGATGGAGCGGTGGATGGTTGGTGGACGGCCACCGTGTCCCAACGATGTGGAGGAGTCATGTTTTGGGCTCGAATCACAGGGAGAGAGCTGGTCGGCTCCTTTAGGGTCTCTGAAGGTGTGAAAATGACCTCTGTTTCTCACTGACCATGTTCTTCCACGGTACAAAAAGAAGAACCGTGCTTTCCATAGCAAAATCATGTTCATGCAACAATGCACCATCTCATGCTGCAAGGAATACCTCTGCATCATTGGCTGCTATGGGCATAAAAGAAGAGAAACTCATGGTGTGGCCCCCATCCTCTCCTGACCTCAACCCTACTGAGAACCTTTGGAGCATTGTCAAGCGAAAGATCTATGAGGGCGAGAGGCAGTTCACATCCTGTAAAGAAATTCAAGCATAAACTCTCCACATACTCACAAGTTCAATGGATGCAATTCAGTTACAGGTCAATTGTGAAGCTCCTCTCAAATAAGGGGTCCTATGTTAAAATGTAACTTGACCTCTTAAGATGTTTTGATTGAAATAGCTTTTGATTTCAGTAATGTGCTAATACTTCTAATTGAAAAATAAACAAATAACCATTTTCAGTTCTTTACAACAATAACATGGTTTGAAACTGATGTGCTTAATCATTTGGGGCAGTGCATTTTTAGTTTTTATTTAAAAAAAAATACTGTTATATATAACATTCGAATTGTACTCTAAAGGTTGATGACTTGAAAATTATGATGACATGTCATTTATATTGACCATTTGGAAAAAATCTGAGAAAAATATAATTTGCATAATAATTTGGAATGCTATGTAGTGGTTAATAACCATCTTTAGCACAAGAAACTCAAGATGACAAAGGTATCTTTTAGAACTTGTTTTAACTAACTAATTAACTAAATAAATGCAAGATTTAATATGTTTTATATCATTGCAATACAGGCAAAGCAAAAAGATCTCCATGGAGAAAAGCAAGTGGCAGACCCGCTACCAGAAAAGTTACATAGTTCACCTTTTTATGGACCTGGTGCCTAAAAATATTTAAAAAGCCAGAAAAAATGCACAGCATATGACAATAACCTTATATGTGACACATTTTTCCTATGTTTATTTTAGCGCCCACTTCGAGCCTGTATGCTCAACTGAACGGCATTCAGCTCTGTGTGGACCCAGCCAGTGTCCTATGGATCAATCTGTTCTCGAGAGGCCTTCTCCACACTTTAGATCAAGTAAAAGCTTTTTATCATCTACAAGACAGCAACATGACAGAGGAGCACGTAGACATCCGTATGGACGCAGCTCAACTAAAGGTAAAATATATATATATATATATATATATATATATACACATAATTATTGATCATTTAAAGAATGATTACAGGACATTGAATTTATTTAGGTAACAAAATCCTTCTGCAGCAAACTAAATTTCCCCTCTGCATTTTTAAAAATTCTGTAGTTCAGAAATGCATATAACTATTGGTAAGTAGCTAATGTATGTTTAAATATGCAGCATCAATTGATCTTTAAAGTTGTACCATGCAATTTTTCCCCTGGTGGTCCTTCATATGTTTATCTCTATGGAGATGGAGATACAACTTATTGATTTTTTTTTTTTGTTCCTTTTAGATGGTAATTCCACTTGATTCATCTATTTTGGACCACCCAGAGCGTCCACAGTCTTTGTCTGTTGTCGTGCCCCAAATGGCAGTTAGCAATACGCGCCACTGTCCTCATGGCACCAGAGCTGACCTCAACAGCATCTACAACAACTTCACTGCCAACCATTTCTTCAAAGCTTCGCACCACAAAGATCAAACTGCCTTTCACCCTCTTCCACCTGTCTTCCTCAGACACTCACAGGAAACCAAACCACAGCCTTTAGATCAAAAGTTGCCCAGGTCCCAAGATGTCTGGTCCCTAAGTCTGTCCCGGATCACGCTTGGTTTTGATGGAGTGCGCAGATCTCCAAAAGGCAGAACACAGCCCTTTGTGGAACCCTTAACCATGTCAGTGTGGATGTGTAGACCAGCGGCTTTTTCCAGTCAAAACAATGAACAAAATGAAGGAGACAGGAATGAGGAGTTTGCTTCTTTTCACTTTCTGGTGCATGCTATCACTCCTGTCAAAATGTGGCTCAACCATTATCAGTATGTTGCTTTGTTGAGAATGAAGGATGCCCTGGCACGTTTAGGAGCAGAGCTGGGGCAAGATACCAAGGAGGTTAAAAAGGCTAAAGTAGACAAACTAGAAGCCTTAACAGCGTGTTGTGCTCTGCTCCTGGATTCTGCAGAAGTGGGGCTACTGTTGCCTCCCGTGAGCACAGAGCCGGAGCCAGAGGTGCCCCACACTCCAGAGACAGACAGCCCCAGCATCAGTGAGTCAGATCTTTCCCCCTCCCACCACATCCCAGACCTGGTCCCAGAGGAGAACGGGATCTCCTCTGTCAGCACGAGGGACGCAGGCTTGGATCAAGATGAACAGGAGGGGACAGTAGAGGAGGCGTGTGAGGCTGTGGAGGAGGCGCTACAGGAGGATGGATTAGATGTAAACACTCCTGTCCTCTCACCTGTCATGTCACCTGTCCAGTCACCCACCCTGTCCCGCGAGCCATCTACCTTTAGCCTGGAGGGAGAACTGTCCAGTGCAATTAATGTCACCAAGGACGTGACCAAAGATGCCCTCAGTGCCTCCCTGGACCTGACCAAAGGAGCGTTTTCTATTACAAAAGATGCCTTCAGCATGCTGAGCAGAGGCTCCGGGATGAGCAAGTTGTTCAGTCCAGCAAAGTAAGTAATAAGACTGTCCTGCTATGTTCTGGGCAGCATGATGAAGTAGGAGCCTAATGTTTTCATGAAGTGTTTCTGAACACTGTGTTTGTGCTGCACAGGGAGCCAGTGCAGCGCTCAGAAGAGTCATCTCCTGCCCCCAGTCTGCGCTCCATGAAGCAGTCGCCCTCTCAGCATTCCTTTGACAGTGCCATTCTGGACGGCAGCCTGCCTGATGAAAACCTCTCTGTAGATAGTGATCTTAGTGACGGTTTTGTTGTTTTAATCGGCTCAGGTGCTTAAAGCTGAATAAAATGTTTTCACATTAAAATGTGACAGTCAAAAGTAAATGTGCCTGTCTTCACAGAATCAGGTGTAGAGTCCATGCGTCCAAATAATACAGGCGTTAATACAGGCAGTCGATCCAGTCCTGCACTTGGCACTGACGGAGGGTCGTCCGCTGACCTCAGCAGCTCTCTGTCCCAAAGCACAGAGGACGTCTCACAAGATATGGTAAGGAACATTTTAGATACTACATGAATATCAATGACATAAGTAAAAATAAGAGAAAAATACATATTTTAGACTAGTATATACTGTTCATCTGACCTAACTTTATCTGTTGTGTTTCCATAGGCCTCAGCATTCGTACTTACTCTGAGTGGGATTGCCTGTACCATGGAAGCAAATGGAGAGGATCAAATGGTTGTTGCAGAAGCTCAGAATCTTGTCCCTGTACAATTGGGTAACATTAGGAGTTCAGACATCCAGGCTGGTCTAGTACAAGGTAAATCAAAATCTTTTTCTGTTCCTACTTCATTTTGTTATTATGCATTAAATGGGGAGCACTTCATTCTTCTAAAATACTTTGTTTTTCAGTTCCCATTGGAGTGCTACAGAAGCAGAACAAGCCCAGAAAGGCTCCTGCCGTAACTCTGCAGACAGAGATGGGCGTCTCTGCTCTGGAGCACTCCACTGGCTGTGTGAGCTTCATGAACATGAGTTTAAAGGACTGCCACGTGGAGCTGTTATCGTCCACTCTCGCCAATATTGGCCCCTTCCTCGAGGATGAATTTGCCGTAGACAGCCAGCCCTTAAAGCTTCACATGAATAATATCACCATCACTATAAAGGTAAAGGATAGTTATAATGCATTAGTCTTATATAGCGCTTTTCCAGACGCTCAGAGTTGCTTTAAAATGTCCTGCATTATTCATTCACTCCACACTCGATAATGGTAAGATACTATTTATAGCCACAGCTACAATAGTATCCAATCTGCGCCATTGGTTGCCCAACCATCACCAACAGTCTCACATACACAACATCCATAAGAGGTAATGTGGGTGAAGTGTCTTGCCTAGGGACAGAACAACAGTTTTTGCCACAGGTGCTCCACTGTGGCACCTGGCATTCACAGTGGACTCCCATCCAAGCACTAACCAGGCCCAGCCTTGCTTAGCTTCTGAGGTCTGACAAGATCAGTTCCCATCTCAAGTTGAATTGTTGTGATGTCGTTTGAAATCTACTAATACTGCTATGAAAATTGAGACAAAATACAATCTTTCAAATTTTAGGACGACGGTCCAAGAATCTATCCCACGGCCCCTCAACCTGTTCCAGCTACGTTCATTGTAGATCAGCTGTTGCTTGAGCGAGGTGATGATGGCATCCTGAGAGTCAAAGGTGTGTACCTATAATGAAGTATTATTATTCTATAATGTTAAGCTGGCCATATTATAAAGCTCACAGATATTGATATTACTAACGCTACTATCTTTGTCATTGCAGCGGAAAGCGCCGAACTGAAATCCACCACAAATGTCTCAATTACAGACTCAAACCAGGATAGCTCATCTCGGCAGAAACAGGTAAGAAAGTGACTTTGCTAAACAATGCTTTTTTAATATTTGCTTTGGAGCATTTAGTGAGTATTTGAAATAGTTACAATAGTGTCGATATCCATGTCTCAATTCAGATTTAATTTTTCAAAAATAATATGTCTTGGCTTGTTTAATTAACTGTCTTTGTCTAACTTTAACTACAGTCAGGAACCAGTGTTTTTTTTCTGCTCACTGTTGGCTGTTGGCTCCATTACACTAGTGTTATGGAGTTGTAATTACACTTGCTGCTGTCATCCCTACTGTAGCATAATTAGCAAGAACTTTTACGTGTAATAATTTACAGAATTTTTGTGAAACTTTGTCATTTATTTTGCAGAATCAAACCTCAGACGATCAGCTCTCTGATGTCCAGGCGGCTCTCACTCAGGTGCTCAGTGAGAGAGATCGCCTCCTGTTGGAGGTCAGGAAATATGACCCCACTTTCACCCTGTGAGGTACTGTTTCTCTGCCTCAGAATATTTTTCTGCTTATTTATTAGTTTTATCGACCAGCATGTTGGGTGTGTGAAGACTGGGAGAAAGTGGTACTACAATCTAGATTTCCTCACAGCACAAATGTAACAAAATCATTGTAAGAGAAAGGTGCGAGTGTTTCCCACAGCATGCATGGGTAGCTTTAAATCTCACTCATTACTAATTTATGTAACTCTAAAGTAGCATCTCCATGTCATTTTTTCACATTGATGTAAATGCATTTTAAAACAAACTTTACAAACATCAGTCCTACTGAAAATTATGCATGTTAAGCTTTACAATTTTATTGTACGACTAAGAACAGACTTGAAAATGTGATTTCTTCTATAGAATGTGTTTATTTTTTACTCATCTACAATAGCTGTTTAGTCCTGTATTTATTTTTTGTGTGTGGGCAAAACTACGAGTAGGAAAAAAAAAAAAGATTGCACTTTTTAAGCAGAACTATGCTGCTCCCAAGAGACGGGTGCATGTCATCATCTACACTGGTGGACTTATCCATACAAATGAATTCACTCTTATCTACTCTGCACACTTTCATTCCTCAGTGTTTATTTTTTACTTTGAAGTTGTGAAATTTTTAGTATTGTTCTTTTTACTGTGAAACTATGTGCTCTGTGGTTTAATGACCTCCAAACACATGCCTTTAAGCTGTAGACACCACGTTGCACAGCAGCTTTAGTATTGTAACTGGGTCAATGGAAGTTTGGGATTATATCGGCAAACCAGGTTTATTTGATACTTGTTTTGCATATGTAGTCAGTCTTATAGTGTTACAAAATGGTTTTGTTTTAGTAATTATTTTGATTATGCACTTATAAAGTCATATCAAAGTAATATTTAAGGTGATACCATATGAACTTAGTATTGATGGCCAAGGAACTCTGGCTTTAAAATACTAGAAAAAGAGGAAAAAATATATATATTTGGAAATCTGCAAGCTACAACAAAGATTTCATGCCTCAAAATGCCAGGATGGTTGTGGTTTTATTTTTTTTTTTCTTTTGGTTCTTTCATTGGATAATCTGTGACATGGATAATTTTGA
Source organism: Periophthalmus magnuspinnatus (assembly GCF_009829125.3). Lineage (NCBI taxonomy): Eukaryota > Metazoa > Chordata > Actinopteri > Gobiiformes > Gobiidae > Periophthalmus > Periophthalmus magnuspinnatus. The sequence continues at coordinate 6,016,035 of NC_047132.1, forward strand.
AAGAAAACCTCATTCATACTTTAATTTGCATACATTTTACTCATTGCCTCTGGAGATGAAGCATTTTACCTGATTAGTTGCAAATTATTTATGGCCTCAGTGATTTCCTCAACTGTCAGTAGGATTTATCATAGTTAACTGGAGACCTCTAGTGGTCTGCTGTGCTAACTGGACATGTATCTGAAGCATCATCTCCTTTTGCCTTTAAACTATGAATGACTGATTTACATTCTTTGTGGAATGTAATGTACAAAATATAAAAGCAATAGAATTTCAAAATATGGATTTATCAAAAATAGTATAGTTTGTTCCTAGATGCTAAATCTTATAATGATGCCACTAAATCTTTTTCCCCCAGAGTTTTCTTTTGTTTTTCCTATGTAATTTCCAGTTAATTATTGCCAAATAATAATAATACATTTTGTACTTTCAAATAATACAGATACAATGTGAGTTCTATGCTGGATTTAACATGTAGCTACCTACTACTAGTTGAAATATTACATGCATTCCCCATTTATTTTAACAAACTGGTGCTTTAGACTTCCTTTGCACGCTAAAGCAGGCCAGGTTTTTACATGTTAACACACAATCAAAAGTGCAAAATGTCATAGGAAAAGCGAACTTGCCACTAAGGAGAAGATGCACTAACTGAACTGTATTGTGTAAGATAATGACTTGTGGGTTTTTGCACTTGTGTGGTTAATTCACAAGATTTTGCACAAAAAAATGCAGTAAACTATTGTGAACCTTCATATTTGATGCAAATGTCACAGACCGTGTGGACAGTATTTTAACAGTTATGTGTGGGTTTTACGTTTGCTTTATTTTATGTGAGAAAAACAGCAGATGATTGGTTCTGTGAACCAAAAGGTACTATGTGAAATTTCTTTGAGGATAAAATAAATATGTTGAAAAAAAAACCTTTTTGTTGGTATTTAACTTGGTAATGGTTTCTTATAACTTACTGAAGTTAACTTGAGCGCATATATATATACACATATATATACATACACACACACACACACACACACAAATACAACATTGTTGGTACACTTTGGGTTAATGAAAGAAAAACTCAAAATGGGCACAGAAATAACTTGAATCTGACAAAAGTAATAAAAAAATTCTATGAAATTTAACCAATGAAAGTCTGACATTGCTTTTCAACCATGCTTCAACAGAAATACTTAAAAAAATAAATAAACTCATGAAACAGGCCTGGACAAAAATGATGGTACCCTTAACTTAATATTTTGTTGCACAACCTTTTGAGGCAATCACTGCAATCAAAGGATTCCTGTAACTGTCAATGAGACGTCTGCACCTCTCAGCAGGTATTTTGGCCCACTCCTCATGAGCAAACTGCTCCAGTTGTATCAGGTTTGAAGGGTGCCTTTTCCAGACGGCATGTTTCAGCTCCTTCCATAGATGCTCAATAGGATTTAGGTCAGGGCTCATAGAAGGCCACTTTAGAATAGTCCAGTGTTTTCCTCTTAGCCATTCTTGGGTGTTTTTAGCTGTGTGTTCTGTTGCAAGACTCATAACCTGCAACTGAGACCAAGCTTTCTGACACTGGCCAGCACATTTCTCTCTAGAATCCCTTGACAGTCTTGAGATTTCATTGTACCCTGCACAGATTCAAGACACCCTGTGTCAGATGCAGCAAAGCAGCCCCAGAACATAACAGAGCCTCCTCCATGTTTCACAGTAGGGACAGTGTTCTTTCCTTGATATGCTTCATTTTTCCATCTGAACATAGAGCTGATGTGCCATGGCAAAAAGTTCCATTTTTGTCTCATCTGTCCATAGGACATTCTCCCAGAACCTTTGTGGCTTGTCAACGTGTAGTTTGGCAAATTCCAATCTGGCTTTATGATTTCTTTTCAACAATGGTGTCCTCCTTGGTTGTCTCCCATGAAGTCCACTTTGGCTCAAACAACAGATGGTGTGATCTGACACTGATGTTCCTTGAGCTTGAAGTTCACCTTTAATCTCTTTAGAAGTTTTTCTTGGCTCTTTTATCATTTGTATTATTTGTCTCTTTGATTTGTCATCAATTTTCCTCCTGTGGCCACATCCAGGGAGGTTGGCCACAGTCCCATGGAGCTTACATTTCTGAATAATATGTGCAACTGTAGTCACAGGAACATACAGCTGCTTGAAGATGGTCTTATAGCATTTACCTTTAACATGGTTGTCTATAATTTTCTTGCTAATCTCCTGAGACAACTATTTCTTTTGTTTCCTCTGGTCCATGTTGAGTGTGGTACACACGGTCACCAAACAGCAGTGATGACCTGTAGCTCCATATATAGGCCCACTGTTTTTCTTTCATTAACCGACGGGTACCAACAATTGTGTGTGTGTGTGTGTGTGTATATATATATATATATATATATATATATATATATAAAATCTATGTATACACATGTATTTAAAAAAAAAACATGGAAAAAAACTGTACAGCTGTGAGTTTTTATTGTTCTGTTGTCATATTATTTATACTTAAAACACATTTCAGCAATATGTGAAAACATTTTTCCAAGAATTGATGAATCTTAGAATACTTTTAATCATAATAAAACAGTGAATAAACACTATTACACACAAACATTGTATTTTTTTTTTTTTAATCAATGAAAAATAATATGTTTATGCTTTGTGTTTGGAATCTGTTCACGACTTTTCAACCTCCTCACTGCCTCCCTCATGTGTTTGGGCTGGAGTGGTGGTGTGTCCCCCCACTTCTCACAGACGTCTAAAGCTGCGAGACAAAACCATAAAATTATTCACACATTGATGTCAATTATTTTTCACATGCTGTTCCATTATGTTTACCACTGACCTTCTTCAACAATTTCCCCAGCAAAAACCTTTGCTATACCGGACATGGCAATGACAACATTCTGGGATACAGATGATCCTGTTATGGATTGAATCAGCTGAACATGAACACAGAGAAGCTTGGTTACTTTTATTACATTAGGAAACAAGAACACAGGAAGATTTAAATTGAACTCTGAAGTCTTACCCTCTTAATGGCAGCTTTAGGGAAGGCAGATCGTCTGTACATTTCATAGCGATTCAGCTGCTCCTCAGAAAAGGATGAAACCAAAACCCTAACACAAAACCCATGTTTAATAGTAAATATTTTTGTTAATATGATTGCTTCGATGCCTCAGCATCCTCCTCCTCCTCTTCAGTGAACCACAGCTCACCTCTAATTACCCAGGAACCCCATTTATAATGAGCTACCACATCAACACAGTTTGTCTCGTCTCTGCAATCTCAACCCCTCTCTCCCACCCCATCACTCTTGTTTGTCTTAAGACATCTCCAGTCGGGGATTCTGCATGGACTGGGCCAGCCACCTGAGACAAAGCCCATATTATCAATCAATCAATAAATTTATTATCAATCAATCAATATCTTCATTGCATATTATTGATGGAGGTAAACAGGAATATGCAATCAAAGATCCAGCTAATTATACTATAAAGTTTTAAAAGTCACATAACCTGCTATTTATTCTTTTCCATATGCTTAACTGTTCATAACCACAGTCAGAGCCACTTATTCGGCTGACACAGTTTTGTGTTGTCTATTGTACATTTTTATAGCAAAATTAATTTTGCTTTTGATTGAATGTTCCCATTTTCCTGCTGTTCTTAACTTTTTACACTGTAATTTCCCCACTGGGGGACAAATAAAGGTTTCTCTTATCTTTATTGTGGGGTAGTCCTTGCAAGTCACTCAATTATAACCTGGAAAACTTACTGCATCTTCTGAATCTCATCCTCGTCTACTTTGTGGCGCTTCTCCTTCTTTTTGTCTGGGCCTGGAGCAGTGCCTGGAGCTGAGCCCGTTGCTGGACCAGGAGCAGGGCCTGTAGAAGGGCCAGGAGCAGGGCCTGGCTCTATCTTAAGTCTTTTAGAGGAAGGCTGACCAGAGGTGCTCTCGTCCTCATCTTCAGTAGCAGCTGCTGATTCCTTGAGAGCAATGTTCACAAGGTAAAACATAGATTTATCCAAATATCTATGGCATAAATATCACATAAACATTACATTTAAGGGAAAAGCACATACAGGTTTGCCACTTGATTTAGATGGCTCTGTAGAAGGCAACTCTTTAATCTCTTCAGCAGGTTTGGATACTTCTGGAATGTTTTCTTGCTGATAATCTGACTTTGGATGTTCCTCTTCCTTGAGTGTGGAGTTAGATATCTTTTCGGTAGTCTCCTCCGGTTTTATTCTTGCTGGGTCTGCCATTATTGACAAAGCCCACAAAATTACTTGTCACACTGTACCCTGAAATGGATTAGACGACAAAAATGTGAAATACGTATATTTTGACACGTTATTATCGAACTAAACAACTATCCATACGGCATAGTACTTCAATCCAATCAGGACTTACCTTGTGTGTAGCCTGATGCTGGCAACAGCTAGTTAAGAGAAATAAATTCACTAGATTCAAAAGACACATGTAAGCTATGAAATAGTTTACACGTTAAACTCGCCTAAAACATTATAAACTCGTGGTCTCATGCTATAATCACAAATAAAGCGAATGTAATGATTTTCGAAGCAAACTTGACCACGGCTTTTTTTTTTCTTTTGTTTTCTTCTTGTGTTTACTTCCGCTTCCGGTTTTAAAATAACTTTATTGACAGAGTCAAGACAAAGTCAAATTATTTTATTGTCTTTATCTTTTATTTTTTTGCCATAAAAGTGATTGGTTATAAAATATGAACGCTGTAATAAAATAAAAATTAATTTATAAAGATAAATACATAAAAATAACTGTCTTTAAATGTGCTATTTTGGGAGTGAAACTGCGGTTTGATACCAAAAATGTTACTATTTTTTTTTTTTTTTTACAATGAAGGATCGAAAAACTGTTTTAACTCTAAGACCCAAAACCCATAAACCAAATTCCCCAAATCAACCCAGTCGCCTCCACCACCTTTCCCCATGAAAGCGCCCGGGCGGGGGAGGAGAGCACGGTGTGAGCGCGGTGGGGTTTCGCGTTGGAGATGCAGAAAGAAAGGGTAGTTTCAAGGAAGTGACGGACCAATATCGGGGGACTGGTCAGAGGAAGTTTGTTCGTCCATGGTACTGGGCTGCCGACTGCCGTACGAAACTTTTCTCTTGTGGATACTAGCGGCGCCGTGGATTGGTACAGGCGGCAGATAGAGCGGTGGAGAAGGCGCTTTTTTCCTTTTGGTACAATCGAGGACGCAGCGAGAAAACGGGAATCATACAAGAATTTCACTAACCACAGCCTAAAGCCCTTCTCCCTGTCTCTTCCCCGCGCCTTTCTCTGATTTTGTCTGAGATCCGCGATGGGGAAGGAGCAGGAGCTACTCGAAGCGGCTCGCACGGGAAATCTGGCCGCCGTGGAGAAGCTTTTATCGGGGAAGAGGCAGTCTGCTGGCGCTAGCGGTGGATCCTCTGGCACCGGGGGAAGCGGCAACAGCGGCACCTCTTCTCACACGCTCTCCAGTCTGCTTAGGTAAGGCTCCACATTGGGAAATATGGAAGAAAGGGATGCTGGGGAATAGACAAGAAGGCATAGATTTGAGTGTTACTTGTAGGTTTACGTTTTGGTTTGCGTAAAGCTTGTGCGTCTCTGGCGTGACACTGTCCAGGGTAGTGCTGCGTCTTTGTTAGCTTCTCCAGCCATGAGTTGCATAAAGTACCTTGGTCCTGTGATGTCTCATAAGCCCCTTATGTAGTCCAGGTAACCGTAAATAGTCAGTCTATGCAAGAATTCAATGGGGATACAGCCAGTGTGTCCACTATCCAAGTCATTTAGACTATGACTTGGTTAAATAGGCCCATTGGTTGTGTTTATTATGCTTGTACAATTGCACACCACATCCAAAGGTGCTGTGGTTTGCTCAGTAGTTTCAGCTTTCATACTGACCCAAAAAACGCCTTAACTGGTTCATATTGTTGACCTGTCAGGTGAGCTTTTCACACAGACAACAAAGAAAATTAAGGTTAAGAATATAGTATTTTTAAATAGTTTATGGATGTCATAGCAAGCTGTCAGTAATATTTGTAATACTACTTTGTAATACCTTTTTAAATTTTGAATTATTGACTTAATGGACATTAAGTCCCTGGAGGAACCAGGGTAGTATTTTCTACAAACATTACATTAACATGATAAAGCCTGGGTTTCTTCTGCCTTTTTGATACTATCTCTACGATTTATAAGATCTACTATTAGCTCAGCACCACTGCATCTGTCTGCAAGCTTCTTAAAAATGAATCCTATATTAAGTATGGCCAGTGCTTCAAAACAGCTTTATACTTTACATAGTCATTGTCAAGTTATAGCCAACAAGGGCATATGATTAATGCATGTTGCTTTCCCTAGCCTGATTTTAATACTGATCACATGCAGATGCACTGACTGTCAATCAAGACAGATTATTGCTCCCATGGGAACCGCTCTCAAACCACCTCCATCTTGAAGAACAGTCGCTGTGATGCCCGGAGGTGAAGCATTCAACCATCACTGTGTGTTACTTAGTTCAGTCTGCCCAATGTACTCAAGATAATTACATTAAACCTTCCTAATCGGAAATCCAATTCAGTAATGTCATGCAGTCACGGTTTGTCTCATCTATTGCTGCAGATCTGTTGGACTGACAGGCCCATTGTGTCATCTATTCTGACTTAAGCAATCAGTGTTTGGTAATGGCAGCTCAGTAGAATCATTGTTTAAGCTTTAAGGAAATAAATTAATTAGTAACGCGGTCAACAAGCGTTTTCACTTGAATACCAAAGTAAGGACGATGTCGCAAGGTTGTTTTGTTATATTTTGCAAATCTGAAAATCTAGATCTTGGTGGGTTCATCTCATGGCTCCACAGACTTTGTTGACTGCTGTATGTTGATACCAATAACAGTTTTCATCCAGTGTTTGCAGTTATGTTTTAATCCTGTCAGGGAAGATTGGTTTTGTGGGAAAAATTTTCTCTCACATTCTTACTCGTTCTTTGTTTAATAATACATTGTTATGCCCAAGACAAGATGATATTATTGAATTCGAACTGATACAATCTCATCATGACTGGACCTATGCTGAATTGTGACATAACATACTATAACATTGTAACATGCTGGATACCTAAACTAGACAAGGCAGTTCTGGTGTTTCCAGTCCTAGGGTGCAATTAAAATTAGTATGATTAGTTGTAATTGACGAGATTCAGTCATTTCTAATCGTCAATGATATGCTTGGGTCTTTTTTATACCATTGACTGAACTGACATGGAGTAAAAATTGAATATCTCATTTGCCATATTACCAGGAGGCACAAACAAAACAACACTGGCCCCATATCTGTGATTTGTGTCTGCAGAATCAAATGTCACACCCCAAAACTATACATTTTTGTATTAATGAAACCCTTGAGAGTTGACAGATTTAAGCTGTTTTCCAGAATGCACAAAGCCCTCCCTCATTATCCTGCATTAAAACACTAATCTATTTGATTGTCTCGGGTGGTGTAGGAGTACTGTCTGATATACTTTTTTTGTGTTGTTGCTCAGGAATGGGCTGCTTGTCAGAACTTGTGGTGTTTTTGTAACCAGCTCTGCTCCATGGAATGCCAGCATTCCCAGGAGGATGCTTGTGCAGTGGTTGCCGAGGGACACATGGGACTGACCCCGACTTGTTTAACACCACAGCCGCCCCTAAACATTTGCTACACAGCTCTCCATTAGCACTTCAATGAGTTGGGCAGGGCCTGGACCCCTCCGAGCGGTCACGGTCAAACCCACACAGGGTCAGCTACAGTTGTCACACCCATACTGCATTGTTGTTGTTTACACAGTTGGTCTGGGTTTTGCATACTGTACTTTCATTTAACCAGAAGTGGGGAGGAAATAATAAGTTATGTCTACTCAGTTACATTTATTTGAGTACATTTATTTCTTTATATATATTTTTTATTTTATTTTATTTTATTTTATTTTATTTTTTTATTTTATTTTATTTTATTTTATTTTATTTTATTTTATTTTATTTTATTTTATTTTATTTTATTTTATTTTATTTTATTTTATTTTATTTTATTTTATTTTATTTTATTTTATTTTATTTTATTTTATTTTATTTTATTTTTTCAAGTAATAGCAGTTGTAGTAGTTGTATAATCCACAATATCTACTCTGGCTACTCAAGTTAAATCTCTATGCTTTATTAATGAGAAGATTTTGAGGATTTATTGTTTCATGCACCTTACCAAAAATGGTATTCCTCATTTTTAATAATGGAGTTGGGAATACCAGAATTTGCAGTTCGTATGATTTGTCAGTCTCATGGCAGCAAAAACATTAACTAAGCAGATGTTCTGGACAGTCCTTGGACAGAATTATGTATTTTCGTAATATTTATGTAGGCCCATAGTTTGGTTTTTTTTATTAGTAATTTAGAGTTCTGCACTGCAGTAACAGTACATAACAGAGTACATTTTTTCTATCCCACCTCTGATGCCTCCAGTCCTGGTATTGCCAATGGGGAGTTTCAGTACTTCCGGTTGTTGGTTTCTCCAAGCAGATGCAGATGTGGTTGTTCCGGAGGTGGGGCCAGAGGAGCAGGGACAGTGCGGCTGGTTCACTGAGGGAAAATTAACAGAGGAATGCATGGAGCTCTGGACAGACGCACTGGGAGCTTAGATGGATGACTCCTCTCCCACATTCTCAGCTATTTTGTTTGTCTTTGTCAGGAGGAACCATAGTTTGAGTAGTTTGAGAGTATAACAGTAGCCCTGATGATAAAAACATGCAGCTGTGAATGTATAGAGCTTTAGGAAATTGTGATTATTAGTTTTTTTTATTTGTTTTTTATGATAGACTTTGTATGTCTTGTCTGAGGGTGTCTTAAGGCTATTAATTAGTTTTTACTTTTTTAAATAAAAGGTTTTTTTGGTTGAACGGCACCACCAGCACAGCATATTAAATGTTTGTTTTGCTGTAGGCAGAAATAAAGACATGGCCATCATCTAATATTAGATTTTTATTTTTATTTTATTTATTTTAATTTACTTCTCAAAAATAGGTCCTTCTTCTAAACTTCTCATTCTGTCACCAGTGAGTGAACCAGTTTTCTCTCCGTTTGTTGGTTGAGGCGTTGTTCAAAGTTAATAATAATATGTTATTCAAATGCCATATTTTGCAACAAGTAACTCACATTTCTTGTTTCAATGTAGATTCAGTGTAATATCAGTGTAGCTTCCATTGTATAACACTGTTTGCAGAAGATATTCCTCCAGTCTGAATAATAACAGTTTAGGGCCTAGATGGAATTCCTTGCATTTTTCCGCACCTGGCACCTGAGCTGAAGTGAAAACCAGAGGCACTGGTGTTTAACAGTTGACCTTTGACCTGTCGTAGGGAAGAGAGCAGGGGAAGCTGGGAAATCTAACACCGTCATGTTAGCATTCCTCGAGCATCTGAATTTGTGATGTTTTGCTCTGTGCACAATGTTTTTGACATGTGTTAGTGGAGCCGTAGACAGCAGGCAGAGCGGCTCTCAGATTGAGTGATGAATTCCACATATGTGTACGCAGCAGGGTCATTCACGCTGACTAATGCTTCGTCTATCAATGTTCAACTATACAGTCTGCATTTTTCGCTTGTTATTTGATAAAGGCTGTCAACAGGTATTGAGTATTGGGCGTTTTTCTATGAGTCATGAAACATACCAGATTTTCTCAAATCTTACTGTACAAAAAATGAGAAAAAAAAATCCCATTTCACCAAAGCCCCAAAGTAAAGGCCCAGACGATAGACACGGTACTCCTAATAATATTATTCCATCTCTGACTTGAATGCTAAATAATTAGTGTGGCAGGTTTATTTGACAGGAATATAAAGGAATGAGTACAGCCTCAGAAATTTTTTAAAGTACAATTGAATTCAACATCACCAAAGGCACTATATTTAATACAATCCCAACCAAACCAAGACAAAACCAAGAAGCCCTGAATTGAATTAAATACAATTACAGTTCCTCATTGCACCAGAACACTCCCCTATAGCCAAAGTAGTGAACAACTAATGTTGAGCTTTTTTTTTTTCTGAGCTGAGAATTAAACCTGCTTGCTTGTAAGTAAGAGGTTAGGCTTAGCAATTAGCATAATTACAATTTCTGTACACTTTCCTAACATTGGATTTAGCTGCAAATATGATTTTGAGTAGCATTATCAGGGTCCGTAAACAAACCTAAGTGAAGTGTGTAGTGTGAGTTGTTTGTGTCTGTTGTGCCTCTTCTGTCTTAGAATAACAAAGGGACAAATGGAGCTGAGGCTGCTGAGGTGCTGCTCCCCTGTGGAGTCTGTTTGGAGCTCTTTCTTTACAAAACCATCCCACAACTAAAGGCCTGGGCCCCACCCGACGGATCTCCCCCCTCTGGACTGCCCCCTCCCAATGTCATTATAGCTGATTTTCTAAAAGCTTAAATGTTTTGGGTTTAGTCTGACCAAATCCACTCTCCTGCTTTCACTGCTGAGGTGGTCACTTGTACAGATGTGTGCATGCTTTTGCTTTGTGCTGGCGTCGCTCTCACTGTGTCTGGAGACCACCTGCTGGGCCTCACTACTCTCCTAAATGACAAACACACTGCCGAGCCCCAGCAGGCCTGCACAGGAAACAGATCAGCTCAATCATCATATAAAATACCAGCCTGCCCAGCTCTGTGAGGGAAAAACTATACTTGGTCTGCTGCTGTAGCCTGACTAAGCAAAGTGACTGGCAAATTCACGATTACATGGCTGCTACGCTCTCTTGTGAAGAATGGGGAAAGCCTCTTTAGTTTTTCTAACCAAACTGGACCATCTTGTGTTTCTCAGTTTGGCCTGTTTCATTACTGTAAACTGTTTGAATTTGCGTTCCTTTACTTAGCACTTCCTCTGTCTGGGAGGACAAGTTCCTGCTCTGGTCTTTGCAGCAGAGCGGTTGTTGCTCAGTTTTGTCCATTAGAATGACTGTGTCCTGTGCCTGACGTGTGCCAGTCTGAGCTGGGCACAGTGCCCTGGACATGTCTAATCCTCAGAGTGGACACAGCTCCAGCGCACCGCTGCTGAATCTCTTTATATGACACCGGCTCTGCACCTGGAGCCTCCTCTGGCACAAATACACAGGGTTTTACTCACAAGCATGCGGTCTAATGGTCAAACAGCTACCATAGAAATACTGCTGTCAGACAAGCCTTTATGTGTAAAGGTGTGATGTTTTAACTAAAAACAAGTTTTGTCTAAGGTATGTACAAACCTTTTTAACCAAATACAACTTATACTTTGTAATAATACTGATATTTTAGAAACATTCATCTAAATGTTACAACGATAAAAGACGGTTGTTCCCTGTCCCTTTCTCCCAGGCCATGCTTTGTGTGATTATAGCCCTCCAGAATCTCTTTCAAACTTCATCTTCATCCCCTGATATTCCCTCAGGGAAATTAAGGATTAGCACAGTCTTTCAAATAGGCATTCCTCCGTCCGTTCACATGAATGTGCCCTCTCTCAAACTAAATCCACGGTTCCCCTGCCCGCCGCAGACCCTAAGCTGCGCCTGCCGCAGGGCTGTGGAGAATAAGAGGATGAAGTCTGACTCATGCCCCTTGGTGCCATGCTGCCAAAGAGCTGAGAGGACGACCTGACACCCACTCACACAAGGATCACGCCCAATTTAGGGGCAACACCACAGTGATAAAGGGCACTGGTCAACCCTGTGTATGTGCAGAGGCATCATAAATGTATACCATATGATTCATAACATCTTGGCCTTTGCTTTGCTCTGTGTTGTGGCCCCCGAACAGAATTGCTTGATCACGGCAATCACTACAATACATCACAGTTGTTATTTATACGTCTTCTGCAATTGCCTGCATTTCCTTTGCTCCGTGGTGATCGGATGTGCCTGACTGAGGCTCTGCACTTCTGTTAATGTTAATTTGTTTATGGGCTGTTGCTGCTCTCTGTTGCATAACTGTGAATCTGGGGCAGCACAGAGAGGTCTAAGCTTTTATCTGCAAGATGCTGTCCAAAAGGGGTGGGTGATATGCCAAAAATTTAATATGATTATTTTCTTGAAGCCAGAGTACAGTTTAGATTTTTATCATGATTCTTGCACACTTACTATCTTTATATAGCCTTGAAGAGGTAACTAAAGTTATGTTTCTTGTGAAAGGTTACAATAGATTAAATGCACCTGTCACTCTCCAAAAGGACGAGTAAGTGGGAAAAAAAAATCTTATCATATGAGTTTTATCATATGGGTTGGATTCAAGAGATTATATGACAATTTCATCAAAATGGCATATTGCCACAGAAATGAGATTTGATTTGTATCACCATCGCCCAGCCCTGTCCAGAGAAAGGCTTTGATAAAAATGTGTACCGTATTTTCTGGACTATATGTCGCTCTGGAGTATAAGTCGCATCAGCGAAAAATGCATAATAATGAAGAAAAAAACATATAAGTCGCACTGGACTATAAGTCTCATTTTTGGGGAAATTTCTTTTACAAAATCTGAGACCAAGAACAGACATTTTATCTTTAAAGGCAAGTTATAATAATGACAATAAAATAGAGAGCAACAGGCTGAATAGCAGTACAGCACGCTAACTAAATCCAAGATATGAAATTCTATACTTGAATAATTTCACATATAAGTTGCATCTGAGTATAAGTGGCACCCCCGGACAAACTATGAAAAAAGTGCGACTTATAGTCCGGAAAATACACTAATTGCAATATTTTCAAGGAAGCATTGTGACTTTGCAATTGTCAAACTAATTCAAGAATCACATTTCAGAACATGTTTGTACAGATCTAAACTACAGGGGTGGCCATTTTATGCAGAATAAGACATAATAATTTAGTCATTTGATGAGGAAATGGTTGTACTTGAAAAATTGCAGCCTTTGGGATTTTCTAATTGCGTCCATTCATTTTCTGAGTTTGTTTGTGATTACTCTTGCAGCCCTGGTCCAACCCTGTGAGGCGCTGGAGCCACTCTAATTGTCACTTTCACATTTTTCTCTTTGCAAACTCACATTTATCAATCCTAAGCATTTCCTCCTACATTTTCCCATTGCTGAACTTCCTGTCTGAACGCCCTGCTTTTGATGTGTCTTTATTTACTGCAGCCCGGCTAAAATGAGAGTCCACTTTGAGAATAGCCTGCGTCTGCGCGGTCTGCTTGGGTCCTGCCCGTTGTCAGCTCCATTGTCGTGTTGTCCATGGAGCTCTGTGAGACACTCGTTTAATGCGACGCCTCTGACTGTGTAATTGTAGGCTGCTCCTCTCACACTCTTTATGGGAGATGGATGTGGAGGGACGCAAACACCAACGACTATTTCAAAACACAGCACCAAGAATGTGTGCAATGTCAGTGGAGTTTCTGTCTGCGGCTTCACCTTCAGTCATCACACTATATAGACATGCTGCTATAGAGGTTGATTGTTTTCTTCAGATGCAACTCCAAATGATACTTCACGTCAATTCACTACATCATCTGATGTTTGTGAATTGCTTTTAATGGTCTCAAATTAAATGTTAAAGATGGGACAAGATCTGTACCACGCAAATTCTCAAGATACAAATGCTAAACTTGGATGAGAAACAACTGTATTTTTGGCAATAATAATTCACTTTTATGTCGTTTTTTTTTAATCTATGTTGCAATGTTCTTCATCAAAAACAAACCTGGAGTTGTGTTTTGTTTCATTTACACATGTTTAAAACACAAATCCTAGGTAGAACAAATAGGAATAGAACATTTTGAGGTTTGGAGATGTAGACAGACCAATAATAAAGAGTTACTCAAACATGTGTGAATGAAAAAAAACACAACTCCAGGTCTGTTTTTGCAGAGGTAACAACATTATAACATACATCATTATACAAAGTAAAATGGGCCCTTTAAGTAAAAGTTAATTATTAATGATGAGATAACAACTTTCTGACATGGCTTAAAGCTCACAAGAGTCAATTTTGCGTAGTACAAGACCTTTTAAGATGATTCATAGATAAATAAATAAAAATAACTAATGATATATGTTCAAGTATGAATAGAATTATCAACATTTTAAAATTATGTGAAATGAATGTCTCGTTCTTGTGGATTCAGTCTTGTATCTTATCTTATTCAGTCATATTCTATTACTATATTAGCCAAAATGACACACATCTGGCTGTTGCTTATATAACACCCTTTCTTTCAACGACATGCCTTCATATTGCGTGCAAAATAAATACGTTTGATGAAGCATTTACCAAAAATTGTCTTTCATTTACGCTAGCCTCCATTCACTCCTGTATAAAATCCTCCTTTAGATTTGGTTCACCAGTGCTGGGATTTCCTAAGCATGATTTATTTACACTGTGCTAAGCCGTTTCACATCTCAACATCTTTTAGCTGCTCCATCTTCTCTCACCCCCTCCCTCCATCTCTCCTCTTTGACACATACGATGATGCTTTGCCAAAATGGAAACTACTGCAACCTGATTCTGGACGGCACTCAGTATAAAAGCTGGCATCCATTTCCTCCTGCTCTTCTTGCCACCGTCTTGTTGTTGTAGTTCAAACCTGAAGGATTGTCAGTGTTAAACATCAGCTCGACAGCTTGACTGGGCTGAGAAGTGCTCTTGAGTAACGCTGGGTCCTGTACCTCGTTTTATACCACTCCGAGTCTGTCCTGTGTCTGTCTGAATGTATTTGGGTGAATGCTTTTATAGTGCGGTTGTTAAATATTCTGCTTTCAACTAGTATTAATCCAATGTTTGTCTACGTGGTAAAAGCCTGAAAGAGTTGAATTTCAAGGTGAACGCTGGGTCATATTTCAGATTATTGGTAATATTACGACGGTTGTTTTGATGATTAAGCAAAAGTAGCTGATCAAACGTAAAAAAGGGAAAAAAGGAAAGAGCCTCATGTCAAATAAATGATACGTCTGCACAAGTGTGGATATATTAACAGTGTTTTGACATTTGTTTGGTGCTTGAACTTTAACAAAAACATTTATTGACAGAATATTGGCTGGATATCATTATTATTAGGATGCTAAGGTATTCACCCACTGCTATTAGTTGAAATTTAGCAGTATCTTACATTTTCTTATACAATGAAAAGCAAGAAGTGAAGTTGTCCTGGTTTACTTTTGACTCCTCGTTTGACCCCATGCTGCGGTTTGGGTTTCATATTTAATACAGTTTTATATATATATATATATATATATATATATATATATATATATATATATATATATATATATATATTTATTTTCTAAATTTGTTTATTTGGCTTATACAGAAATTGTACAATGTACAAATAGTGAGAAAGTAAAAAGATATTCTGCACAATCTCCTTTTATAACACAATGATACACACGCAAAAACACCACACTAACATTCTCCATCCAAATGACAAAAAAAAAAAAAAAAATGCAGTTACCCGTCCAGACCATGCATATACATACATACATACAACCATAGATACACGTACATATGCATATACGTAAATATACATACTGAAGTGAGAACCCATTAACCTAGATGACATAGGCGATGAGCAATTATATAAATAGCTAGATAAATTTGAGGAAAGAAAGAAAGGACCTCCAGAAAAAAAGGGTAAATCAGGAATAGAAGGGAAGTTAATTTGTTGTACTATTTGGAACAGTGGATGCCATATTTGTGCAAACCTATCAGAGGAGCCGTGAAGTGTCAATCTTATCTTCTCAAGTTTAAGAAAATAGAGTATATCCCTGAGCCACTGTATAAATGATGGAGGCTGTGGGGACTGCCATTTCAATAAAATTACCCTCCTTGCAAGAAGGGTCATATAAGCAAGATAGTTCCTCTGGGAGTTGGAAAGAGAAGGTGGCCCTACAAAAATCCCAAATAAGGCACTCAAAGGA
The DNA here is from genome assembly GCF_009829125.3 of Periophthalmus magnuspinnatus. NCBI lineage: Eukaryota > Metazoa > Chordata > Actinopteri > Gobiiformes > Gobiidae > Periophthalmus > Periophthalmus magnuspinnatus. Next base: position 6,031,979 of record NC_047132.1, read on the forward strand.
TTTGGGTGAATTTTCTTGTCAATAACACTTGAGATTATTGAAAAAGTTTCGGTCCAATAACCATAGAGTCGTGGACATAGCCAAAATGTATGAATAAGGTTTCCCGTTGATTGTTGGCACCGGTCATATGTTGGGGAAATATTGGGGTATATTTTGGATAAGCGTGATTTTGTATAATAAACTCGGTAAACAAGTTTGCACTGTATAAGACTGTGCCTAGCACATATGGAAGACTTATGTACACGTGTTAAAATTCGTGACCACGTCTCATCAGACAGAGTCTCACCAAGATCTCCCTCCCAAAAGGCCTTCACTGAGTCAAGAGAATTTTAGCGAATAACCGATATCTGATTATAGACTAACGAAATAGACCCTTTCAAGGGAGAAGTGGGTAAAAGCAAAGAATCAATAGCAGAATCTTCGGGTAAGTTGGGAAATGAAGGGAAATTGCTATTAACAAAACTGCGAACCTGCAGGTATCTGAAAAACTGTTGTTTTGGGAGAGAGAATTTTAGAGATAGCTGCTGAAAAGACGCAAATACCTTATCAACAAACAAATCCTTAAAAATCCGTATTCCAAGACTTGACCAATTCAAAAAGGATTTATCAACAAGAGAAGGAGGGAAAAAATGATTAGCTGCTAAAGGGGCATTGTGTGAATAAATTTGCAAACCAAAGTAACGTCTGAATTGAATCCAAATCTTAAGAGATATTTTAACAATATGATTCCTTGAGTACTTTTTAGTAGGGGATTGTGTGGGTGAATATAACAATGCAGCAAGGGACACTGGTTTTACAGAGTTCTTTTCCATAACTAACCAATCCAATAAGGGCTGTTTCAGATTGAAGCCAATATTTAAAAAGTCTTATATTGGAGGCCCAATAATAATACCTAAAATTTGGTAAGGCCATCCCACCCGATATTTTAGGCCTTTGTAGATACTGCTTAGATATTCGAGAAACTTTCTTATCCCAAAGAAATTCGGCCACACAGTATCATATTATTAAACCAGCACCAGGAATGAGATTAATCTTAATTACTTATTATTCAAGTGTCTTGTCTGCCATCTTGTTTTGGTGTTCTCTGACAGGTCAGCGTGGGCATAAGCAGAGATGGTTATCAGAGCAAATCCCTCACTCCCCCACTGTTCACAAGCTTTACAAAGGGACCGGCTGTGTTTGTGTGAGGTGTGTTTTAAATAACGGCTCACCGTGTCCAGCGCTGTGGTTCAGGGGAAACCTGCTAAACCTGTAGTTTCAACCTCAACCAACATATTCTGAAATTAATCTGATTCTTTTATTGGTTTAACAGTTTAATTTTAGTTGTCTTGTGATTGTTGAACTCTTGAATGTGCAGTGTAAACGGAATCCTGATTGCAACTACATTCTTGATTTATGTTTTCAAACGTAAATCACAAATCTAGTTGCAATCAAAAAGCTCTAGGATGTTTTTTTCCCGTTACAAAATTGTGCAACCTCATTATCCTGTCTAGTAAAGCGCACAGGAGGTCAGCAAGATTAAATGCACTCGATTTGAAATTGCGATGTGAAAGACACAATTAGCAAATCACAAAGGTCGCAGTTTTTGAAGTTACACCATAATTTCCTTCACAAATGACAAAATCTCCTGTTATTCTGCATAAAAACTGCCAACCCTCTGGTTTTGATCAGTACAAACATGTTCTGAAATGTGATTCTTGCATTAGTTTGTCAGTTTGTGTTTCCGTTTTTTTGTCAGTTCTGGACATGTTTAAAATATGATTCCTATTAGTAAATCATAAATTGTGATGCTTATTAAAGAAAAAAACAATTGGATGTTTTTCCCAAATGTTCAGCCCTAGCATCCAGAATAAAACCTAACAGCTTTTTTTTTCTCCTCCTCTACAGCATCTGGAGAGGCCCCAACGTGAACTGCGTTGACAGCACCGGCTACACTCCCCTGCACCACGCAGCTCTCAATGGACACAGGTAAATCACTGCTGTTGCATTCACTTAACTGACCCGCTGTCAACTGTCCCACCGGGAGCATAAAGCTATTGACGATCCATTTATTACGGTGGTTTTTCTCAACCTCGTGTATTGATCTCTGTGCACAGCGAGGTGGTGGAGGCTCTGCTTAGGAACGAGGCCTTGACCAATATCGCCGACAATAAGGGCTGCTACCCGCTGCACCTGGCCGCCTGGAAGGGAGATCAGCAGATAGTACGGATGCTAATACACCAGGGCCCCTCACACCCCAAGCTCAATGAACAGGTTTGGCTGGCTATTTCCATTTTTATTTGAATTCGTTTAGAGGTGTGTTTATAGACGACAAAAGTAAATGTGTTTTAGTAATTTGAATCCACAATGTAAGCTAAAATCCAAAGCTGTATACATATTTCTATTTCAATAATAGTATTTAGTGCTTTTTCAGTATAAATATAACTTTTTACCTATTGATAAACAGCACAGAGTTGGTTACTTCTATGTTTATGATAATACTACAAGTTTAAAGTATAATTTGTTTTAACAATTTTATGTTCAGCTTGTTTTTAGCTCAAGGGAGCAAAAAATAGCCACCACAATCTCATCTATTAATGGGAAACAAAACCACATTTTGTTTACTATCTTTTTTTGAACTGCAATCACAAGCTATGCGACCTGTATGTTCTCTTTGAAATGAAATACATTCACTTTGCATTTTAATTTTTCAGACATAACTAGTGAAATGTGATTATAATGCTTTCCAGTAAAATTGTATAAAATCACGTTTATAAAAAATACAATTATATCAAGTAGTCTCTCAGCATGGCATGTCCGCATTGTGTGATATGTCTAATTTTAACATTTAGCATCAATAATCGGATGTGCTTTTGCATAGACTTGTGCCTGCTCCTTTAACAATTTTAACCACATGTTTGATATTGTTTCCTGTTGCACAGAACAGACTCCCTGTGAGCCTTATAATAATAATAATCCAATTAGAATCCAACAATGGAAGACATCATAAATGTATTCATAAACTCATTTTGTGTCGTTTCTGTGCCGTTTCTCTCTCCTCATGACATGTGTATTAACTTGTTTTTCCTCCATTTTAGTTTGACCCATTTGTGATCACCATTTGTTTATTTGTTGCTTGTTTTCAACCCGAATCATGCGCCTGTGTCTTCCTCAGAGCTGTGTAGAGCAAAAAGAGTTCAAGCGCTGTGGGCCCTTTGACCCCTATATTAACGCCAAGGTGTGTACACAGTGCTATGCAAACAACCGTATGCTTTTCCACCGCTCCTCCTGCTTCTGGCTGCTGTGGCTTTGCTGTGCTTTAGTGCTGCACTTTTGGGGAACTTCTTTATACTTCATAATTCACTTAAACAAGATGATGTGGCGTGTAACTGTAAGTGCATGTCAGCATTTCAGTTATGGGATGAGACGAGGTTTGAACAAATAATTGATTTTTGAAAAAACTTTGCCACCGTGATGCCAAATTATACTGGCACTGTCCTGACAGCATCAGCGTAAAATATTGACGGAGCTCAACCACACCATCAATAATGCTGCCACAGCTTTTATGGTGTTTAAAATCACTATAAAGAGATTTAGTAACCACAGACTGGCACTTTTATAAATGAGATGAATTGTGCATAAAAGGCTGCTCATAGTGTAAAAGAAAAGCCTTTGTATAAAACTGGTGTGACAGTATCTCAGTTGGTGGGTGGGTTGATTCCAGCTCCATGAATACATGTCTTTGGGTATGTCACAATAACACATTTTGAAGCCCGATATATTGCTACCGAGATGTACTGCGATAAACGATAATATTGAAAACACTTTATGCCACTGATACAATAACAATATAGCAGAATAATCCCGGTGAATCATTTTAAAAAATAGACGGTATGACGCCTTTTAGGTCTGAGCTAGAATGTACTAATGTATTATTTGTCAATATATTAGACATAGAAGTAACTTTTTTAACAGTTTACAGCTCAAATTTAATTGTATTATAAAAAAAATACCCAAATCTCCACACTTTTACAAAGAAAATGTGCACATGAGAAATACTGACCCCCAAAATATATTGTTCCAGCTTTCATATATTGAACAATAAGTTGATATAGTATTTATTGTGACAGACCTGTCCTTGGGCAAGACACTTAACCGACATCTCCCCCAGTTTATGTGTTCACTGGTGTATATGTGTGTGAATGGGTTAGTGGTTCTTTGATGTAAAATGCCTTAAGTACCTTGATAAAAGTGCTGTAAACAAATGTGACCTTTTTCCCAAATCTCACATCAACACTTCACATTGCTGGAGGCTTTATGAATATGAAAACTGCCAACTTTACTGAAGTCATAATGTTTTTACATCAGCTTTAATATAGTGTAGTTTTTGAAAACAGATTCTGATTATACTTGCCAAGATAATAGAATATTGACACGCATGCACGTATTAAAGTGTTATTGAACTAAGTGTGCCCATATGTCAGATTAGAGTGTCTCTAAACATGTGGGGGCCATGTACTCTTTTTGGCTCAGAGAAATCATAAAAAACATGAATATGGATGTGACAATATCAAATTTTAGTGTTATAATTATTGTGAGAAGAAACTTCACTATTAAATATTACTATTATTCACAGTTATTGACACTGTGACCAAACAGTGAAATACTTAGCTCACTTTCACTCATATTGTCTAAGATTACCACTCCTTTAATACCTAGGCCTGTAACGAAAACTACTATATCGACTTATCTTTCAATATATGAAAGCTGGAACAGTATTTTTTGGGGGTCAGTATTTATCATGTTTACATTTTCATTGCATTACTGGGAAATTTTCGGTTATTTTTTGGCTACATGTTAAGATCTAAGCTGTAAAAGGTTGAATTAATAGCTTCTGACTCATTACACTTGCAAACTAAGTACTTAAGTCCATGATTTTTTTTAACAATATTGTACATTTAGTATAGTTAAATGCAATATATCGAACTTCAAAATGTTATCGTGGTGTGCCTATTAATACATAACCAGCTTTATTAAATCAGTGTTTCCGAATGAAAAGATTAGATTAGATTTTGACCGGAAAAATCATGATTTCATAAAACTGTATGAACCTAGCTGTATCACACAAACTATTGAATGCTGACGTCTGACCTCAGAGTGCCCATTTGCCAGTGCTGCAGTGTCTCATCTGCATTTCAATTGTCGCGTGAACATTTGGAGCACCATGATTGTGTTTTCTGCACTGAGCTGGAAACCCGTCCTGACTGGCAAATCCTGGCGGCTGCATCCTATTTTTGAACATTGTCACATTACCCCTGCCCTAATCTTCTTACTGTTGTGTGGTTTGGAGCCCTGTTTTTTTTTCTTTAAAGTCTCTCTCCCTCCATATATCCCGACGTGAATCCTGCCGGGAGCATTTCATACACTGCAGCTGGATTATGTCTTGCTCCCTTCAGGATTATTCGGGATGTCTTGGTGTAAATATGACCCCTAAGTAACGTTTTTTTGGAGCCACCTGGTTCTTAGTGGTTAATATTTAATGTGATGTTATGAATAAATCAGAGATGTGGTGAAGCTGTGTGGCTGCCCTGCTTGAGTTGTGGTCAAAAAGAGTGTAATGAGAGGATTTTTCTTGTTGCTTTGTTTGAATGGAAGTGGAATGTGCATGCTAAAATGAGATTACAGCCATTGCAAACAATTCAGTCCAAAGGTTGCAGTTGTGTTGTAGTAGAGACAATAAAATGACAGTATTAGCCTTGTTTTTCAAAATAGTAGAGCTTGACCAATACGTGTTTTTTCATGGCCAAAGCCGATACCAATTGTTTAGAATATAGAGCAACCAATGCCCAATAAACTCTGCCCATATTTTTAGACCAATACGATGGGCTGATTTAAATTTTTTTCTGAAATAATGTAATTCAGATTTACTACAAACTCACCCCAAGCCCCTTTGTTCCCCACAAACCTTAAAGAGAGCTGCATTGTCATGTTTTGTACAACTATCTCTTCGTATTAAAGTGTTAATAGGCAGCAGATTGACCAAATAAAAATATTGGCCTATGCTGGAGATGTATGTCCGATAGCCGATGCACTACGAAGTCCAAATATGAGCTCTCTCTTAAAAAAATAGATCTGTTGTTCAGCTTACGTGTGCATTTTTTTTCATAAAGAGAAGCTTTCTGGTAAGATCCTGTACTGTACATTTTAGATAAGAGTGTGTTTTTAATGATAACCAGTTCTTGGGTTTCTGCTTCCTATTGGTGACATGTGGGGACTTGTCATTCAAAAGATAATATTTTTGGTTTAAATTGTAATGGCAGTGGCCCTAATTTTCCTTCATTCTGAAAAACTATTTTAGGATACGACATATGTGTACATCATATTAAAAAAATGCCCAAATGTGTATATATTATTGCAATTTTTCTATAGTATCGTTATGTTATTGTGTTTTTTTCCACTTATTCATTCATTTCATTTATTGCCTATTACTTACCTATTTTCAGATCACGCTAATGTGCGTCGTATACCGTATTCTGAGTTCAGAGGAGTTCTTGTGACCCATATGTCCGGACACTGCGGCAGTTTGTCCATTCAAAAAATGCTGCAGTACTTTACCACAGTAACATGTTTTATGGAGGTAAACTGGCACCTCTTTCTGTATAATTTTTCAGGACTAAAATGTTTCCTGTTTGACAGCAGAGGAATAAGTCAGTGCTTTTGGACGTGGTCACCTCATTATCAGCTGATGTCTTTCCTTTCACAATATGGCAGAGTGCTTATTTATGTCAGATGCCTTACCTGCCAAGAAACTCCTGTCACTGAATTTGAAATGCCCTCCAGGGGACCTCTTGTTACGTGACATCAGAATTGTCATGGCTTCTTCCCTTTTTGTCCATTTGTATCGTTAGTGTAGGAGAGTGGATGAATATATTTAAATCAGGTCTTTTACTTTGCTCCCAAAAAGTGTCCCAGTTAATTAAATGAAAACCGTGAGGTAGTTGTAATCTTTGCTGTAAAAGGAGAAAAAAGTCTGCCTGTATAGAGAATTATAGTGCGTGGCAGGAAGCCAGTCAGACATTCATCTTATTACTGGGCTGCAAAGTCTGTTCTCCCAAGAATGTATGACACTGAGCAACTATGAGGCTAGTGCTAGAACGGCTTTTGTACCAATCTGCTTCAAATATGTTTCAATGTGTGGTGTGAAGGATTGAATTTCTCCAGCAAATCTCCTGTCTCCTTGCTCTTTTGGCTTTTTATGTCAGATGTGCTTTCTTTTTCATGTGACACAAATGAATGTCTTAAAATTTAAACAGGCTTTCACATTTGATCCATCCTTCAGTGCCACAGGGGATTTAAAAGTGTAATTGCACTTGTGTCAAAAGTGCACTGGTTATAGGCACCTCACCTGCATTCCCTAAGTGGTCATACTGTAACATCTCCATGGAGACGAGCAGTTGCAAGTCTGATCTGTGGAGAAGCAAGCCCTTTCACACTAAGGCTGTAACATTTCAGTAAAAACAACAAACTAATAAAATCATGGACATTTTTATTGCACTAAAAATGATGCAAAAAGCTTAAATTGTCGATATAATCATAGTTGCCAATCACCACATTCACGCTTCACTAGCTCTGTATGCATCTCAATGGTGAGGAAGCCTTCTCTGTGAGTGCATGTATCCGATTGAGCCCGACAGTGGGGTCTGTGTGCAGTGAGCGCGGCTAGCCCTTTGGCACAGGCGCCGTAACAGCTGCCCGGCCACCCCTATACCCTCCTCCACCATGGCACCACCACCAGCTCTGCTCCAGCTGCTACGGGGGCACACACGGCCACATAAGCCCGGGCTCGTCCCCTCCACTGCCAGCCTGCCACTCACGTGACACGCGCTCCTAGTCACAACGTGTTACCATCTCTCCAGCCCCACAGGAAAAGCAGCATCCCCATTTCCTCCATTTCTGTGTTGAATCTGAGCATCTTGACTGTTTGGCATGGAGAATCGCTGTGTTTCAGATGACATGGGTCTAGTCATGAATACAAATCATCAGGGTAAACATTAGTGAATTTACTTACTATATTACGTCATGTTAAAGTACAATTTAATCAATATGAAACTCTTGCTCTTGCCTCCCACCTGACAGTATGACATCATCACATTTTATAATCTGAAAACCATCAATAGAAAAGACGGGAAAATGTGGTTTGTCATTTAAATGCATGTAAAAGATTGAGATTATAATCTGAAGCAGGGCATTTTGCATGGCTGAGTACATGTCACAAATTATGTTAAACAATGTGAATCTATTTAGGGCTGTTCTGTCACAAATGGTAATGATCTGAATATCTTTTGTACAGAGTTATAGAAAGATGTTTTGAAGAAAATAAAGTACACATTTTTCACTAGATTCTTGCAGGGTTTAAATTGTTCTAAATTTGGTATAGATTATGTAACTGACTTGTTGACTCTCTTGTTACCGAAGTTTAATGGGGCTTAACATTTTGGAAAAATAAAACCTAAACACAACTATTGTATTGTGTCTTAAGATTATTGCAGTTGTAGTTTGTTAATTAAATTAGATGCATGTAAATATTGATTATCTTGAAGCAAAGCAATGCCATTTGTCAGCTGTGCCACCACTCAAATTGAAAGTTAAAATTCTTATCAGACCCTTTGGCGGAAAGGCAGCAAGAAGAACTAAAATTGCATTATGTATTTGTCGGCTATTACGTAATGTCTCTTGTGTGTATCTACTCTCCCACACATGCTGATTGATATTAACAAGATTATATGTAGTTTACTGAGTCACGTTGAACATTGTGAGCTTCCTGAGATGTCATTAATTGAACAGAGTTCAGCAGCAGTGAACCAAACAAAGCCACAGATCACAACAGCTCAGTGGGCCCTGGATCAGATGTATCCATGCAGTATGATGCGGTATTTTGATATGTACGTGGGCGGAGTGTCATGTAAAGGTTAAGGGAAGAGGATATGCCATTTTTATGTAGTGAAGGATCACTGTCTGAGCTCAGAGGAAGATGTGCATTCTGAAGTTGGTGAATCATGCTGATGTCATCCCTGTGTATTTATGTCTTAAGTCATCCACGTGAGCGCTTTACGAGACATTCTAGATGTGGCCATTTTAGCTGAATCTCTTCATTTCTGTTCAAGTTATCTTTCTTTTGCTTTTCTTTTAACAGAGGCAAACCTGTATAAATACATTTCAAAATGGGACTACTACAAGACAATCATTTGCAGACAAGAAAAACAAGATTCAACATACAATATACAATACATACCTCCATTTAAAGAGCTGTTGTATTCTTCAACTTTAAATATTCTTCAACTTTTAATTCCAGGATTTCATGTTTTGTCAGTTTCTGATTCAGCAAAAAAAACAAGTTTTTCTGAGGCTCTCGTCCCACCTCTGTTCAGGCTCAGACCTGCTTTGCTACAACAGCTGATACTACAATATTATTGCTTCAGCTATGTACAGAGAGTACAGTTTAACATTCTTGTGCAATCTTCAAGAAATTCCCCTTAAGAGTAGGACTATATCATCACAAAATGAGACAAACTACAGATTTATTTAGACTATATTAGTTTCGTTCAGTGTTAACTATAGTTTGTGTTTGCTGGCATATGTTGGTTTGTTTGTTTATTATTATTATTATTATTATTATTATTATTATTATTATTATTATTATTATTATTATTGCTATTATGTTGCTTTTATTATTTATTTGTTATGATTTTTTTAAAATAAATTTTTATAAATTTATTTTTTCAGGTTAAACATTTAGAGAAACATTTAGCAGATTAATCATTTGAACTATCTTTTTTCATGTAAAATGCCTCAATGCTTTGAGTTAATAAGTTGGAGTTAAATTGACTGGAAAGTAGAAATGCAGTAACTAATAATTTGGGTTTACCAGTTTAATCAATAAGTATGGACGTTACAGCTGGGAGCATTAAATGTGGTGAAGATCTGAGAGAGACATTCACTAAATAGTCTGAAATGTGAATCAATTATCACCCAAGCTAAAACTGCTCAGAAACTAAAACTAAACTTTTTTTCATTGTGGATAATCTGATATATATAGACCCAATATTGTCATTTCTGTCATGTAGTAAATATTCAAAGCATGACACACTTTGACCTTTCCCATGATGCTTTGTGTCCCGTGGCACAGCTGGCAGCTCCTCACATACTGTAGTTATCAGTACACAAGCACGTCCATGTTTGCTCTTGTCTATCAGTCCTTTTGTCTGCCTAAATAGTTTTTACATTTAAATATAGATTCACAAACTTGTCATTTTCCACTGCACTTATGGCAGAGCTGAGGTTGTGATTGCATGTTGAGGCTGCTGACATTTCAAAATCCTCTTAAACAACCAAATGACTGTGAGCTAAATGTGTGGCTTGTTCTTCCAGTGTGTTCTGTCATCACTTTTCTTCATGTTGTCATTGGAAACATGTTTCAGAGTCATGAGAAAATCCATAGTTACCATATACGTTGTACTTTTTGCCCCCTACTGGCTACAAGAGGTACATTGTTAAATACTTTTCTGGTGGAAGGACTGTAATCTGCATCTTTATTGATGCATTTTTTTCTTTTTTTTTTTTAAATTTTTGTACAAGTAGCAATGTCAACACCTCTTTATTTAAATGCAGAGTCACCATAAATGTGACTGGATGGTGATCTTGCTTTATTTGAACCCATTTTGTAAACTCATCACTTTGTGCAAGAATAAAACTGTTTCCATGAAATCATCAGAATATTCATTTTTTACTCACGGTAGTTGGTGCTTAATCTTAAGAGAATGTGTTTTTACTCAGATTGCAAAAGCCCTAACCTTCCCCTTAATGCAACATCACTCCCCATGATTAACAGGTGGCTGTATTACTGTCATGTAATGATCTCTCACTTTTCCTGCTGTGGTTTTACTCTATTGACTAATCACTAACTGCCTGCTTCATTTCATTGCAGCTTTGTGGCATACTAACTTTTACTCTTGATTCATTCACCTCCACTAAAGTCTCATCGGTGATTTTTACAGGTTTTTTCTTAAAATACACTGGTGTAATAACTGTATTTATTTAAAAGTTATTCCAAAGAGAGTTGGGACCATGGCTAGCTTCTGAATTTTGCAATAAGTTAATACATTTTCCTGTTACATATGATACTGCTGTTTTTATCTTACGTTTACTTGTCAAGAAACTGCAATTTTATTTTTTATTCTGTTTTTATTGTCCTTTATTGAATAGTCCCACTGAGATTAGGAAACAAAAAAAATACTGATCAAATCTTTTCCATGGAATCAAAATTGGGTTGAAGTTTTCATATCGTGACAAGACTAGTCCCAACGTATCTGGAATAGCTTTGATGTAACCACATTGCCTCCATCTGACTAATACTGTAATGTTAATAATGTTTTACTTTTTTCTTTTTGCCTGTTGTCCCACATGACAGAACAATGACAACGAGACCCCTCTACACTGCGCTGCCCAGTACGGACACACGCAGGTGGTCCGGCTGCTTTTAGAGGAGCTGACCGACCCCACCATGAGGAACAATAAGTTTGAGACCCCCCTGGACCTGGCGGCACTGTACGGCCGTTTGGAGGTGGTCCGTCTGCTGCTCAGTGCCCACCCCAACCTGCTCAGCTGTAACACCAAAAAGCACACACCTCTGCACCTGGCCTCACGCAACGGACACCTGCCCGTGGTGGAGGTGCTGCTGGACGCCGGCATGGACATCAACTATGAGGTGAGATGCATTGATTTATTTGCTTGGATTAAACTATGTCTCAGTCAGCAGAAACATTCAGCTGTCTGATTGCAGTATTACAGTATTTTTATGCACATGTAAGTCATATGTGGGTGATGGTCTCTTTTTTCCTCACTTTTATTTAAGTAACTTTTAAATACAATTCTTCTTCCCTGAATAATTGCCATACACCATCCTTTAACAAAGTATGGCTTTCTAAATTGGTCTGATCTTCCGAAATGTGTGGGTTTAAGTTTAATATACAAAACAATATGTGATTTGGCCCCTGCTCTGCTGGTAGGTATCATCAGCCAAATAAGTAAGACACTGTCACTGGAGGCTTTGTGAGAGGTGACTGTGTGAAAGAGCACCTTTAGGTCTGTGAGAGGAGCCAGAAAGTGGAACTCAATACCAGAGGACATTAAACAACAAACCACGTATAGGGCCTTCACCAAACACCTGAGAGAATGGCTGTTAAACACATACCCCTCCCAACACTGAAGACGAGAGCCTAGGGACTAGAACTTTATGTATTTAAATACGTAGTTTGTTTTGTCGTATACTTTGTGCTGTGTAGTTTGTCTCATGATTTTTTATTGCTCATCTAAAATAAGAGCCAGGGAACTACAGATGAAAAACTTGGCTAATTTTGGCTTTTTTACTTATGTTTATTATGTATATTATGAAATTGCATTGTCCCCTTTCAAATAAACAAATCTAATAACAACTTTAATGCCCTATTTTTCAGTGTAACCATGCTTGAATAAAAGTTTTTATTATTATATTTATTATTTATTTTAATTTTTATGTATTTTGCTATTTAAATTGGTTTCAGGATTCATTGCATTTTAAACATTTTCAACAGCATTAACATTTTGAGGTAACACATTTTAAACATTTTCAACAGCATTAACATGCTCAACAGCATTAACATTTTGAGGTAACACATTTTAAAGACATTAAAGTAATACATGTGCATTTATTTACATTTGCATGTTTTTTGAGCTCTTTAAGACTAACAGGTTTTACATAATGAAAACGGATATGAATATATTTTTGGATAATTAAGCATTGCCTAAATTATTTGTTCCCTTTTATTGTTTGTGATGTTTCATTTTCAGTTTCTTATTCAACACTTGTCTAAATAATCTTTGGCAACTTGATCTGATCTTGCAGCACTTCCTCTCACAACTTCCTACTAAATTACAGCAAAGAGCTCAGAATGTGTTAAGTAGGCCTGTCATGATAACAGATTTTTTAAGTTCGATATATTAGTAAATATAGACGACAAACAATTGAAACTTAGGTTGTTATGACTCTGCATCTTTAGGTTGATGTAAAAGAACATTCACTCCGAGAGCGGTGCTTGGGCCTGTCTGAACCCGACAGTGGCATTGTGGAGCGCAGTAAACGGCCAGTCCGAGAGCGCTTCAAACAGGAGGTCTCAGAGTGGCTCCAGTTGCACTCTGGAGCGGAATGAGTGCTGTGTGAATGTGACCTACAGTCTGCTTTGACAGTACAAGAATTGAGCTCTGGGATCATGTGTATTTGTATGAATGAGCGCTTGAGCTACTGTTTGACACGTTCATCTGATGAGGCAATTTACATCAACTTAATATCAGTGACAGTCTCCTCCTGCCTCTGTCTGCGCAGGTGAGCCTGGGTTTGTCTGCGCAGGTGAGCCAGGGTCTGTGTGCGTCATTCCAAAAGCTTGTCTAAATTGGTTTTCACACACGTTAGTGTGTTCTGTGGACCAACCCTGTGCATACTAGATTTACTTCTATTTATTTTACTTTTGGGTCAGTCTTGTTCACATACACCGCACATCATTCAGTCCAAGCACCGTGAGCCACGTGAGAGTCCATCAGCTGATCAAAGAACTCATTTCTATGACAACGTGTAAGTGGACAGAGCCCCATAAATACACGCACACATGCTTGCTTCCCCTAAAGGAGGTCGTCTTTTCTTTCACCTGTGGCTAAATACACCTGTGGCTAAATACATCGTGACAACTGTATGTGGAATAAAGCTTTTGGAACGATGCACAAACACGGGCTCATCTGGGTAGACAGAGGCAGGAGGAGACTAGTCTCCATCTGGAGACTGATATTAAGTTGATCCAAATTGCCTCATCAGTTGAACGTGTAAAACAGCAGCTCTCCAGCACCCATTCATTGAAATATATATGTGATCTGAGTGCTTTTTCCTCAGTTCCAAGCACTCGCCCCGTCCCTCGCCCGTCCCTCGCCCGTCCCTCGCCCGTCCCTCGCCCGTCCCTCGCCCGTCCCTCGCCCCGCACTCGCCCCGCACTCGCCCCGCACTCGCCCCGCACTCGCCCCGCACTCGCCCCGCACTCACCCCGCACTCGCCCCGCACTCGCCCCTCTCCACAGTGCGGGTGGAGCCTCTTCAACTCCTCCTATTTGAAGCGTTCTCAGACCTGCTGTTTCCTGCTGTCCAGAGTGTGACTGTGGGGTTCACAGCGGCCCAAGCGTACTGTTCTCAGAGCGAATGCTCTTTTACGTCGACCCAACCAGTGGCAGTGTGAAAACAACCTAATTTGTGCCACTGACACAATAACCCAAGAGCAGAGTTAAACTACAAAAAAAATTCTAAATGTACAATATTGCTACAAAATCATGAACTGCAATAAATAAATAGCAGAATATAACTCTTGAGTTTGCATCTTTAATGAGTCATAGAAGTTGTTCATTTAACCTTTTATGGCTTAAATCTTAGTATATAGCCAAAAAGTAACATACAGTTTCCCAGTAGTGCAAAGAAAATGTACACATGATAAATATTGACTCCAAAAAATATTGTTCCAGCTTCCATATAGTGAAAGAGAAGTCGATATAGTAATTATCATGACAGGCCTAGTGTTAAGATCAATATAAAATATAGTAAGTGAAGATGCCCGACTCCCCCTGGTGGCTCCTGTGGATTTTACTGCACCATCCATCTTTCTGCAGATGCCTTTACTTTCAAGTCTGTCCTCCTTTTTATGAGAACTAAGAAAAGAGTTGACTCAGTGTCCTTTAGGCCGCACATCCTGCAGGTTTCAATTAGCAAGGCCCTGTGAGCTGGATAATGAACGGCTTTGATTTGAAACCTCAAACCAATGTTTACTGGGACAGGCCCTTAATATGGTTGTTTTATCTAAGGCTTTATTTGAAAATCTGGTATCACCCAAGTCAGGAGAGGTTTTTAAAGATGGTGTGAGATAAAAAGAATTGCACTAGTATAGAGAATAAATTGTTTTCTGATGCAAGAAAAAAAACTGAATCAGCATAAACAAAAAAATAAGTCGATACAAATTATATTTATCTTGGAAAGAGATTTTTTTGAATGCCCAATAGTGGAGAAAGGATCAAAATATTGACACAGATAATTGATTGAGCAGAATTATTATGAATTATGACTTGTGATGTATGTGTGGTTAACAATGACATTTAATTACTTTACTTATTATTTATTTATTATTTATTTTTGTATTCTGAAACTACTCTGGTTTGGTGAAGCCCACACGCATTTTTGTATTTTTTCTAAACATCATTATATTGTACAGTGTTTTAGTTCCCATTTCCTGTTACTTTAAACTGACCATAAACTGTGTGTTGTGCCCTTAGACGGAGAAAGGCAGTGCCCTACATGAAGCGGCCTTATTTGGAAAGACTGATGTTGTACAGAAGCTCCTTACAGCAGGTTAGACTATATTAGCATCAGAGCTCCCCAAATGTCATTCAGAAGTCTGTTTATACAACACAAGTTTTCACTAAATCGACCTCCTGAAATGTGTCAGGTATCGACGTGAACATGGTGGACCAGAAAGGACTGACGGCACTGGACATCGTCAAGGGCATGCCCTCACAGAAAAGCAGAGAGATCGCTGCTCTAATACAAGGTACACTTTAGTAGACAAATATATGTGATCATAAAATGTTTTCTTTTGTGTAATGACATTTAGAATTTAAATTCCCAGGTCACATGTTGGGAAAACCTCCAGATATAGATCTCCCCCCTCCACCAATCCCCCCACCTCAAGAGATCCCCAGCCCCAGGAAAATAAGTAAGACTTTTTTTTTTTTTATCATAATGCAAGAAAACTGCTATGATAAATTATTTGTAGGTCTTATATTTAAATTGTCAGTTGATGCTGTGTTGTTTTGGGTTTTTTTTTTTACTTTTTGTCAAGATTTGATAATTATTGTTAGCTCTCATAATGTCATATTGTTCTACTTCAAAAATATTCTACCATATAAAATATACCAAGAGGACCAGACTGAATGAGTGAATGGGTTATTTAGTGCATTAAAAGTGTTTAAAAGAGCATTATACAAATCTTTAGTCAGTGGTCCCATTTCTATGACTATGACTGTTACTATCATTATTACTGTTTTCGGTCAGTTTTGTGGTTTACAGTGAACAAAATATAAACTATTGATCTACATATATACGCATGCTACTGTTTATTACTGCTTTATTGGGAAAAATGCATAGTAGGTCTTCTTTAATGGCTTTCTGTATTTTGTTGTCATGTAGGCGAGTTGGAGAAGGTGAGTGAGCTGATCTCTGGGCTGGCCCCAGGACCAGAGGAGGAGTGTCCGTACGAGGCGCTGTTTGAAGCCACTTCCTGTCACTCTCTGGACAGTCTGACCAGCGGCAAGTCCTCTGACCGGGACTCAGGACGGCCCGACAGTGAGGCTGGGAAGGTGAGCCTTGGCTCCACTGGTTTGCATCATTTTACGATTTCAACATTTTAAAATAAGTTATGTTGTTCCATTTGTGTGGGTGTGGGTGTTAGAGAGAGAGAGAGAGGCACTGATTTTATTTTTTACTTTAACTGTAGATAATAAAAAATAAAAATAAAAAAGACCTAATATTTTAGGTTCTGGACTTCTGTGTAACTTCTACTATCACATTTTTGAGATTGTCCCACCACTCGTTTGTCATAAAATATTTCAAACCCCTCCATCCCAATTTTAATCTATGAGCTCTTTATTTTATAGCAACATCACATGAAATGCAATCCATGAACTCAAATCTGTAATATGCTTTGCTACCACAAGGGGGAGATAGCAACCCACGCTGTGTGATTATTATTACTTGTGTGCTTTTTGTATAAATATATTGAAAATGAATTGACTTATCTCAATGTGTAGAAAGATCGAGTTGGCACTTTGTCTCATCCTGGGGCTGGTCACGAGGAGGAGGTCAGCTCAGAGGTAAGGACTTACATTTGGATTCAGTGCAGTATTATTGTTTTATTGTGCTTATCTTCCTCTATAAAAACATTCCTGCAACAGATCCATCCATAAAGACAAAACACTTCGTGGAAATGGAATGAAAGTAGTAATGAAAAACAATATACTATAATACAATCCAATATACTATTAATACAATTTTATATTACACATGCTGACAATGGATAGTTCTTTGATACAGTTCCAGCTACAACTTGACAACTTAAATGTAATTGTTTATTTTGTCTTTCCATGGTTTTCCTCAGGCCCTGTACACTAACAGCAGTATAGACGAGAGAGGAGAGCAGGGTGAAGAAGATGAGGACCATACTTATGAATTATTACTAACCGCTCAGACCAAAGTCCCTCCAAGTCAAGATTCACTGCCACCTAAAGGTAAAGCGGATGAAATTTATGTTTTAATTTTTTTTAAATTTCACTCTATCATCTTTTGTTCTTGCTACAATAACAGTAATACAGCTGTGTGATGGTCTGACATGTTTTTACAGCTTCCTGTTGCAACCGGTCTCAAATATACTGTACACTGGGACTAGATGTATCACAGTTTGATTTGATTTCATTTCCATTGTATAATATGTAAACATTGCTGACAGTAGCATGTGACCAGCTTTATGAAATCAAACTTTCTGAAGGATAAAGTGAGGTTAATATGACATAAACAGCCAGATAAACACTTTACATTTTAGTTTACTGAGCGTAGATTCAAATGAAATTGCGTTTTTCTTCTTTTTTTTTAAAGTTTTATTATTTTTGAGTTCTTCTGACTTCTTATGCTTATAATGACCTGAATAATAATGATTATCAATTTACCCAATACTCTTGACATCCATATCTGTGATTGGGGTAGGCATCAGGCCAGTATACTCTCGAGTTTGATAAGAACATGCTGTCCTGTAGTCGGTGGATGAACGCTGAAACCAACTGTATCACTCCTAATTTTCTTTTGGGCTGCTCTGGATTCATGTAACTGTAGAATATGCACTTCTTTTTCACTCAGTACAATGAGCAGAAGACTTCTGATTTTATCTGCTGATGTAGAGATGTTATGAATGCTTCCCCTTCGGCAGTTTATGAATCATTAACTTCAAATAGTAAAATGTTTGTCATCTGTCCTTGTAGTAAAATTGAAAAACACATAGGTTTTTTTTTTTGTTTTGTTTTTTATTATTATTCTTCACTGCTCAATTTATTCATTATTTAAAAAAAATAGTAGTTTGGTTTATCGTGATGTTTGCTCACTGACCAACAGATTAGTGGTTAACTTCCCACTACTGCCTATGCTTCTTCCATTGTGTCCTTGGGCAAGACAGTGCATTTGGATAAATATTTAATTGTAATGTTGACTTCTGGTTGATAAATTTAATCATTAAGCTTTGCTATGTTATAATCACACAACTGTTTAAACTATTTTTTTTTCCCCAGACGATTCTATGAGTACACTACAGTCTTCCAATAATGTCCTACCTCAGGTATTTCATAAATTACCTTTTTTAACATAGATCTTTGTCAGATTTTGTCAAACTTGGCTTGGTGGCGTCAACTGCTTGTCTCCATGGAGATAGATGCATTTAATACCATACTGTGTGTGCCAGGCAAAACAATAACATCTCCATGGAGACAAACAGGTGGCAGACCCTCTACGTGAATAGTTGCATAGTATATCTTTAAGCTAACTATAATAATACAATATCAGAGGTCATTCACTATTTTTTACTTATTTACATCTTTCGTCATTGTTTTTTTGTTTTGTTTTTGTTTTTGTACCTCCAGCGTAAACCCAGTGTCCCCAACAACATGAAAGCCCCCTGCAGGATGAAAGAGAGCCTACACCCTCCTGCTCGGCTCAGCTCACGGCTGCCAGGAGGTGACTGCATCCACTGTCCTCTTCTATTTTTCTTGAATGTGATGATCTCATACTCTCAGAGAGGGGACAAGAACCACATTTCCTTCTTGATAACATTGTACTTTGCCATGAACTATGCAAATGTTGAACCTGATCATTTATATTACTGACTAAACTAGACACGGGCAAACTATGGCCCGGGGGCCACACACAGCCCTTTGGGCTTATTACTCCAGCCCGCCGAACGTGACCAAATTATATTAAAATAGGGGAGGGTAAACCTTGTTCAAAGTTTTTCTGCTGTGTTTATTTAACTGAAATGTTATAAATTAATTATGAATTTAATTAATGCATTTGGAAAACAATGTGTACAATGAGCCTTGCATATTCATGCTACACGTTGCAGGCTGAATCTCTTATGTAATATATACACACACACACATATCTATATATATATATCTATATCTATATATATCTATCTATGTATATGTGTGTGTATATATATATATATATATATATATATATATATATATAATATATATCCATCCTGGCCCCTTTGTCAAATTTTAAAACCCACTGTGGCCCATGTGTCAAAAAGTTTGCCCACCCCTGAACTAAACCCTAGAACTCGCTGTATTAAAATAACAAAAAACTGCATTTTAGCTGGCCCTATCTGTATAAAATATTATTGGCCTATAGAATATTGTGATGTCATCTGAAACCCTGCAGAAATACTGTGCAGTAGCACTAGGCACTGCAGGGAGGAGCTCTATGAAAGAGAAGGAAAATCTAACTGCATTCACTTGAGATGAGGGAAATAAAAACCTATGCAATGAATATCAAAACCACACAGAGACTTTATTTGAATTTGAGGGTGATATTGGATGGCATGGATTAATCCTGCAGCAGAATGCACGAGTGGCATTTCTACACCGCGGATTTGGCTCGTCAAGAGCAGGCTGATTGACATTGCTTGGCCAGTGGGCAAACTTATCTCTGTGCCAATGTGTAAGAGAATGCTTGATCAGATTGCAGAGTCCCTATTGGACATTCCCATCCCAAGCTAAAGCTGGATATGCCGTGTCTTCCAGTCAACCATGCATGGCTTTCAGCTGACACATGCTGTAGTCATATTTGAATTCATAAGGATTGTATAAGAAGTTGGTCTTGTTTCACCAATATCCTGTGTTCATGTGATGTCATGTTATTTTAAATATATTCTATTGGTAACACGGGACTTAATAAAGTTATTACAGCAGATGATATTTCCTGGTTTATGGGAATAGCTTGATAAGTCATACATTTGTTATAAAAAGGATGGTTTCCATTACCAATAAAATGTGAACTATAGTCACCGCTCTGAGGCTAGGACTGTCAAAGTGATTGTGACTCTCAATATGATTTTCCTAGTTAAATAATAGAGGAAATATCATATTAGACCAACCCAAAACTGGCTTAAATTTAAAGTCTTCTTTGTCTGCAAACATAATAAATAAATAATAACTCAAGATAATTATTGTTTACCCTTATAGTTGCAAAATTCTATTATGTAAGCAGAAATATCTCAATTATAGTCAGCAGAAGGAATCTCAGTAACCTTTTTTACATGGTTCAACATTTGGTTTTGCATTGTAGTAACTTAAACATAACCACTACCCACTGACCATAAGATATTCACCAGTATGGCAGCTCTTGTGTTAAACCAGTATGTTGCACCTGAACACTATATCTAAATATAACCGGAGCAAGTGATGACAGTGACAAAGAGCATTTCCTCTCGTGTTCCTCTTGGGGCTAGTTTGTGTTACCCATGTGCACCCCAACACTTCATCTGTAAGGTCAGCATTTGTGTAGAATATAACCCTATTATCAGGTGAATGGTGTCTTTCTGCGGAGGGCTGTGCATCTAATTATTGCATTAATTGCATCTAATATTATGAAGTCATGGTAATTTGGCATGGTGATTTTAAGCCAGATGCCCTTCTTGTTGCAATATTACTACTACTACTACTACTATTACTACTATTACTACTACTACTATTACTACTGCTACTACTAGGCAAAGCAAGGCAAGGCAAGTTTATTTGTATAGTACAGTTCGTACACAAGGTAATTCAAAGTGCTTTACAGAATAAAAAAGACAGTAAAATCATAATACAACAAATCAAAACAAAAATAAAGATTAACATTAAAGGAGAAAAGTGCAGAATAAAAACCTTTGAGTCATATGCACAGCTAAAAAGAACTGTTTTGAGCCTAATTTATATCTATCTAATTCATATCTATAAACATTGTCAAAGTAGAGGCCTGTCTCATATCTTCAGGAAGATTGTTCTACTACTACTACCACTACTACTACTACTGTCAACGCTACTCCCATCACCATTACCACCACTACTATCACTACTACCACTAACTCCACTTCCTATACTACTACTAGTACAACTACTAACTTTATATGAATCATAACATGTTGAGGCAGATCTGATTTGAAAGATTTGGACTGTTAGTATGTTAGTATCATTTAAAACATCTGTCAAATCTTATGTCCATATAAGATGGGCATTATCAGTACATTTATAGTCTCTTTACATAGCCACAGTTCCTAATCTTATGAATGTCCTTTGGTATTACTATAATGAATGGCACCGCAGCAGATGTCCGTAGCAGCTAAAGACAGAACACACCTGTTAAACTGTATGCTGCCAAACTGGTATTTTACTGACACTCATAAACCAATGTTATTCCTCATCACAGTTCTACACAGCGCATTGCCTTTCTGTCACTTCAGTCTCCTTCAGCCTGGTGAGCCCATAGTTAAATGTTTCATATCACTTAGAAAAACACCAGATTGTTCCACTAGCAGAGCATGACTTGACGCAGAGGCTATGTTGATGGTGAGTTTAGTGAAAACAAACATGACCGCATAACAAAGATATGAGATGACATCACCCTGAAGGCTCTAATAACACTAGATAAAAGCGCAAAATGAACAACGACTGGACAACATGGTTCTGATTATTGCAATTTTAAACACAGAGTAGGAAACAAATTAATTCAATAATGCATGTATCTTCGAGCTAGTAATTAACAAATACCTGTGCTATTAAAGCCCAATAGTTTCAAGAAAGTTCTGGTTTAATCTGGCCTATTTAAATACAATCAGTCACTGTTAAAACCTGCTTTAGTCTTTATGTAGGGCTTTTTTATTTCAGGGCTGGTTTATATAACTTGCAAAAATGACATCTACAAATGGTCTAAAGTAATAAATTCTTCAAATACTAAAAGGGTGCCATGATTAATCCTCCTGGTCCCGTCTGTGTGGTTTCCTCGTTCAGTCCTGGTTTAGTCATATTCAAGACATTGGTCAGACCTTTTTTAATTGTGTTTTGACCCATTTCAGCTCTGTTTTAGACATCTAGAGTCTTAGGTTATTTATTAGGGTCATATTGAATTAATTACATTTCACAAATACTGCTTATATCTCTCGGGTTATGTTACTTTAGCCTGCGTAGGGTTAACAGTGTAAGTGTAAGTGCTGGCAGGTCGGTGGTGTATTCACAGGGCGTAGACGCTGCTCTTGTGCCAAACTGAGGGAGGGTGTTTGGATGTCCTCCTGGTACATGTGTCTCATACACTCATTCACCTTATTACACACACAAACACCTACACTGCACTTTCCACTGCTTTTCTTATGGGATCATAGGGCGTTGGTACTCACACTTACATTTCTCACATGTTTACGAGACATTTTTATTACATTTTTTAATCATTTTAAACTCTTTGAAGAACAAAACCGTAATGATTTTCTATTAATCTGCTGTACTAGACTACTTAAATAATGTTATTTGTCTGTATTGATATCATAGCCCTACTTGTTTCCAATTTATATCTACACTACCATGTGTCTATATACATGTCTGCCTTTGCCCTTCAAGGCCACCGTAACTTGCCCCAATCTACATTTAATTCATTATAATTGTTAATACCAGAATATGATTGTTAAATTTGTATTGTCTATCTAATTACAGCCATAACAACACAAAAAATTGTCAGTACAGTCCATTAGGGTTGTCAAAAGTATCGAAAATCAGATACTAATCAATACAAAAACAAGTATTGAAACTGATTCTCATTTAAGCCAAAACAAATCACATAACTGGATAAAATTTGACCCTTTCTGAACAGTTTCATCTTGAGTTTTATCAGAACTAGTGGAAGATCACATGATGGTGTAATAAAGAAATACAATTTATTTTGTGTTGAAAATTACAGCATTGTCTAAAAAATATATCATTTGGCTACCAAAAATGTTGTCGATTACAGAATATATCAGTATTGAATTCGAGTTTGAAATTTTAGTATTGTGAAAACACTACAGTACATATGATTTTTGGCTGCTCCACCCCCCTCTGCTCACACACGTCCCAAACTCCCTCTCAGATATTTGCATGTCATTTTCTGATTATCTAAAACACTTTAAAGAGCAAAATGGTGATACCGACCACTTGTTTCCTGTTCTAGATTCTTGTCACCAAACACCCTGACCCAGTCCCCTCAGACAGTCCACACACACACGCGTCACCTCCCCATGTGTCACAGGCCTAATTATCAGGGGCACGCAGGATTGGCCGATTCAAATTTCCATTCCACAGCCGCCATTACGAGGCTAGAATTAGAAACGAGAAACAGAGGAGCTTGAGTGACACGCGACAGGCAACAACAACAGTCTGCCTCAGTGAAGAAGAGGTTAGGCAGTACAGGGCTAGTTTAGGAATAGTGTAGTTTTGTCGATTAGGCGGCGATGAAAAATGGGCGTGTTTGGATGTGATTTTTGAGGAGGAGGAAAAGGAAAGTGGTCCTCTGTGTGTTTAGCATTCAGTGAGGAGACTGGTTGTTTGGACAAGACAGCTGATGTAAGTGGAACCACTTTTGGTCATTGATTTTAGTATTGCGACAAGGTGGTGCTTTAAGAAATATGAAACTCTTAATGTATTAGTTTTTGTCTTGAATTTAAGAAAGAAGATCAGTAATATCGAACTGTAACATTTTAATTCTAAGTGAGGTCAATGGGGAAAAACACTAACAAAACTATATAAAGCCTTTATTTTAGTCATTTTTAGCACAAAACTGTTTGCATTTGTACAGTTTTTGGCATCTTTATCACTTACTCCATGAAACCACTAGTTGAATAAGCTGCTTTTGTAATTGACCATGTATTTCTGTTAACAACAATTCAGGCTTAATAACTACGTAACTCCTTAAATAAGTTACAAAGACTGATCATTCTTAATAAAACATTGGTTCATTATGATTTAAGTCTTTGTCAATGCTTTGTTTTTATTATTTTTAGACCTATTGCTCTTATTTTCTAATGTACTTGAACGTCTTAAGCATGTGAACAACCCTAACATAAGCATACAGCTGACTCAAAGCTGTGTTAGGAATTCTGTTATTTCTTAAGTCAGCATACATCCTCTTGTTCTCTCCCTCTTCTCTCTGCTCCCTCATGGTTGGAAACAATTACAGGTCTGTTTCAGCGCTTGTGTGGGAGGTTTTAGCACTGCTCCAAGTCTCTGCCCCTCAGTCAGAAGTCCACTTTTCACAACGTTACTAGTCCTCTCGCTCATAATTGTGTCTTTCCTTTTCTGTCCAGACCCAAGCCAAAACCAAGGAGCAGGATTCCCAGAACAATTCACCGGCCTCCTTCACGGATCATCTCCCGTCTTTGATTGCCGAGAGGAGCCGTTCAGAATCCCAGGTGCGGCATCGACCAATCAGAGCCAATCTCCAAAACCCAACCAGGAAGTGTCCGTAGCATCTCCTTCATCATCATCATCGCCGAACCGTCCCAATATGGCGGCTATCCTGACAGACTGTGATCCCAAAGCTATTTATGCCACTGTGAACAAGGAACCAAAAGACTCCGGAGCTGCCTGTCGGACGCGCCCTCCTGGAGATCTAAAACTGGCCAGGAGTCTATCCAAATCGGACTCGGATCTCCTGGTGTCACCACCGAATGAAGAGGATGGAGCACTGGCCAACCGCAGTGAGTCTGTGTCAAACTGTAGCACGGGCAAGAAGAGGCTGGAGAAGTCCCCCTCCTTCACCTCGGAATGGGACGAGGTATGTATATGTCAACACATGAGCGCGTTTAGCAGGATAGAAGTATACTGCAGTTAAATGATGCTAATTCATGATGTCTTATCTTGATTTGCGGAGTGTTTTAGACCTGTATTATTGGACTTGTTTAATTATTTTTTGCTTTACAACTGCAGTCAACCTGTCCAACTTGCAGATGGCTTGAAGTAATACCATCATGTCTTGAAACCAATTAGAAACATAACATAACAAATGATCAACGTCTTATGAGGACAATGAAATTATATAAAACTCAGAATCAAATCTCAACTCAAGATTAACATGCTGAATTAACTGACTTAAGTTTGTACTTGCGCTGTAGTATAAATAGTAGTTGCAGAAACAGCCATGCTTCTATAGTGGTAGTACCATAGACTGTATACATAAATGTACATAACTGACCTGGCTTTAATTCACTTTCTATTGAAAAAAATGTTGTGCTCTCTCTGTAACTGCTGTTGTCAAGCTTGTGTTTTGGTTTTAAAATGTTCGTATTAACCCGCTCTACATGATCCTGGTATTTTTATTTCACTGTTGTATCTGTAAATCAAGATATGAACATTAACAACGGACAAATTAGGCACCTTCTTTCCCCCGAGGTCACAACAGGTTTGATTGACAGCATTGTTAAGCGTCCGCTCCCTGCTAAACCAGTGGTGCCTGCCCTCCGGAATGAGGAGACCTGACCGGATTGGTTCTTTGGTTGCTATGTTACTTGTGGTCGGAATGCCAAAAATGGAATTCGGCTCCAAATTCCCCCCATAACTGTGAGCCTAGATGAGCTTCATTTGTCTGGAGCTGTACACTATGGGTGACATCATTCTCGTACTCCACTTCTTTATACAGTCTGTGGGTAGTAGTAATGGTTCTAGTGTATGTTTTTTCCTAATATATGGTGAGAATGTGAGCGTGTATTCAAAAGTATGTGCCAAGCTTGTCCTGGATTCCTCTTTGAAATGATGTGTTGTTTCCTTCACAAAGCCCTGTTTGTTAGTTGTGCGTCAGCTTATCCATAGCTAATACCACATTAAAACATTTGTGTATACCAGATGAAATGCACTATAAAACATTTCACTCTACAGCCTTGGCAGTCCTCTCTAGTTTAACAAGTAGAGTAAGTTCATGTAAACAAGTCACTCTTGCATGTTACAAATTCAACATATTTTTTTTTGTTTGTTTAATTTATTTTATTTTTTTTCCAGTTTTACACAAAATGATATTGATTTAGTCTATAGGTTTTCCTTATTGAAAGCGGAATAACATCGCAGTATGGTCTTTGATGTTTTGTCTAGCTTGCAGATAAACAGTTGAATAGCGTTGAAAAGCAAAGATTATGGAAATAAAAAGATTGAGACGCAGAGCAGATGAAGCTGGTTTGGTATTTGGGAAGAGCAAACAAATGGGAGATTTAGCTATTGTCTTGAGCTCTCTGAAGCTCCAGACGACAACATAAGGCTCTGAAGAAGACGAGCCATTTTAACTACTGTTCCGTCTGGCGCATTATAACAGGAACGGTGCCATATTCTAGACATTTGGATTTCACTATAGCTACAAAAGCTTTGCCCATTCCACTCTTGTTTATGCACATTAGATATGTTATAATATTAAAGTTAGTGTTGCAATTATTGTGTGAAGAAATTATTGACAGAAACAACAGTGAATTAACATTGACTAGCGTTATAAACTCCAACTGGATAAATAACGGAATGTGGCATAAACGGCAAGATAAAAACCCCTTTACATCAGGTTTACTTAGACCTGTCATGATAACAGTTGAATATATCGCTGAAGTTAATATAGATGATAAACTATAATATTAAAACAAATTTATGCCACTGACATAATAACCCAAGAGCAGATTTAAACCGCAAAAACTATTCTAAATTTACAACATTGTTAAAAAACCATGAGCTGCAATAAATAAACAGCAGAATGAAACTCTTTAGTGCTCAGTTTGCATCTGTAATGAGTCAGAAGTTATTAATTCAACCTTTTACACCTTAAATCTTGTCATATAACCAAAAAATAACAAAAAATTCCCCAGTGGTGCAAAGAAAATGTACACACGATAAATACTGACCTCTCAAAAATATAGTTCCAACGTTCCAAAGTTGATATGGTTATTATCATGACAGGCCTAGGTTTAATTTAAGTTCAGACTGAAAAGAAACGTATTTTTGCCCCTAATATTCCTACGATTATTTTTTGTTATGATTATTTTTGTGACCTGAATACACCCAATAAGGGATTCGCTATTTTATAAACAAGATGGCATCCAAAGTGCTGCACATTGTAGCTTTATAAAAGAAAAGATGGTCATTTAAACCTGATATGGGGGGCTTCATTTATTATTCATGTATTAGAATAGTAGTATTTATAATCTCATGACCTCAACTGTGTAAACTGATATTTTTGTTGATTTGCTTGTTACTTGCTTCCGTATTCCAGCAACAAGAAAGCATTGGTAGGCCTTGACGAACCTGTTTATTTCACGTTATATATACATGATATTGACTCATTCTCGCTAGCTCAACCACTGTTAAGTTCTCCGAGGCTTATTTGGAAAGTAGGTTTTGTGCAGCTCCACCATTTAAGTTATTTATGAGTACTTTCTCCCAGTAGGTGTCATTTACTGAACAAGTGCCACACAGCAGAAGGCAATGCACTTTAGCCGTGAGCAGTGGTTTCGTAATTGTGGTAGTCAATATTTTCAGTGTTGTCTTTATTTTTTTATTCTTTATAATGATGGAGTGTGTCCTTGGGCAAGACATTTCATCTACCTTGCGTAGTAAAGTCGATAGCACAGATTGACAGCTTCGTTTTCCGTCAGTCTAACCCGGGGCAGATGTGGCTATAATAGTGTTGAGTGAAGGAATAATACAATGTAAAGCATGTCAGGTTTCTATATAAATACATTTGTTCTGCATTATAGGAGCTTGACCTAGTTTAGATCTGGTTTACACACAGTCTTCATGTAATCCTAGTTCATCACAAATATTGTCCTGTCTCAAACTTGTCAGAGTTTGGATTTAATTTTGGTCTTGTCTCAGTAGTCCTTGGAAAGCAGAAAGAAATAGTACTCGGAGTTTGAAAACCCCTGTCCTAGCGACTTGATTCTTCAGAGAATAAATAAGGCTGTGTTGAGCGTTGAGTTGAAATGGAAATATTCACTCCGCTGCTGCTAAAGTGAATGGTAAATGAGAGCCGTGAGGGAGCTGTAGTTAAAGTTTGATTGGCTGAAACCTAGAGTGCACTCTCTTTAATGAAGTTGGAGTAAAGTGAAGTCTGCTTTCAGTGCTGGGGTTGGTTTTTTCCCCTATTGTAACTCCTTTGCCCTCTAGTGCAAAGTAATATTACTTTTACTTACTTTTAATGTAGTGAAATGTGAAAAGAAAAACCCCATGTCCAAAGTGCATGTTAAAAACAGAAACTATCTCACTTTTTTCAAAACATAAACCATGTGACTGGTAAGGTATGAGTAGACACATATTTACTTATTAATGCAATGAATTATTATTTTTAAATAATTGCATAAAAACATGTAATAATTGGATACATATTTTAATATCAGTGTAGGGCTGGGCAATATTGATAAAACAAAAATAAATTGATCAATATGAATTAATCAGTGCCTATAAATGGTTTAACGGTCATGTTACACAAAATGTAGTTCTTTTGAGCTTTAAGGAGGTAATGTTGTTACCTCCTCAAAAACATACTTGGAGTTAAGTTTTGTTTCATTTACACATGTTTGAGTAACCCCTGTCTACATCTCCAAAGCTCAAAATGCTCCGTTCCACCTTGTGATGTCATGAAGTGGTAGTTTTCAAATTAACAGCTACGTTTTACCTTTAGTTCAACAGAGATGGGCAATTCCAGGGCTGAAATGATGCAAATTATTCTTTTAAAGGTGTATGGAGTTTAAAAACACAGAGGAACACTTCCTGTATTACCACATCATGACATCACAAGGTGGAACAGAGTGCATATTTAAGCATTTTTAGCACTTTAAAACAGAGTTTTGTGTTAATCGTGTGAATGAAAGAAAACACAACTCCAGGTTTGTTTGTGACGAGGAAACATTATAACTTAGATCAGAAAACTACGTAATATGAGCACTTTAAATATCGTGAATGAACTGTAAATTTAACTACAAAAGTACAAGAATACTGCTGTTTATTCTTGTTTGGAAAATGACTCTGTGGTTTCTGCTGTTTTATTTTCAGTCAACACATTTTGCAGCCATTGTAATTACGCATATCTCCAAATAAACAACAATTTACACTATCCGTTTTTCATATATCTCCCTCTTCTAATTCAGCGCGCTTAACATAACGGGGGAATTGTGATCGGACTAGCAATGGAGGGAAAACCCGAGGAAGCCGGCCATATTGTTCACGACTACTTAATTAGAAACACTTTGCTGAGTTGTGACGGCGCTTGGCAAAAGGGTGCAGGGACTAAACCCCAATCTAGCGTACTGTAAGAAGCAGAAAAGAAGAACGATAGATTTTTTTCCTTCAAGTTCTCACACTCCTCTACTGCTTCTGTCTCTCAGCTCCTGCATAGACTACTCTAGCCTTGAGTACATTTGACTTGCATGAGGTCTTGGCCTATGCATCCCTCTATTTAAGTTGCTCCGTGTGTGGGGTGTGCTAGCTGGAGTGTAAAAAGCGCTATGCTAATACGGGCCGCTGGTATTGGTGCTAGGGATCAGACAGAAGATGACAACATAGAGGAGACAGAGGAGAGGCAGACTGCTAAGAACTGTACTGCACTTTACACTTTATTTTCAATTTGCACTTGGCCACAGCTGCGGTATGAAACCAGCTTTTGTAAGTATTGATTCTCCTACAGTTGGCAAGCCCGTTAATCTTGTCCACCTTTCATAAACGAATCAAGTAACAAAAGAAATATCTTGCATTTTCTCTGATTGGATATTTCCGCAGTGAGCGTTTTAGTATTTATAGAACTTAATCTAATGCGGTGGTTTTAGCTGCTGGTACTTGTAGACGATGTTTGTTGTTTTGGGTTCAGTCTTGGGCCTGGTTTTGTTCTTGGTTTGTCTTGGTCTTAGTTTAATTTTAGTTTAGACCTTTTTTTAGTTAGGTTTAGTTTGTTTTCTGGACATTTAAGACTATTTAAATGGCATTTAAAGCACTAAATCTGATGTGAGTAAGCAGAAGGACCACGATCAGGAAGAAATTGGATGATTTTGCTGTTTACTTGTAATTTTGAAGTTGCTACAAAGTGAAGAGGGAAAAGTTGTTAAGTACATGTGTTTTTCCTTTTAAACTCAGCGTGAAACATCACTCGCTTCTTTGTGTTGCCTTTATTCTAATCTCTTTTAGCCGAAACACTGAGAGGACACAATATCACTCCTACAGATCAAACCAAACTTGGTCTTTGTATTTATCTCGATGGCAGCAGCAGCCTTTTCTTCACCACTGCAGGACAGAACCGCATGGGGCACGGAGTGAAAGAGAAAGAGAGGGAGAGCAAGAGAAAGAGAGAGAGAGAGAGAGAGAGAGACCAAGAGGGAGAGAGCGAGAGGAAGAGAGCGGGAGAGCAACAGAGAGGAAGAGAGCGGGAGAGCAACAGAGAGGAAGAGAGAGCGAGAGGGAGGAAGAGAGAGCGAGAGGGAGGAAGAGAGAGGGGGAGCAACAGAGAAGAAGAGAGGGCGAGAGGAAGGAAGAGAGAGCGAGAGGGAGGAAGAGAGAGGGAGAGCGCGAGGGGAAGAGAGAGGGAGCGCAAGCGAGAGGGAGAGAGAGCGAGAGCAAGAAAGAGGGGAAGAGAGAGGGAGAGAGCGAGGGGAAGAGAGAGTGAGAGGAAGAGCAAGAGAGGGAGGGAGAGCAAGAGAGAGGGAGAGAGCAAGGGGAAGAGAGAGCAAGAGGGAGAACAAGAGAGGGAGAGAGAGCGAGGGGAACGGAGAGGGAGAGAGCGAGGGGAAGAAAGAGGGAGAGCAAGAGAGGGAGAGAGAGCGAGGGGAAGAAAGAGGGAGAGCAAGAGAGAGGGAGAGAGCGAGAGGAAGAAAGAGGGAGGGCAAGAAAGAGAGGGCAAGAGGGAGAGAAAGTGAGAGGGAGAGAATGAGAGGGGGAGAGAGAGACAGAGAGAGCAAAAGGGAGAGAGGGCACGAGGGAGAGTGCGAGAGAGAAAGAGCAATTGAGAGTGAGAGAGGCATGCATCTTCTTAATACCCCCTCACTTTGTTCACTATGTCAAAAGTTGTTGTAAATAGTTGTGTTGTTATACAACTACTCATTTTGAATACGAGTTTCAGCATCAATTAGAACTGAACGATCTGGGAAAAACATTATCTTGACGAACACTGCAATTAGATTTGTGATTTATGTTTTAATAATAGGATTCTGTTAAAAGTTCACATTTTAAACATTATCTACTAAGAGAAAAAATGGCAGAAACAAACATGACCTGACTAACTACTACTGAACAGGAAACACATCTCAGGCCATGTTTGTACAAGTTTGAACAGGATGTTTTGATGTTTGTGGAGGAAATGATGGTACTTAAAAAACTGCAGCCTTTGCGGTTTGCTAATTGTGTCCATTCAAATTGTAACATAGATGGATCACTAGGCTTTTAAACTTGCTTTGTTACAGTATAAGATGGTACCTTTTTTGTTTAATTTGACAGTTAATTCACTTGTGCGATACTTAAACCTCTGCTCAAGACATTCACAACCACATTTTAGCGCATTTTTGATGGACTTCATGCTTTTCTAATTGTTAAATATGCCAACACATGTAGTTTTTGTTTTTATTTTTGTATTACCCACCCTTTCCCCTAACTTGTTTTTGTTAGAACGTTTTTGTAAAGATGGCATATATATATTTACTTTGAAGCTAGTTTCATTTCGTTATATTTCTGGCTGGTGCTGACAGTGCTTTGTCCCCGGCAGGGTGGCATTGAGGACTTGGCTGCCTCTTTCTCTAAAGCCAGTGCGTTGGGTCCCTGTGATGCTGCTGTTGAATGGTGGACGGTTGTCATGGTGCTCTTGTGGTGGTGCCAGCGCGTTGATTTGGGGCCACAGGGCTCGGGCACACTCTCTCTGCAGCGGCTTTTATTTCACACACAACAAGAACTGGCAGATGTCTTTTCTCCCGCCCACAATGTTCTCTCTCTGCCCAGAATCCTGAATAAAATAATTGTCCTTTTAAACTCAGAGTAGACTTGTTGTTATTGGATCTATAGGGAAAAAAAATGCAATGTTTTGTTTTGTACATCTCAAAAACAAAACATTATTTAGTGCTAAATGGACTTTATGGAAGTTTTAACAAAAGTAGTTGACTTTATTTAATTAATTTATCTTTAAAGATGCACTAGGTAACTTTTGTAGTTGATGTTCTGGGGATGTTCTTGCGTCTCATTGCGTGGAATCTTCTACAGTATTAAACATGAAGACAAAAGCAATATCAGATCTGTGGAAAAGAGTCCATGCTCGCAGTAAAAATGAACATTTGAACACCTACAACTGAATAGATGAGTTTAATGCCACACTGTAGAACATTCCAGGCACAGCAATAACACGTCCATACAATTTGTTGAGGATGTATTGTTCGATGTATCGTATAAATTCAAACCAGGAAGTGCCCTTGTCTACTTAAAATGCCAATACCCCCTCACTAAACTAAGCCCAAAGCATTTTGCTGAGAAGCTGCTAAGTTTTTAATTTTACCTTGTGCCAGAAGTAACAACTAATCCAAGCATTCAGATACAAAGTGAAATTGTCCATAAGTATTAAAAATGTACCGTCATTGCTTATGTTCCATTTAAAATTAGAGTTGCCATCTTGTTATTGATACCACAGTAACATGGGACTGATTCTACATTGATTCTTTCTAACTCTTTCTGGTCGCTGGGCGCTCTCCGGCTGTTGACCTGCACCTCTTCAGTGACTCTTGCCCCTTCTCTTTGTCTGTCTCCCACAATGCACTGCTTTTCATCTCAGGCCTGTCCTTATTGACTCTCTCACCAAGCACAAAAACAAACTCCATTTTCTCTGCTTGTTTTTAATCCTCATTATTGGTTTACTGCTGGACCGTGAAGTACTGCTGTATTTTACCTTAAGGGAACTACTGGGCTGCAGTTCGAGTCTTTGTGATAAGAACAAAGTTTTCAAGCTTTCTCACTAAATTCCAGCTCCTTCTTTAAATGTTGTTTGCACCTGATACTAAATATATTTTTTTCTAGTAGAACTGTGAAAAAGTATGGAAAACTAGTTGGAATATTAGATAGATCTATAATACATCTAAAGTGCCACTGTGCTTAACATCTATCATGACCAGGTGTTGCTCACCACGTCCAGACTGATATCTCTCTGTATTTTTTGTACAGGTTGATATCAGTCTGGTCCTCACGTCCTCCAGTGCCTCTCAAGCCCACTCAAATGTGATCATGCAGTCAGTTTCGTTTTTCTCAATGATACATGTGAAATGAAGGAGCTCATTGGTCATGATTTACAAATAAAATCAAATTAATTCTGCAGAAATCCACAGTTTTTCAGTTTTTTCCTTTTATTTTTTCTGATACAGGTAGACCTTGCGTGTCTCTGATGTCATACAGTTCTGTAGCCTCTGTTGTCTCCTGTATACTCCTGTATACTGAATGAAGTTTTAATTTGTAGCTTAATTGGTAGCTATAGTATGCAAGAGCTTTGTTCAAATTGTTTTTCAGTACAAGTTAGTTAGTTGCTGATGCTTGGACACACAAGGACACCCTTCACTAATAACAATAAAAACCATTCTTCATGTACTTGGACAGATACAATATTTGATAACTGTCTGATCTCTTGATAGTGTAAGTTTTAAAATAGAGATGTATTGAAGATTTTCATTTGCGCAAACTATCAGTAAAAGGGGAAATCTCTGGATGCCATGAAAAAGAACATTAAGTTTGTTGATACTGAGTAAGAGAAGAGATAAATGAATGAAGGAATCAGATGTCTCACCACCAGACGCTGTTTGTGTTTGAGACCTGTGCATGTTTTGAGATGGTAATACGGTGTCCATGCTATAGACACTCAAAATAAGCCCTTCTAGTCTCTTTGTCTAGTTTTCTGTCTTGCATAATAAACAGTTTAGCATTAGATAATT
Source organism: Periophthalmus magnuspinnatus (assembly GCF_009829125.3). Taxonomy (NCBI): domain Eukaryota; kingdom Metazoa; phylum Chordata; class Actinopteri; order Gobiiformes; family Gobiidae; genus Periophthalmus; species Periophthalmus magnuspinnatus. Next base: position 6,066,081 of record NC_047132.1, read on the forward strand.
ATTGTTATTATTGAGGTTCTTATAATGTAGTGACTTACATAAATTTGACTTTTGTTTGCCGTGTCTATCCCACATAAATGTAAAGATTCTCTCTCTGCAGACACAGACTGCACCACTTACCACACAACCAGAGAGTCCTGATTCTGTTGACCCTGTAAGAGCCGTGTGTTCTCCTGAATCTTTTGGGGTTAATTATTCTCCTTTTGGGGCATTTGGGTTGGTGGGAGGCATTCTTCTCAGCTGTTTTGAAATGACATAATCTACACAAAGATTATTCATTTCTCTTTAAAGATTTTCACTCTGAAGGTAATGTTTCTGTGGTGGACATTTAAGGCAGTTGTTGGTATCATACAAAACAAATTTTCAGAGTGAATATTAGAGGGGCACTATGTAACTTTTCTGTTGGTCGGGTTGCCAGCTGCTTGTCTGCATGGAGATGTTACTGCTTTGTAGTAAATATAGACATTAAACATATATTTTTATTTAAACAAACGTATGCCACTGATACAATAACCCTAAAGCAGGATTATCCCTAAAAATATTCTAAACACATGAGCTGCAATAAATAAATAGCAGAATGAGACACTTTTGTAGTTAGTTTGCATCTGTAATGAGTCATAAAAGTGATTTATTCAACCCTCTACAGCCATATTTTATCATACTACAGAAAAGTACCAAAAAGTTCTCCACTTGTATAAAGAAAAAGTGCACAGAGTAAACAGTGACCCACAAAAACTATTCCTCCATGTAGCATATATTGAAGGATAAGTCTACCCTGCATTTATTCAAGCGGAGGCGTTCGGGTTCGTCTCTCCACAGATCTGACCGTAACCTGCACCTGCTCGTCTTCATGGAGGTAGATACGTTCAATGCCATACAGTGAAACATTCCAGGCACGGCTAGAACATCTCCATAGAGGCAGAAAAGTTACATAGTGCACCTTTTAAGCCTATTTTTCACTCTGATTGTGGGTAAAAAGCTCAGGTTTTATTGTACATTGTCCAGTCTGCCAAAATGACTTTGCAGAATGACGTTGCATATTGCCAAAGTCTTTTATTGACAGTAGATGACAAGTACAACACCTCCACTGTCAATCACATTATGGAAATTGCTGCAGTCCTAATATCACTGCATAAAAGACCTGACAAGTTTAAAATTGGAACTGCTTTTTCATTTTCACAACGCATCTAAATGCAATAAAATCATCACTTCTTAGTCTGCATGCAAATATTTGAGTAAATAAAACAGTGAAATGACAAAGCATCGTGATATTTGTAATTGTACATGTGATCTGTTACTTTTATATATTGCCTATGATATTGTACTAACGTGGGGTTACCAGTGTGATCTTTGAACTGTTTTTGCTTCATGTAATTTGGGTGTATTATTTAAGTATGTTGCTTATTCTATTGACGACATCGGTTTGCAAACATAATAACACATTTCTCTGGCATGATATTGACCTTTTTGTACTCTTGTGAAACCATATGCAATGCGGTTTCTTGAGTTTTCTGGGCATTTTCTTGTGAATGGTGGAGGTTGTCCCAGGACGTGTTAGTGCCACTCTCTAACCCCCCTCTGTCTCTCCACAGATCGAGAAGATCATGACACTGATTGGTGCAGGCATTGATTTTTCCAGAGATCAGCAGTACGCCTCCCCAGGTACAGTACTCTCCTTCTACTGCTACTCATTATGGCTTTGTAGTATTTGGTAGAAGTAGTATTAGGACACTGAGTCAATTAAAACATTAAAGCCTGGTGTTTTTATTGCTCAGAAATACTTGGAAAAACATGTGTCCTCACCTTGTCCGGGTGGCGTCTCCATGGATAGACGTTAATGCTATACTGGTGGGAAAAATCAGGCAAAGTAATAACATTTCCATGGAAACCAGCCGATGTCTGATCCTTAACCAGAAAAGTTACATAGTGCGCACCTTTAACGGGCTGAATGATTCACGAACGATGGAAAATTGCCGTTTGAAATATAGTATAATTGCCTTCACAAGACAAAATATTAAAATGTGCTTTCAGGTGAATCTGGTATTAGCTTAGCAATTAATATTCCAGTGTCTCTCAAATGTGCATGTTCCTGGACATAATTAAAATGTGCACTGTGAGTCCAACAATTGCAATTAGGCGCATTTTTCATTCAAGTCATTCAGTCTGTGTCCCCGCTTTCCCTGCAGTGTGTGTGGTCGTGCATGAATTAGTTAGTGCTTGTAAGTGAGAATGGGTGAAATGTACTGCAATATAACAGTGACCAGTTAGTTAGTAGTTAGTGTTAGCTAATAGGTATAGAAGTATAGGGTTATAGCTTAATTTCTATCCCAGGTATGGATGTTACTGGGCAGGCTTGATGTATTTGGGGTCTTTGTGCGCTGAACAATAACTTTAATCACCTCTTGATTTTTCATTCACTTTTAATATAGCCTTTGCTTAGACGGTTTGTGTATTTACTGAAGCGTTGCAGTAGACTTGGTGGTATTTTGTGCAAGTGCCCTGGTTGTTATATTCTGCAATGAAGCGGGCTGTTTAAATATTTACTGCAATGTATGTCTGGGGATAAGCACGCCTGGCTTTGTAGCTTCAGGAAAGATGAGACCACTGCAATTTTTAGCAGTTGTTTTGGTCTAGCATACATTTTAGCATTAAGATGAATTTTGTCATGGTTGGACCATGTAAGATGTTATAGATTACATGTTAATGAGTCTAAGTTAAAATGCATTTATATACTCATGACATTAGTATGTGACGTAAAGCCAGTGGAGCAGCCACCTGCAGTGCCACAGGGAGGTGGAGGGAGAAATAAAACTGCTTGTGTGTTGGGAGGGAGAGGAGGGAGTGAGATAGGAGGGGGAGGGTTGTAGAGGGAGGAGAGAGAAAGGAGTGAGAGGAGAGAGGGTGAGAAAGGGAGAGGGGGAGGGAGAGAGGAGAGGGGGTTGCAGGCAGCAGAATTATGAGCAGTCAGGACAATAGAAGGGCACTACTGCATCCCTGCTGCTGTGAGCCTGTGTTTTTCTGAAGGAGTGGCTGGACAGTTGATTTTGGACCTGTGCTGAACCTGGGAGGACGTGGGATAAAAAGAGGAACACTGCATGAGCGCTAGAGGAATCTGTTTTAAGGACCTAGTTACTTCTTGAACTCCTGTGGAATTACCTGACTGGAGACACACATGGATTATTGTTTTACTTAAATGGCATCAACAGAAAAGACTTGGAATTTTGTGATGACATAATCAACAAATCAGATTTGAAAAATGACTTACTTCTGTGTTCTGCAGTGACATGTGATGCAGTGATGTTGATTAAGTTGTTGTCTGAAGAAGTGCTTTACTTAAATCTTATCTTGTGACTGGTGCTCGGCCTCAGTACTACAGGATACATCTGTTGACAGCTGTTTGTGTGTGATCCTGTGTCTACACTTTGACTTATACAGTTTAGTGAAGTTTAAAGTTGTTCAGAGTTATGTTTCAAACTGACTGTATAATGTGTTAGCTGTAGACAACGTGTAATCTCCTGTGTTTGAGTTTGGACCTGTGGGAGCCTCCGCACAGCCCCCGCTGTCTCACGGGTGCTGCCCCCCTCTGTCACCCTGTCTGCCCTGCCGCTCTGCTGTGCTCGGCTGTGTTGGCCGAGGATGATGTGGCAATGCCACATCTCATCGTCCGAGTGCCGCTGTTATCGGCTCAAAGGCTTCTCTCTGCTCAAGCGCTTCCCCTTGTCCACAGGTGCAGGCCGCCTCCTGGAGCAGCCGGTGGGAGACTGGCTGGAGCACGTGGGGCTGCCCCAGTACGAGAGCAAACTGCTGCTCAATGGCTTCGATGACCTGCACTACATGGTGAGTCTTTACCTGAACTTTTCTTTTTAGTTTTCTTAGACAAAACATATTGTGTGTGTATATATGTATGTAGGTGTGGGTGTGTGTGTGTGGGTGTGGGGGGGGGGGGGGGTGTGTGTGTGTGTGGGTGTGGGGGGGGGGGGGGGTATGTGTGTGTGTGTATTTCACAGTATCAGACGGATGTCTCCATTTAGTCATTACATTAGTGTGTGCACATCAGATGTGAGCACATCTGATACTGAACATCTCAGGGAGCAGTGAGATGTTATTACAGAACAGAGTATTCTGCAGCCCTGAGCACTCGTCATCAGTCTGCTGCTATGGATTTGTCAGAGATCAGGTCTGAAGAGACACCAGAGGAGATGAAGGCCGTTATCAGGCACGATTCCCTGACTATTCTGTTACTTCTGCCTTTAAAGGGGCTTAAAACTCCTAAACTGGTCATTTCTACAAACTCAGGTGTAGTTTTACAGTTCATGCTTGCTCTCAAAATTGCAAACATGTTCATAATCTCCCCACAAAGCTCAACAGAACAAAAGTGTTGGATTCTATGTCAAAGCCAGACATAATCCTGTTCTTAAATCACCCAGACTCATTCTGCAGAGGCTGAGGCGGCTGTACGTGACTGATATGAGCCTGAATAATACCTGCAGAAAGTTTCTAATCCACTTTATATAACCACACTTTGTACATTTGGGGCCCCCCTCTCTGCTCTCTGCTCTCAAACCATTGAAGTCGATCTTGAGGCTTAATCTTCTACTGTCTCTGAGTCTCTCCTCCTTCACTCATCTTTTTCAAAGCAGAGAGCTGGCATTTTTTCTCTTCATTTTCATCTTTAAATGGCTTCTAGACCACATAGTAGCTTCCTGAAAATGTTTTGAACTTTTTGTAGAAACCAGTCTTTCAAAATGATGATCATATGTCTTTAGTATAAGTTTTAGTTAATTGAAGCCCAATTAGCCATTCACATGTTTTTAAATAAAATTACCCACCCATTTTATTCATATATTTAAAGTAAGGGTTTACTTAATTTTCAATTTAATTTAATGTATCTTTAACAGGGAGAGCACAATGGGAATACCAGACTCTATTTTTCATGAGCGCCCTGTTAAAATACAGAACAATACATACAAAAACAAACAAAACAAATAACTGCACAGGTGCAGGTGTGATTATAAATGTGTATCACCAAATGGGACCACTATCAAGTACTCCCCTATAAATACATTGTATACACCTATTTCCTTTTTCTAATTCAATGGGATACAAAATTTGTTTCTATAATAAAATAAAATTTTGATTTTAAACTGTTACAGAATTCTGAGATGGGTATTTTAAACGACAGGCTTTTGTCAAGCCAAAGCCCAAGGAAAAAATGTATTTATAGGTGATGACTTTTAATCAATGCACCATTTAGTGTATAAAGGTTTGTAGCTTGCACACCACTAGAAAAAAATAAAAAATGAAAACAATAATTAAATAAAAATATATATGTGTGTGTGGGTGTGTGTGTGTGTGTGTGTGTGTGTGTGTATATATATATATATATATATATATATATATATATATATATATATATATATATATATATTTAGTTAGTTAGTTATCTTGCTGCCGTTTTGAAATCACCTGATCAGTAGCCAGAGCACTTGCATACAAAACAGCACCATCTCCATATAAATGTATGAGGCTCTCGCTTAAATTACAACCAGTGGAATTAACAAATATGTTAAAAAGTAGCGGGCCCAGAATTGAGCCTTGGGGTACTCCTTTACGTAAAGTTGAAAAATTGATCTCCATTGTGAAAGTAATCTTTCGCATTTGACCCATCCTTCAATTCCGCTGGTTCAAGCTGTTAGGGCCAGTGAGCACCACAGCGTCGTGACCCAACTCCAGATCTTGGCGTACACTTGAATTTAACAAACATTAAAGTTTATCATTATGCTATTAATTGGTGTTATTTCATTGTGTTACATATTTTTAATCTTTTAATTCTTCATGGAATTCAGAATACACACTTGAGCACTTGGTTTGTTCACTGGTGAATCTTGTCAGAAGGACATGGTTGGCAGGTGGAAAAAAGGAAAATAATATGACAGGGGTCTGAAAAACATTGCAGATTTCCACATAATCAATAAGCACAGCACTTAACTCTGCTAATCTGTATAAAAATAAAGAGAGATAGCATTTTGGATTCGCCAGGCAAAGTCCCTTAAGCAAGAGGATTGTGGGTTAAATTTTAAGGCCTGACCAAAATTACCATACTACAGACTGCACAAGATTAACAACATCTAAGGCCATGTATGAACTACTGACTTTCCCTTTACATCCCTTGCCACCATTGACTCTCTACAGTACAATTAAAAATATATATATTTGTATTATATTATTCAATTGTTTTATTTCTATTATAAATGTGTACACAGAGCTGAAACAATACAACTCCTCCCTCTGAACCTGCGCCAGTGTCATGTGTGAGCAGTGTCCAGCTCGTAGTGCGATGACTAATTACAGTGTGTTTACTCGGTCGGACAAACTGCTGTGATGTGCTGCCTGCAGCTCCACAGTCAGATCAATAATGACCGACAGTGTGCAGAGTGCAGAGGGCTGGCGCAGAGACAGGGCTGCTGCAAAACCTATTAGATTATTTGTATTGACCAGTGAAGAGGACCAAAGTGGACTGTTTACTGGGCCACATCGGCAGTGACAAGTAACATCTGTGAGAGCAAACAGTCAGTTAACCTGAGTTGGTGTGTTAGTTTATATTGGCTGTTGTTGTGATGCATGTTGGCTTGACAGTCTAAGGATGTTATATGCATTCTTACTATGAGTGGGCTTCCCTGTCCACAGATCTGACCTGTAACTGGCCTAATTGCATAACTTCCATGTATGTTTAATATGTTTAATGTTACTGTTGAACATTCAAGACAAAGCAACAACATCTCCATACATTTTAGACCTAATTCAGATGAGGAAAAAACACATTTTTAGTTTTCTAATCTCTCTTTCCATACGCCATAAATTCTTGTATCAAAAACAACAGAAAGCCTTTACATAAACCAATAGCTCCGAGCGTTCTAAATACAGCCACTTATTTTTCTAATTGGATAATAGTCACATTAGACAACAATGGCTTTGGACTGGATTCAACTTTTACCTTCCCTCCTGAGCCCTGTACTACATGCATCTATTAAAACTACTGATAAAGTCTTTCAGAAGTTAAAAGCAATGATTTGTTCCCCTCAAACTATGACCTGGATTTTGTGCTTTTAAACCTCCGGGGCTCCCGAGGCTCTGCTGCAGATAGGGCAAAGAGAGCTCTGCATTTTAATAAGAGGACAGCGAAAAGCATAGATGGATGGGCTGTGCTAAGCTAGGCACAAAACCAAATATTATACAGTGAGTTTGTTGTACTGTACTGTATATAATTTATGTTGATGTCAAAAATGTCTCGGGTCTCTGCGTGAAACCAGTTAATCTCAACTTTCCCACTGATTCGTCACTGTCATGTTGTCTAAAGCTTATAGAGATATTTCTGAGAGCGGACTGTAATATTCCACAGTTATTTTGAGTGTTGATGATTTGCCCTCATTTTTGAAGCCTGTGTCATCTGCATTCAGCTTTCATCACTCCAAGGGTGAAATGTAACGCATATATTTAAAATGTAAACTGGATTGATTTATGCTAGGGGATTATGGTAGGAGTGACAATCCAAGGTTGTTCACCGAATGACAGTATTGAGGGATCAGATTTGGACAACCACAACTAGCTACTACTGAAAAATACATGCTTTCTTACTGTATTAAGCCTATTTAAGTTGATTTACGGTTATTATCTGTGATATGAAGTAGTTTGAATATTATTTTAAGTTTTCTTACGGTGACAGGCGTAAATACCTCTCATTCCACGTTGTACTCATTGCTATGCTCCAGCTGTATACGTTACATAGGATGGTTGAGTAAGCATCATTTTACCTTGAGCTTTACATCAAGCTGTTAGCCCTGAACCATCACTGTTTGTCCCTGAGGCTGAGATTTAGATCCTGGCCACGTTCTTTATTAAAGGAGCCAGGTAAACATTCTACTATCACTCACGAGTTTAACATTACTCTGCAAAAAGACTTTTAAAATGTATGCATGCAGTGTTTCTCAAACTGTGGTAAGTCGGCTGACCTGTGTACAGATACTCACGGCCCTATGCGGTTTGAGTAGTGTATATAATATAGATCAGGGGTGTCAGATTCATTTTCACAGAGGGCCACATCAGCAAAATTGTTGCTTTAAAAGGGCCAGATGTAAATGTAAAACAGTATAAATGTAACTAAAAGTAACCAAATGTAATGTAAAAAAAATGTAACTATTTTTTTAATCCTGTTATTTAGCCGTTTCTGTATTTATTGCCTATTCAAATTATAAATTTTACATATGAATTTGCATAGATATGAAAAAATGTCTGTAACTGCGTATCTCCTGGGCCACATAAAATGATATGACGGGCCACATTTGGCCCATGGACCTTGAGTTTGACACATATGATATAGATGGATATTATGTGTTTATGTTTATGTCTCTTGGTTTTGTTTTGGTTAATTATTATTTAGAACTACTTTATTCCTAGTTTAGTCTCTCTTTAGACCTTTTTCATGTTTAGACCTAATTTAAACCTGAAATAGTCTGGGTTTAGATGTGGTGGTGCTTGGTGAAATTTGAGAGCTACCATATAGCTGACATTATATTAATTCAAAATGTTTTTATGATTTGATGCATTTGCTTCTAAGATTAGTGGCGGTTTCAATATGTATTTTCTTCCCACTCCATTTCGAGCATCAATCTTTCATTTGTATGAGTCAATCTTGGGCTCAATTTGTACAGATTGTATTCATCTCTGTACCAGCTTCTGTTTGTTCTGCTATGACAAAGCCTCGGTGAACTTCATTTGACCGGAGCCAAACACTATGGGTGATGTCACTTCCATTTCTAGATGCTTTGAATTAAGGTTAAGGTTTAAAATTACACTGGAAATAAGCAACCCCCCCAATAGATAATTTTGGTATTGTAAGCCAACTAATCTTGTTCTCAAAATAAAATCAAACCTATATGAATCAAAATCACTCAAACCAAGATAAATATACTGAACAAATGATGCTTTTCATTTCAGAGTGTACGACCTCACTCACACTGTCCATCAGGCTAATGGTGCTTTAATAGTGCTAGTTAAAACTCAATTATCCTAACTGCCAACTCATCCGTTTGCTAAGCTAATGTTATGTAGCATTAAAAGCTTTACATAGCAGGGCGCTTCCTTCTCCCCCGCTGTTCGCCACTGTCAGCTTTAGTGCCCCAGTCCACCAGCTCATATAGCTGACCAGTCTTCAGGCGCTTGCATTGATTTATTGCTTGTGTCTCCATTATCCATGACCTGCCACACTGTCTCCGTGGTGATCCCTCTTGTAACCAAAGATGGAGTTGACCGCCCTCTCCCCAGATGACTCCCCCTCCTCCACAAACCGAAGACTCTTGAGTGCTTATTGACATGGCCTCCTCATTACATTTGTAGGGCGCTGGATGGGAGGGTCTCAAGGTCTTTCTGAGTCAGGTGTAATTGACCTTTTTTCTGAAATCGCAGCGTTATTCTTAATCAATACAAACTATGTATGAGCTGGAATGCCATTGGTTTTGTTTCTTTGATAACATTTAACACAATTTGGTTGTTAGCGAATGTGAAGTCACTTAACAGATGTGTTGTTTCTGCAGGGGAGCAATGTCATGGAGGACCAGGACTTGAGGGAGATTGGAATCACAGACGCGAGCCACCGCAAGAAAATCCTCCATGCTGCGCGGTCATTACCAAAGGTATTATTACACTGTAAAAATCTGTATAAATCGCATACATTAAACACATTTGCTAGTCATTCACAACTTTTTGGAACACTTTCCATATGCAAGCTTTGGGTGTGGTTAGATATTGACTGGGGGGGGGGGGGGGGGGGCATACCAGTTGATAGTCCACTGCATTGTGTTTTTGTGTCCTTATGCAAGACATTCACCCACCTTGCCTGGTGTGTGAGTGTTGGTGGTGATAAGGCTGATGCAGCAGATTGGCGGCCTTGATTCAGTCAGTCTACCCCAGGGCAGCTGTGGCTATCAGTAGATACATTATACAACAGGAAATACTAAGACGAATGAGTCTGAAAGTATTCATTAATATACTGGTCTAAAAAAGGTCACACATTCTATTATTTGGTTGTTCCACCTTTAGCTTTGATTGCGGCACACATTCGCTCTGGCATTATTTCTTCTGCAATGTCACAAGATTTATTTCCATCCAGTGTTGCATAAATTTTTCACCTGTTGCATTGATGATGGTCAAGTCTGACCGCTGCACAAAGCCTTCTCCAGCACATCCCAAAGATTCTCAATGGGGTTAAGGTCTGGACTCTGTGGTGGACAATCCATGTGTGAAAATGATGTCTCATGCTCCTGAACCACTCTTCACAATTTGAGCCTGATGAATCCTGGCATTGTCATCTTGGAATATGCCCGTGCCATCAGGGAAGAAAAAATCCATTGATGGAATAACCTGGTCATTCAGTATATTCAGGTGTCAGCTGACCTCATTCTTTGAGCACAGACTGAACCTAGACCTGACTCGTACCTATTTGCTTAGTTAAATCCAGGTGGCGACTTTTTTTTTTTGGCCAGGCAGTGTAATTAATATAACAGCACTAATATCTAGTAGCCAGGCAGAAAAAGTATTACACCCAAGTGAAACACCTTTTGTTTTTACATTGATTGACAGATTGCTTATTGCTCTAACCCTTTTAGAATAAAATATATCAATAGGTTTTGGTCTCTTGTTGTGCAGGTGAAAGCATTTGGTTGCGATGGCAGCTGCTCCCTCTCATCATGGCTGGAGAACCTGGGTCTTCAGGAGTACTTGCCGAACTTCCTGTCGAGTGGATATCGCACTTTAGACTGTGTCAAAAACTTGTGGGAACTGGAGATTGTCAATGTGAGTCCCACTGGAGGCAGGCACTATCAAGGCCATCAGAGGAGGAATGAGTGTCCGACTGCTCTAAAATGTCTGATTTAAGTCTAGCTTCAACTTCAAGGAGACATGAGTCAAACTTAGAACTTAAAAGGGTCTCTATGGGTTTGATATGTTTTTATTTAAATAGTCTTTCCATTCATTTGAACAAGATTAAGGGATTTTTGTGGGTGATATTGGCGAATATCAAATCAATAGTTTTTTGGGAGTAGCCAGATAACAATATTCAGACATTATTACATCAATCTAACAAAAAAATGTGCTAAAATATTTCTTTAAATGTATTAGTTGAGGAAGTTTAAAGGGCCTATATTACGCTATTTTCTGATCTTCTTCATCAAAACACGCCTGAAGTTGTGATTAATTTCATTCACACATTTAACACACAAACCCTGCACATTTAGGCTCTATTCTCCTCTCTATGTGAAAAACACTCTGTTCCACCTTGTGATGTCCTATGGAAGTGCTCCACTGTGTTTTTAAACTCCACACACCTTCACTAGAATTTGGATAATTTCAGCCCTGGAATTTCCACTCTCTACAAAACTACTAGTAACTGTTTATCTGCAGCATCATTCAGATAGAACTTTATATCTTCTCTCGCTTCTGAGTGTTTCGTGCTTTACCTGTTGATTTTACGTTAGTTCTGTTTTTTTCATTCCTTTGCACGATTCTGAACAGTTCTGTCCATTATTCACACTTTTGCTTTGACACAGGGCAGACATATCTAAGCTTTTTTTAATAGATTAGTAAAGGATATCTGTTGCTTGACTGGCCGGGCTAACATTACATACTAAAATCTTTCTGTTTTGCAGGTTTTAAAGATCACATTATTGGGTCATAGGAAACGTATCATCGCGTCTTTAGCAGAACGACCATATGAGGAGCCTCCTGTCAAACCTCCACGTCTCTCTCAGATCAGGGTAAGGACTTTTCACTTCATTATTTAATACTCTGCGCAAATGTTCTTAAATATTTTTTCTACAATATATTTTCAAATTGTATACTAACAAATGTGCATTATTGTCCCCATTTCTGCAGTGCATTGACCTGCCAGGTTCCCAGTCTTCTTCTCCTCTCAGTCAATTGGACTTGTACAGCGGACACTCCATGGATCCTCTGCTGCCACCTGGAGACAGGAAGAAAAGTTTAGAGGCAGAGTACGAGGTTCCACAACGACATCGGCAAAGAATACAGGTAAATATTTAAGTCTTTATTCAGAATTGAGGTCACAAGTAGCAAACTGCAAAGACTGCAGTTCTGTATAATATATAGTTTCCTCTCCAAACAACAGAATATCATGTTGTCATTGCCTGAAAACCCGTTTTGACTTTTACAAACTTCTTCTGAAATTCATGTGGTTCTTGTTTTGGTATAGCTTAACATGTTAATACTTTCGACGTGTTTAAAATTTGAACTTAAAATTGAATCCTAATAAAACATAATATAATCATAAATCTAATCTAATCACCACCACAACACTTTTCAGTTTAAATTAGATATATTTTGTTCAGCTCTACTTTACAATTAAGAAGTGAAAATTTGAATGAAATATTTTTCATTTTAGGAGAGACAAGAGGAGCGGTATCAGGAGCCTCGTTTAACACTACGGCCACCGAGCCTGGCAGCACCATACGCTCCTGTGCAGAACTGGCATCATCAACCCGAGAAACTCATATTTGAATCCTGTGCCTACGAAGCCAGTGTAAAGTGATTTTCTTTATTGCATTAAGTGAGTTTACAGTGTGTGTCTATGTTTTAACATGTCTGTTCTTTACAGTACCTGGGTTCCATGCTTATTAAAGAGCTACGGGGTACAGAGTCAACCCAGGATGCATGTGCCAAAATGAGGGTAGGTTTTATATCTCCCTTTTTTCTTCAACTAAAACAGGTTTACTATTATTTCTGGTACAGTTTATGTTTCTGACTATGCTGTGTTGCCTCTTTTTTCTCAGAGATCAACAGAGCAATTAAGAAAAGTGCCAACCATCGTCCTCTCAATAACATACAAGGGAGTCAAATTTATTGATGCAGCCAATAAGGTAAACTCTATTACACTTAACAAAGCCAGTCAAACAGGGAAAAGGTTTGTTCATTTGAGTTTATTTGTATTTTCCTCCAGAACATCATTGCAGAACATGAGATCAGAAATATCTCGTGTGCAGCGCAGGACCCAGAGGATCTGTGCACGTTTGCCTACATCACAAAAGACCTGCAGACCAACCACCACTACTGCCACGTGTTCAGCACTGTAGATGTGGTAATAAGCGATTTACTTTCAAACTAAAAAGCAGCTCTTAATGTGTAGTAGTAAATGTTTATACTATAGCTGTAGGGAGAGAAATCCCACCACTTTGAGCAAGGCACCGCACTCACCTGGTTTATATGAAAGGATTATGATTGTAGTCAGTCTGTGGTTACAAGAGTTTGCACCAGGGGAAAGGATGAATAACACAAAATGCTAGAAATACATGTAGTAGTCAATAGTGAAATGGTGAAATACGAGATTGTTTGACAAGGACATAACTAGGTGCCCTGATCTTTTCTTTTCTAAAACCAATATTGATACTTTCACTTGTCACTATCGTTCTACCCGATGTCAACTGAACCAGCTGCCCCAAATGTGTTATCTAACTCCTGTTTATACTTCAAAATTAAATCACTAAAAACAGCTTTGAAAAAATGTCAAAATGTCAAAACATTATGAGACGTTCTGTCCAGCAAAGGCCAGTAATTAGTCTTATTACATCACTGTATTGGTCCAACCTTTGCGGACTGGAGTCGATATCCAATCCCTAGACATAACTAACCATATTCCATCACAAAAGTATGAATAGTATCTGCCTATACTAAGAGTCTTTGATGTGTTCATGTTGTTGCCTCTAACCCTACCCCTCTCTCTCTGCACTAGAACCTGACCTATGAGATTATCCTGACACTGGGCCAGGCGTTTGAAGTGGCCTATCAGCTCGCTCTTCAGGCACAACGGACCAAACAGCACCAAAACATCCCTGTGGCCTCTACCGCCGAGATTGTAGAAACCAAGTCCACTCGACCTGTGCCAAAACCAAGAGGCAGTGTTCGCAGATCTGCAGTAAGTCACACTACAAATGAATATCACGGTACAGAAACAGAATAGAGACACATTAGGAACAGTACTTAAAGGCCGTAAAAAACGTTTTTTCTCCATGTATTTCATTTCTAATTAATTGAATTATCTAAGTAATTTCTTGCCTCAGTAGAGAGTTGTTGTATAAGCAGCTCTTGAGATCAAAATAAGTCTGTGCTGTGTAATATCTGCATCTAATTAAGCATCAGGAAAAGCACTGTTATCATGCCAGTTGTTAGCATTTCCCCTCTGATCTCTGAAAATTCTGAAAGTTGCTTTGTAAAGTCATTGCGGTGAATAATTAAGATGTTTAGAATGCATTAGGTAAGTGAGGAATAGCTTTGGACCAATGCAAACCATTTAAAATGAACTGGTTCTGTTTTTTACATTTTAAAGATGGTAAAAATCAGGTACAGTGGCCTTAAAACTAAAATATTTGTATAATGGTTTTAAGATGAATACCTTACCTCAACATTATAGTATGAAGTTTTATATTTTTTTAAGCATTTATTGATTTATTTTTATCTGATATAAAACTGGCACATCGACCACTTTCCCTAAATATGCTAGTTGAATGCACCACGTGATAAGTCTTATCAGTTTATCGTACATGATCTCTTCACCTAATATATTTTCACTTCTCTCTAATGCCCTTGTTCACACCCTCACACCCTTATGTTCCACGTCTCACATTACACCTGTCTTCTGTCTGTGTCAGTGCATTGTATGTGTTCTTTTCCTGTGGCTGCTCTGTAGGGATGGGATAATGAACAATAATATAATTTATTGCAATAAAAGGTAGATTACAATTGTTCGATGTACATTTTGTATATTAAAATCGTCAACAAAGATAATCGCTATTTTTACCACAAGATTGTACAGAAAAAGCTACTTGCTGGCATTGTGTTCTCTTCTAGATAGTTGTTTTTCGCTTAGGAACAATCACACTATAATTGAAGTTGTTTAAATATGGAACTTATAATATTAATAACACCATAAGCTGTCTAAGTTTTAGTAATTATTGTAATATTATGGCAGTTATTTTTACCATCATGAAAGCACTTTGGTCACCTTAAGTGCCGTAAAGGACGCTGTAAATAAAAATTGACTGATAAGCGTTGACAGCATATTTCATTACAGTCCCTTGCGTGCTGTGTCTTGTCTGACTGGTGGTGCTGTGTCTCTCTCAGGACTCCCCTCCTCTCGACAGTCGCTGCTGTTACTGTTGCACCTGCTCTTCCTCCCTCCGCCCTTCCGCTCTGCCGCTGCCCTCTGCCTCTTCTGCCTCCTCTGCAGCTCAGGTGCTGCTCACACTCCTCGTATTGGGGCGCATATCATTTCTGATCACTTGCCTCCTCAAGGACCTGTCTCATATGTTGCATTTAAGAATTTCATTTAAACTCAGACTGAGAGCTGGGACTGATACTGTGGCTTTATGAGAGGGTCTTCTAAAAAAAATTTGAAAATCTAAAGCGTTGTGGCGTTGTTTCCTCCTTATTTTAGGGATCACTTAACTGGTTTATCCTTAAATTAATTTAGTAATAATTGGATAGGGATGTGGGTCAGGTTTTCATCAAATTTAGCGCATGAAGCTTAATAACTAGATTATGTTTTCAGATAAAGGATTATTTTGGTCCATTATCCCGGCCCCAGATAAAGCGGAAGAAAATGGAGGGATAGATTATTTTGGTTGTAACACCACCACTTATTTATACTGAACTGAATTATGCAAGTCATCAGAAATGTGATAAACCCTAAAACTCCTTTCCTACCTTCTGATTCTACTTTCACTTGTCTTTCTGTCTTTGTCCCTTGTGATAACATATCGTTGTTGTTTTTTGTAACATCTACGCCCTCTCCTGTCAGTTTGAAGTAATACAATACACTATCAAAACCTAATCTCTGAATTCCCTGATGCATTGTAATAGAGAACACTCATTTTCAAACTTTACATTAAACATTAATGCAGCGTTAAGAATAAAAATAACAGTGTTTTGTTTGTATTTTCAGGGAGATCATCTGGACCAGGAGGGAGATTCACAGTCCCAAAGCAGCTCCACATGGCTGGTCGACCCCAAGGAGTCCAAACGCACTATTAGCACTAAGTACGAGACCACTATATTCTGAGCGGATCCTCCCCCTCTCCTCGCCTCCACCGGCCCCCTGCTCTCTCTCCTGGTTTACCCCACCTTCTCTGTGCCTTCCTTTGCAATGTGACTTTACCTGTGTCTTTTGGCTGGATCCTGAATTACCATACTACTTCCTACTTGGTGCTGGGTTAACGCGAAACTGCCACCAACACCTCCTTTTTTTTACTAATTACTACCTGAAAAAAACACGGCACCTTCTGAATTCCTTCCAGTGTGTGTTATTCCTTCACAAGCCTGCTGCCTATCCTCAATCTATCTTTCTTTAGCTTTATGTAAAATAATTCCTGTATAACAAAGCAATCGAGTGTGACTCCTTTTTTTTCTTTTCCTCCATGTGTCGGTTTATTCACTAGAAGACATCCACTTTGAGATTTTTCTGTCTGATCTCAAACACTGACTGTATTTGAGCTGGAAAATGCAAATGAATCTACTACCGCTACTCTTCTCTCTATGCTTGGCTGGACGTGTTTACCGGGGAAACTGTGAATCTTCCTGGACTAGAACTGATCACATTCTCAAGTCCACAAGTTCATGCAGTCTTTTTAGCATACAAAAAAGTTTAAGATTTTAGCACTGTGATGTGGCCTATCTGTAGCTAATATCTTGGTAGCAATGACTATGTGGTAGCCAAAGTATGTATGTATGTTAAAAACTTGATTCATGGCCTCTACGCTCAATGAGATTCACGTTTGCTTTGGAGTTAGCACTTCAAATCTATCTCTTTGTTTAGGTATGTTGTTTACATATCCTTTCTCTTTTCAGTTTACAGAGTCTGTCTGTTTGTCACCTGCTAGAATACATTGCCTTTTGTTTTGTTAAGTTAATAATTTACAGTGGTTGAAAAAAGCTTAACCTTTATGGGTGTGCTATTAGTCATGCAGTGTGTGCTCATCACTTGTGTTGTTTTAACCGGGCTGCTCTGTGCATGTGTGTTGTCCCGCCCTTTAGCTGAGCTCTGGCCGCTCCCACACAGATTGAGCCTGGTTCAGTGGACGTAGGGCATTTGTGGAACAGTAACCCACTTCTGCAGAGGAGCATTTCAGCGCTGAGACAAGAGGAGCCTCATCACTCCACATGAACTTGATCAATGGACAACAGTCAAAATAATATGTTCAGTGTATGCTTTCTAACAAACTCATTTGAATTGAGGATGTACAAACAGGTTTTTAATTCAAAACCTGGGAAAGAGGAAGTGGCAATAAACAGAGGTGTTTCAGTACAAATAATGTAGCAGAGAAAAAGTGAACAGCATGGTACGTGAATTAAACTGTCCTGCATCTGTTGCATATCCTATGAGCAGAACCATGTTGTTTGGTGTAACACATCATGTAACTGTGATCTCTCATGTACTATTGCACACACTCTGAGGACAATGGGCAGAAGAACTGACACTACAGACTGTTTTTATCTGAGACAGGGTGGCTTTTATTTGATTTACAAAAGTTTTGTATATTTTAATTGTTTATATGACAATAGTCTGTCCCAAAGCAGAAACTGGATCAGGTGTGGTACACTGCAGTTCTTCCCTCCCTGCTCCTTTAGATTTTCTAAACAAAGCTAATCACTAAACCTGCCATGCAGGCTGGTACAACAATAGGCTACGATGTCTCCAGTTTGTCGACTGTTAAATGTACTTCTGATCAGCTGATGTGTTTATGGTACAAATACTGTAGTGACGCGATACATAGGCCAGTATAACAAAGGCTTACACTGGCACCATCAGCCTGGTCACATTTAGCTTTTGCACATTGCTAAAAAGCTGGAGATGTTTGGGACTAGTCTGGTGATATCAGATGAATATTGTAAATGATTATAGTGCTCTGTATTTTGATACTTGAATGATTTTTATTTTATAGATATCTATATGTATATGTTATGTATGTAATTTTTGACATTTGTCAAAAAAAGAGAAAAGGACTATGTCATAACAGAGTTAAACATATCGTGAATAAATACCCTGTGATTAAATAAGGCTGAGGAACGTGACTCAGCAGAGGGACCTCACATAAAGAGATTGTACATATCTTGGGCTTCCAGTCTTTTTTATGATTATTTTCATAATTGTACAATGATTAAATGGCTCAAGTAATTTGTGACTGACTCACTGTTTGTTTTTGATATGTACATTATTAACGTCCAGATGTCTAAGATTTTTCGGCCCTGAAAACAAACATAAAAGTATTGAACTAAGCAAAACCCATTTCCTTGTTACAGTTAATCAGGATTTGCTCCATGACAACAATTCTGCTCATTCTCTGCATGTAACTTAATAATACATGGATGGACTGGGCTCATACTGTCATTTTAAGCTTTTCAGACTGTAGTTACAGATGAGTCCACATGAAATAGTTCAAAACACATTCAGTGCTTAGTTTTTGCTCTTACATTTATCTGTGGTCACATGCAACAGCCCACAGCCTCACCTGCCTTGTAAATGGACTAATAGAGCATGCAAACCCATGCAAATTTAACTTGCTCAAAGGTACCCACTTTTTTCCATTGTCCACCTGTGTAGCCAGTGAAAGCTCAAACAACCAGTCCACTTTATTTCTATTCATGGGTTTCAGCTTCCTGTTACATGCCACACTATAAGTACGATATGTGTTATTTTAAATTGTTAAACGTTATTACAGTGGTTCTAATTCTTAATCTTTCTGAAACACTTGGCTAGTACATTTTACAAACAAAAGTTTCTAAAGTGCTGCATAGTGAAATAAAATCATTTAGTCAACAATAAAAACATAAAATAAAATAAAAAATGTATTTTTAAAAACCACGCAGTTTAAAAAAAAAAAAAAAAAAAAAAAAAGGAATTAAATTAAAATATAGTAACTGCTAAAAACGGTTGGCGCTTTTCTAAAAGTCTGCACTACTCTTACACGCTTGAGAAATTGTTGAATAGTTTTACTGAATCGTTTGCTTTACAACCAGGAAGTGCAGGTCGATCTGTCGTCTGATTGGTCGAGGGCGTTCCGGGCGCTCGTTCACTGATTGGCTGAGCGCACACTGTGACGGACGTGATTGGCTCAGCGGGATGCCATTATTTCCACCTGTTCTGTCACTTGTGCTCTACTTTCTTTTGGAGAGAGTGAGCGGCAGGGAGCCTGTCTGTCACCCTCCGCAGCTATGGACTGATTTAACGACATTTGCAGAAGTAAAGTCCTTTATTCTGCGCGGTAAGTTAGGCCTGTGTTATTTTATGCACAGCCTAATCGTTTTATTTCATGTCTAGCCTTAATATATGTGTTATTGTTCAGCCCCTATAATTACCATGTTCACTTAAAACCGTCTCCTGCAGTTTTACCTCTTGATGTTTTGCTGTTTTCAATGTTTTTGCTAATGTTAAATAAGTATTTGTTTACAAAAAAAATCTCTGCTTTTGTGGTAGAGCTGTAGACTGATCTGTGAAAGAGGAACCAAACTAAACCTAAATGGAATATTTCTGCTTTTTCTTGCAGCCTCGAGGTTACACAACACTTTAAGCTCTGATCTTATGTTTTTGTTAATGATTAAACTTTCATTGACTGCTCTTGGTCACATACCTTTCATATTTGGACAGTTTATGAACTCTGTTAGTAGAAACTGGCAGTTATAGTTTGTCATTGAACCTTGATGTCATGGACTACTTCTCTATTTTCATATCCAGGAAATTAGTATGTAGATGTACTGGCCTTCTTTTCTAGCTAATCTGATCATAGTTTTTTCCATGTATAAGAGATATGAGAACAACCAGAAAGCAAGCAAAGTAGCATTCCTGCTCCTATTAAATCCTGAGTCAGCTCTGGGTGTAGTGAGCTATGCAGAGGTGTTGGCTCCTGTTTACTCTGCCTTCAAAACTCCAGGTCTAATGGGAGGGACAGTAATTGACAGCTAATAAATGTTTTACTGGGGAGTCCTGCTCTGGCTCTGACTACCAGCCTTTGTTTTCACTAAACATATTAATACGAGGTGTGATACGTGAGTTTACCCTCTGCTCATGAACCTGTTTGTGCCAACTGTACACAAAAGTCACTGGAGGTGCTCAAAACCAAAGAGTGTGTATGTTAGCGGTGTCATTTTTTGTTCACTTGAAGAATGGACAAAGCCTCTTGTAACAATCTCAGTTGGTTGTCAAAGGTCTTTCTTAACAAAACTGCGTAAATATTAGTTCAATCATTGGTACATTAAGAACTAGAGTCTATAGAAGTTCTACTGAGTCAGTGTCATTAGGAGCTTTGTACTGCTGCAACACATTCAAGAAGCTTGTTAATATATTTTGCATATAATTTGTATTTTATTTTGACAGTTGCTCTCCTAAATATGACACAAACATAGATGGTATGATGCCTTCTGATGACATCTTAACTAAATATACAAACGCAAAAGTTTGTTTCCTGTGTAATGTTGATGTAATTACTGCCATTAGGCCTGTCACAATCACATTTTGAAGGTTGATATATAATAGAGATGATAAATGATAATATTGAAACCAATTTATGCCACTGACACAATAGCCCAAGAGCAGATTTAAACCACAAAAAGTATAAAAGTAAAAAAATTTTAAGCTGCAATAAATAAATCCTTTAGTATTTTATTTGCATCTGTAATGAGGCAGAAGTTATTCATTCAACCTTTTACAGCTTAAATCTTATCATCTACTCAAAAAAATAACCAAAATTTCCCAGTAATGAAAAGAAAATGCACACGCAATAACTCTCCAAAAAATATTGTTCCAACCTTCATATATTGAGCGATGAGTCGTTAGTAATTATCATGACAGGTCTAACTGCCCTGTCTGCATTATAAAACCTCTTCCTTTTGTACATGGCATTGTTGTAGTGTTTACAATATCCTGATCATAATTATTTAACAAAATAAGTTAACAGTTATTACTAATTGATTCATTGATGTTGATACATTCAGCTGTTTAAGCAACATTTGTAGTACGTTTATACATTTGGCACCAAGTTACCTGCATGACACTGGAAAAGTATTTAAACTATTCAGTTTAACCACAAAAGTGTAAGCTATTATTAGATTCAAATATTCTGTAAGCAACATCTAATTAATGTTAGATGTTGTCATCATCTAACTGATAGAAACTCAAATGCAGAAGTTGACATTTTATTATGAAGTATAGAAAAAATGAACTAGTTCCTGACAGTATTTCATAACCATGTTGCTTTCAGAAGTACTTTACCACTATCTCTCACTACTGTATTTAAAGGCTCCATCAGATAGAGCACTGATTGAGGAGGCAGTTCAAAGATGAACAGTTCCCTGCGGCCATAAAGAACAGAAGAGAAGGCATAATCATAGAGCTCTAAGATAACAATACCACACTCACAGCCTCAGTGAACTCCCTCTCGATCTGATTGTGCAGAAAGCATACGTGATGAATGAGCCTGTAGATGTTATCACTTACAATACCTTCTGCATTGGTCAGACTAGCTCTGGACTTACGCGCCTTTGTTGCAGGTTAGGTCACTCTTTTGAATTTGCTTGCTTAGATAAGGCCCATTTACTTAATCATTTTAATAGGGTTTAAGGATGTTCAAACTTTTTTTTCACTCATGGACACATATTGAAACAGACCAAGTGGAGGGTCCTCCTGCATTTGCCTGGGGTCCAGAATACCCCAGGCAAATGCACTTTAATACTTAGAAGTGTGAGTCTGGTCACTGGTGAATCTTCCCATTTTCAAATGGGCATGATTGACAGGTGGATTAGCCAATCAGGGACAGTCATGGTTCATCCATATCGGGGAAAATAAAAAATATATATATATATCACAGGGGGCTGAAAATGTTGCAGCTTTCTGTAGAATCAGTAAAACAGGCACTAAACTGTTAGTCTGAGGTGAGGTAAATTTGGTTGTATTTGAAAATCATAGGTGATCAATGAGCTCCTTCACTCCAAATGTGTCTGAAAAAAACAAATCTGATTACACAATCACATTTGGCCAGGCTTGAGATGCAGAGGGCGTGGGAACCAGACAGATATCAGTCTGTATAAAAAATACAGAGAGATATCATTCTAGGTTTGCCAGGCCACTCCTGCATTAGTCTTTGTGGAGGTTTTGTTTCGATTTAAAGCTTTTATTTATTGATTTTATTGATTGTGATTTGAAGTGACACAAAGCCAAGTTTTATAATTTGCTCTGCAAGTGACAGTACCGTGTCCCCATAAGTGTCATAATGTGTGTAACCTGGCAATGCTCATAGTGTTAACCCACTCATTTAGAGTAAGCATAGTATGAAGTGTATTTGACTCTAATATATTAGTTTAGCAGTTCATTTTTTAGTTTTCTAATAGATTTTAAAACATGTTTTGATTTGAATCTAGATTGCAAAACTAACTGCAAATGCAATACATGCCTGAAAAATAGCATTTAGGTAGTGTATCCAAATTTGTACCATGTTCAGCAATTATCAGATATCAAGTCAGATGTTATACAGACCTGGTTTAAACTATACAGTCATTTATTTTATTTTATTTTTATTTTATTTTTTTTATTTGAAGGACAGTGTGCAGATACATTAAAAAGATGGCTGCACCAGATTTAGCAAAATGCTAATTTCCATCTGTAGTCCTTGATGTCACAAGTGTGCAAAATTTTCAATACATAGTGCAAACTACAAGTTATTAAAGTGCGAGCCATATGCAACAGAATAAATACAGTATAGTCGCTATCAGATGATACCCACGAGTTTAGCATCTGATAGCTCTGTACCTTATTGGTATTATAAATATAAACAAGACAGTAATATGACACTAAGACAGTACAATAACACTCATGATTTGGTAATCTAGTGGCCATCAGATGGTACCCACAAGGGTAACATCTGATGGCCGAATACCCGTCTGGTATAGTTCGTATGGGCAGGACTGATGGTCAAGAAGCCAGTTTTTGACAGCCCCTGAAAAGCTGTGTTAATCTGCTATGTTCTTAAGATTTTCTGGAAGCCCATTCCATTCCTTGATGGCTTTAAAAGAGAAGGCAGATTGAGAGAAAATGGACTTTCTTGTAGGAACATTTGATTGAATCATTTACAGTGTTTGTTCTTATATGTTTACACTCCACAAGCTCAGGAATCGCATGAGTGTGGCTTGTTTGTTGGTTGTTTTTCACATGCCAGAGCTGTCAGTTAACGTGCAGTGAGCAGGAAACATGTGTCAACGGTGACTAAGACCATGTATCCACTGTCCTCACAAATGCCCTGCGTAACTCACAAAATATGTGTGTTTGAGACTGAAAAGCACACAGTCGTATCATAAAACACTTCATACCTGTGTAATTTATATAATGTTTAGTTTGCATATATGACCCAAATGACGCAGGTTTGTCAGGTAGTGTTACTTTGTGTTGGTTTGTTCGTTACTCTCCCTCTTATTAGGCCTATCACATTTTGTAGCATGATATATTGCTACAGAGAAAGATGCGATAAACGATAATAAAAACGACTTTATCCAACTCACACAATAACAATAATGCAAGATAATATCAGTTCACCAATCTTGAATAGAAGACGACATTAACAGACATGAGCTGCAACAAACAAATAACAGAATGAACCAATAATTGGCCATAGACGTTACTTATTCAAACTACTTCAGCTCAAATGTTCCTATTTTTGCAAAGAAATTGTAAACATGATAAATATTGAGCCTCAAAATACATCGTTCCAGCCACTGCATAAAACTGGCCTTGGTCACAATCTACCCTCCATAAATGCCAAGTTCTCAAGATAATTTTTTAGTTTTAGTTACTATTCTCTACAGATATTATGAAAGAGGAGATACAAACTAAATATTTATTGCATTTAAAGTCTACTTTGCAACTTTTCTGATGGACTGTCCACCACCTTGTCTCCATGGAGATGTAATTTTCTACAGTATAATGCATCACAAGTATCTCTGTGGAGACACTTTACAGGTCAGATATGTGGAGAAGTGAGAATGCATGTTTTTCCAAAGTATTTTCAAGCAATAAAAATACCTGTGATTTAATCAAAGCAAGAGAGATAAGTTTAATGTCATACTGTGGAACATCTCAGGTAGAGCCATAACTCCATGGAAACAAGCAGTTGGCTAGCCCTCCTCCAGAAAGGTTACACTGTGTACCTTTAATATATAAAGACTAAATTTAATTGAATTTATTGGCAACCACCTTCTCCTCTTGTTCCAGGTGGAGGAGCCTAACGCAGACGCATCTTCGCTCAGTGAGATGCCTAACAGTGACACCTGGCCTCGTGCCGTCTCCGTGGAAACTATCAGTAACATGGACAGTGCCCGCAGCTGTGACAGTGTCATCAGTATCAACTCTGCCTGTGTGAGTGTTCTGATGTTCAAGCATCTCTGATTTGCTCCTCACAGCAAGAAAGTCCCGAACCACGTGGTAGACCTAAAATAGCTGCAACTGAATCGAAAACCCAACTTGAATGGTAACATTTAGCAAACCAGAAACGAAAGTAACATAATTTAATCAGCAAGAAACAAAAAAAAATCCTACTTACCCTGTATTTTAGACCTTAATTAACATATCTGAAACATCTGATTCTTGCATTAATTTTGCAGTTAATTTTGTATTTTTTAATCATACTTTTGTGACTTACCTATTTTGCATGATTAGGTTCATTTAGGTTGTAATACACTGAAAGACATACATTCTTATTATGAACAGGCTCTATTCTTCACAGATCTGACTTGTATCACAAGCACCTATCACCAGGCAGTGGTGACAGCTAAATTTAATGCCTTACGTGGAACATTTTAGGCCACATGTGTCAAACTCAAGGCCCGGGGGCCAAATGTGGCCCTTCACATCATTTTATGTGGCCCTCGACATGGTAAATTAAAGTTATGATGGTCTTAACGTGTAATTTTATCAAGAGATTTGTCGTTACACAGCCATATTTTTACATCTATTCAAATTAATGTGCAATATTTGAAAGTTTAATAAGTAATAAATACAGAAACGGTTAATTAACAAGTTAAAAAAGTAGTTACATCTATGTTACATCTGACCCTTTGTGGGCAGCCATTTTGCTGATGTGGCCCTCGGTGAAATTGTGTTTGACACCCCTGTTTTAGGCAAAGCAATAACATCTCTATGGAGTCAGGCTGGTAACAAAGTTACCTTTAAATACAATGATCAGGGCATTTTCTGTTTCTTTCTAAAATTATGCTCTCCCAGGTGTAATTTTCTATATTTGAGCACTGTTGTCAAAATTAGAATAATAACGAGAGGTGTCCTGACATATTTGCAGCTGTCTAGCCTTGCACTGCACAGTATTACACAACAGGGTTTCGTTGGTTATGTCACCTCAGCTGCAGTTCCTCATAGGGCCTGCGGGGTCCGTGATGGGCGCTGTTTGTCCCGAGGGAAGAAGCTGTCAGTCTCTTCACCTGACACCTG
Source organism: Periophthalmus magnuspinnatus (assembly GCF_009829125.3). Lineage (NCBI taxonomy): Eukaryota > Metazoa > Chordata > Actinopteri > Gobiiformes > Gobiidae > Periophthalmus > Periophthalmus magnuspinnatus. Next base: position 6,091,621 of record NC_047132.1, read on the forward strand.
TGTGCACAGAACTGAAGTGAAGACTTCCAACAATATGACACATTTCTTTACATTTGATCCCTAAACTGACAGCGCAGTAGTGGAGTGGTTAGTCTTCTCGCGCGCCTCGTAACAAGAAGGTCTCTGGTTTGATTTGCTTCCACTTAGAGCTATTGTTTCGGCTATTGTTTATTACACTGTGGGGAGTAAAATCCAGCAACTAGTAGTAGCGACTCAAGTTAGGATCAGTTGCTAGGAAATGAATAGAAGTTAAAGCAAAGTCCCCACAATGCACTGCCCTGACAGGCTGCCCCAGTGTTGTTGAAATATGGACACTAAAGAATTTTCTGTTTTATGAAGTAAGTTGGTGTGAATCTTCTCTGAAAGTGATTTTCTTTCTTCCTTGCACAGAGTGAGGACAGTATGGAGCACCTGTCTGCAGAGGAGAAGGCCTGTCTCATGTATCTAGAAGAAACCATTGAGTCTCTGGATCTACAGGAGGACAGCGGCTTCTCCAACGATGAACCTGATCCAGGTAGTTACATGTTAGGGGTGAAGAATCTTCAAGATGTTTTATTCTTCTCTGCTCCTTTCTAATCATTGAAATGTTTCCTTTTTATTTGCATGTCAATCATTGTACACCTGTACATTTCATTAAATGAACACTTAAAGGGCCCATATTATAGTATTTTCTGATCTATGTTATAATGTTGTTTTCTCATCATAAGTATACCTTGTGTTTTGTTTCATTCACACATGTTTAACACACAAATCCTGCATATTTAGACTTATACGTAGAGTTCTTCTCTCAAACTGAAAACACTCTGTTCCACTTTGTGATGTCATGTGGTAATACAGGAAGTGGTCCTCTGTTTTCTTAAACTCCATACACCTTCATTAGAATCATTTGGATAATTTCAGCCCTGAATTGCCAATCTCTATTGAACTAAAGGTAAAAGAAGCTGGTAACTTGAAAATTATCACTACAGAGCATTTTGAGCTTTAGAGACAGTCTAATAATAAAGGATTACTCAAATATACGTGAATGAAACAAAACACAATTCCAAGTATATTTTTGATGAGGTAAGGGCATTAGAACATGGCTTAAAGCTCACGAGTCAGTTTTTCGTAATATAAGACCTTTAAAATGTACTGCACATTTACAACTGTTTCATTACGTCACTAAAATGGAAGTGTATTTCTTTTATCCTAACACTACTGCTTCTCTTTTTTCTTGCAGCCAATTTGAGGAGGAAACATGGCGGTTCGGAGTCTGTACCTGAGCCTAGTAATATTCTAAGCATGCTGGCACAAAGTAGAAGTGGCAAAACTGAAGCATCCAGTGAGCTTGACAATCCTGATGTACAGTCCTCTGGCTCTGACTCTGACTCCGACAGTGACGTCCCTTCACACATCCCCCCTGACCCCATACGTGCACGTCCAGAGTCCACCTCAGGGAGCACCACACCTGTTCCCGAACACAGCACAGAGCTCAGTTTATCCGCTGATAGAGAGCCACAGAGCAGCCTTGGAGAGACTGAGCTGTCTGCTAAACCCTCCAGTGAAACGGACATGCCGTTCATCCCTCCTCCATCAGATTTCATGGATGAACCAAACTCTTCTTCTTCTCCACAGACGCACAGTGCAGTCTCTTCCCCTGCTCCCAGGCCCACCATTGACCTGGAGGTGCTCAGACGCAGAGCAGCGGCAAAGAGTAGTCCAATGAGTCCCCCATTAAGCCCTCTCAGTCCTGTTCCTGTAAACTCCGCTCCTATAAACCCCAGCCCTATCAGTCCTTCTTCTGCAAACCCCTCCCCTATAAGTCCTATCTCTCCAAGTCTCGCCTCTCCAAGTACCACCTTTCCAAGTCCCACCTCTCCAAGTCTCGCCTCTCCGAGTCTCACCTCTCCAAGTACCACCTTTCCAATCTTCGCCTCTCAGGAAAAGCTTGCTGCTGAGCTGTCCTCTCCTCTGTCCTCAGACCCCTCCAGTCCTCAAACAATTGCTCCACCTGGACCAGCTGAGCCTAAAAGCCCACCTGCTGTTGCTCCCAAACCCAAGAGGCTGCCACCAAATATTATCCTAAAATCCCACAAATCCGCAGGAGGCCATGAGAGCTCCATGGGACACCTGTCTCCGAGCATGTCCGGGCCGGCGATGGACCCCCAGAAGGTGCGCATGGAGGCTCTGAGGAAACTTGGTCTTCTTAAGAGTGATGAGTATGATTCAGGCCCTGCTACTAAACCTCTGCAAACCAGAAGGTCATGGGCCTCCTCTCCTGTCAGCCCTCCTCCTCTCAAGTCTGCTCCTCCATCAGTGCCTTCTGCACACACACCTGTTCAGACCCCCTCCTCTCCCTGTCATGTCCCATCTGAGCCTCTCCCTGACATTATCCCAGTGCCCGCTGCTTTCAGTGATGATGGGTTTATGGAGGTCAGTGGCTCTTCTCTTCTGGAAAAGAAGCTCTCGTCTTTATCCGGAGGAGTGAAGTCAGCCACACTGGAGCGCTCAGGCCTGGGTCTGAGCAGCTACATCGAGTCCCTGGAGCAAGACAAACAGACTCTGGGTCAGCTGCGGAACAGCCGCCCGCGCCCAGCCTCTCTGGGCAGTGGGAAAGACTTCTCCAGTGCAGGGGGTATGGCCAGCACAGAGGCAGGGTGTGGAAGGCCCGCCCCCTCCAGCTCTCAGCCCTCTGACAATTCCCAGAAGCTGCCGCGCTCTCAGGGCATAAGTGTGCTCATCTGCCCCCGGGGGCAGAGCGAGGAATCACGTCGTGCTGCACTCAAGAAACTGGGGCTGCTCAGAGACTGAATGAAAGGCGTTCACTGGACTCACCTGTCAGGGGAAAAAAAGAAATATACTTTGAAACATAATTAGCATTATAAAGACTATTCTATATCACAATGTAAATACTATGACTTTTATTGCAAAAAAATCTGTTAAAAAAATCATTAATCAAAGTATTCAGAGCTTCAGACCTTTCACACAAGTGAATGTATATTATTGCTAATTAAAATGTAGTTGCTGCTTAATTAAAACATTCCATTTACAGTAGATTATTGCCTTCTCCTCTTCTGTGTACTGCTTAAGTAGGCCACATATAAAAGGCCCTGTGCTTTCACTTTATCTTCATTTTATGAAATATTTTCTATGATTTAATGCTGCTGAATGTGAAAGAAGTTATTGCTCACAACAGAACAGCAGGGGAGGCAGAGAATTGCTAAACAGTATGTCTTATTGAGAATGTGCATTTGTTTGCATACGTGTGTAATTTTAACATATTCCAACTCTTGTGTGTTCAGTGAAACATCTCTGATTTAAAGCAGCATTCCCATCGTGGTTATCAAGTACTCTACTGAGAACTGGAGCGACTGGTTTCTCACTTTCAGGTTCATCCTTTTATTCAACACAATGACTGCTCATAAAGGAGCATTTATAAATAGCTGGAAATGTGCTGGAACATGTGCAACAAAAACACCCTTATTTTACCCGTACTTATTTCTGTTAATTTGTGTTTGAAATGTCAACCAAGTTCCTCCAAATTTGTATTGGAGGTCTAGGAAACTGTTCTTTGCCCCATTTCTCTAAATGTAACAGTTTGCATCTTTTTATATTATTGCCCATTTCCTCCATAATTGTATAGTCAGTGGTTTTGTGTTGTTTGCGCAGTAAACACAGTAAAGCAGGGGAGCAGCTGATGTGCTGCTGTGTGGTTGTTCTTTATGCAGTTGATGGTATGTTGGTATGTGAACTATCTCTGCTTCCACCTGGCTCAGACCTGATTGACGGGGACTGCGTGACACCGGAGGAACTTTCACTGCTTACATCACCAACCTCAACCCAGTGCAAGGAATGAAGCCTGCTCTGGTTTGGAATGACAGTGACTTAAAGTAGTCATTTTATTAACAACATCAAATCAAACCAGCCAGGTTTTGTTCATGCTTTACCAAAAATGTTGAAAAGTTTTTGACATTTACAAGTATCTAAAGTGAAATTGTTGTCAAATAAGCAGCTAAAAGTGGTGGAAGTGTAATCAGATACAGGGTTAAGTCATAAGATTACGCAATATATCATTTTTTGCACCAAAACACTGACGAAAAATGTATTAAAGACATGTACGGTTCAAGCTTTTCTTCTCTTTTTTGAATAAAAAAAAATTACAGCCAATGTTACCTTTATTATTGGGCCTAAGTAGTGACTATTGATACTGCTCTTAGATTCTGATCACTAGAGGGCAGTATAGACTTATGTGAGAACATGTGTCTCAGAGTCTTACACAGACCTGTTTTTGCAAATAATGACTAATTGTGAAGTACTGAAAAAGAGGTTTAAAATGTCTGCATCCAATACCATAAACATCTTATCAGTTGGAAGTAATAGTAACAGTGATTTGTATTAACTATTGCACTACTCACTAGGAACTACTGCAACTACTACAACTACTGCCAACACTTACTTCATAGGGATGCTCTTATATGGATTATTTAAATTGTTTTTATATTGATCTCAGATAAAAAAAATTTAGCTCCTGAGCAAACATCCAGCCATATTAGTCAAACAAAAAGACACATCTGACTGTGGACAAACTGGGAATGACACATGGGCAAATATTGGTGCTAAATATGACCAAAATCTTCAATATCTGACCGATACGATATCTGGGTAACCACTTCAATTCATGGGTTTCAGAATGATGAACATTTAGGGCTGTTATCATAGCAATTAACAATTCCAAACCAAATATATCTTTTATCTTTTGTACTTCATACTTACAGTGTTTTATATTGTCAGTTGTCCTAAAAATGGCTACAACAGGAAACTCCCCAAGCATAGTGTGTACTCTTCCAGTTATTTCCTTATTTCGCCCATTTCAAAAAAATCTATTCCTCATACAGACTTGCAAAAAATACATTTGCATCTTAACAGCCTCCTGAAACCTTCCAGAACTGAAAATATGTTAAAAGAAACCTGCTTCTTGTAACATATTCGTTAACTACAAGCCCCAAAATACATGTGGCACTCTCTACCACTATTTTATTTTAATCTGTGATACTTGCTTGCGTAAACACAAAAAGCAGTGTGTAATAAAGATTTGGATCATTTGGAAGAGAGATTGCATTGTCCCGTTTCTCTGGAAGAATGATTCAGGCATTGTAAGTGTAATATGTGCGTGGGGGTTTTCTGGAAAGCTTTGTGTCAGCGTGCCCCAACAATGTGATGTGTGATAAGGGTTTAATTTGACCACTGGCATTTTTCTGGCTCCTAAAATGAAAACATGCCTTAAATGTTATCTTTTGCTTTGCTTTGCTGGGAATTTTTGTGCGTTTTAGGGCTCATCGTGGACACTCTTTGGTAGTGTTGTGACAATACAAAAATTTCAACTCGATTTTGATACTAAGGAATAGACTCGATACTCAATAGTGATTCCAATACCATTATGATAATAAAAAATACTCTTTATTTAGACAATCTATGTTGTTGTCCATAGTGGTCCATGGGTGTATACTAGTCTATGTGTCTTATACTTGTGAAAATCTAATGAGTTTCTAGTTTTGATACTAGTTTTAGTATCAATTTGTATCTTGTTTTTGATACTTTTTACAACCCTGCTCCCTGGTGGGTTTATAGATGGGGCAGGTAAGCGTAGTGAGCTCCAGCGCTATCAGGGAAGAAGAGGATGAGCTCATGGGACTTCCCCCGTGCCCTCCTGTTCTGCTCTACACCGCTGTGCTTACCTATATACACATAAGGCTCTGAGAAAGACAGCCAAAAACAACAGCCTATTTCAACACAAGCCTATTTCAACTATATGGAGTGTGTACAGAGAATTAGTGGGAGGAAAGTGGAGCAGGGCCACGTTGAGTGTAGAAGGGTTGTCCCACTGAGTTGCATGACAGGGTTGGTAAACTTTACTGCTGGTATAATAAATTCAAAATAAATGACCAAACAAGGTGATAACGACATGTCTAACACCTCGCTTTTTAATGTAACTTTGTTTTTGAATAATGATACATTCTGAACGCATGTATTTGAATGCACAGATACTCCTGAGATGTATGTCTTTGTAAACCGAGCATCGTAAGGTTTTGATTTGTGTTTGGGGGGCAATGAGCAAATATTGTGGATGGTAATTAGGCTGAGCAAAACAAAGATAATTTTTCTGTGCATAATTTTTAAAATGGCAGTTTTTCTGTCACAATAATTGTAATGCTAAAAATGTGGCGAGATTTTTAAGTTTCTTGAGTCTGGCCCATTTCCAAAAGCAATCTTTGTTAAGTGCATCTATCAAGGAACTGCAGTCTGACAAAATTGTGTTATTACTGACGATGACTGAGACAAGACAGTCCATCATGTTTCTGAGCTAACAGGTTATGTGCGCATAATTATCCAAAGATTAAAAAAGGTTTTTATTTTTTAACATCCAAGATACATGACCCCCCAACTGTTTAAAGACACTTTTGACTTAGCCATAGTTTAATGTCTGTAATGAATGACATCTAATAGCATCTTGTTTCTTAATTGACTTGATTACAGTTGCATAATTTATGACTGTTCTGAACCTTACTGTCAGTATGTGTTAGACCTGCTTTTGATTGGCTGCACCAAATGTCAGTCCAGAAACACCAGGAGGGCACAGTGCTTTCATCCAGAATAAGAGCTTGACGAGCACAAAGAATCCTCCAGTTTGTAAGCCTTTATGCCTGACACTTCCACTTTTCCCATTTCAAGCAGATAACTGTTTTCGTGCTTGCTTCCCTGCTAGCTGTTAGCGCCTTTGGCAGAGGCTGTGGTCAGGAGGCATTCCTGGGGCAAGCCCACAGCCTTCTCTGGGATTCCAGTCCTAAAATGTGGAACTCAGCGAGCCACTGTGCTCCCCTGTAGAGCTGGCATGGAGCGCACCAAGAGCTCCTGCTGGGCCTGTGGTGAGTGGGCTACCCCGCCTGGGCCGCCCTGTGGAGAGGAGAGAGAGGGGAGAGAGGGCAGAAAGTTTGGAACACTGCGGCTTGGCATTTTCACACATAAATCTTTGAGACAATTGGGGAGTATAAATGTCAAACTGGGAAAAGTAAATGAGGATCAGAGCTGGTGTCTATGTGCATGGCCATCTGGAGGAGCACATGCGCTCTGCAGGGCCCTACGCTCCTGTCTGCATCTGCATGCTTTGTGCTGCTGTGCTAGGCCGCTACATGCATCCATCTTACATTTATCTAGTACCAACAGCTGCTCCAGCATTTGTGAAGCTACTATTTCAGACTTAGAATGAAAAGTAGCCAAGAACTGCACATCTACAAACAACTAGTTGCTGCAAAGAGATTTGAAGCAGTAATCCATTTTACATACTGACTGCAGATATACCATCAGTCAGCCTTTCATGAAGTCAAGCCTAAGTTTTATGGTGTAATATGTTACTATAGACAGTGTACCCAGTTTTAAAGCCCAGTCCAGTGAGAACACTGCTCTTCTGTAGAAAATCTCCTGCTACGGCGCTCATGGTGTATCTATAAATGGGCATGATGCCATTTCATTTGACTTATTATCTATGAAGGCAGCTCCCTGCTCTTTCCACCCTCCTCCTCACATGGTGTTGAGTCGTCTCCACGCCGAGCGTCATAAATTAAACATTGGCTGGGTTTCCCCTGTGTTTGTGTTGGTGTAAAAATAGGCCGTTTTGGTGCGCTCTGTGATGGCCGCTCTCGCTCCTGTGTCTTTAATGATGTGTTTCCATGAAAAGTGCAGTGATCCCTCAGTGTGACTGCTGCTGCAGCCCAGTTCTGACTTTCTCCAACTCCCCGAGTGCCTCTGAGCTCATTTGGTTATACAAGTGCTCACAATTACCCAGAGATTTGGACACTGGGACATGGGATATTTCCATATCCCTGACGGATGTTATTTTAATTACACTGAACTGCTTGACTTTGTGCTGCAGATTTACATGTATTTTTCTTCTTCTGTAGATGCAAAGTGGGATCTTCGGAAGGTTACCGTTGTTCCACTGAATATCTTCATTGAGGCCTCCAGGCGGACAAACCCATAGAGGAAGACTGGGAACTATATTAATTTATCCATGGAAAACCCAGAGTACATAAGGTAAAGCACACATAATTACCGTGATAAGATGGAAGATAATGAGCCATCTTCCTGGCACCAGCCCTTGCAGGTTACCAGCTTGTGTATTTAAAATTCTCTGTAGAAAGTTGTTATCTCCAATCAGCCTCATTGTGAGGTCTTAATTATATTTGATTGAGAAAAAAAATTAAGCTCAGGAGTGGGCGAGATAATTATAGAGTAGAATGTGCCCGTCGTTGGAACACAAACATAAAGGCATCAACACAGCTGACAAATTTAGGTGTTAATGTAGAGAAGGGGGAGGGAGGGGGGGCAGGTGTGGGAATAAAAATGCCTCTGCTTCACAGCCTGCGCTCCCCCAAAAACAAATGCTTCATATGTCAATGCCAGAGAAATATGGCACAGTAGCTCAGTGGGCCGCTGCTCCTAATGTGAGAAGGGTCTCTTATGATTCATGTAACTCCTGGAGCCTCATTCCTCTTCATGCTCCGGATCTGCGCTCTGCTGTTGTATATGCAGTGAAAGGGACAGGTTATAGTCCTGTTGCACTGGAAAGAGCACAACATATGGACATCATCAGTTAATAAAGGTATGTAACTTATATGTCTCCATGGAGCTTTTATTGCTTTGCCTGAGACGTTCCACAGTATGGTGTTAAAGAAGACCTATTGTGTTTGTTTCTGTTATGTCGTGATAATCTGTGATCATTATGTGAGAATTTGCACATTTTAAATGACAATATTCATCTAAAATGACTTAATTAAAGAAACAAATCCGCTGACTTCCACATCCGCGGAGCTGACGTTGCCGAAAAATGGCCACGCAGCGCTACCAAACCTTCATGTATCACAGATCAAGAAAATAAAACTGGAGAATGAAGTTAGTACAGAGCAGTGGCAGTGAAAACAGGGATAGAAACAACAATAACATGGGTAAAAGCTCTGAAAAGTCAAATTTCTGCTTTAAACATATCTATCTCCATGACAACTAGCAGGCGACCAGGCCAAGTTACAGGTCACGGATCTGTGGAGAGGCGACCCCATTCACAGCCAGCATTAATGCATGATTTTCAATGTATTTATGAAGCATTAAACATAAGTAATGAAGTAAAAGGAAGACTGGTGAATTTAATGCTATATTGTGAAACGTTACAGACAAAGCAATAACATTTTCATGGAGACACGCAAGCGGCAAACCCTCCACCAGATACGTTACACACTACATCTTTAAGGTAAAACGTAAATTCAGCCAAGAGGAGCGGATTTCTCCTGTCTATTTTTATAATCAGAATGTGCTGCCTTTGCATCTCCACCTGTCACAGATCAAGTCATTCAAATATAAACGCACTCTCTCTCCTCTATTTCTGTAGATTCACCTACAACCTCCCTCTTTGCCGTCTCCACCGCAGCAGCAGAACCATCCCCCCTCCTCAACCATACATAATTTTGTAGTTTTCCCCCAACCTTCCTCCCAACCTTCCTCCCTCCAGCCTCCCCAGCCTCACCTTTTCACCAAGAATTTCAGAATATCTCACTCTTTTCCTCTTTTTGTTTTATATAATAATAATTGGCAAGGGGTTTTAGGCCAGATGCCCTTCCAAAACTGTGAACTAACTCAGGATTGATTGATTTGTAACCCCTGGAGGCCGCATTATCCACCTATTCCACAATCATTTCCAAAATATTAAAACAGTGTCAAAATACATTATTGTAGCACCTATGCATAATTTTATACTTTTTTCATTTCGAGTCAAAAGTAAAAGCACTGTCCTTGTTTCTTGCTGTTTTCATTTAATTTGTAATAATGACAGAGCTTTTATCATTTGAAATTTTCCATAAATTATCCGTCTCCATACCTGAGCAGTTTAATCACATTCGAACCGCAGCTGTGGCTATCCTGCAGCGCAATACTCTTATATCAGCAGGACTTTATTAAAACCCCTTTCATGTGCATGTGTCTATAATAGGTTCACGAGACGAAACTGCTCAAGGACCCCAATTGGAACAGGTGCATGCTGGGAAATTAAGCAAAAAAGATAGATTCAAGCAGCTTTCTGATTGGCTGTTACTTCTTTTTATCAGATGTCCGTGTGACGATCCTACTTGAGGTCTGTCACGATAATACATTTTGAAGTACTGTGCGATATAGGCCTATTACTGATGAAAGTATAGACGATAATATTGAAACTAAACAAAAAATGTACAATGTTCAAATATGACGTGCAGTAAATTAATAGCAGAATGACACACTTTCGTAGTTAGTTTACATCAACAAAGAGAATAGTTCATTTACTCAGCCCTGTATACCTCAAATTTTATCATAGTACAGAAAAATAACAAAAAGGTAGTGCCCATGATCAATATTAACCCTCAAAAACTATTGTTCCATCTAATATTGAATAATAATTGGATATAGTAATTATGGTGACAGCAGGGGTTAAGTTTCTTGGGTGGCACTCAAAAATTAATAAAATTTAAGTTGCCCGAGCAGTTGATAAATTCAACAACAAATGTTAATTGTAAACATCATTGAAGGCACAATGCACTATCTTTAGCAATATATGTATCTAAAGAAATAAAAAGATAAATATTAATAATATTAATTAACATTTAAATGGCTGCACAGTTTATGTATAAGTGCCACAAAAAAATAGAGGCAGAAACCCTTGTAAATAGTAAACGACATGGACTAAAAATATCCATGTGAAACAGTCTGAGTTCATTATGTTCACTGTTCAGTAATATATATATATATATATGCCCTCTGAATGGACATGTTAGTTCTGACGTTAACGCCGACATGTGTTTCCCTAAACATTTCAATGTAATGGCTTAAGTTACACATACTGTCGCTATCTCGTTTATTATTCTATAAAAAAGAAAGTCAAACTTGCCAACAGAGAGAGCTGTATATGTTTACTGTGGGTTGTTTTGTTTTGGAGCCTGTTGTGTAGGAGCAGTGCTGTGACCTGGTGCTGTGTGCTGTAGCTGATGCATCCTGACTCCAGTCCCTCACACTTTCATGGTTTAGTGGTCCATTACTTGAGGCAGGTTTGCCCTGCAAGGAAGACTTTAGCATCAGACACTGTAAAGTCATCAGACACTTCACTCTTGTGGCACCAACAGAACTTGAATGAGGCTAGAGGAAGATAAAAGCCACTGACAGGGCAAAGGTTTTCAGAGAAAATGTAAGGTGTAGCCTGGAATAAAGCACTGTTATACCTGCGCCTCATGGTCACTGCATGAAAATAAAAAAAAAACAAAAACCCTCTGTGTTAGTAAATCTGTACAAAGTGTGTTTCATTCAATCGCACAGGACAGGCTCGTGCACAGGGGCCGGGTCGTGCTCAGGGGGGCCGGGTCGTCCCATCAGGGGCCGTGGCCCCCCGCGTGCCACCACGTAACTACGCCACTGCGTGCCAGGCCTCTCCATGCAGCACCTGTGTGAAAGCAGAAACAGCGGAGCGAGAGGAGCCGATCAGCAGCAGAGCGCTTCTTCCTACGTCGACTCTCTCTCTCCTCCCCCTTTTTCAGCCCCGCCGCTCCTCCACTCACGGCATCTCTCTTGTTCCTCTCTCTCTCTCGCTCTTTCTCTCTCCCGCTCACTCTCTTTCTTAAATTGACATCGGTCTGGGCAGAAACATGGTAACAGTAAAAGCTGCTGCTGCAATCCTCGCTGCGCCGCTGTCTCCTCGGACTGCTCCCGATCACTGGGAACTCAAATAAGAAAAGCAACAAGACAAAAAGGAAAAAGAGGACTCGTAATCGTCTTCGCATGCGCCTGTGAGCATCGTAGATTTTTTTTTTTTAAATTTAAAGTGTTTTAAGTAAGAGGAAAGTTAACATGTACGTGCACGGCTTGATACGCGCTGGTCTGGGATTTGTGAGCCTCTGCCTGGTCGCCTTTGTCCAGCAGTCAGCTTCAGGAAGTAAAACCACTCAAGGTAAGTTTTGCATGACAATTTTAGCGTTATCTCTCCTTGTACTCATTTACGTGACACTGTTACGCACACAATGAAACCAGAATGTGCCATTTAATGACTCAAACGTGTGTGGAAAGCTTAAATCTTGGCTTTTTTGTATCTAAGTAACTTCATTTTTTTCTTGCAATGCACATTTAGTTTCAAACTGCATTATCAGGTTTTCTATAAATGTGCACTCATTAAGAAAGTATTGTCTAGGATGAATTTTGTGCTAAAATAAACTGTCTTTGATGTACTAATCAGTGTGAACACTTCTGTTTAATGGCTTATTCAGCAAGTCATTGTGCTGGAGCTAGGAGCAGGCATTTGCCACAGTCCAGACAACTATTTGACACCAGAGTGCAACACACATACAGGAGACAGCCCCTCTGACACTGCTCCTACAGTACTGCTGCTCACTGCTGGACATATTATGAACCCAAGACTCAAAAACTACCTATACCCAAATAGGACAGTCCATTTTAGACTTGCAATTTGGCTTGCCTGCCTCCTCCGCGCAGGTTTTCATCACTTATATTCTCCCACAATGCAACGGCTGCCAGAAGTATTGACATGCAAGGACACATCATGCTTGCCCTGTGTTGATTGTGGTTGGTGATGTTTCGCACACAAAAAGACACATCTCTAGGGCGGTCGACAAGGCAAAAAAAAGAGAGAAAAGGGGGTGGGTGGACTATTTTGCATCCTGGGTGGTCTGCCCCCGCTTGTGGGAAAACTCAATATTTACATTTTGCAATTAGAAGTACTTTTTTCTCACTTTATTTTCCACAACATCGATTACACACTTGTTGTAGCGTGGAATGGCGCTGTATAAAGTCCTGGAGCTTTTTAATGGCATGCACCTGTTTTGGGTCGAGCTTGGAACATGCTCTCTGTCCACTTGATATCCTTCTTTCTGGTTTCTGTTTATCGCTGCAGCTAATGTGTTTGTCGCGAATTGCAAACTTTTCAGATCAACTACGCTGCCACAGGATGTAGTTGGCTTCATAAATCTTGCAGAATGAGCTAAAATGTTGCTAAAATGTGCAAAAACTGTGAATAAACTTGCATTAAACAAACTCAAAAGGAATGAGCGATGGAAATCAGGTTTAAACTAGAACGAAATCAGGATTTGAGCTAGTTCAGTGCATTGTTGTATTAACCTAAATGATGTCTTGATCAAAACCAAAACTGGACTTAACCAAGTAGAATAGGACTTTTCTGGTGCTAATCTAGTCAGAACAGTTTACGCAGTTTAGACGTCATTCACACTTGTCTGGGCTTGGTCCTGGTTCAATCCTGATGTAGTCTTGGTTTGGTTCTTTTCTAATCCCGGTCTAGTCCTGGGTTAATGCTGATTTCTATGTGTGAATGCAGCTTAAAATAGGCAAATCTTACTCTTAAACTTTAATAAATCCCATTCTTATTGGGTACAAAAGCAAAATTAACCCAAAAGTCTATACCCAGGTCTACATACCAGCTCAATATTTATCCAGTACCAGGTTGTCAAGCGCTTTTTCAGAAATTGAATCATGTGTCTCCGCAGTGGAATGATTGCAAATAGACTCCAAATGACAAAGAAAGGAAAAATGAAGAGCGGTTTAGAAATCTGAAATTGTCAGACAGTGAGACATACGTTACCAACTGAGCTGCAACAGGCGAAAAGAGAAGCAAAAGTTAGGCCAGAGCACGTCATGGCAAATCACTGCACTCTCCTCTCTCTGCTCAAAGTCTGTGGAGCACCAAGGCAACGGTTGGTGTGGGCCTGACATGTGTTGGAGTAACCTCTGCTCCTGCCTGCGCCTATGGGTGCAACTGACGCCCAGCCACATCCAGGCGTCACGGAGGAGTGTGGGAATTGGCTGCAGGGAGCTGGCAAAACGAGGGCCCCAAGTCAGAGGAATACAGAATATAAGTACTATAGGGCTGCACAGTGTATCGCAATAGATATTGTAATTATCAAATTGCAATGAAATGGTCCTGTCTTTACGCAAAAATCTCATTGTAGCTGTAGTTTAGACCTCTGCAAACATATCCCGAAACTCACGGCATTGTTGCATTAGTTTATCAGTTCATATTTCAGTCTTCTCTCAAACGATAATGCTCCTGGAGTTGTTTACAATGAGCGCTCTGAACATATTTCGCAAATCTAATCAAAAACGCAGCACTTGTCAGGATTTTTTTCCCCAAAAATCATGCATCCCCAATGAATACAGTACATATTGTAGATGATATTAATACATTTGCTTTCTTGTTCTTTGCTAAAGCTGTTATTCACATTAATCTGGGAGGAATTTGTCTTGTTGATGGAAAGCAGAACACATATTGATTTGCAATGCATCACAAAATGGGCTGTGAAACAAGTCTTTTAATTTTCTATTTGCACACACCATAGTATCAGGGTGTGTTCAGTCTAATGCTGGGACTAAACCTAGACTAGAACAGGGACTAAACCAGGACCAAACCAAGTCTATATCAGGTCTAAACTGGTTTTAAACTAAGCCCAAAATGTGAATGCATCCAGTGAATACCCAATGTGTTTCTAAACCACCTCTCTGCTTCTTGGTTTAGCAACACATTTCCAATCTCTATTGTTATGTATATGTAATAACAATCCAATATAATGCTGGCGAGTTTCAGTGTAGATATATTCATAAATATAAATATTCAATGTTTAGCTATACCATAAAAAGAGTTAGTTGCACTGTAAAACACTTTGCTCTTTCAGTATATATGGAAACATTTTAATAAGGGAAAGTATATTGCTAAGCCTTACCTTGAGATGCTCTATCCAGACCCCCCCCCCCCCCCCCCCCCACCGCCGCCTCCTCCCCCCTCCCTCCCAGACCCTCTCTTCAGCTTACCCCCCCCCAGTGCACCCCCAACACTCATTTACCCTTTTCCTTTTCTCCTCTTCACTGCTTTGTTTGCTTTGTCCGGGCCTTCCTTCCCTTTGGGCTTAATGAAGTAGCGTTTTACTATGTCGGCCGACCATAAGCTGTCTGCCATAGAGCCACTGTGTCAGTAGCCCCGCTGTCAGGCCCAATGCTATTTATATGTTTTCAGCCCTTTAAATCTGTGCAGCTCCTCTCAGCTCCTGGCTCCTTCTGCACACTTGTCCTGCCTACTTTTTGTCACTTAATGCAGGGCTCACTTTCTTCTGTTTATGCTCGTATGTAGAGCCGGTTCACAAAGAGTTGGGGATTGTTAAAGGCGACATAATACGGAAATGTCACTAGATTAATCTGTCTAACAATGTATGCTGACACACATCTGGAAAAAAAAAAAAAAGTCTTAGTTTTTGTTAAGGCAGTTGTGTTTTTTTAATATTAAGTGTTCAAATTTATCACGCCTTAAAGCTGAAGTTGCCAACTTTTTAACTTTTGTTTTTCCTGCAGAAAGTGTATTGTAAAAGCAGAACTTTGTGACAAAATCAGACTGCTACATGCTGTGTTAATCAAAAAATAAATAAATAAAAAAATCACTCACAAACTTTTAAAAAAGAGCTGTGTGAATGCTAGTTTGATAGTTTTAAATACCAGCTTTAAAGCAACTCTCACTGACTATTACTCACACGGGCAAAATGGGTGATTTATAGATAATGTTCTTGTTCTGCTCAATTTTATACACTGTAATTTTCTCTGTTGAATTGTCATGTTTTAAATTCAGGGTCATCTGTAGGAACATGCATTCAATATAATACCACTGCTTTTCTGTGCTGCTTTTTATACTTTCATCTTTTTGACGCATTAAGTTACATTTCACAGACACAGCTTTTATATCTATCTATCTATTTATACATCTATACATCTATATTACAGTGTTCTGGTGTGAGCAAACAGACTGACTTTCTTCTGGTTGTTTATTTTCTGAACACAAGGGCTACTGTAGGCCATAACCCACGCCAAAACAAGAGAAAAACAACAGCAGTCTCAACTCACTCGAGCCCAAAACAGTCTCCCAAAACAGAGCAGACGAATACAACCTTTACATCAACTTGTCGGCATAGCAACCAAGTGTCACATACACAAGCAGGTACATTAACAACACGTAAGCAGATACAAGAACAAGAAAAGGTGTCAACGCTGAACTAAACAAAAAATATCAAGTCTTTCGCTCATGAGCAGCACACAAAAGTCTGTATAAATAAAGCTTTTTCTTGTTTTTGTCCCTATTTTGTGACTTTTTGCTGGTTAAACTTGCATTAGCTCACTTTTTCAACTCCTAATGCATTCAACATAACACTGGGGTTATGTAAAGAAAATTACATACCAGGGCATTTATTTTGTAATTTACTCAGCTTCCCAACTTTTTTCATGCTCTTGCAATTGGGACACTCAAAGTCAAAAAATCTATGGGTGGTTCTTAAATAGTCAGATTTGTGGAAGCACTTAAAAGCAACAGCTTCTACATTCGCCTGGAGCATTGATCTTTTAAGAAGAAAAGAAAACAGCATAGAGATGACAGCTAATGCGGCACTAGGAACATGACCAGTCTCTTCACTTTCTGACACCTCTTTTGGCGTTGGCTCTTTCATCACCTTGGCTTGGCTCATTTTCTACGGTGGGTGCTTTTTTTCAGCTTTGCCCTAAGTCCTGACAGGCTTCCTCGTCGGTATTTGTCGAGTTGTTACACTTATCCCTGCACAGACGGCCTATGCCATCACACAAGCAGATTCAACACTCCTTCTGTCAGAGCGATGGGGCTACGGTTCCTGGCGAAATGGGCCTAGCAGGTGTCAAATGGTAGACGTCAAGTGGAAGGCTATAGGGAGACTGAAGGGCGTCATGTGGAAGGCTGGGGGGACATTTAACTTTGTTTTAGAGCCGTAAAATGATGAGATATACGACCTATGTTTCATCAAATCTGCCAAAATGGTTAATGTTCTCCATGGAGCCAATAAGGCGATGCCACCAGGCCAAGTTACACGTCATATCTGTAGATAGACCTGTCACGATATCAAATTTTGAAGTAAGATATATTGCTGAAGTAAATATTGATGATAAATGATAATAATGAAACCAAACCATGAAGCAGAATGATTAATTATAGCTATAACGAGTCACACAAGTTCATAATTCAACCTTCATAGTACAGAAAAACAACCAAATATTTCCCATTAGTACAAAGAAAAAGCAACTACAAAAAATACCGATACCCAAAAGTGATTGTTAAGTCATATACTGAACGATAACTTAATAAACTGTAGTAATTATCATGACAGGCATATCTTTGACCACCTGCTCATAAGAATGCATGTTTTTCAGGATAGAGTTTAATGCCAGGAAAAGCAATACAGTGGTTATGTTCTAAAAATAACCCGCAATAGGCGAAGTATCGGCTTTATTTTTTACAATTATTCTATATGTTTTTGGCTCTAAAACCCCTCACCACACACTTTATACACTTTCCTCACACAGGCATTAACATTTTCTCACATTTCTCTCTCGTTTAAACACTCTCAAAGCTCAAACCTTCGTAGGCGCCTTTGTCGGTGCAGAACGTTTCATCGACATTGTGGGTTTTGTCGGGGAGAAAACAAATTGCAAACATACAGCACTTCAGAGTCACACTGCGATCCAACATTTATGTAAATTTGTCTGAACAGCGAGACGGCGAAAGATGTACCACGATATAACAAGGGACAACTGTAATGCAATAACTATCTCCATGAACAAAATTTACATAGTGCATCTTTATATAGCTGCGTTCATTTAGACATCGAGTTAAAACAGTAAAATTCCTCCTCGCGCTCTCTCCTGCAAAGTCAATTTCCGCAATGGTGGTTCTTGTCATCGACCAGTTAGCCTAACCATTCTCTCTACAACATTGATTCTTTTGGCTTCAATTTTGAATCATCAGTCAATCACATAACAGATGTCTTTGGGAAAAAGGGAGAAACCCGAAGTGAACCTGCGAATACCCAACAAACCTGATATTTTTAAAACTAGACTTTTTTCCCCCTTTCTTGTCTGCAGCACTAGTGTCATGTAAGTCCCCGTGCAGGTTGAGCCTCGGGGCAGCCTTCGGTCACTCGCTGAAGATGAGGTGGAGGAGATCAATGCAGCTTTGCTTTACCACTCCAGCATCTCCTCTTCCTCACAAGAGCCCCTCCACTGCCACTGTACACGATGCTATACGGCTGAAAGAGGAGTATAGATTATTTTCTTGGCATTTTAACCTGAATAGGCTTAAACAGACACAGGCAAAAGAACTAAATAAATGGCAACTGGTCATGTTTTTATACAGCACTTTTCTATCCTCAAGGCACTCACTTTATTACAAGGACTACTGCCCATTCATACACACATTCATACACACATTCATACACCAGTCTTCATGGACACTGGAGGCGAAGCAGGTTAAGTGTGTTGCCCAAGGACATAACAACAGTGTTCATTTATGTGCATCCCCTTTGGATCTGAGGCTTCTACCACCTGAGCTACTGTCAGCTCAACGTTTAGTGGATAAAGTTTGGTGCTTGGATCTTGGCAGGTACAGCTGCCAATAATGAGATGAACAGAGAGAACGGCAGATTTGTTTTGGAAATTCTCCTGTAGACACGTGGTGGTGAAGAGAAGATGGAGAGACTGAGGAGGCTGGTGGGTTTACTGCTGCGGTGGAAGTGGATTGTTGGTTAGCAATAATGGTTTTGAAGGTTGGTGGTTCAATTTCAGCTTTTACGTTTGCATGCTGTTGTTGTGTTTTTAGGCAAGACACTTTGCCTGTTTGGTGTGTTAGTGATATGAGCCATGTTAATGTCAGTATCCCCCAAGACAGAAGAGGATAAGCCTGTGTGATGTATTAAAAAAACAAACCATACAACTATCTTCAACTCAACTTCATTAAAAACTGTTGCTTTCATGGTTTTAAGTCATTCTTTGCCATTGGACTCTCCACATTTCATGCACTGGAGCACACACACACGTTGAATGAACATACATGGAGGACACACACAGATACATGCAGCACACACACACACAGACACACATACATGCAGCACGACACACACACGTACATGCAGCACACACACTCAAACACACGTACAGGCAGCACGACACACACACACATACAGCAGACACACATACATGCAGCACACTCACACAGACACACACACACCTGCAGCACAGACACACACACACACACATACACACACCTGTATACGCACATATACACACACATGCACACCCCTACACACTGACATGCACACACATACACACACACACACACACACACACACATACAGAAGCAGAAGCCAGGGAACAGGACATCAGTGCTGCTATGAATCACTTTAGTGTTGTTGTTAGCAGCAAAGCTAATGTGCTAACTTCAGCTGGAACTTGTCGCAGTTAAAGGGCCAAACCCAGACTATAACGTTTATAAGAACATATTTATCACTTTTAGCTTTGACAAATAGGCCAACGTATTTAAGTTTAATTGCTGCAGTATGGAACTATGGTAGTATGGGCATAGAAAATGATTGAATAGAAGAAAATTATTGAATAGATCTATTATTTCTATTGAATTATGAACTAACAAAATAAATACAATTACATACAATTTCAGGGACTTTCTTTCAGGTACCTTCTTACCTGAAAACCAGCAGGTAAGAATCTGAAACTATTCTGTTTTATGTGGTTGTACAGCATCGAATTGTCAGGGAGTTAAAGATTCAAACCCTTAACATGTATATGAGTAACTTGAGACGCAAATATAATCATCTGTGAAAGGTTTATAGACAGGTTAACAGGAAGACAGGAACAATAGAAACATTTCTTTTGAGCTGAATCTGTACCTCAGTCATTGGTCCAAACATGCACAATGCAAAATGAATCACCAGAATGCCTTGAATGATTTGTGTTCAAGTTAGTTTCCAGTGACTTTGGCGCGTTGGCTGTTCCCTGTTTGCGGCTGATAGATGGTCAGTTGTATTTAAGTATGCAGAAGTGAATGGGCAGACGGAGCTCTATCAAGTTAACAGGCAGATATTCCGGACACTCGCTCTCATGCTGTTGAGTGGAATGCAAAAGAAGGCTGTTTTTCCTCTCTGCAACACAGTGTCAAAACGCAGCTCTTAAGAAATCACATTCATTTTCAAGGTCTCTAAAATAGATATGCCGCACATTTAACAGTGATTAAAGGTTTTTAGGTTTCGCAATCAGAAATCTTTAATGTGTGAAATGTGCTAGACTTCTTAAATATTGTATAGCAGCTTTATTGACACTGAATATATGAAATAACTCGTCTTACACATTAGTGAAATTATTTAAAGGTGATGCTGAAATGTGGTGATTTTTCTGACAGGCATCGTGATTGAGATTGAATTTACGATTCATGTTTTAATAATAGGATTCTGTTCAGAGTTCATGTCTTAAAAGCATCTAGAAAAGACTAAAATACCACATTTCAGAGCATGTTTGCATATTTAACTATGGGGGGAGCAGTTTTTTATGCAGAATAAGCCCCCATGGAGACACAGGGACACTGGCATCTGAAACAGAGCGAGCATCTGACACACTGGGACGTTTCAGAACATGTTTGTACAGATCTAAACCACAGAGTTACTTTTATGCAGAATAAGACGGGATAGTTTGTTTGCGGAGGAATTATGGTACTTCAGAAGTTGCAGCCCTTGCTACTTGCAGACTGTGTCCATTGAAATTGTGATTTTGATTTGATTGCGATGAATCGTGCGACCTGACTTCCTTTTGCTCTCAGATTGTACTGCTTGCCCTGTACATGTGTAGTAGTAATCATGCATGTGCAGTATTGTAATATCACCGGTTCAAGTCACTTCACCTGCTTTGTATTCTGTCCATACGCTGCACTGTGTGTAGCCAGTGCCCCTGTACATAATGTTACATACATCGATTCACTTTACATACTTTCTATTCTTGTCCATTTGTTGTACTATACTTAATCATCACCAATTTTTGTACAACGTCGCTTTACGTTTTTACTCTACTGGAACCGTGTTGTGTTTGATTTTATGTTATATTACTGCATATTAAGTATTTTTTAGTATTTAATTAGCACGGTTTTGATTGCACGTTTCCTTTTGTCCTGCTGTTCTTGAACTTTGCGTTGCAGGTAGTGTTGTCGTGATACTAAAACGCTAAGGAATAGACTCGATACTCAATACCAGTTCGATACCGCATGATAAAAAAACACTTTATTTAGACAATAGAAGGTGTCTGTGTGTCTTATACTTGTTCTGATACAGCTCAAGATCATTTAAGTGACTTTTTTGTCTGATTTCAACCCTACATGTTATAAGCGATAGTCAGAATAACACAACAGATGAACAGGAAACTTTTACTGACGCTGTTTGAACACTAGGAGGAAAACAGTGGAGTCACATTAACGCAGGGAGGACACACTGCCTCTACAAATGCCATCCACTTCAGACAGACCTTTTTACACATTTCTCCAGCAGTCCTGCGGTGTAACAGATACATTCTGCAACCCATTAACAACCGTTACAATACATCTTTTAACGTAAGGCTTTTGTGTTTATTCAATGCACCAGACAAGACAGCGCTATTATCTTGAAATATTAAGACTGATAAGGCTGTTTTGGTCTGTTGTTCATTCTCTGTGCTGGTTAGAATACTTTCAAGATGATATGCTACTCTGCTGTCGTAGGATCAACCTGAAATTTGTGGCTCATTTGGCTTTCGAAAAAACAGGCAGATATGTAAACATAAAAAAAAAAAAAAAACAGGTCCAAAGGCATTCCTCACTCACCTTATGCATTCAGACTATCCTCATTTTTCACCAGGATGAGTTTATAAGCACTTTTCACAACTCTCAGAGACCAGTACGAACTTTGCCATGACAAGCTAACGACAACTAGTGTGTTAATGTGTACTTCCTGATTATAGTTCCATAACGTGCTTTCTAATTTGACTTTGACGTTGAATTTTACTCAAATATATGGGTTTAAAAAAAAATCTGGGACAGAAACTTTCAGATTATGACTCACAGAAGAGTAATGCAGTGTATCCCACAGGTTCATACAGAGACTATGTTTTATTTAATACAATTTATGGAGAATAAATGTCACTTATTGCCACATATCGTCACTTGGGTTGCTTTCAGTTGGGGGCAATACTATGGGCGTAGGTCTCCTTTGTTATTGGGAAACACTGGGTCTGTTGCATGAAATGCTTTAAGTATTTACTGCTTGCTTTGCCTGTAAGTGCAAAGACAAAACCATAATCCAACCAGCCAACACATTTTCTTCTGGTATTTTCTATCAATGTTTAAGAGCCTTTCCATCCAAATCCCTGTTCTCCCACCCCCGGCTCCAAACCAGACCCCTGTGATGATTATTTGACACTTAACACTCCTGAAGTGCGGAAATTTTGAGTGAAATGCAAGATCGCAAATATAGGCATCAACTTTAACGTTATCCTCGGTGGAGTCTGAGAACTGCATGTGCTCCTTGTGCGACTTCAGAGCTTGTTTATTTACAGTGTTTTAATGTGAACAATATGCTCCCAATGAGCCCTGTGATGCTGAACGCGGCGGAGTGTGGTTAAAATTAGCAACGCCTCAGTCTGTCTCTGACTCTTGGCCCCGCAGTGGCCTTTGTTCACTGTGATCGCTGACTCCTGCTGGTTTGGGGGAGGATGACACTCTCACCCCCGCCACATGTCAAGCTTTAGAGGCTGTGATGTCTCTATCTGCGCCGTCCTTGGTCACTGGCAAAAAGTCAGGAGAGTGAATTTTTACAGTAAAATGCACCCGAGCTCTGTTCCTAGTTTAAGTGAGTGCAGCTCTTTACTTCTCTATGATTACAAGTTTGGAACATTAAATAAAGCAACAACGTGTATTGTTTTTGTGTTATTGGGCAAAATTCTTCAACTTCATTGCCTACAATACAATCACAGCTAGTGTTGGCCCAATACTAAAATTTAAAGCCCAATTTTGATACTAAGGACATTTTTTGACAATAGACTGTAATTCTCAAGACAAAATAGCAGTAGTTTATTTTACTTTATAAGATTTTCAACCTTAATCACAACTGAACCTTTGATCACATTTTTCCACAGAAAGTTGGGTTTATTTCAAACTGCTTTTAGTTGTATGATTTGTCACAATGTGAGGAGCTCAGTCTGCTCTCTAATTAGAGAATCAGCTTTAGAATTAAAGCACACACTTTTTTCATTGGTCTGTATGAATTAAAATCATAATATTTTTATTTGATTTGAACATGTTTAATCACATATGAGCACAATTCAATATTTAGCCAAAACATAATGAATATGAATATACTGATACCTTCACCTTCCAGGCCTTCTCCAGCTCTTCTTTCAGCCCCTGCTATTTCTCTAGTTTCTCATTTTCCTTTTTCCTGATGTTCACTTGGTACTGCAATGTCCACCACGACGGCTTTACTCTGTTGTTTATCCACCACCACAATGTCCAGTTGGTTCACCATCACCATTCAGTCAATCTGTATCTGGAAGCCCCAGATGTTTCTGTACACTATGCCCCATTTGGTTATGCCGCTCCATGTCCGTTTTCCCTGCAGCATCTTACACCCTTCAGTTATGTGCTGGATTGTCTCAGGGGCCTCTTTGCACAGCCTACACCTTGAGTCTTGTCTGGTGTGGTAGATCTGGGCCTCTATTGCTCTGGTGCTCAAGGCCTGCTCCTGTGAAGCCAGGATGAGCCTCTGTGCTGTCCTGCAGACCAGCTCTCTCAAGCCATTGGTAGGATTTCTTGGTATCTGCCACTTCAGTTATGTTCCGGTGATATGTCCCGTGCAGGGGCTTGTCCTTCCTTTGCACTCCACAGTCTGAGACATTCACTGTACAGTTAAACATGATTATGTGATTTGACTTTAAGAAGCTTATTAGTAGTAAATAATAGCAGTAGTGACACCATCCTGCCTCCTTGTCCTTATAATGGGGTATTTGGGAGGGGGTCAGGGGGGCCATCATCAGTCTGTCTGCAGTGGTCAGTGTTGTTGGAGATGGGGGTCAGAATTCTCCTTGTTTACAGACTCCATGTGTTTACATTCCTGATGACCAGCTCCAGCTTTAGACACTGCTGCTGCTCCTATTTTGCTTAGTAATGGAAAAATCCAACCCAAATTACCCCAATACATCAAGGAGATTCAAAGATATTTATTTGGCCAATGTGTTTTCAGAGTGATGGCTTCACACAATCGGATACTTCCTTGATAGGCTGAAGTCTAAGAAATAACACATTTATTATAATTGTAAACTTGTTGTTACGTTGTAGCCGTAATTTTAACGAGCCAGTGGAAACGCAATTATATATTTTTCAATCTGATTTGTGTACGCCGAACTCAGGCCATAATTAATGAAAGCGGAAAAATGAAAACACTATTTCAGCAAAGTTATTCCAGGCATGTGGTTGTTTGACTGTGCGGGAAGTAATTTCGAATGAAATAAGGTCAGATTTTCAATATCACTTCTATAATGATGGGAATGTCATTGCATTACATGGCTGTCTCAGTAGTGAGCGAGCATGGACTGGAAATATGTTTATGAATTAGTTAGAGAAAGACACATCACATTCTGTATTAATTAAATGGACATTGTCAATATATCAGTGTTAATATAAGTATTGATAGTATTGAGGATGTCGTTCCCAGTTTGTCCTCAGTGCGTCAGATGTGTGTTTTTAAAAAGACTGGTGAGTTCAAACGGAAATCGAAGAGCAATGAAGCTAAAGATGTGGCTTTATGTTTACACACATTTAGTTATAGCTCAGTTAAATACATTGTGTGGTAATGTAGGAAGTATAAGCTAAAAAATCTATTTTGGGGAATCCGTAATGATAAGACTATATGGCTGGGTAATCAGTACTTTGATGATGCCTTTTACAATGCAGGTATCAGAACAACTCTTTATAAAACCAGTGCTGTGTGTTATTCTCTGCATTAAAACAATTAAACACAGTACTATTGTTCAGTAATTCAACAAAAGCAGGTTTCAAGGAGGATTTATATCAAATATCTGTATTAACTCACGTCTCAAGATCTCAATATCATCACTTTTTAACGAAGAGAAACATTTAACATGCTTGCAGATGTTTAAGCCAGATGCTCTTCCTAGTAAAAAAAACAAAAAACTGTGACATTCTCCAGGCAGACATTGGACCAGCTACCCACTCGTTACCACACAAACACCCATCCCACTGCACCGCCGCCGCTCCGCTTTACGTTCCTGCAGTAAAATATTCAAACCTATACCTTATTTTTCACACCTACTGATTATGAAAGTCTATATTTCCCCTATTGCAATAACATAGTGTAGTTCTGAGCCCCTGGAGCCTTCATAAGTAAAAGCCTATTAAACATATCCTGTGTGCATAAGTGAGATGTGTGGAGGAAGTGCTTTTGGCTCCTGTCAGCATTTAACCATCGCACATACACTGCAGCGTGCGCCTGGTCCCGACGAATGAACCTCACGTTTGTGGTGCCTATGTAGTTAATGTAGCCAGCACATAGAGCTCCATTGACTTTATACCTGGGTTTGACAGGAAAAAACTAAAAATATCACACTTGTAGCTGTAATTGCCAAGCTGCCATCTTTATAGTCGCTACTGTATCTGGCATAAGTAACCACCGCTGAATGTAATTGGTGTGTCATGTCACTTAGCTCCGGTTGTATAAATATAAGGAGGACTAAGTACCACCTTTACAGGGCCCGTGTAGCAGGGTACAGCCATTAACAGAAGTACATACACTGCAAAAACGCAAATTATGTTAAGAATGACTTTAATTTAGAATATTCTTCTTAATTTGAGAGATTAATTTACTTTACTAGAGCGCTGCCTATTTCTCTTAATCCAATATATTTCTGATTTGATAGTGGGCTAATGAAATACGACATGCCCTCTGCTTCAGTTAACCGAGTCAAAAAGGGCAACACTGGCAAAAACTCTCAAAACGTAGAGAGATTAAACCAACTCCAACATGTGTTCTTCTACATCTTTTTGTTGCTGTACTTACAAAACCTTTATTATCTCATTGTCATTTCAAGGCAAGCCTGGATATTACTATAGTTGAAAAACAGATTTGGATTTAAAATGAATAACAAACTCGCTTCAATACAATTTAACGTAGCAGAAATTACAGATACCTTGAACTAAAACACGATCTTTGATAAATGAAGTCTACTCAAACTTAGATTAATAATGTTTAAACATTCATACATTTATTCTCTGTATTTAACACTTTATTTTTCAATCAGTGCTGCTGGGACAATCTGCCAGAAGCGGTGGGGAACTGCAATGCAATACCCCGGGACCTCTCTCCAGAACTTGAGCCAGGATCTTGGCCGGGAGTACCTAGCGAGACTTAGAGGTGTTAGATATATCAAACATTATTTACAGTCATTGTTATGCGGCACTTGAACCTCAACCAAGCCTTTTACAAGAACCTTTATACGTATTTCAGATGGACTGCCACAATAATGTCATGTGAATAATCCCAAAAATATATTCACTTTAAGCCCCAGTCTGGTTGTTGAATCAAATAGCTGGCCTCGTGTAAGTCGATATGACCTTATAATCTCCAGTGTCCATAGAAGAGGCTGTTTGGATGACTGTGCTGCTGGCCCCTGTTTGGCCTGTGTTGTACTTTATGATTCACATAATGACTGCTGTAATAACTGCTTCCTTCAGGAGGAGATCCAGAGCTGTGACTCACGCTCTGTTGCTCTGTTAGGGACACAGCAGGCAGGAGCAGCTCAAAGGAAAAGTACTGTTACTTTTAAGAAGACGTATTAAGCTTTTGTCTGCTGTAAAGTTGTAATCTGTGGCACCTGTGGGTCATTGTTATATATGTTGGAAATGATGTGTGATGGTTTTGTTGCGCTGATGTTGCATTGCCGGACCATGTTAGCAGCTCCAGTCATTGATACTTGTATAGCTGATAGCGTGCAGTACATGCATGAATCACTTTGAGTGGGTTAATGATGAGGGGAAACCATTAAAAACTCTGGAACTATGTCTCCTTAAAATCATCGTAATTCACCAGAACATCAAGTAAACAGTGAAGGTATATGGTATAAGTGGTACTTCTTAGCTATCCCTTCATCTACACCTCTCAGTTACACTCTGCTCCAAAGACCACTTAGGTATTTGAACTCAAAATCACACATGACTAAATCAAATTGACCTTTACCAGACTTCACTAAATAATTTTACAAAACTAAACTTGTAAATGGAAATATAAATTACTTGTGTAGTTATGTCCCTGCCCTGCTCAGTTGTGACCAGACAGACAGAAGGCAGATTAAGTATTCATAAGGCTGGGTTACCTTGAGAGATGTTTTATAAATGACACTGGCTGTTTACAGACACATTCAGCCTCTTGTTGACTGCTCTTTATGTGAAACAAGAAACACAGGATGTTCTTGAGTTGGAGATGGAGGGCCATCTAACCAGTCTGAGCAGACCCAAGTGCCCCTCCATTATGAATCACAAATGGTCTTTTCAAGAGGTTTTACCAAATAAACTGATATTTGCTCATTTCCTCGTCTGAATGCTGTCCATAAAAAGATAATAAAGCAAGAGCCTGTTGCTTTAAGTTCGCAAAAACTTATCAAAGTCCATGAAGACGGGCAGGGAGTGACCTCTAGACTAACTTACAGGTCAGAACTGTGGAGACAGGAGGCCCAGCTCACAGTTGGCTCGTTTGTGATTGAGTCTTTAATTTACAGGCTGACTTGTCCTAGAACATCTCATACTGTTTGGACTTTTATTGATACAAAGCAGTTCTGTAGTTATTTGAAGGATAAATAACAGTTACATAACACAACTGGATCTCTTGTGTAATAAGTTAACTGTTTTTTAAGAAATAAGTGCCATTTTCTGTATCTACACTAGTATCGGTTAATACCAGGTATCAGCAGAAGTCAAAGCACCGATATCAGATATCAAAATACCAACTGATATCAGAACTGAAAAAGCTGGATCCATGCATCTTTGCTCACACTATAAATGTTTAAGGCATTTTTGGAGCAAGAAAAACATCTTCACTTGAATAAACACAAATTTAATATTAATATTATGGAACATTCCAGGTCCCCCACCCTCCCACCCATCATAAAATGCATATAGTGCATGTATATGTATATAGTGATCTTAAGGGATACAGGATATGTTCAGTATCATTTATTTATTTATGTTCTTTCATTTTTTCTTGTTTGGCATACACACTTATTAGCTCACCGCACTGGACCCCTGCTGTGGAGAAACAAACCTAACATTTTTTTCACATTCCCTCTTAAAAGTAATAGTTTTAATATGTTTTGTGCAGGGGACAGTGGCACAGTGGGTTAAGCATTTACCCACTAACCTAAAAGAATGTGCTTGACTGCTTACAGTACTTATGTTCTTGGGCCAGACACATTACTTCAGTCTAGTGTTGTCACAATACTTCACTTTTAACTCAGTTTAGACACCGGGGAAAAAAGCTTGATACTTTATATTGATTTTGACACCTCAGTTATTATCTTTTACAGTACATAATGTCATTTTCAACACAAGCAATATCTGTTTCTTTAATAGTACCATGTTGCTGTTTTCGAGTTCTGACATAGATCCATATTATTCAAGCTGTTCATAAAAGATCCAACTACTAGTTTTTCGGTGAGAATTGATATATATTTTTTGACAAACCAATTCCAGTCACAGTAAACAGTGTGTGCACCTGGTTGATATGACAAACTGATTAGTTTTAGTGTCTCTAACACAAGCAGAAGGATTTTTCAAAGACGTGCCAGTTCTTTGATTCAGTAATAGCTTTGAAAAAGAACTGAACTCACATGTGTTAAAGGGACATTTTTGTAAGTGCATTGAAATAGCCCATATAAATTCAGTCATAAGTGGTCTTCAGCACTTTACGTCATTGCCGTCACTTAGTACCATTAAAATGAACTATGGTCCACTTGCATTAGCCCTGTATACATTATATCACGGTACTTAATGTGTTGCGTAACATGTTGCCGATGTGTCCTGAAATTGGCAGTTTGTATGTTCTTGTCCATTCTATCCCGGGACCCAGATATATGTGATGTTTTCTGCATGGTGGACTCAAGGCGTTTTGAAGTCATGATCACAGTTTTGGAGAGTCCAGCATCAGTCCGCGGTTGCACTTCCTAAACATTTAGAGTGTGTGAAGGATGAGAGTAAATATCCCCGATGGAAGCAGTTGATATTTTTATTCACAACTTTCTGGAGACTCAGCCCCGCCAACAGAGTGTCCCTTCATTAGCCGCGGGCGCTTTGGGCACGAGGGGGGCCACATGCTAAATCCTGAGCTCATGTTGACGTCTGTGTTTCATCAGGACAATTTTTAGGAGGTTTGCAAGTCTGCACCGTGGAGCGGGGACAGGGCTGCAGCCAGTGACCGGAGATCCTGTTCTTTGCAGGATCAGAAAGTACATGTGAATTGGCCCTAATTTTGGATACTGTGCGTGCATTGTTTGTCATTTTTGCCCGTAATAGCAAAAGACGAAAGTAAACGTGTCAACTGGACAAATTGTTGTAGGAGTGAAGACGTTTGGCTGCTCATCCAATCCGCTTTTACAGTTCTGATCAGATTTCCGGTGGACACTGCCTTATATCTATCTTTTACCCTTAATGTTCATTTGGTTTCATTGATAATTGACACCAAAATCGACTTTTAAGAGCGTTTAATTGTGCTACAGTTGCTTCTCCTCGTCATTAACTTTTACGTTGAGTTATGTTTTCAGTGGTTCATGCATGGTTGAGTAATCTTTATGTTGTTCTTGGAGATTTGCTCTGAAAATTCCCATTTTTACTTCCTGCCCCATTCGAGACAAGTGCTGTTTACTTGCTTTTTTACAATCAGTGTTCACCAGCGTCATTTTTTTAATCCACTGCTTACTACCATGTACTGCAGTCATCCATACGTAGGGCTGTCAGCATCATCTGGCAGGGCGACACTTGTTGTATTGAGTTTACTTAGCATAGTGAGTGGTTTTCAGCCAGCTGCCAATGAACTGTTAGCATCCCTGACTCGTTTCAGATCAATATTCAAGTTTAAAATAAAGTGTGCCATTGATAAATACAATAAAAGTAAAAAAAAAGCATAATATATCTCCATTAACTACAGCTCCACGCAAACCCGATACATCTTGCTTTGTTCATACAGAAAAGCAGCTGGGTTGTAATAATTGTCGTCACAGCAGTGGTAGATTATTTGCAAACCATGCTATTTAAAACACTACATATAGAAGTCACTGAATGAACTTCTCGTACGTTCTAAGTGTATGTCGTAGTGCACAAAGCGTGGTATTTGTGGCGCATTATTAGTGTTGACACAGTGCAGCGTTCTCCTGCAGCTCTGTACCTGCAGTAATTACGCCGCCTCAGCCCCCTCCTGCGCGACCGCAGACCAGCTCCTACTAACCATGTGCTAAGAGCCAGTATTACACATGTTCTTTGTAATTAAACACTATGGCAAACACTTCAGTCCCAGGAGCTCTTTAATAGAAGTGAACTCAGCACCCTTCCTTCAGGGGCGCAGCGGGTCACAAACGGGGAAGTTTATCTGAAAGGTAAAGTTTTAAAAGGTGAAACTATTAATGCAAATGTTAGAAGTAACAACAAGGTCAAACCCCAGGACTGTTTAGTATGTGCACCAGCTGAGAAGAATCATCACAAGGGCATGATTCATAACTCATAGTACACATACACTAGGACCAAATAACAAAAAAAATAAATGTATGAGTATATATATGTATTTTTTACTCACTTTATCGAATATATCCATGAAGTAGATAACCAGCTTTTTTAAATCAAACTTTCTGAATGATAGCAGTCAGATAAAAAGCACTTCACTTCACTTAAGGTTTAACTGGTGATTTAACTGAAGTAACTTTCAGCTTTCAGCTTCTAAAATTCTTGGGATTTTCTAAAATTCCTTGCGTAGTGTAGCTCAGTTGGTTGAGTGTTCATCCACTAATCCGAAGGTTGATGGTTTGAATCCCATTCTTGGCATAAACATCATTGGTAGAGCGGTCAGTTCTACTAATCCACAGGTTGATGGTGCGATTCTAGCTCCCACAGATGGCTTCTGTTGTTGTGTCCTTTGGCAAAACACTTAACCCAGCTCGCCCCAGTGTCTGTGTACACCGTTGTATGAATGTGTGTGAATGAGTGAGTGGTTTCTTGAAAGTAAAGTGCTTTGAGTGTCTTGAAGGTGGAAAAGTGCTATGTAAAACCATTGACCATTTACTATTTACCATATTGTGACCTGATTAACAGAATAATTAAAGTAAGTAAACATTTTCTGTAGAATACTTGAGTTCTGTATGTTATTGGCAGCCATGTATGTTTGTGCTCCACTGGGTACGATTAAGAAATGAAAGAGTACTACAAACGTTTTGTCCTTAAAATTCAGTAAGGCTATAATTATGAAGCGACAAATGTGTTGGAGTGATAGGTAAACAAATAATCAAACACATTTTAATGAGTCTAACCTCAGTAATTTAAAAAAATCACAAAAATATCTGAATGCCAAAATATAAAACAGCGAGCTAATAGATTCTGGTTAGACAAGAGAAACTAATTAACTTTTGAATCAGAAATCGTATTTTTATGTTAAAAAACCTTGTTTATAGTTGCTGCTTTTATGATAATTTTTGAATTAAGAAAAGTAATCATCATAGTTGAAGCAATAAATAATCACTGTATGGATGTATATTTCTGTGTGGTCTTTTGAACTAGTCTGATTGTATCCTCCGTATCTCACTGTCTGCACGCATCAGTAGCTACACCTCGTATATATTTGTGCATTATTCGGGATAGGGCTTACGAGGGTCCCTGCTCTAATGTTCTATTTCTGTCTCTGTAGGAAAGGTGATGGGGCAGATTTTGGGGCAATGCAAACAACAAGAAAAAAGTCAATATTACCCTGTATTTGAACTGCGCACCTCCAGCTCTGTAGCTCTCCCTCTCCTCCTCAGCCCAGGCCTGGCTAAATACCCTGCTTATCCCGGGACATCCCATAAATCAGGGCCGGAAAGGCGCCTCCGACAGGGTCCCAGAGCAGCAGCGTGCCCTTTACATGTGGGGAGCACTTTAGAGTCAAAAGCAAAGCCCAAATTCAGTAATGGGTCTTCAGAGTAACTTTCCAAATAGCTACCTGTGGATGTGCCAAGTTTCATCCCAAAAAGTGTGTTAAATTATAATAAAGACTATTTACACAGTTTTGCAGGCATGAAATCCTGACCAGCGTTCCACCTTAAGTAAACAATGCACTTAGGCCAGAGAGTCCACATAAAATCTGGGTAAATAATGAGGATGGACTAAAGGATTCACACAATTTCAAGGGAAATTCCTTGATGTGTCGGCTACTCTTAATACTAATCACATCAAGACGGCAAAGGGGATCTTTTGGGATGTTTTTTTTTAACAATTAGAGACACAGACAAATAGGTGAGTGTTTGCACCTATACGTTGACATTTTAAGTGGACTAAGTGAGTTTGACGTCACCCACAGCGTTCCGCTCCAGTCAAATGAAGCTCATCGAAGCTAGCAGTTATAGCGGCGAATTTGGAGCCAAGTTCCATATTAGGAATTCCGACTGCGAGTATCATAGCAACCAAAGAGCCAATCAGGAGCGAAGCTGTTAAAGGTAATGCCCCTTTCCGCCTGCACCACTGGTTTATCAGCTGACGCCAGTGGGAGCGACCTTGAGGAAAGAAAGCAGCTGATTTGTCTCTTGTTATTGTTCCTATCTTGAGTTACGAACACAATAGCAAAATAAAAATACCGTCGATGGAGCCGGAAGCGCAGCCCATGATTACTTCCTATTTGGAACGTGGCGTCTCGCAGGTTAGCTATGTCCATTTATATATACAGTCTATGAGTAAATCGTTGGTTCTAAAACTCTTGAAATTAGCCTACCGTAGCCATTTATAACAATTGAAAAAAAACAAAAAAAACACGTTAATCTGGACATCCCTGGCGAACAAACGACAAATGAAGGTAAGGATGAGGAGGAAATAGTGTGTTCTCGGTTGAAATAGTCTTTGCTTTGTTTCATCGAAGAAGGCAGATGGTATGACAGAGGACAAGGGAAAACAGAGTAGAAGAAGTGAAGTGACCCCAATTACGGCTTTAAAGTGAGTGTCTTGCCTAATCACACAACTAGCCCTGTCATGATAATTACTATATCGACTTATCGTTCAATACGTGATAGATGGAGCAATGATTTTTGGGGGTCAATATTGATCGTGCGTAGCTTTTTCTTCGCATAAGTGGGCAATGTTGGAACTTCTAGCTCAGTATTAACCATATTCCACCCACTTTTGCCATAAATGCGACTCAGCTGTGCTTTCTTTGTGGTGGCTTTTCCGGTTAAGCAAAAATCTGGGAAAAGTTTTGCCGCTAAAATGTAATACAAAGTAGATTGATTTGTGTAAAATGTTCAATGTTTATGTGCACCAAAAAGTCAAAGATGAATCAATCTTTCTAGTCCCTATAGAACTTATTTGCTCTCAAGATCGACTTCCCCATGCAAAATAATACAAAGATGGCGTCGCTCATGGAAACTTACGGAATACGGTGAACAGATGCAAACCAATTAAGTGTCTTCTGTTTATTTATTGCAGGTAATTTTAACAATATTGTACATTTAGAATAGTTTTTTGGTGATAATCCTGCTTTAACGTTTTGTGTCAGACGCATTAATTATCTTCAATATTATCGTCTGTTTTTACTCAAGCAATATATCGCACGAAATGTGTTAAAATGACAGGTCTAGACAAAACAGAGGTACGCCCTTTGAGTCGAGCGGTTAATGAGCTGCCAATCCTCTTGTCATAAGACCTGCCCGTACCTCTGTGGGCTCTGTCATCCTACGTTAGGTAAAGACCAGGGAGTATCAAAAGCACTATCGCTGCCCAAATTTGCATTTTATGTCCTCTGCAGATTTATGCTTTTATAAATAATTGACACGGCAGATCAGAGGAGACTGTGTGACTACTTTTATTCATGATTGACCTCTGTTATTTCATATTTGGATCAGGTATCAGGTCCTCAGCGGATACTCTTCCATTTTGCATGCCGCAGTGAACAATAACCACAAGAGCTACGACTCCTGAGACCTCCCACCATTTTGTGATTGACTATGTTGACTGCATACTTAACACAGCCTGAAACTCGATATATTTGTATTCTCCAAATTTTAGAGAGCGTGCAGGTACATACATATTGTTGGTGTGATACTGAAGAGTAAGTGAGCTGCTGTTTTATTAATGTGTACTTTATGGATTCCTGTAGGGGAATTTGTCCTCTGCAAGTGACCCGCCCTTTATGCCACCGGGGTCAACCTGTGAGGAGCACCTGGGAACACATCTCCAGATCTTGAGCTAGGGTCGGTCAGGATTACCTTAGCAGGAGGATTTTGTCCATATTTTGGGTTGACGGGGGGAAATTGGAGCGCCCAGAAGAAACCCACCCAGACACAAGAAGAAACTCCGAGCAGAAAAGGCCACATCGCCCGGGAGTCAAACCCAACAATAGCTACTTTAGTATTTGGTTGTTGTTTGAGTGTTTATGACAACTCTACAACTTCTGCTGTTTCTCAATAGTTGTTTCTCTGATGCAATAGTTATAGGGCTGCAGTAGATCAGTTGGTAGAGATCATAGACTCTGCATTCCAAATAGGAAGTGATCATGGGCGCACTTCCAGCTCGACTCTGGCTCCAATTAAAAAAAACTGTCGCCCCTCTCTCCGTAACTTCTACTGTCACGCTCGTCATTTTCATTTTGTTCTGGTATTTTTATTTCACTATTGTGTACATAAACCAAGATACTGTATGAACAACAACAGACAAATCAGGCGCCTTTTTCCCCCCAAGGTTGCGCCCGCTACCGTTAGCAACAGGTTTGATTGACAGTGTCGCTAAGTGCCTGCTTCTTGCTAAATCAGCTGTACAGGTGGGAGGGGCGTTACATTCAACAGCTATGATATTTGCCAATTCCAAATATGAAACTTGGCTCCAAATTCGCTGCTATAACTGCTCTAGCCTCGATGAGTTTTATTTGACTGGAGCTGAACGCTATGGGTGACGTTACACTCACTTAGTCCACTTCTTTACACAGTCTATGGTAGAGATGCTCACCAGTTACAAACGGTTCACTCCCTGATAGCATCATTGCACAAGAAACTTTTGCAAAATGTGATGTGTTATTGGTTGTGTTTTACAAGCCATGTCTCTGTCAATCTACAAGGCAACTAAGGATATAGAAGAAACCTCTTATCCCCAAAATGTGACTAAGGAGTGAAGGAATGATTCTGAGAGTTCTGTAAAGTGCTTCAGAAAGTTTGTGGAGCGTTCAATGTCTATATAACTCTATATATGATTATTATTATTAGGTTGTGCTGCGTTCTTCAACTGTTGAGGAGAAAAAATCTTGCAGAATGAGCTAAAGTTCTGGGTGATGTGGCAGAAAGTGAACCTACCATTTAACTGTCTGACTATTACGAACAGATCATAAGCTTTGATGGGAGGCTAAGTTTGCATTATAGCTCTAATAGCACCGTAATCTTCATAAACTATTGCTTTACGCCTCAGCACTTGTCTCCCTTTTGTGCTAACCTCGGTGACACAGCCCTGGTGCACTCTTGTTGACACTGTGCAACTCAGATTGATTTTGTGTGTGTGCGGGAGAAAGCTGATTCGGTTTCCTTCTCCAAATAAGTAGCGCAGCATCCACCACTAGACTGTATTATCACATTTTGAATAAGCACTTTCTCGCAATTGCCTCGAGTAAAATTTTATGGGGCATTTAACTGAGCACGAAGCCTTCTGAGGGCAATGGAGCATAAACTCTCTGCATATTTGTTTGACCAGATTCGTCCAAGAAAATCACTGAGTTCAATACTTCGAGAATGTCAGACCAGCATTGGCTAGCTGTGCCTCAAATTACTGAAATGCTTAAACCATGAAGATGCAGTCACACTTGGCCCCGGAAAGTGTTCAGATTCCTTCTTTTCTGGTTTCGTTGTTTTGATTTTGTTTATTCAAAGAGTTGGCTGCTGTAACTTGTCCTCCGCAGCCATAATTCTTCAACACAAAAGAATGGAAGAGATGCTCAATGAAAAACAAAATCTTTTTATAACTGGGGCAGGAGTCAATTAGCAGGGCGGAATGACTGCGTTCTTCAAGGCAGCCCCTCTTCTGGGATGGAGAGAAGGCGATATTGATTATGACATGTTTATTTCCATAGAAAAGGCATCTGGGGTTCGCAGCCACTCAACTGTTTGTTGTCCATCTGTCTCTTGGATCCATATCAATAACTTATTAAAGCTGCCAGACAAGAGTTGGGAGAAAAAATCCAGCTATAGGAAAACAGCATTGAGTGAGGAACATTCACTAAATCCAAAGCAATTTAGCTCCAGAAACGTGGACTCTTAACAAACATATGTAAGTACTTTGATTACACGTGTTACTTGAACAAATATCAGAGGGAAAATCAAAAAATCAATACTGAAACTAGCATCGAAAATAGATACATTGTGATATTGAAATTGAAAAGTTTGAGTTGTGACGGTATCAACGCTATTACACATTGTAGAACACGTTACTCTTATGCTTTTGGGCAAGACACATCATTCCCCAACCTCCAGTTTCTGTTGTTTCCTTAACGCAGGTCCTTTTTGTCTTGTTTTACGTTGAAATTATTAGCACGTTTCAGGGTTATTGTATCAAATTGGCAAACTGGTCCTCAATTTCCGGTTAAGCAAAAATCTGGGAAGTTTTGCCGCTAAAATGTAATAAAATGTAGATTGATTTGTGTAAAATGTTCAATGTTCATGTGCACCAACAAGTCAAAGATGAATCAGTCTTTCTAGTCCCTATAGAACTTATTTGCTCTCAAGATCGACTTCCCCATGCAAAATAATACAAAGATGGCATCCTCAATTTCATGTTTTTATCCTAATCCGCATTGTCAAAAGTATCAAAATCAGTGTAAAAATCAGTCTATTGAATCTAGATACACACTTTAAGTATCAATACTGAAAAAACTAAACAAAACACATAAACAAACAGGATTTTTCCAGAATGGCTGCAAAATAAGTTTGTATCTGTATCAGAGCTAGTATAGGACCACATAGTAACATAAGGAATGGACATTATTGTGTTAAAAAGAGCATTTTTAATTCAAAATCCGAAATAAAAATCTAGACTAGTATCAGAATTCACATTGCACTTTTTTATTGTGACAGCAGCCTAGCCAAAACCCAATTCTTACATATCTATACGCTCAAGAAAGAAAGAAAGAAAGCGTGTAATGTATAATGTTTGTGTTGTATTGTCTTTTTAGTTTCTTATGAACAGTATAGTAGCGCTGCGTACAGTCCTACATCTGCGTTAGATGAACACGCCTACCCAAAATGCAGTTCTTATATATACACTCAAAAGTAGATGTATGCGTGTATGGAGTGTGCGTCTGCTGTTTAGACACATGTACAGTGTATCAGCGCTGCCTTATCGCTCCTGCATCTGCGTGAGGTGAACAGGCCTCGCAGCGTGGAAAGATAAAGCGCCCCATCTGGAAACATTCATAAGAAGATGAAAAGACTTGTGTCATAATGAATATTAACTACAGTGCAGACTTGGCTCTGAGAACACTGACAATAAGATAGATATTTAGACATGATTAATGCCCGTGCTATTGAAAAACACTTCCTCTTATGTGGGGAGACAGAACAGGCTCAGACCACGCACGCTGGGATTCTCATTGTTCTCACATAATATAAATCAATATTGGGCTCGAGGGAGGCTGAAGCGCTTAAGTGGCTTTGTGGAATTCATGCCACAGAACTGCCTATAATATCTCTGCTGCTTGTTTTTATACTGCAAAATAAATATTCAAGATAAATTGTGACGGTCCCTTAAGAGAACTAATTGATTCACCACAGGCTATATTGAAAGAAAGTCAAAATGAAATGTGGACTTTTAGTGGTAATGTTGTTTGCCTGTGTTCTGCATATTCAGCTGTTTGCACTGCGACATGTGCCCTAAAGCGGAAAACTGGACCAGGCTTGTACTGATTATTTACATTTACTTTAGTCACTTTTTCAACCTTTGTACAAATACAGCTTAATACATGCAGTATACTTTTGCTTGAGATCAGCGGTGGATAAAGTACTCAGCTTTGTTGCATAAGTAAAGGTGCAGATACAGAGGTAAAGAGCTACTCAAGTAAAAGTAAAAGTATCACATGAATAAAAAAGTAAAAAGTACAACTATTTCATGCAAGTGTTGTTCATTTGATAAAGTTTAAATGCAGTGATGTTGATTAAAAATGATACAGATGTTGGTCAACTGCAGAAATGTGAATCCATTTTGTGTATTTATTTTTGTTTGCTCAAAGCCAAAGCTTGAACTCGAAAACTTCAGTCAGGATGTTACCACGAACATGGTAAAAATAACCTCTCGATTCATATGAAAAGTACTTTTTACTTTTCAGTCCAGTTCAAAAATATAGTAGAGTTAAAAGTACAGATACCTGCTCTTAAATGTACTGAAGTTAAAGTAAAAAGTATCCACTGTAAAATGTACTTAAGTAAAGTACAGATAAGTAAAGTACAGTACTTCACTACTTGTACTTTGTTGCCTTTCACCACTGCTTGAGATTATTTTGTAGGAACAGCACTATTATATTCACTCATGAAGTTTTGGAACAAATATTTGGAAATTTGTGACTCCTGTGCCACACTTTTGTTTTATACACCATTGTGTGGGACTTTGGGAATAATACTACAATTTTCTTTTTTTATGGCCAGTATTAAAGTCAACACTCAAACCTTATGGCCCAACATATTCCAAAACTGGAATAGTTTATTCACCACAGTTTAATCCTTGGCTGCCTATGCTTTTCAACATATTTCATACTCGTATTTTCAAATGTATTTTTATAACATTCAAATAAAGACGGGCACTAACCCCAGTGGATCACAGCAAGTGGAACAAACAAAAACAAGGAAACACTAGATTATCACTGAGTTCATATTGTTGCAAAAATATGTTGTTATATTCACAGCTTCACCCCCACCCCTCCATATATATCAGAATCTAAAATACTACTACTAAAACACTCTGCTCCACCTTGTGATGTAGATGTTGACAGACTAATAATAAAATGTTACTCAAACATGTGTGAATGAAACAAAACACAACTCCAGGGATGATTTTGATGAGGTAACAACATTATAACATGGCATAAAGCTCTCAAGAGTCAGTTTGTGTAATATAGGACCTTTAAAGTGACAGTATGTAGCCTGTGCTCTGTTTATAAAAATATATATTACAATCAGAAATGACCTGCACACAGATGACACACACACGTTTGTCTCATTCTTGTCTCATGTGAAAACTCAGAACCTTCAAAATTCTCTCACTGAGTTGCAGAGGCTGTGCTAGCACTGATTAATGATTGGCTGTAAGTGCTGGGGTTTACGTAGAGAGGATTCAGATCAGAGAGAGGCGTTTTAGGTTTAAACCAACTGCATTTCGACATTGAAACTGGCAACCCAAATGAGAGACTCGTGTGAGGCTAGTTCTGCTTTTTGATTGGATAATGAGAACCTTCTTGAGAACCAAAACACCCAATTATAATAGAAACAATTTAACCACCATGTTCAATGTTTTTGTAACTAAGAATAAATCAGCATTACAGTTTTTATCAGTAAATGTATCTGTATTTGATTTGAACATTTGTACCTTGAATCTAGGAGCACAGACAGGTCATGTTTCTGAATTTTAAAATCTTACCTGCCTTTAAGTAATAGGCCTTTTATAGTTTGACTTGACAATACTTTGTAAGCGGTAATGGGGTCGATTTGCTAAGCCGTAGGTTTGTGTTAGTGGTCATTCTGCAGTGTTATCAGCTGGCTCCTGCTCCGGGTGCTGATAACACTATTCCTATGGGAGGCTGTGTAAACCGTGCTAAGCCGGCCCTCTCCTGTGCTCTGTGGAGGTAATCCTTTACACCTGGAATAGTCATCTGGATTAACACAGACTGGAGGCTCTCTATTCTCATCCAAAATCTAAGTGAGATGCTAAAAGTAATTGTATGTCCAAAAGCCAGGGATAAAATAATTATGGTAATAATTTTGTCAAAAGAGAATCGTCTTGATGTTATTTTGAAACTTAAACAATGAAACAATGAAAACATCACTTCCTATGTTCTGTTTGTCTGTTCTGATGATAAAAAGTACAATAGAATAGTCCAGAAGCTAGACCCCCTTACCTTTTCTTACTATTATATTTCATTAGTGTAGACCTAGGCCATTAGTTCAGAGTCTTCTGTTTCAACTCGACCCCATTGACCCCTGGTCTCTGGACCCACCTTGTGTGAAATTATTTGAGTCTGTTAAAAGAAGTGCTATAGTCACTTCCGGTGTCACATAGTCATGAAATTTGAAGAAAGAATACTGGAATGAACCTTATGATTTTTTTTTCAACTTATTAGACCATTTATTGAAAAAAAACAAAAAACAAAACTGATACATGACGAGTTACAGTGTCATACGTAAATAGAAAACTCCCCTAATTCATCCACTTTAAATTAAACCCAAGACGAGCTCTGTATCTCCAACAGTCCACCTGCTATAAAAGAAACAATGTTCCAAACTGATGGCTGTAGTATTCTCACTCATTTGGGTATAGCATACATATGGGTCACTCCATGGGAAACTTGCAGATTTCAGGATAAAAATCCAACTTAACTTTCATGGATTTTATTCAAACATGGCAGAACTAATGTTTATACATGA
The DNA here is from genome assembly GCF_009829125.3 of Periophthalmus magnuspinnatus. Lineage (NCBI taxonomy): Eukaryota > Metazoa > Chordata > Actinopteri > Gobiiformes > Gobiidae > Periophthalmus > Periophthalmus magnuspinnatus. Next base: position 6,132,439 of record NC_047132.1, read on the forward strand.
AATATTATAAGTGATAGTCTTATATATTTTAAAATGTTTGAGTTTTTGGGGGTTTAAATCGAGGGGGGAGTTCAGATGACGAGACCATGCACGTACATACTTTGTAACAGGGTTATGAAACATGGTCCAAATGATGCTGACATGGGTATGATGCTTAAATATCACTGTAGAGTCTTTAGCATTCAAAATGTTATTGGCAAAAGAGTTTGAAACAAAAGACTCTGAACTGGTAATGGCCTGAGGTGTACACTAATAGTAAGAAAAATAATAAGCAGAGGAGGTGTCTGGCTCCCGGAGTAGAATTAAAATGTGAGAGGATGAGATAACAGTGAGTGCTGTAAAGAACTTTTGTTTTGTACCCACAAAGCAGTACTTGCTTGTGTTTTCTTTTGTCCATGGACATGAATCTACCTTTTCCTGGAATGTTCCACAGTATGACATTAAACTTGTATATCTAGAATTTAATCAGGTGCAGGTGTTTTGCTCAAAAAATATTCCACCATGCATTTTTACTGTGAGTGTGGTCACCTCTCCATAGGTCTGACCTGTAACTTGGCCTAATGGCATTACCTGCTTGTCTCTATGGAGATAGACACATTTAATGTCACACTATGGAACAATCCAGTTTAAAGCAATAACATCTTCATGGAGACAAGCAGGTGGCGGACCCTCCCAGTAAAGTTACACAGTGCACTCTGCTTTAACACGCCTCTACACCACACTACACTTTGTCTACTCTAAAAGACCTTCAGCTGTGACATTTATTACAGTAACTTCATGTATTTTCTCGTTTTTTCCCGCCTCTTGTAGATGTGGACGAGTGCGCCGAGGCCATTGACAACTGCAGCATTGACGCCATCTGCCAGAACACCCTCAGGTCCTACAAATGTATCTGCAAGTCCGGGTACAAAGGAGACGGGAAGCATTGTGAAGGTACGGCTCTCGGTGAAACTACTGCACTTATGTGTGTACAAGTACTGAACATTAAACTGAAGGAGTCCTAGTTGTGAAGTGACTTTGAGTGCCATGAAAAGTGCTTATATGTTTTAAGTTATGATTATTAATAAAAGTGTGAGACTTCCTAGAATCAAAGTTGATATGTTATTCCAGTTTTCTTTAGGCAATAGGTAAAATAAGATTGCACTTTTGTACCTCCAGTCACCTATTCATACATATTCATCCACCGGAGTAAGCAGATAGTGGGGGCAAGGTGCTTTAAGTTCTTGCCCAAGGACACAAAAAGAGTATAGATACAATTATTGAACAGTGGTCGAAGATTTTGTTATTTAAGTAAAAGTATAGTAAGTATATTGGAGAAAAAAACCAAAAAAAAAAACTCAAGTAAAAGTATCACATGAAAAAATCTACTAAAGTATTAAAGTACCCATTTAAACATATATTTAAAGAGTAAAAAGTCAATGTATTTCACAAAAATTTTGAGATCTAAGGAAGCTTCAAATCTATTGATATTGATAAAGATTTGTGCTGAATTTTGTTCAACAGATACAACCGAATCCATAGTTGTTGTTTTTTTTTTTGTTTTTTTTTAGATTAATGTGTTAAAAATAAATCCTCAGCCTTTTCTGCAGGTCTCAAACTGTAATAAAAATACATCTACTTTTCAGCTCTTCAAAAATGTAATGGAGTAGAAAGTTCAGATACCTGCTCTAAAATATAGTGAAGTAAAAGTAAAAGTATCCACTCCAATTTACAGATATCTCACATTTTTACTTAAGCACAGTACTTTACTATTTGTACTTGTACTTCATTACACTCCGCTGCTGTTGTCGACCTTCGAATGGATAAGCTACGGACGACAAATGTATGTGGTTCAGATTTTAATATTTTTCCCAAATACAGTATATAGGAACGGTGCACTGCTCAATGTGAAGTAAAACAAGAAAAATATGTCTCTGCCAATAATATTTAGTTTGACTGTATACTCTTTCAGTGTATCAGAGAGCTGTTATTGTGCAGTCCCCTTTTTTCCCCCAAAGATCATGTATTTTCCATAGTTTACCGCTGATAACTGTCACTTCAGTTAAAATATATTAAAGTATAAGTATCTAATTGCTGCTACTCATACTACAGTATAACATAAGTACATAATAGTTGTCATAGAGGTTTATTGTTACTTATTCTAATGTTTAACGAGAATGAATTGACTAAATCTATAAGTTGTACAAGATATGATCATAAGATATGTTCAGAAAATATATACAGAACACAAAAACGATCCAGTTTTGTCACTATTCACTAAATTGGTTGTTAAAAGTTAAATGTTGACATGTAATGACACCGAATTAAAAATCTTTACATTTCAGTGGATTTAGCTGCTTATCTATTTGACAGTGAGCCTCTGGGCCGCTGACAGTCGAGATCAAAGTATGATAAGCACTTCTATCTCTCTCCAAGTGACTCATTAGCGACTCCGGAGAAAGAGCGGAGGACGAGGGAAAGTGGAGAGCCAGGTGCAGAGTGTTCCTTTGTGACGAGATTAAATGGAGCAGTAAATGTCCAACACATGTTTTAGGAGAGAATTAAGAAGGGACCAGATCTCTGCCAAATGTAACACTAGTAGTACTATAATACTCCTGCAAAAGTTTTACCGATATGTGAAAAATAGTGTTAACCGTCAGGGATTTAATAAAAACGTGGTGTAAAAATGCTCCGTGGCGGTCCGTACGCTTCTCGAGAAAGTCAATACAAAGGAATTAGGTTTCTATGGAAGTGAGTGAGTGCATTTTGATATATAGACTAAAGAAAAATAATATAAAAAAATATTAATATAACTAAACAAAGGTAAGTTTATTTGCATAGAGATGTACACAAAGTAATTCAAAGTGCTTTACAGAATAAAAAAGACATTCAAATCACAATACAGCAAAGCAAAACATAAATAATCACAAATAATCATCATAAAATTAACATTAAAAGAGAAAAGCGCAGAATAAAACCCTTTCAGTCGTATGCACAGATAAACAGAACCGTTTTGAGCCTGGATTTAAACATTGTCTCGCATCTTCAGGACAAGACTGTTGCAGCTTTTAGACTGGAACAAAAACTGGCAGAACTTTCACTTTGTTGTAGGGATGTCCTTGTTTTCGTAATTTGGAAAACTCGTCGATACAATGCTTGAATATTCGAGGCAATAATATGTGATTTTAATTTAATTCATGACATTTATTCTTGACCTTAATTTATTTAGTTTTATGCCTTTAATTTCTGTATTTTCCTTATTTACCATTATATATTTTATTTTTCTGAGAACCAAACCTCTCCTCTCCCCTGGGTCTTTAAAATCCACTCGCCTTGTAGTTATTTATATTGGTTTAGCCATTTTCTGGAGGGATGATGTTTAAAATTTTGTATTAACATCTCTGAAATAGATGATTTTTCTTGTTTTGTGTATGTGTAATTGCAATGAGATTTGCAATACAAGTTTATAAAGTAGGATTCAGTTCAAAGTTCACATGGTAAACAGCTCCAAGAACCTAACATTGACTGAAATATGACCTGATAAACCAATATAGACGTCAAAACTACAGGTACAACAACATGAGGTCATTTTGTTTCTCTATTATCGAAATAATGTAAAGATAAGTAAGTTGCTACTTCAGTCTGGTTGTGTCTGAATGTTTTCCCTAGCCCCTGACCCCTCATTCACTCCACAGCCTTTAGTCTATAGCGGAATCCAGCTACTTTCAGTCATGTGATTCTGGTGTCTGTGTGGGGAAAAAAAAGTCTGCTAAACTGCGATAAAATTTGATTCCTGTCATAAATAACGATCAAATTGGACTGACACAGGTATTTATGGACTAATAAATAAACCTACATGTTTATACCACACTGGATCTCATGTAAACGGAGGAGATTTTAACATTTTTCGTCCAAGATGTGGAAATGATCGCCCTTTTAACAGCTCAAGCTAAGGTAAGTGTTTAATACAGCAGTGTTTTAATCATAATGAGGATCAACCAGATAAACCAGCGCTTCTATCTGGTTTCATTCAGTCGTGTTGCGTCCAGTTAAAGACCAGTCGCTGTCTGCTGCCGATGCTACTGTTCAAGGTGCATTGTGGGAAATTTTGAGTGAAAACCTGACCATTCGGACACCACTAAATAACACCTTAAGCAGGGAATAGTGCAAACGCTCGGACACAACATATGACTCCCAAACATCGCGCAGCCCTATATTTTATCCCTGTTCTCTTATGTTTTCCTTTCTTCCCTTTCTTGACAGCCTTCAGTCTCGTCTTCCCATAAACCAACCTTCAAAACTGTTTTTCTCAGCTCTCCTCTCCTGCGCCCAGAAAGTCTCCCCCAATCATTACATCCCACAGTTTATACGAGTCCTATTACAAACCTGTAATTCTCCATTTCATTTTTCCTTACCACTATTATTCTTTCATTCACTTGGCTGTGTGTTTTCCATGGCCTTCTGCCTGTGGTTACAAACGTTTGCTTTATTGAATCGAGTGCAAAATATGTGTGTGGATTTCATTCGAACTGAAGGCTATAGTGGATGGCTTCTCGAAAATGATTTACTCACTTACCCGGAGTCAAAAGCAGAAGGAATGTTTAATTATTTTGGTATTGGTAGCAGGTTGTGGGAGTTGATGAGCGTGCCAGCTGATTGCAAAGAATCGTCACTCTCTTTCTGAAGTTATTTAGTGCAAGGCTACAAGGTGCTCAGGCAGGCGCTCAGATGTTTTTCCACATTATTACTTTATCGGCTTCTGCTCCGTTGGGTTATTTGTGTTTGATTGGAAAGTGAGCTCCAGGACTGAAATTTAAGAGTTTGTAAAATGAAGCTTGTTATTTTCACCATACCACTCCCTGTCTCACGCTCATGATAGCTTGATTATTGTGTTAAAATGAGGTCTTCAGCAAAGTTACCTCAGAATAATGTTGGGTTTTTCATACCGCCTGAAAAGAAGTGATGTTAAATGTGACTAACCTTTAACTGAAGGATTAGACTACAGTAAAATCAAGGCTAAATAAAATAGAACGGACTCTAAACTGTGCTTCTCAACATGGGGGTAGCAGAATTATTTCCGTGGTGGTGGTCCCCAGATGATATGGAGGAAAAATTAAAATGTATGAATGGTTTTAAACAAGGCTAAACTCCCTTCAAACGCCGCGGTAAATGTAAATTCCTATAATCAAACAGTGCGCATAAGGCTACTTGATTATTTTGCTGGTAGCTTTTTGTTTTGGGGATCGTGAATGCAAACATATTATCGGGGATCACGACCGAAATGGGTTGAGAATCAAGAAAAACTGAGAAAAATATTGCAGAGTTAATTGGTTTATTGTTTGGTAAAGCAATGTGCAGTCTGGCAAGTATGTTTCTGTTGCCCAGAGACAGCACAGAAAGATCAATATCCCCACAATATATAATCAACAATCACATGCCACTGAAATACTTGATTGCAAGATGAAAACTTCCTCATTGGTCATATTCTGGATCTGACTTTCGTAAAGAAGACATACTGTGCTCGAGCCTGCTGTATAAATATAAACTATGACACCAGTGGATCATTATGTTATAATTTGCACATTTTAAGCATGGGTTAGAAAACTGCGATGCCCAATGGGAGCTGATGTCATCCTTCCTTTTGATAGCTGCAGATCATGCTATTGAGTATCAGTTTGTTTTGTTTTTTTATTTGTACCAAAATGACTAAAATTGGAAATACGTCACAGCGGGAAAATTAATCTGCAAAATGGTCTCTTGAAAATAAGCGATTAACATTGCTCAAACATGCACAAATCACTCCAAAAACAACTTCTAGAGGGTAAATGCACAATAGTTTTAAGCCTCTGTGCCAGTCTCATGCTGGGTTAGACATGTGATTGAGGATTCATCTTTCATTTCTGTCCTATTAAAAACAAAATATTCATATCTGGAACATAAACAATAACCACTTTTAACCATTGCCATGAGTGAAATTTCTTCCTCTAAAATCTAAACTCTGCCTCAAACCACACCACTGTTCCTGTCGATTAAAACGCCCCAAGCTGATCATTGACAACTGCAAGTGATTTGCTCTTGTTTTAATTAAAATTGTATTAACTGAATAGCCTGGTAATTGAATGTGATATTCATGCTGTTAACTGTAGCTACATCTGAACAGAACAGGACTTTTGCCCTGTGTTTTGAAATAAGCTTACGGACTCACTTTTTGTCAAATTTTTCTACATAAAAGATGCTCTCAGTAGTGGGTGTAATTACTTTGAACCAGTGGCATATAGGTCAGCATAAGAGGGCATTGTTCTTTGCATAAATACACTGTTCTTTAGAGTTATTTGGTTCTATGATGCTACACTTCTGAAAGTCAATGTCCCAGATGCAAGGGGTTTTATAGTGAAAACAAGAGAGACTATGCACAGCTATTACCCCCTCCAGAGCTATTCAAGTCATCCTCTTGCAGATTTAGTACAATATTTTGTCCTCTTCAAAGACAGAATGAGTGCATTTACTCTTGGGTACACTTTTATTACCCAGGGACTAACAACCTACTTTGCTAGTTATAATTTTGGCTTTGTCTGTTAACAATATACATCACAAAGGCAATTTTGAACTGCAAATTCATTTCAGGTCTTCTTCCACTTTAGATGGATTTAGGGCTGGACAATATATAATCTGCAAATGCTGCAGTTTTTTGTAGTCGCATACCCCCTGGACCCTGAACACATTATACTCATAATATAATGTTTTATAATTATGTTAAAGCATGTGCATAATATTTAAAACTTTTAGGCTAGCCCGGGAGATTAGAATAATAAAAAATCTTAACACAAGATGGCAATTTTATTTTTAACAAAGTTTCCTCATGTACCCCTGAGGTCACTCCGGGGTACCATGACCACAGCTTGGGAAACTGATAATAGATAATAGAATGCATATAACACAGATCTTATTATACCTGTATCGAGTAGAGAATGGTCAGACATTTGTAGAGCCCAACAAACCACAACTACATCCAGAGTTTGGAGGGAGCATTGTTGGAAAAAAATAATTAGATTTTTCATCACACCCCAAATTCTGTAAATATATGTCAAGAGTACAGCCTTTTTGGAGAGAATGTGGAAATGTACAAGCAAATCACTCACATATATTTTGGTTATGCCCAAAAATGGTATTGTTTTGGGACAATGTACACAATAAAAATGAAGGTACTGGGATACGCTATCCTCAAAACGTGTTTATGTACCTAGAGAACATGTTTATGAAGGATACCTACTTGTTGAAGATACTATTAGCAGCCTGCAAGAAGGCCATTAGAAAAAAATGTGTAAACCAGAAAGACCTAGACGTAAAGAATAGCTACAGCTTTGAACAATATCTTTGAAATTGGAATTATGACACACAGAGAGGAACAATGTCAAGAGAAATGGACAAAATGGACTACTTAAAAAACTTACAAATATCTTTAAATAACTGTAAGGGTCATATATCTTGCTGTGATAAAATACATCCTCTGTCTTATGTGTGAAATATGAGAAACTACTTTAAAAATAAAGTAAAAAAAAAAATCTAAAAATCGGTAGTTTAACTCCCCACACAATTTTTTAAGTGCGATATATTGCCACAGAGACATACTGCGATAAACGATAATATTGAAACTACTTTATGCCACTGACACAACAATAATGCAAGATAAACACAGTAAACCATTTTAAAACAAATTAATAACAGAATGAAATATGCAATAAGAGAATAGAATAGAAGGTATAGAAGTCATTTATTTTACCCTCTACAGCTCAAATCTCCACACTTTTACAAATAAACTATACACACGATAAATACTCAGCCCCAAAATGTATTGTCCCAGCTTTATATATTGAATGATAAGTCGATGCCTAATGAGGTTTTTAGTTTATCATTTCTTTTTTAGTTTTCTCTCAAATCAGAATCCTACTTTTTAAACATATAACACAATATGCTAAATCTGATCACACACTTTTCAAAAAAATAGCCTTTCAAAATGGTGCAGTCATACATACATACATTTGTCCTAATATATTTTTGATGCTTGTTTAACCGATGTTCCCTGTGTTAAAATGCCTCTCACCGCTCAGCTTTAGTCAGAGCTCAATCCGTCCATCATTTCGTGTACGTTTGGAATACATCATTGTTCACTGACATTTTCAGACGTGACAAGTGCATTGTATAGACCCAATCTGAACCTTTCGAGAGGCAGCCGCGCTCGCCAACACTTAGTGGGCGTCGCACATTTCAAAAGAAGTGGGACAGTGATTTTGTAGCGAGATAGCGGGATGACGGGAGCCTTTTCATTGTTTCAACCCCATCCCAGAGCTGTCAGATCCAATTAAATCCCGGGTCCAAAACAGAAGATCACGGGCCTAAATGGGGTTGTAAGTGCTGAGTGCAGGGATGCTCTGTTCTCTATCCAACATGTATGGGGCTCCTGGGTGCATGGTCCCCCCAGCCATCATTGTAACTATAACAGACAACTCCACTCAGCCTGTCACAGCAATCTGCAGCCTCTCTGTCTCCCATCTCTGCTGTAGGAGCCCGGTGAGGTATGAGGCTTTAAGGTTACATTGATTTATCATGGTGAAAATCAATACGGAGCTATATTAAGTTCTGACTTTGGCTAAGTCACTCGTGTCAATAATGTCATGGCCTGTAAAAGAAGCGGGGTTATAGAGGAGCGCGGGCATCGTGCAAAGTTAATCTGTACTTTCAGGTCAGAAATGTATGAAGCATAGACTGTATAAAAAAGTGGACTAAGGGACTGTGATGTCACCCTTAGAGTTCAGCTCCAGTCAAATGAAGTTCATCGAGGCCAACGGTTATAGCGGCAAATTTGGAGTCGTGTTCCATTTTAGAAATTCTGACCACACCTTTCATAGCAACCAAAGAGTCAATCCGGATCGAGGCTGTTGGTTTAGCTGTTGATAATGCTAGCGGGGATGCTCAGGGAAAGAAGGCGCCTGATTTGTCTGTTATTAATGTTCATATCTTGAATTACAGCGAAATAAAAATACTTGGATCATGTAGAGCGGGTTAATACGAACATTTTAAGAGCAAAATGACGAGTCTGACAGCAGCAGTTACAGAGAGAGGGGACACAGTTTTTCAATGTAAAGTGAATTGGAGCCAGAGTTGATGGAGCTGGAAGCGCGTCCATGCTCACTTCTTATTTGGAAAGCGGCAGCTAGCAGGTTAGCTATGTTCATTTATGTGGACATAGCTAACCTGAGTCCATGGTATGAAAGGATAATGTGAAAAATAAAGATTTCAGAAGCGAAGTTATATTTTTTACTGTGACAGGACAAGTGCACATTCAAGAAATTCACGGGTATAGTTGAGGTAGTAGCAGCAGGAGTGATAGTACAAGTGGTAGCGGTTATAATTAATTTTGTGCAATGAACCAACTTTTAATAACGATCAAGATTTTGTCATTTCTAATTTTTCATTTGACTGCTACTCCTCCGTCGGTAATACCAAGTGGTTTGGAGCATAGTTTAGACTTTTGAGGAAGAAATTGGACAATTTTTGTGTTAACTGGCACTGATTAAAACTGTGCCTTGTTTTTATTCAAGAACTCAGTAGTGAAAGTTGTTTTTAAGTTTTTGATTAAAAACGAAATAAAATCAAATAAAAATCTGTTATCGACCAATATAAGGACTTTTTTTATGATTTTTTTGTCATATCGCCCTGGTGTAAACGTAGCTATTCAGTTTAAGGTTACTGTGAACTCGTCCTTGTGGGAAAATGTGTCCTCTAAATTGGACCCATCCTTTAGTGCCATTGGTCTAAACCTGTCAGGAGCAGTGGGGGAGCGCAGTGCAGCACTCTGGGGATCATTCTTCAGATCTTCAGCCAGGATCTCGGTCAGGAGCATCTAGAGAATTAGTCTGCAACAATGCTAATAATACATAGTAATACATAACACGAGAGGAGACAAAGACAAGTAAAAGAAACAAAAAATGAAATGAAAGGGTCTTTTAAAGAGATTTTTTGAACATGGGGAGTGTGGGTCTCTGATGTGTTCCAGCGGAGAAGGTGCTGTCCCCCCAGGTGGTGTTTAGTCCTGGTGGAGGGAGAGGCGCTCAGAGTGGTAAAGTGGGAGCCAGGTTATGCAAGGAAATCGACTCGCACAATGTTGAGTCTCTTCTTAGTTTGACAGTCAAATCTAGACACAGGGACAACACACAAACTCCACATTACGGCTGATAAAAAATGTATCAAGATTTCTTTCCTCATTTTGCTCGTGCTTAATTATCGATTGGATGTTATTTTAGTCTCATTAAAATCACATAAAAATGGTTTTCAATTTTTCATCCGTGAACACTAACTAGTTCCAACTTTTAATCAGGACCAAGTTAAGAAAAATAGCTGAAATTCTATCCAAAATACTGCCCCGAACTTAAAATTTGATGATCTGCAGAGCCCTACTGGGACTAAAATACCTTCTTGTTTTGTGATAACCCTAACCAATATGCCACCTACTTAATTCCAATTTCGAGAACATTAATCGAGTCATTACTGTGCAATCAGTGTAAAACATGTATGAATCCAAAGGTAAACATCAACCTGTTTGCCAAATCCGCTCTCCAAGAAGCACTTTGAGCGTATCAGTTAAACAAGAGGACATTCATTTATTTGTAGCATCCAGCAGAATCACATTAGCAACAGCTGAAGTCATTTATTACCATTGTTTTTGTTTCAAGTTTACCAAATACAAAGTGAGCAGCTCTAATGAACAAAACAAACCATCAGGCCTTTTCAATTCAACATCATTCCCCACAATGCGCTAATTAGGCTCACTACTTAAAATCTACTTTGGCTAATTTTGTACCGTGTTGTGTTTTCCGCACTAATGTATTCACGCAGGCTCTGTTCTGTTGCAGATGTGGACGAGTGTGCCACAGAGTATAATGGAGGCTGCGTTCACGAGTGCATCAACATCCCCGGGAACTACAGGTGCACGTGCTACGACGGCTTTAGACTGGCGCACGACGGGCACAACTGTCTGGGTAAGTGAGAGACCGGGTTTACTGTTATATTATCATGGGTCTATGGTAGAAGTGGCCTTGAAGTATGGATTTTTTTGAGCTGATGCTGATATTTGCCCTGCTGCTGTGGCCAATAACCGATATTTGCATATACTTAGATATTTAGCTTTTAAAATCCATAGCAAGGCCCTTGAATGTATCATAAATTGAAGTGAATATCCTAAATTAACGTTTCACTTTTGTAAAAACTAAAAAATGAAATGTAATTATTTGGTGTACAGTGGTTCCTATTTATCGTGGGGGTTACATTCTAAAAATAAACCAAAGTCAGCTTTATTTTTTACACTTATTCTGTATGTTTTGCAGCTGTAAAACCCCTCACCACACACTTTATACACTTTTCTCAGACAAACATTAACATTTTCTCACATTTCTCTCTTGTTTAAACACTCTCAAAGTTCAAACCTTCGTAGACGTTTCATCGACAATCTGGGTTTTGTCGGGGAGAAAACAAATTGCAAACGTACAGCACTTCAGAGTCACACTGCGATCTAACATTTATGTACATTTTTCTGAACACATTCTGTACTGTACAGAGACACGGCACGGAGGAGACTGATGGACAATGGTCTACAGTCCCTTAGCCAATTAGGAAGCACAACACAATGCACGATAATGTGAAAATCCGCAAAACAGCGAGACCGTGAAAGGTGAACCGCGATATAGCGAGGGACAACTGTATAATATAATTTGTTTGTGTACACATACAGCCATTTTAAGCTATTTCCATTTTTGACGCATTGAGGGAAATCTGGAAATGGCACATGTGTACACAAAGAATGAGTGCAGCACCGGAAAAATATCAGCGTCAAATATCATTCCTTACAGACAATATCGATACAGACAAAAAAATCTACCAACATCGGCCAACACTGGGACAGATATATCGGCCATCCCTATGTGAAACTGTCCTGTATCAGTTCTGTTTTGGCCTAGCGTTTGATTAATATCTAATACAAAGTTTAATGTCCCTTCTGTCAGAACAAATGAGCTATGGTACAATGAATAATGACGGTGTTATTCACATGCAGACACACAGTTGTCAGTTCAAAAGACTTCATCTCACGGGACTATTACGGATTATTATGTAGTCCTGATCCTTAAAGAGGTTAAATGTTTTTGCATTTTCTGATGGATGTTTCTTTGATAAAAAAAAAAAAAAATCTAAAGTATTACTCCCCTGAGACTTTTACATAATTAAACTCAAGAGGAAAAGCGTATGGTAGGAGATTTCTGTTTCATATTACAAGAAGAAACACAACGAGAGTACTACCACTTGTGAACAATAAGGACTGAGTTCTTCAAGTAATTAACCTACGGAATATAAAGGTAGCCACTATAGCAGTGCAATGGAGAGACTACCAGAGATGAAGAAGAGCAGATGGAGAGGCTGAGGAGTCCTATGTTTCTCTCACTGCGGTGAAGAGAAGAATTCGGACATGTGGCTAAAACAGCGCGATAATGAAGTGTATTTATTTGACTAGATTGTGAGGTTATTTGTTGAAAGGTGAATATAAAAACTCTTCATTGTTTAGTTTATAAATTATTAATACTTAGATAATATCTGTATTTCTGCTTGAACTTTCTAGGTCATATCAGCAGTAATTTCACAATGTTTTTCTAGCACGGTTCAGCCTTATACCGTTTGACAGTGGAACGTTTTGCATTTAACTGCAAGTGTCAAGTTTCACACTGTGCCCTGTTTGACCCATATGGCGGCATACATCTCCCTCTTCTGCATGTCTAATGTGCTATCGCAAATGGTAATACATGTTTTCAGAGCTGGAGTGGACCACTTATTAGACCACCGCTGCAGATTGGGTAATTTCTTTGCTTGACAAACCTGCTATTCTACTAAAACGCGTTGAGAGAGAGCGGAAAGTGGGTTTTCTTAATAAGACAGGTGAAAGCGGGTGAATTTATGAAGCGTTTGACCCTCGGAGCGCTGTCCAGAGCTTCTTTCCCATGGTTTAATATTTCACTGGTGTGCTGTACATATTAGCCTAACTCAGAATATATTACTCCAACCAGGCCTATGAAATTAAGGAAAAACACGGCGCGGCTGCTACACTTTCTGTAGTTAAATATAGATTATCACATTGAAAGACGTGTGAGCGGACATATGGGGCTGGCTTTTATGTTTAGTTTCAATTAAGTGATAATAATAATAGCTACAAAGTCTTTAATCACATTGGAACAAGGGGGAGATAATTAGTCTGTCGCTGTAATTACAATTAAAATAATGAATGCTTTAGGATCATGGTATTATAGTTAATTTAGATGCATTTATAGCAATATGTATTTATCATGGCACCTGGCAATCCTACTGTGTGTAATTCAGGCATTTGACCATTCTCACTTATGTAGCTCATGTACTACAGCTTAGTTTCTAAATAAATACGTATCGTCTTAGAATTTCCTATTTTTTGCTTGTAAAAGTAATTCATTTTAAAGGTCTTGTACCATAGACTGCATAAAGAAGTGAACTAAGGGAGTGACGGCAGTTATAGCGGCGAATTTGGAGCCGTATCGAGCATCATAGCAACCAAAAGAGCCAATCAGGAGCGAGACATTTGAAGTAACGCCCCTTCCCGCTTAGCAACACTGTCAGTCATCGGTGGGCGACCTCAGAGAAAGAAGGCGCCTGATTTGTCTGTTATTGTTATGTTATGTTGATATCTTGATTTACGGACACAATAGCGAAATAAAAATACCAGGATCAAATAACGAGCCTGACAGCAGCAAAGTGAATTGGAGTCGACGGAGCCGGAAGTGCGCCCACGCTCGCTTCCTATTTGGAACGTGGCGGCTAGCTTTGTCCATTTATATATTTAGTCTATGTCCTGTGCCCAAGTTTAGACTGTGATTAAGAAACAGTTTGAAGTTAAGCTTTGGCCACATATTCCCCTAATGTTGAACTCTGACAGAGAAATAACTGGGATAGTCATAGGCGGTTGTTTCCACTAGGTTCTCATCCAACAGCACGTCTGATTGGACAAACAAAATCGTAGGTAAAGGGTGTTTTCCTCAAGCAGAAGAAACAAAAGTCAGTTTGTAGTGATTTGCTCTAGAGCACGTGTCAAACTCAAGGCCCTGGGGCCAAATGTTGCCCGCCACGTCATTTTATGTGGCCTGTGACAAAGTAATTTAAAAGGTATGACTGTCTTAAAATATCAGTTAATCAGGAGATACACAGTTACACAGCATTTTTTTCATATCTGTGCAAATCCATATGGAATATTTGTAACCTGAATAAGTAATAAATATAGAAACGGTTAATTATCAAGATTAAAAAGTAGTTGCATTTATTTTACATTACATTTGATTACATTTAGTTACATTTATCTTACAGTTACATCTGGCCCGTTGAGAGCAACCATTTTGCTGATGTGGCCCTCAATGAAAATTAGTTTGACACCCCTGCTCTAGAGTAATTCCAATGTAATCGCACAGACAGACAGACAGAAGTTCTTCAAAATACGTCCACTGCGAACTGTCTGCATCTAATTATAAAGCGTTTTATTGTCCACGAATCAGAAACCGCGTGGTTAGCAAGCTAGAAAATCGCTTATAAACGCATTGTGGTGAATAATTAGGATTCACGGCTCTGGGTTTATAAGCCTTATGCATTCCTACTGAGCACTTTAAGAATGCATAAATCCATAAGGCAAGTGAGGAATAACTTTAGATCTCTGCAAACTGTTTAAAGTTAACTAGACAGGAAGTATCAGGCACAACACCTTTTAACTAGAAAGCAAAAACAAAAAGACGGTCCTTTCTGCACATATACTGTACACAAGTTTGTTCTTGAACAAACAACGGGGCTTCTTTGTTGATAACGTTTTATGAAAGCGCATACTTGCTTACACTGCTTTTATTTCACTGAATGCCATACTTGTTTCCTAAGGATAAACAGTAGGCTACATCAACAATAAATGACTAGAGCAGACAAACACTGATAACAAAAGCGCTTTTATCACTACCGTTGAGCACAGTGGTAGAAAAACATTGATAAAGTCTATTGTATGTGGCTGCATCCTGCGTCATGTTCCCACATCTCTCCCATGTACCTGCAGTGTAAAAAAGAACCATTTTCCAACTCATTTAGCGCTGGCTGCTGCGTTGTGGCCCATTTGCTGTTTGGCGGATTGGCTCGGGCTGGCGTGCAGGTGTGTAATTGGGATATGTGCGTGTGAGGCTTCTGTATGAAACTCAATTGCTCTCATCGATCCCTTTGTTATCATTGCTCAGTGAGAAGTGCACCATGGGAAACGGCAGGGTTTCTATGCATTATTCTGGTATGTTATTCACCGGCCTCTATGCAATGACCACTTTGAGTAAATAACTCAAGGAACTATATCAATTGTAGGAAGGAGTAAAAACGCTTTCAAGGAAAACCTTGGAAATTGAAAGTCTGCTACGTGCTTGTTTCCATGGAAATGTTATTGCTTTGCCTGGAATGTTCCACAGTGTGTCACTAAACAGGTTTTTGAGGATTGTTTCCAAGGAGAGAAATCTGTTCTGTTTAATTTTATTTGCCTGTTTTCATCCTTTTTCATCAGGTTACTAATACTACTACTACTGCTACTACTGCTACTACTACTACTACTGCTACTACTACTACTACTGCTACTACTACTACTACTGCTACTACTGCTACTACTGCTACTACTACTACTACTACTACTACTGCTACTGCTACTACTACTACAACTACTACTACTACTACTACTATTTCTCCTACTACTATTACTACTACCACCTCTATTACTACTATTAACCAGTACTGCCACCACTGCTTTTGCTACTACTATTCCTACTACTACTACGCCTACTGCTACTACTGCTATTACTACTACTACTACTACTACTACTACTACTACTACTACTACTACTACTACTGGTACTACTATTTCCACTACTATTATTACTACTCCCACTACTACTAATACTGCTACTACTACTGTTTCTACTACTACCACTACTACTGCTACTACTATTCCCACGATTACTACTAGTGCTACTACTTCTACTATGACTACAACTACTACCACTGCTACTAGTATTTCTACTACTTTTGCTTTTACTTTTACTACTGCTGCTACTACTACTACTATTCTTATGACTACTATTACTATTACTACTATTAACCACTACTGTTCCTACTACTACTGCTAATACTGCTGTTACTACTATTACTAGTATTATAAGTTCCAGTCACCCAATTAGAATGATTACATTTTTACACCTGGTGCCCTTCCTGATGAGCACCTATGGGTTGAATGTTTAGATCTGTGGAGAGGCGACTCTGCTCAAAGTAAAAATACATGTTTTTTAGCAATGCAAGAATCTTTAATTGAATAATTGAAAGAAGTTAAATGCCATACTGTGGAACATTCCAGGCAAAGCAATAAGTAACCAAGTCAGCAACACATCCTCCACCAAAAAAGTTCCCTAGTGCACCTTTAACCCTGAGCGAGCAGCCCCGCTCCCAGCGTGAGCCTTTAAAACAGTGTGTCTGAGTCGTTGTACCCAGCTCTAACCCCGCGGCTCTGCAGTAATCCTCAGCACAAACACAAGGAGCAGAGAAGCACAGCCCTGGTTTAGGTTCATGCTGTGGACTCTCTCTGGGGCCTAAGCCTGGTCTGGCCCCTGATCTCAGAGCCCCGTTGGCCCTTGGTGTAGAGCTGCTTAGTCGCTCTGTGATCACACTAGCCAGATGTGCCCCGGGCTCACACTTAAGGCCTGTACCTGATCCACGCAGTTCAACCTGAGTTAACAGACATGTGCAGTAGTGCTTGGATGAATCATATACAGCGCTTCACACAAAAGCTGATAATATTGTGTCATTCTATACTTACAGACCCTCTAGAGAACTTTTCTGGAGTGGGGGCTGCTATTTGCTTGTCTTCTTGGAGATGTTATTTTTTTGTCTGCAGTGTTTTACAGCCAAGTTACAGGTTAGATCTGTGGAGAGGTGTCCCTGCTCACACTAAGAATGCAAAAAACAGCTGTTTTAATGGCTGGTGGATAAAAACAGTGCACACAAGTTACAAATTAACAGAGTTTATTAACAAAAAGGCAAAGGCTGGGTGCTGGGAGCTGGGTCGGAGGCTGAGGTGTTCTGCAGGTCCAAAAACAGAGTCTGAAGAAAAATACAAAAAACATAGGCCAAGCAATTACGATGGATTAAACACAAGGGACTGGGAAAAAACAGGTAAAAACATGAATCCTGACGTTAGCCCAGCAGGTGTCGGACCCCCACTACACAAGGTTACATCATTTTGAACTAAAACTCTTGTCATATTATTTTATCAGACCCAACCAGTAGTGTCATAATTGTAATAAATAAATGTTGTGCAGTGTGTTATATTGCATTATTCAAATTTTAATTTTTCACATCACACTTCAGGGACCACAGGTGGAAATGAGCGCTTTAGCTGTAGCGTGGCATAAACAAATTTCCTCTTTATGTGGCTTTATGCTCTGTCTCTCTGAAAAATAAACAAGCCAAGCTAAACTAAACTAAAAAACGAAATATAACAACCCAGATGCGAATTACGTTAATGCATTGAAATTATAAAACATTATGTAAAACTGCAATCAAATAGGCCGACCTGCAGTCAGTCATCTGTCATTTTACACTTTTTACTCATATTAACTTGACAGGCTAATGCTTTTTCCTCCATATAAAACTGTTTTAAACTCTATGTTTAGCTTTTCTCATAATTCTCTGTTTTTATACCTTTATGACAAGCCTCACTCATCGGACTTGATAACAACATTTGAAGTCTGATCTATTGCTGAAGAAAATATAGACGATAAACGATAGTATTGAAACAAAATTATGCCACTGATACAAAAACCCAAGAGCAAGATTATTATTATTATTATTCCCTCAAAACTATCCTAAATGTACAAACCTCATCAAAAACTAACCCCGAGTTCTGTTTTGTTTCATTCACACATGTTTGAGTAACCCTTTATTATTAGTTTGTCTACATCTCCAAAGCTCAAAATGCTTTGTTCCACCTTGTGATGTCATGAAGTGGTATTTTTCAACAGCTAACTTTTACCTTTAGAAGAAGTTAGCTGTGAACTTGAAAAAAGATTGGCAATTCCAGGGCTGAAATGATCCAAATTATTCTAGTGAAGTTGTTCAGAAACACAGTGGAGCACTTCCTGTATTACCACATGATGACATCACAAGGTGGAACTGAGTGTTTTCCGAAGATTTCAGCCTAAATATGCAGTGTTTGTGTGCTAAACATGTGTGAATGAAACAAAACACGACTCCAACTATGTTTTTGATGAGGAAACAACATTAAACACAGATCAGAAAATGAAGTAATATGAGCCCTTTAAAATAAACATGAGATACTTTACATAAATACTAGAATACTAGTATCTATAATGGGTCGTAGATGTTATTTATTCAACCTTTTACAGCTCAAATCTTATCAGAGTACAAAGAAAAAGTACCCATGATAAATACAACCCCCCAAAAATGATTGTTGTATCACGTATTAAAGGATAAATCGATATAGTAATTATCGTGACAGGTCTCGGGACATTTCTATTTGAGAAGCAGACCAAATATGGTTTTTACGACTTAAATTAAACCAGGTAACAACAATAAGAGGAAATTTGGGTTTCATGTGATCTTAGCCATTAAGGCCTTTGACAATCTAAAGTGATAGTGTATGCAAATTATGTTAATGTACTCAAATTATGATACATTAAGTAAAATCATATGTAATTTTCCAATTTTATTCATATTAACTTTACAGACTAATGCTTTTTCCTTCACATTACGCTATTCTCTAATCTTTTATAATCAAAAACAGACCTGGCGCTGTGTTTTGTTCTTCTCTCAAACAGAAAACACTCCATTCCACTTTGTGATGTCATCATGTGGTAATACAGGAAGTGCTCCACTGTGTTTTTAAACTCCACTCACCTTCACTAGAATCATTTGGTTAATTGCAACATTAGAATTGCCATTTTTTTCTGAATAAACGGTTAAAGGTCGACGTTAACTTGAAAACAGCCACTTCATGACATCACAAGGTGGAACGGAGCATTTTGCGCTTTGGAGACGTAGCCAGACGAATAATAAAGGGTTACTCAAACATGTGTAAATGAAACAAGACGCTTAAACCTCACAAGAGTCAATTTAGCGCCATATAGGATGTTAAAGTTCAATGTTAAGCCTTATTTTTCTCACAATTCTCAGTTTTACACGTTTATAACAAGCCTTTTTCATGGGACGCTTCTACTCGCTCTAAAACAGAGATAACACACAGACCGAATATGTTTGGACAGCTTATATTAAACCAGTTACCGATGATAAGAGCAGATTTGGGTTTCATGGGACCTCAACCAAAACACATAGGTCATAAGTGTGGGACGGCCGTGTGCTACAGTGGGGAACTAATAGCCTCTCTGCATCTGGCTTTCATTGTAAAGAGGATGTGTGTTTTGGATTAAATTGACATTGATTCCTGTGTTTTTCCTAAGTCTCTCCAAATCCTTTCGTGCCCGGATGGTGAGATAGAATGGTGATTAAATCTGGTCTTTCCCCTCACCTCCGCTGTGACAGTTATAAAAGGATTCTTCT
Source organism: Periophthalmus magnuspinnatus (assembly GCF_009829125.3). Taxonomy (NCBI): domain Eukaryota; kingdom Metazoa; phylum Chordata; class Actinopteri; order Gobiiformes; family Gobiidae; genus Periophthalmus; species Periophthalmus magnuspinnatus. Next base: position 6,152,113 of record NC_047132.1, read on the forward strand.
CTGCATTGGCGAGAATTGGGACTCTAAATTATACAGTGAGTGGCATGTGTGTTTGGCGTGCGATGGTTGCATTGCTTCCACCTTTCTGAGCTCCTGACATCTCTCCAGTGGGGTTTAGGCCACAGCGGCGGCAGTAGTAGCGTGAGGTCTGCATGGTCCGATGCTTTCACTATCATTATGCTGCCAACAACGGCCAATTACGAGGAGGAGTTGTACAGCGCGTGCGGCCGAGGGCAAAACAAAGAAGACATCAAGCAGGGGTGAGAGAGCAGCGGCCTAACAACAGGAGATGATGAGGCGTACAGGTGATACTCGAGCTGATGGAGAGAGGGAGGAGTGGGCAGACTGACCGCTCAATCACGGCAGTTAAGTGGGATGTAGCTTAGTGTATGTTCAAAATGGTTTTCATCGGCTAATCGTTTATTTACTGACTTCACGTATACGCCATTTTGAGATACAGTCTAATCACAATATACGCTTATCCTACAGGGAAAGTTCAACCTTCGATGTTGCTGCTGTGTAACTTGGAAAGGTCCTTCGCCGGCTCGTCTCTGCGTGTCTCTATGGTAATGTCATTGCTTTGTCTGGGATATTCCGCAGTAAGGCATTAGGCAAGGGAAGATAAGCAACAACGCAAAATAAAAATAATCATCATAAAATCAACATTAAAGGAGAAAAATGCAGAGTAAAATTAAATGTATCTAGTATCTCCATCTCTGTCGTCAATCTCCTCCACCAAACCAAGTTACAGGTCAGATCTTTGGAGAGGTAATAATGTTTCTCAGGGTATTTCTACAGCAGTAAAAACACGTATAATTGAATACTTTTGATAGATATGTTTAAAAGTCCTATGTTATGATCTGTTTTAATGTTGTTTCCTCTTAAAAACGAACCTGGAGTTTTGTTTTGTTTCATTCACATGTATTTAACACACAAACCCTGCAGATTTAGCCTGAGAAAAAAGAGAGAAAACACTCCGTTCCACCGTGTGATGTCATCATGTGGTAATACAGGAAGTGCTCCACTGCGTTTTTAAACTCCATACACCTTTATTGGAATCATTTGGATGATTTCAGCCCTAGAATCGCCAATCGCTACTGAACTAAAGGTAAAATGTAGCTGTTAACTTGAAAACTACTGCTTCATGACATCACAAGATGGAACAGAACATTTTGAGCTTTAGAGATGTAGACATACTAATAATGCAGGATTACTCAAACATGTGTGAATGAAACAAAACACAACTCTAGGTCTGTTTTTGAGAAGGTAACAACATTATAACATGGCTTAAAGCTCACACGAGTCAATTTAGAGTAATATAGGACTTTTAAGGCCTGAAAAGTGGAACATTCTCTGCAAAACAAAAAAGTAGGTGTTAGAAAAGTTACGTCCCATGCCAATCACAATCAAATTCCTCATATTTTTTAATCATGATCCTTTATAATATAATGCATGGTAAGGTTGTTTAAAAGTTATATTGCATAAGCCGTCATAAAGTGGCACATTCAGTCTTAAGTTTTTAAGTTACCAATGAAAGATTTAAAGTACACTATATTTATGTATGTTTATGTCTTTATTTTTTTTTTCTACAGAACCATGCGCATGTACTTACAGATATAGCAAAATCCCTATTCCCAAATCTCATTAAATGTTAGTTAATTTTAGCAAATGTATTAACACTAGGCTTATTATTCCCATGTGAAATTAAACTGGAAAACCCATAACTTTGGATTTCATTGGAGGCTCTACAGAAGCCCTTTTTATCCGCGGCTGCTAAAGCTATCTGAGGTTGCGCTCTTCACTTAGCCGCCCATGTTCTTTTGATTTCTATTGACCAACACTGATTTAGTTTGTATTGATTTACTACTGCACAATTCCCAGCTCAATCTATAGGGAAATGAATGCCCTTTTACTTTATCCTTCCCCAAAGATACCACATCATATCCAAAGCAAACGGCGATATTGTTACTTCTTTTGAAATAGAATTTTCAAAGTGTCACCTAAGAAAATGCCACAGCCAGTCGCTACTGTTTAGAACTGGCGTTTAGATATAATTGTTTTATCTTTTTGCTGATCAAACTCTGCAGAATAAGCGCCCGGGCAAAAGTGTACACGCGGACATGTTGTAAGGTTGGGTAATCACAAACGAAAAGCCTCCATTTGGTGAATTATTGACCAAGTTTTTGATGTGGAAAAGTAGTAATTAAAAAGTCATGACTGTATACAGGGAGTGCCTTAACTTTAGCCAAAAAGCATTCTTGTGTGATTGACTACAACATTCGCAAGGGCACTGACACAATCTCACAATACTTAAGAAACTGTGTTCAGGCATCAAAGCACAAAAGACAAAAGAATAAAACCACTGCCAAGAGTTCCCATAAAATTACACTGTTTCTTTACTGACCTCTTCTGGCTGAAGTTAGTATCTCTTGGACCAGAGATATTACAGTTTTTGATTAAATTCTGTTAATATAGCCACAAAAGTTCTTCAGTAATAATGAAATACAGTAACTACAGCTATAATGATCCTTAAAGGGACAGTACACAACTTAAAGGTCCTATATTACACAAATTATGAGCTTTAAAGCATGTTATAATGCTGTTACCTCATCAAAAACACGCCTAAAGTTCTTTTTTGTTTCATTCACACATGTTTGACTAACCTCGTCTACACCTCTAAAAGCTCAAAATGCTCTGTCCCACCTTGTGATGTCATGTAATAGTAGTGCTCGAGTTAATAACTATATTTTACCTTTTGTTGGGAAATTCCAGCTCTGAAATCATCCAAATGATTCTAGTGAAGGTGTGTGGAATTTAAAAACACAGTGCAGCACTTCCTGTATTACCACATGATGACATCACAAAGTCGAACGGAGTGTTTTCTGTTTGAGGGAGGAAATTCCAAAGCGTAAATATGCAGGGTTTGTGTGTTAAAAATGTGTAAATGACAAAAAAAACACAACTCTGGGTATGTTTGTGATGAGGAAACAACATTATAACATAGATCAGAGAGTAGTGTAATATGGGCCCTTTAAATTAAAACTATTGGATAAAAAATATGACCTGAAGGAGACTGCATATGCATTTTTGTTTGTTGTTGGATGAGAACCATGCAGAAACAACTGTCTGAGTGTTGTTTCTCCATCATGGCTCCCCACATGATTGAGAAAAGTTCTTTACTCGTGGCCCAGGGCCTTAAAAACATTTCTTACTGTTATACTCCATTGGTCAGACGTTTTACTTTAATGGCCGATCTTAAATGAGAGAACCGCAGCACCTTAACTGTGTTTTGATTGAGACAGTTTGGAAAATGACACTGGCTGTAGTTTTAAATCACGTAACCTCAACATTCTTTTAAAGTAAATTCTTCCTCCGCGTTTATGGACCACCAATTTATCTAATTTTACTCTTAGCAAAGATCGACTGGAGTAGCAGCGGCAGAGAGTAGGTTTAGACTCCATTAACCAACTGGAGAGTCATATAGTGCGACTACTACCGAGGATAGACTGTCATTTTGTCCCGATGCGCAAGACACTCATTGCCCGCCTCAGTAGGGAGGGCATCCAGGCGGATTATGTGCCAAATCACAAAACGAATTTTCAAGCAACCTGATATATTAAGTAGGTAAGACCAACATAAACCAAATAAACTTGCACCTAACAACCTCCCTCACTAGTGTTGGCCTAAACTTTACCTCCTCTGACTTCTTTGCGGTAAGTGCATTTGTTCTGATATAACGCTCTAATGTAATATGTGCTGTCGTCACATATACGATTTGGACGGACTCCCCGGTGCAGAGAGGGAGCTAAAGTGATAAGTATAAAACCAGATTTGCTCTTTGCAGTGTTGGCCATACAAACACTTTGCTCCTGTCACAATCGTTCTGTCCCGCTCAATCCAGCTGAGCCCATTGGCACCGCTGTGGGAAAACTCAAGGCTGGAGTCCCCCTCACACCTCTCTGTCCAAATACTGCTGTTTTTAGAGGACTTCCAGACCGAATTCAGCTGAACTCAGTGGCCACATAGGAAAGAACTCTACAGTTTGTCACTGCTCTGGTGGAGGGTCTGACACCTGCTTGTTTTCATTCAGATTTTTATTGCTTTGTATTTGAACATATCTATAATGGAGACAAGCAGGTGACGCATTTAGAGCAAGTCACAGGTCAGATCTGTGGAGAGGCGAGCACACTGACAGTAACAATGCATGTTTTTATGAATTTTTGAGCAATAAAAACACATGGAATGGAATGAATACAAGCTTGAAACATTTCATACATTTCAGTGGATCTATCTGGGCAAAGTATATCCTTAAAACAATATTCAGATGATATTATGTCAGTCCAACAGAAATCTCTATAAATGTAGTAGTTGAGACATCAGACAAATGATACACTCAAAAGTTTGGAAATGTCAGTTTATGTCTTGCTTTGCCAGGAAGATGATTTCTGTGAGTTTACAAACTATAAAAATGTTCAGCTTCAACTCAAGCGCTTCCATGTGTTTTGATGTGACCAATCACAATCACAATCACATTGTGGTACTTTAGCCTATTTTAGTGGAAATACAGACTAATTTGTTTTTGAAAAAACACGCAGAGGGAAGAGCTTTGTGCATTTGTGGAGGGAAAGATGCCTGCGCTTTTCTCTCAACTGGATTTAACTACATTTTGGACGTGATTTTTTGGCTTGTTCTTCTGTTGTGACACTTCCATCAATCAGTGTGAAGTATTAGTTTGAACACTCCGATCATTGTTTTTTTGCTTGTTTTTTTTTTTTTTCATTTTTATCAGCTCTTTTTGCAGTATTCTTGTAATAAATAATATACGCAATATTCAAACTTTGCATTTCATCAAAACAACATTCAGGACATTATTCACATTTCGATCTGCCTCTATCTACAAGTTGACTGTTGAATCCATAGTAGTTTGATTTGTGTAACGCTAACACTCAAATCTTGTTGTTGATTTGCAGCTGACAGGTTCTGTAAACATACATGTTTGCTGAGAGGATATATTGGACACAGAGGAGCTGGCAGTTAACACAGGAAGAGCTGGAACTAATAAGCGCTTCAAAGTGTCTGAGTCTGCACACTGTCAATCGTGTCTGTCATTCAGAAGATGAAAGAAAAACACTCATCAAATGTGCTCAAAATATCCCAACAATAAACTTCACAGAATGTTTTTGTAAGCTATTACTGGGTTTCAAATGGCACCGCAGCCTTTCATATCCTGTTAAACTGAGACGGGAGAGACTAAATGTAGTTTGTTCATTTGAGGATTTTGTGGTAGAATAATAATGGACGTTATGTTATACACAAGTTGTCCTGACCACTGGTGATAATATATTCTTCTTCTGAAATATGCATGGACAAGAGCCTGTATTGCTGCTAATATAGTAATCAGGGGATTTTCAAAATATATCAACCGTTGTGTCCGATATAGAAAAAGTTTTAAGTTTAGTTGATATTTTTTTGCCCCTGTGTCATTCCCAGTTTGAGACTTATTATAAATTTTTAAATCCTGTTGTTGATATTGGCCACAGCAGCAAGACAAATACCAGACATCAGTAGCACGAGAAACAAAATCCAGCTAATCTGAAATCAACCAATGTAAGTTATGACATCCAGCCCCAAGGGATAATCCAGTTTACCCGCTACTTTGGATGTCATCCCAAGTTCAGTTAAAAGAAGTGTGCCGGAAGAAAATATACTAAATATATACCAAATCATTATGCAAATCTAATCACAGCTGTCTGGAACTTGTTTTGACAGCTTCTGCACTTTATCAACATCCAACTGCTTCGTATAGGAATTATTATTATATCACACACTATAATAACAGTTTATCAATGGAAAATGTCCTCTTAGGGGTATTTGTTTGGTCCCTCATTTGCCGTGTTTTCTGCTCTCACATATTGTTTTCTTTCGTCCCTTATTTAAATAAATGAAGAGTCTCACTGATATTATACCATTTATATTTTAACTTTTCCCAGTAATAATAGACAACACAATACAAAAACACAGCACATGAATTGAACATTTAAAGAAATACCCCTCTTAACATAATGATAGTTCTGCAATAAATGTTACATTTCCGAGGGATAAAATAACTATATTTTTTCAGATGTTTTACCCTGCATTTAAAAGCAAGTCATCCTAACCTTTCTTATTGAGAGTTTAGAGAGTCCTGTTTTAACAAACATCTCACTTGTATTTGGCTTGTATTTGTACTATGGACATAACTAATCTGAGTACTTTAATAGTCGAGGTCTTTTCTAGTGCCATAGTACACACATACACACACACACAGAGTGGCACACATCTACACACACCCCTAATGCGGTAGTATGTCCACGAAAGGAAGTAAGGACATAAGGATCCAAGGAAGGAAGGACGCAAGGATGCAAGGACGCAAGGATTACAGGCCTGTAGTCATTGAGGCATTGGTCTGTTTAGGAACAGAAATGATCATGGCAGCTTTAAAAGGCCAGCAAGGAAAGGAAGCAAAGAAGACAGTATGGATGCAAGGGAGGAAGAAGGTAAGGATGCAAGGACACAAGGATGCAAGGAAGGAAGGATGCAAGGATACAAGAAACCAGGATGCAAGGACATAAGGAAGGAAGGAAGGAAGGACCCACGGAGGCAAGGACCACAGGCCTGTAGTCATTGAGGTATGTGACATTGGCAGTGGAAGTTGGTGGGTTCTCAAACTGTGGGTGAGGGTCTAAAAATGGGGTGCAGAGTGTTTTAGTGCAGTGCAGTTTGGATGAGCATTATGGAGATAGAATTATAAAAACTGTGATACACATGTCTCAAAATGACTGTAAAATCCAAATTAATGCAGAAAATTACAAAGATGGTCTGGATTTGGTCTCAGTAGGCCGTGGTCTTGGTCTTGTCTCGGTCTTGTCCTGGTCTTGGGACCCTGTGACACTAATTGCATTTCTTCAAAATTTCTCCACAGTAATATAATAAAACAAACACATTTGAGCTAAAACTACCATTCAAAGCAACTATTCGACTTTTCCGTCATTGCATAATTTATGTACATTAGACTTTATACATTAGTCGCCCCAGATGGGTCAGTCCTTTGTGACAAAAACATTTTAGAAAGACATTTTAGCATTATGAAAGTGCTGTCAAAGCACTCCTCTTCTCCATACAAATTGGTAAAACAAGCTTTTAATCCCCTTTTGAGTTCATTAGCGACTCTCGAGTCTGTTTAGCATCTGAATGTACTGAACTTTGCACAAGGGTAAATGCTACATATATATTCTGTAGCTGCTGTGGCCCCTGCTCACACGCCCAGCCTCCTAATCTGCTGTTTGAACCTCCAGCCTTCATCTCCCAGAGTCAAGACCCAAGACCGGGGCTTTTAACCTGATTAACAAGACTTTTTTAGCCTATCTTCTTCTCTAGAGAATCACTCTCAAAGTACATCCTATATATTCCTTCAAATTGTGCTAGAAGGGCCATGCATCCAATTTGTTTTGGTGACCAGCTTTATCAAAAATAACTATTTGGGCTGAATCACTTTGGAAACATGACCTAATTGCATTTATTACTGTTTGAGGATCCAGATAAGATTTGAAATACAGTTTTTGTATTTCATATTTCAGATTTTTGTGTAGATTCAGTTCACAATGCATGTAAAGAGGTCCAGGAACATCAGTATTTGAGAGAAAACTGACATATTAAAGCTCCACAGCATTACTTTTTAGTCAGAAAATATACTAAAATAAAATAATGTTTGTTTTTTTCATTTTGGTTGTCTTTACTGCACTTGAAAATGTAGAAAAAAACATCTGTGCTTACTGGGAGTGGGTTTGCATCTCCACAAACCTGCTTTTCTTTGGCTTCCTTTTACTTGTTTCTATGGAAATGTTCCTTTGGCTATAATATTCCACAGTATAAAACTTATCAAACTCTATGGAGAAGTTGAGAAGAAAGTGTTGTTTTAACTTTATATTCTCATGCAGGTGTTGTTCTTGTTTAGTGACATTAAACCAATACAAAAATCCATTTCAGAAAATATTTGTAATGTTCTAAAGTGCATGGGTTAATGCTTTATTTAAAAATATATAATAACTTGATTTTTAGTTAAGATCGATAGACAGAGAGATAATGTCAGACTTTTGTTTCAGTTTTGCGGTTATGAAGGACCTAGGAAGTTGAATCTTGATATTTCAGGACCTAGTTTTAGTCCTTTCTGCTTAACATGTTCGCGTAGGGGGGGTTGCGTTGGGGGTGTGCGTGTTCCTGTGCTGGAGTTTTGGAGGGCAGACTTTATCACAGTGTGCTAAAGGTTTATCAGTAAAGGTGCAGATGCAGGGGGCTGGCTGAGCTCAAAGCCACCCTCACTATGGCCACGGCTGCTGCTGTGATGGAGAGATGAGACGCCAGAGTGTGGAGGAGAGCTGGTTTGTAGAGCAGGTTCATCGGGCACAGATACAACTTGTTCACATGACAAATCCGATGTTCACTTTGACTCAGGTTGGTTCTCCTCTCCTGCTTTTTCAGGCCAGGTTTAAAAAACAAAGCAAAAACAAAACTTGACTTTTTGTCGTTTTAGTTGAAATGTTTATGGCTCACATTTACCAAAACTGAATATGTTAATGTACGTCTTTTAGCGCATATGAGAGGTCATTAATGCATATTTCATTCCAAGTACTTACCCCTGCAACAAACAACTGAACACAAGAACTAATAAACAACGAAATCATAATTTATTTATTCGGGCTGACACCAATGATCATTTCAATTGTCGACTTCTAAAATATATTTCTCTTTTGTACTTGAGATTTTGTATAAATGTTTAATCAGATAAGACAAAGAAATATGCCAAATAAAGACTTTATAGAAGTCTTTTATAAATAAACTAAATCATAACGTGTTTGGAGTTCATTTTGGGACTGGCACTTGACACGGTTGTGATGCAAACTGTTTACAGAGCACAGTGTTTGTTAGATTCATTCATAGTCCAGATGACAATGATTGATTGTTTAGTTTGTCATCAATTCTTTCAATTAATCATCATAAATTCCCCCTTTGCTTTGTATTAAGAATGTAAGTTGACCTACTTTTTTGCAAATAAAAAACATGTCTGCTTGAAATATTAGATCCTTGAATAGTTAATCTATATCAATACTAACCAAAAGGATCATTACTCCGATACCACAATAACAGACTTTTTCAACAATATTAGTCATTAGTCATTTTCCATACAAAATCATGTGGTCCTAAACTAGGCCTGATTGCTCTAAAACTATTTACAGAGGGTCTACTTTTGTAATTTTGTCCTATGTTTTTTAAAGTTCCCTTCACCATTTACCCTCTCGAAGTTGTATTTGGAGTGATCCGTGCATGTTTGAGCAACCTTTAATCACTCATTTTCAAGACGCCATTTAGCCGATCAATCCCCGCTGTTTATGGATAACCACTGGCATATCCTCACTGCAGCACTGTGTAGTCATTTTGGTGCCAATAAAAAAAAATAAATCTGCTGCTCGCTAGTGTGATGTACAGCTATCCATGTGAGGTGCCAACTCTTAGCTGGGATCACGTTTCCGTAGACGTCAGCTCCCACTGGGCACCGGAGTTTTCTAACACGGAACTCAGCAGACGGTTTTAGATGAATGCAGTGTTCCCTCGTTTATCGCAAGGGTCACGTTCTAAAAATGACCCGCAATAGGCGAAATCCGCGGAGTATAGTAGTAGTAGCTTTATTTTTTTACAATTATTCTATATGTTTTTGGCTGTAAAACCCCTCACCACACACTTTATACACTTTTCTCACATGGGCATTAACATTTTCTCACATTTCACTCTTGTTTAAACACTCTCAAAGTTCAAACCTTCGTAGGCACCTTTGTCGGTGCAGAACGTTTCATCGACATCGTGGGTTTTGTCGGGGGGAAAACTTGCAAACATACAGCACTTCAGAGTCACTACAGAACACACACAAGCACAATAAGTATACCTTCTCAAATGAGTATCTAGTTTTGAATTTTGATTATTATTTTGATGACCCAATACAGGATTTTGCAAGTGCGAGAAAGGGCCACTGACTTATATTTGTTTTGTATTATTTATGAACACGCGTGGTCACTTTCAGGCACCTGCTCTTGTATCCATATGCTCCTCATCTCTGAACGAAATAGGACAGACGCAGAGTTGTCTTTCTGTCTATCACTGGCTGAGAATTCCCCCAATACGAAACCCAACCCGACGGCCCTGTCCCGCTGCACAAATAGACAGTAAATTAGTTTCGCATGATAGTTTATTAAAAAGAACTTTGTGTATACAGCGGGTTATTGATGTGCGGAGAAGATTTATGGAGAGTATTCCCATTCGGCTCTCGTCTCCTGGGGCAAGGTGGGATTTACCGAGTCACCTCCAAAACTGTCACGCACACGAGCCAGAGAGTCCAAAACCAAACACAGCAAAAGTGACAATGTGAAATAGCTTCCATTAGGCAAGAAAACAAAAATAGCACAAATGTAATAGCTATGCAATTTCATCGCTGTCGCCGCGGTGTTAAGCCTCAGGGGGGAAAAGTTTTAGGTGTGCGATCCATTTGGAGGAGATGGGGTGTGGACAGTCATATGCTCTCTTCATTCTCCTAAGGATCCAGATGGAACGTCTCGTTTCCTCATCTCGTCTCCTTGTCTCCTCTTTCTTTCCTTGTCTGTCTTTTCTACATTCCACTTTGCTTCCTTGTCTCCTTACTTTTCTAAACTCTCAACTCACCTCTCCATCTTCGGCTTCTCTCTTCTGTCCTTCTTTCTCTTCTCTCTCCTCACTCTTTCTACTATCTCCTAAGCTGGTCTTCTCTCTCCTTCCTTCTTTGTCTTCTCTCTTCTTTCATTCCTTCTCCTCTCTCTCTCTTACTCTCTCTTTTGTGTGTCTCTACTCATTCCTTTCCTTGTCTCCTATCTCCGCTTTCCTTATCTTCTCTCCTCTTCCCTGTCTAATGTCTTTTTACCTCTCCTCTCTTTTTTGTCCACTCCCTCTTTCTTGCTCCATTTCCTCTATCTTCTTCTCTCCTCTCTCCTTTTGCCTCGTCTTTTCTTCCTTGCCCCTCTCTCTTTCCTTTTCTCCTTCTCTCTTCTTTTCAGTCTCTTCTCCCCTTCCCTGCCCACTCTTGCTTTCTCGCTCCTTCCCTCTCTCTTTCCTTCTGTCCTTTTTGATCTCCTCTCTCCTTCCCTATCCCCCACCTCTCTCTTTCTCTCCTTTTTGGTCTCTCCTTTCCTTCCTTGACACCCCCCCTCTCTCCCCTTCTTTCTTTTTTGAGCTCCTTCATTGCCCGCCACCTCCTTCTCTCATCCTCCTTTTTGGTCTCCTCTCTCCTCCCCCCTCCCTCTCTCTTTCTCTGTCTCCTTTTTAGCCTCCTCTCTCCTTCCTTGCCCCCCTCACTCTCACTTGTCACTCCCTCCTTCTCTCTCTCCTTTTTTGCTCTCCTCTTTCCATCCCTGCCCCCCTCTCTCTCCTTGTCTCCGTTTTGGTCTCCTCTCTCCTTCCCTCCCCCATCTGTGTCTCTCCTTCTCTCTATCTCTTTTTTGGTCTCCTCTCTCCTTCCTTGTCTCCCTCTCTCTCACTTGTCTCTCCCTCCTTCTTTTCTCTCTCCTTTTTGGTCCCATTTCTCCTTCCCTCCCCCATCTCTGTCTCTCCTTCTCTCTCTCTTTGTTTGGTCTCCTCTCTCTTCCCCCCTCCCTGTCTCTTTCTCCATCTCCTTTTTAGACTTCTTTCTCCTTCCCTGCCCCCCTCTTTCTCTCCTTCTCTCCTTTTTGGACTCTTTTCTTCTTCCCTTACCCCCCTCCCCCCTCTCTATCTCTCCTCTTTGCTCTCCTCGCTCCTTCCTTGCCCCCCTCTCTTTCACTTGTCATTCCCTCCTTGTCTCTCTACATTTTTGTCTCCTCTCTCGTTCCCTCCCCCATCTCTGTCTCTCCTTCTCTCTCTCTTTGGTCTCCTCTCTCCGCCCCCCTCCCTCTTGCTTTCTCTGTCTCCTTTTTGGACTCTTTTCTCCTTCCCTGCCCCCCTCCCCCCTCTCTGTCTCTCCTCTTTGCTCTCCTCTCTCCTTCCCTTACCCCCTCCCCCCTCTCTCTCTATCCCTCCCTCCCTCTCTCCTCTCCTGAATTCCTCCATGCTGCAGTTGACAAGCGCTCATCATCAGCAGGTACCGAAGCCCAGGAGGATCAGATTTCCCGCTCTCAGACACATAGTGCTACATGTGCATTTTCCCCCTGCGCTCGACGGTGTGTCACACAAACAGTGAGACAGATGCTAGGGCGCAGGTCACACTCACTGTCGGCTCGGGGCCTGACCTTGGCGCCGCGCTGGTGACTAATGAGTTACTGTAAGTCGCTCACATTTAACGAGGATGGGCTGATTAATCCATGACTAATTAAGTCTGTTAATTGTTACTGTTACTTGAGTGTGTTTAATGGACAAGACCACAGCCAATTCTCTTTAGAGGAAGAAATGTGATTGTTGAGAACCGCCCAGCCATATAATGACACTTTTTTTTTCTCTCAATACCATTATCTTTGTTATTTTTATATGCGCAATTTAAAAATCATTAAAAAAATATGAGGTTTATTATAGGGCTGCTTGATATTTTGCTGTAGAGAAGGAGAAAGAAGGAGAAAGAGGAGGGGATTGTCTTGTTATACCTTCTTTTTCCTTAGTGTGAACCTGGTTTTGTCCTGGTTTAGTCCTGACTAACCTATTTTTCCTCTCCTTTGCTCTTCGTCGCATTACACCATCCACACCCGCATCCCAAACCGTATTACCAAACACTAAACCTGTCTCATTTCACGCTGTAATTCTTAAACTCGTGTATTTCCCTGTTATTTTCAGATGTGGACGAGTGCTCGGAGGGAAACGGCGGGTGTCAGCAGATCTGCGTGAACATGATGGGCAGTTATGAGTGTCGCTGCAGAGAGGGCTTCCTCCTCAGCGACAACCAGCACACCTGCATCCAGAGGCCCAAAGGTCAGTCCCTGCACAGCAAGTGTAAGTCTGCTACCATGGCAACATACTTTCATTTCAACTTTACTCTCTCCAGTAGTTACTGCATGAAAACGCTCATTATTACTATCTGCCGTTTTGTGTATTAAAGTGGCTGTACCCAATTATTTTCATGTAGTTGAGCAAAATTAGTTTTTTCCTAGCGCAGATGTAATGTAAAAACAGCTCTTGCGATTAAAATGAGACTGTTTTCTGCTGTGTGATTGCAGCTAATTATAAGCCAATTTATCGTTAGAGAACCTGGAAGTGCTCTGCTACAAAATCTGGAAGTGTTCTGTTAGCATGCTAGTTTGCGTTACCGTGACAGACACCACTCTGGTCTCTGAGAGTTGTGAAAAGCACTTATAAAATCATTGCGGTGAATAATAATGATGCTAGGAACGCGTCAGGAAAAGGGAGAAATAAATTTGGACCAGATTGCACGCAAAAATGAACTAATTCTGTTTCCCAGTAAAAATCTGGTACAGCACTTTTAAGAGCTCATATTACAACTTTTGCAATCCATCAAAAATGTGCCAGAATTGACCTGTAAACATCGTGGGTGAGGTTCAAGTATCGCACAAGTATAAACACAAATGTACAGGCGTGTCATCGTTTCTATTTATCGCTTTAAACATCTCAATTTTTTCGATAATATCTTACAAAAAATCTTCCATCTTTAAGCCATGTTTTTTTCATTCGTCACTCAAATTGTATTTATTTTGTCTGCAAGAGTTAGGTAAGTGATCTTCTTCTTAGGGGACCGTGTCAATTACCTAAAACTGTCTGAAGACGGGAGACAAACGAACGCTGAAATGTTATTGGTCGGAAGACAAAAGAAGTGGTCTGTGATTGGCTTTAGCTGAATAAGGGCTTTGGTTATGTAAGAATATATGGGTATTTGTTTAAAGAAGACCTATTGTTCTTGTGTCTGCTCTATAGTAATAATCTCTGACACCTATGGATCGTTATGTTCTAATTTGCACATTTTAAATTGCAATATTCATCGAAAACAAGTCAGCTGACGTCCGCTTTAAAAAACTGCAGTGCCCAATGGGAGCTGACTTCGCTGTACAGTGGTCCCTCGTTTATTGCGGGGGTTAGGTTCTAAAAATAACCCGTGATAGGCGAAATCCGCAAAGTATCAGCTTTATTATTATATGTTTTGCAGCTGTAAAACCCCTCACCACACACTTTATACACTTTTCTCAAACAGGATAGACTCCTATGGACAGCTGCAGATCACATAGCGAGTAGTTGATTCGTACCAAAATAACTACGCGACGCTGCTGAATCCTGCGCGTGTCATCGATTAAGAAGATAAAACTGAAGAACGGAGTAAGTACAGCGCAGTGGGCGTATGCCGGTGGCGATGAAAACGGGGTTGAACGGCAACATGGCATCTTGAAATTTAGCGATTAAAGATTGCTCAACATGCATGAATCACTCCAAAAACAACTTCGAGGGGGTAAATGAGAAGGAGAAACAACTATAACATGGTTAAAAGCTCTGAAAAGTTGAAAAGTTGAAGGGGTTTGCTTCAAGTAAGACAGGACGTGTACAGTTGTGAGAATAGCGGCGCGCTGGTGGGGCTCAGTTGGCCTGTCTTGTTTCATCAGTCAGCAGCTTTAAAGGGATGGTGCAGCATTGTTAAAGGTGCTTGTAGGTACTTGGGGACACATAACTTTTTATCCACATAAGGCATCTCCACTGTGTTTGCAGAAGCAGGGAGAAACAAAAGCCAGTGATTTGTGCTGGAGGTACATGAAAGCAACTTTAAAAAAAAAACAAAAAAAACAACAACTAACAAGCCTGAATATTATAGCAGTGCAGCTCAGAGCAAAACAAATCCTTTTAACTTCAGCAACGTAAATGGGCCAGTCACTTTTGTGAACGTTAGAGCTGTATAAGTAGCTCTTGACATCAGAATACGTCCGCTGCGTGCTGACTTCATCTAATTACAAAGCGATTTATTACCTGAGAACCTGGACGTGCACATTCGCATGCTAGTTGTCTGATCGCTGTTTTGTCTCTCGTCGTAGTGATGCTCCGAAAATCATCATGTTAAAAATTAGATACAGTTTAACTTCGGTAACGTAAATGGTCCAGTGTCTCTTTGTGAGCATTTATTCCCTCCTTTGTGAGGATAAACAAACATAATCTCCTCACCAGCACGGTTATTGGAGACTTTATTGTCCATGAAATGTCCTCCCTGAATTTAACGTATCCTTCAGTGCTTCTGTGCAGGCTGGTTTGTGGTCAGGAGCACAGTCCAGTCCAGTTTCTGTGATTAGCCTGCTTTACGTTGATAAGTGAAACCCAAACAGCATAAGCAGAGCATGCAAAACGCATAATAGAGATAATCTGATGTATTTGTTGGCCAGTATTTGCACTTTTTAGCAGATTAGCTGTCGACTTTAAATCTCCAGCAGAGGGTGATACTCTGTTTTGGCTAAAAATATATATAAAGCTTAATCTGCACAGTTTACTATAAAGAGGACACAGCACAAATGTGACTGCATGGGTCTTTTATCCAGTTTTGTGTAGTTAAACCAGGTTGTGGATGAGTATATACAAACTGACCCAACATATTCTAAACAATCGGTATCGACAGCGGCTATGAAAAAACCCATATCGGTTCATCTCTGGTCCACAATGTACTGAAACCTGCCTGCTGTGAGTCATGTGTTTATCCGCTGTTCCACCACTCAATCCCAGTTCAAACAGGTGATACTTAATGGCAGAGTTGTTAGCACTTACGCTGTTACAAGGTTTAGCACAGATACTTGGCTTATACACTCATAGGTACATTTCCACTGGTGGTTTGGAGAAGTGCCTAACTACTTGTTTAAACAAAATTAAAGACACAGTCGCATTATACACAACATTCTATCACGAAACGATTTATCCCGTAAGTGTCTGACATTCAAAACCGCAGCGTATCTTCACAAGCTACTATGATCTGTGTATAAACTTGTAGCTGCTTTGTGAATCACTGCTTCTGTGACTAAAGGAGGGTTACATTTTTGGCCGGTGATGCAGCTCTCGAGCCAATTATTCCTTATCAAAGCCTTTTAAAAGAGTTCATGACTTGTGCACTTCTGAGTCCTTTTGTAGCACAGGATGAGCCCCAACAAGCCGGAAAGAAAAGCCAAGCAGCACAAGCATCTCCAGGTCTGAGGGGATAAAAGAAATCACGGATAAATGCTTTTTTGTTTTCTTTGCACACTGTTAAATTGAACCAGCGCAGAGCTTGGCAGCGGTTGTAGCTATGTGTGGAGTGGAGTGCGCCTGAGGGGGATTGAGAGCAGAGAAAACAATTAAAGAGCAGGCCAGTGGCAGACACACCTCCTGTTTACGGAGCATTCCTGTGGGATGGAGCAGTGACAGTGAACGCACCACGGCCACAGAGCTATAGGCTTACATCAGCTCCAAGAGGTTACAAGGGCCACGGTAGAAGGGACAGGGGAAAATGAAGTGTCCGTGCATTTACTGTTTCTACTGTTTAAAAGGAGACGTGTAGTGTAGTGTGAAATACTTTTATGGGCTTTGGAGCATGTTAAACTTCAAATTTGTATTCTTGCATGTTTGAGTAATGTTATATTGTCCTGCATTTAAAGCTTAAGTGCTGAGAAAATGTCTGATTTAATCTATCCCCCATATCTGCCCATGCGTCTGTGCTTATTATGTTCCTCAAAAATGTCTATCAGGACGGTGTAATCCCTCTTCCGTCCATTGAGCCTGTCTATCATTGACTATTACTGCTATATACCAGAAAAAAACATGTTTTGTCTTATTTAAGTTCTGTAACATATTTGGATTATGAAATGTAGAGGTTTTTGGGGTTTAATTGTAAAGTTTGACTCGTTCCCATGGTCCTGGTAGATGGGCCTTTCTGGAGTTTGCATGTTCTCTCTGTGTCCAGGTGGGTTTTCTTTGGGTTCTCTAGTGTCCCTCTTTACCCTAAAACACATGTGTCAAACTCAAGGCCCGTGGGCCAAATGCAGCCCGCCACGTAATTTTATGTGGCCCGCGACAAAGTAAATTAAAAGGTATGACTGTCTTAAAAGAGGAGGAGATACACAGTTAAACAGCCATTTTTTCATGTCTATGCAAATTCATATGCAATATTTGTAACTTCAATAAGTAATAAATATAGATACAGTTAATTAACAAGATTAAAACGTAGTGATATTTACCTTACAGTTACATCTGGCCCTTTGAGAGCAACCATTTTGTTGATGTGGCCCTCTGTGAAAATGAGTTTGATACCTCTGCCCTAAAACTTTGGGGTACCTGGTCATGAAGCTAGCTAAACATCTAAAGATTATTCTGCAGGGTCGTTGTTGAATTGTTTGCCCATGACAGCTATAGTTCGATAAAGCCATTCTATGAAATTTGAATTATTTATCTCACAAATTATTGCACAATTGTGTAATATTTTGTGACCCAAGCAGAATGTGTATCTCGTCTGTTTTCTAGTTCTGGTTGAGTGGGAGTGTGGTGACAAATGTGATCTAGCACTTGGCCTATTACACTGAGACAAACAACATGTTTATAGGGCAATAATCTGGTATAAAGAGAATACAAGAAAGTATCTGCTGTTTCCCCACTGTGTTATTACTGTTTTGTGGATTCTTGAATTATGACATAGCAAATTTCTAAACTTTCCCATATAGTTAAATACAACCGCACTTCTGCCATATAAAATGTACTGGGTAGCAGTGGTGAAGTGGGTTGAGCGTTTGTCCACCCACTGGGAGATATCCGGTTCAAACCTCCAAGACAGGCTGTAAACTACCATTCCCACACAGTCAAACAATATTGTGTCAGGAATGGCATCTGATTAAAAAAACAAAACAAACACCCAGCAAAATCACATTGAGGTCATTGAGGTCTGGTTAACTCTGCAACTAAACAATATAATGATATGGTTTACACAAAACCTACACGCTTTAGTATGTAATTTAAACAGTACGATCCTAAATCTAACCTAATGTTTATTCTTAAAACATGTTACAGGTTGGTGAGTTAGACTGTACTAGAAACTAAGAGACGAGAGTACAGCTGAGCTGTATAACCTGCACTGGCTCCTATTTCAAATCAGTGCAATTCAAATATTACTGATTGTGTTTAAATGTGTCACTCTATGGGTCCTATTTATTTGAGGGAGTTACTGCAGCTGTACACTCCACCCAGAGCCCTGAGGTCAGAGGTCAGCTGACCAGCTCCTGCTGTTGTGCCCAAAGCCAGACAGCACCCAAACTATGGAACAGCGCCCTCTGCCCGTCAGATCCTTGTAGTTTAAGGATAGATTGAAAACCCACCTCTTCTCCCTGGCATTTAATAAAAACTAGACAGGATATCTTGGTGTTTTATGTATTTTATTATCTGTATATTTGTTTTTTGGTAACTTTTTATGTGAAGCACTTTGGGCACCTGAAGTAGTTTTTAGATGAGCTATATAAATAAAATGTAATTAAACAGAATAATCTACTTGTTAAGTAAGATAGTGTAAAATACATTGTGACAAAATTAGGCAATACTGATTTTTTTTTTTTTTTTTTGGCAATCCAGAAGAATTATTTTAAAGCATGTTTCATAAAATATATAAACCCAAAATTCAACATTGTACAGATCTTCAAAACAGCATTGACATTATTATCAGTGATTAGATATATTGTCCATGTACAGTATGTATTGCTTTATTACAACACAAAGAAGCCAAATAGCTTTTCTCATCAAATTCATTATAAAATACAAAAAACATTTTAATTACTAAAACATAAAACTGTGAGACACAACTCCCAGTAAAACTATACTACTGAACGCTGGGAACTATTAGGTCGGCTGTTCAGAGGAAGTCCCTAAATTGTCCAAAATGAGGTGTTCCTTTCTGAGCTCCTTCTGGCCCTGGTGAACTGTCAATGTTGACGTTTCATATGCGCAGTGTTGTTTGAGTGGACCCAACAGTTGGATCGTATGTTTCAAAGTGCTACCACTAAATCAGC
This sequence comes from Periophthalmus magnuspinnatus, assembly GCF_009829125.3. Lineage (NCBI taxonomy): Eukaryota > Metazoa > Chordata > Actinopteri > Gobiiformes > Gobiidae > Periophthalmus > Periophthalmus magnuspinnatus. The sequence continues at coordinate 6,171,129 of NC_047132.1, forward strand.
TCCATGTCATATCTCCATGAGGGATGATCTAGTCACATCCTCTTTGAAAAATCACCCTCAGGTCCTGTTTAATGTGCCGTTTTTCATATTAATTTTGTCTCTATTGCTTCCAGATGAGAGCCATTTGGGCGGAGAGATTAAAGACGCCGTAAATCTACAAAGTTCCTTCACTCAACACATCAGCGGGACGATATTTTGAAAAGCTAACAGACAGGCTCATCTGCTTATTATTACTGCTCTTATTACAACTGTGGCTCTGAGGAGGAGGAGGGGAAGTGGGAGGAGGAGGAGAGTTTCAGGAAGGGCCCCAGTGCTTATTGGAAAAGAATGGGGCTGAAAAATTGAGATAATTAATGTCAGTATAACTTTAAAGTGGCTTTTTTCCCATGTTTTGAGCTAAATTTGTCTCGCTCCATTTCTGATTTATTGTAACAGCAGCGGTCAAAGTGAAATTGTTGTTTGTCGGGTGCGTTTTGTTGTCCGAGAATAAGCAAAGACACTGTTAGCATGCTAGTTGTTGTTGGCTTTGACTGCAAAACTCCACTCTGGTGTCTGAAAGTTGTGAAAAGCCCGTATAAACTTATCACTGTGAATTATTAGGATGCATACAGTAAGTGCAGAATAACTTTGGACCACTGCAAACCATTAAAATTTACTTGTTTGATTAGTTTTTTTAAGAATCAGTCTCTGTCTACATGGCTGCAGATTGCTCTTGTGTCTGGAAGAAGCCGTCGCAGGATTCCTCACGTTGTCCTAGTTTACTTACCTTGCACAGGAAGTTGGATTGTTGCAACATTTGAGTTTACAAAAATTCATCAGACCCTCGCTGATTTATTTGGGTCTACACAACTAGCCCATTGTGTCTCTGTTAGTGGATTCTAGGTCTTGCGTAGAGATACTACTCCATTGCAAACAGTCGAAGGCGCTGTACCTCATTTTTTAGACCTTAAATAGACGAAAAAACATAACTAGTTCATGATAAACAGTTTGCAGGGGTCTAAAGTTATTTCTTACTTATCAAATGCACTCCAAACATCCTAATTATTCACCACGAAGAGCTAACAACAAGTAGCATGCTAACAAGCACTTCCCTATTAATTGACAATAAAATGCTTTCTAATTGGATGCAGACATCGCCCAGTGGACTTACTTTGACCTCGAGATCTGTTTATACAATATATCTGAACTGATGTAACACAGATTTTGCTCATATACACGGGGAAAATATCTTAACTGAATTTCATCCAGAGCAGGTTTAGTCTAGGACACACGCTGGGTTCTGCGCTGACTTCAACGATTGATCCCCCAGACAGTTTTCCAAATGTCTCTCCCAACTCTTCACCCCAATTTCATGCTACTTATATCCCGTTGAATAAAGCCTGCAAGCTAAGTTAAAAAGTAAAAAAAAACACACATGGCAATACATATAGAGCCACTGCGGTTAAGTCTGAAGTTTGTGGTTCAGTCTCTGTACTATTAGCATTACACTCTGCTGTTTTAGTTTGTACTTGGGAAAGACACTTAGCCTGTATGAAAGCGGTCGTGTGAGAGAAGCTGTAACAGCAGAACAGTAGCCACATCTCTGACAGCACGCCCCAGGGCAACTGTAAATGCAGGAGTAGCTTACCACTACTGAGTGTGACTGAGATGTGTATAAATAGCTAAGTTCATTACTGCACCGCGGAGGGTTCAGCCTATCCATGACTAAAGACAAGATTATCGGCTTTTAGTTGGCATTTGATCAAATCCAAATCTGAGTCTACTGTAAGTATCTCCTCTTAATGAACATTTTCAGTGGAGAGTTTCATCATCACTCTCTGACTTTCTTAAAAATTCTTAATAATATAAATGACTATACAAATATAGGGGTGTGGCAAAGCAATTTTACTTTTGCAATAATTGTGAGAAGAATCATCACAAGTTTATGTTTTTTCACAATTATTTGACACCATGACCAAACAACAGTGATCAAACAATATCCTTTAAAATACAGTTTACAGTTGTCCCTCGCTATATCGCGGTTCACCTTTTGCGGTCTCGCTGTTTCGGGGATTTTTTAAGCGCAATTTTACATGATTTGTGACAGTATATGAACGCGCATTGTGTTGTGCGTCCTGATTGGCTGTTGGACTGTAGACCATTGTCCATCAGTCTCCTCCGTGCCGTGTCTCCTGTACAGTACAGAATGTGTTCTGACAAATTTACATAAATGTTCAAAGTGTGACTCTGAAGTGCTGTATGTTTGCAAGTTTTCTCCCCGACAAAACCCACAATGTCGATGAAACGTTCTGCACCAACAAAGGCGCCTACGAAGGTTTGAGCTTTGAGATAAATGTAAGAAAATGTTAATGTCTGTCTGAGAAAGTGTATAAAGTGTGTGGTGAGGAGTTTTACAGCTGCAAAACATATAGAATAATTTTAACGAAGCGATAAACGAGGGACCACTGTATTACCATTGCTCCATGTACCCAGCTTTGACAAAAATCAACTTTTCTGAATAAAGGTAGAGAAGGTTTTAGAGGTAATCATCTGCACACTGTTTTTGAATAAGACGTTTTGACTCCCATCCAGAAACTATTTTAAATTGGATGGTTCTGGTCTGACATACTAGGATTTATACTGCACGAGGCTAAATAAGTCCTGCTTCTCAGTTAATGTGACATAAAATGCCAATAGCTAGTTTTACATTTTGAATAAAATAGTAAAAGAAAAATATAAAATCTGTCAACTGGACAAAAAGTTGTAGGAGTGAAGTTGTTTCTTCAGTTCTGGTCAGATTACTGGTGGACACTGCCTTATATCTGTGTGAAGGGAGGAGCTACTGACACTGAAACTAGTACTATGGACGCCTGAGGGATTACACAAATATTGAAAAAACTGCTATTGTTGCTCCTAAAATTTGCATGTTTTTCCCTTACAATTATATTCTGACCTGAATAATTCTATTAACCAATTTCCCTTGACATCCCTAGAATAATTTAAAAATAACAGTAAAGTTTGAATGTGCCAAAAAATCTAATCTGTCTTGTGAAGAATTCCTAAAAAAAAAGCACGTCTCTTGTGCTTTATTGTTCATTAAAAACATGTCCTCCTCCTCTTTTTTTTCTCCTGCACGGGCGGGTCGGGCGGGTCAGGTGGTGTTTGGCAGGTTGTGAGGGGGTGAGGCCTGGCGGGACCCCGTGCTCTCCGTCCCGCTGCCGGTGAGTCGCTTGTTAAAGGCGAGCTGGTGCCAATTAGACTGTGGGGGTCTGCCATCCGCTCGGCTAATGACAAGTCTCCAGCCTGCCCCCTTCTCCCCCCCCACCACTGGTCGTCTGGTCCGGCCGATATGTAACACTTCATTTATTTTCCCCCAAATATTTCTTCTAGTCGAGGCATGGCGTCTTTGAAAAGCCAGTCAAGGGTGCTTAGTGGTTGATCGCAATGCCATTTGGGTCAAAAAGTCACCACCGTCTTTGATTTATTGTCCTTTTTATATAGGAAGACGCAAGAGACATAAATATTGAATATATACGTGCATGGGAGAGTGGATTCAGTGCATTGGAATTCAGGAATTTCTAGAGACAAGCCAAGCCCATTATCCGTAAATGCATATGTTTTTGCTATATGTTAGATCAATTACTTCAGCTGCCTTACGTAATACCCATGATTTAAATCCATTTGCTATCTGCTAAAACAAATAGGAACTTTATTTTATGTGATAGTAACAAGCACGAATAACTTAACTTCTCTCTGTCAATCTATGGCCGAACGCTGCAGTGGCTAGAATGGGAAATCGTCTCGCTTTGTGAATGTAGGTGCTTAGGTTAACATTGCATGATCACATATCAAAATATACTGCAACTAGACTGGATTTTTATGACCCCATGGACAGTGAAATCTCATCCTAAATCAATGAAACCGACGTTAGTGAACATTAATTACACGTAGCCGACTTGTTCCAGTAAGAACACGATATTGCGTTGCATTGGTGATAGCTGCATACATCAAGCACTGAGGTTTAGAAATGGAAACCTTATAATCATGAATTGTCCATAAGTTACATATTATGACTTTACCGTAAGTGAACTGGTTAGGGGTTTGAGTCCCTCATGTTCATTTGGAAGGGCAGCTGACACAAAGAACATGGAATTAGGGTTGATTGTGATTTTTCTAACAAGTGCTGCAATTTATTTATTTATTTGGTTGGAACAATGGACGTTAATGAACAGACATGATTCAACATGAACGTAAACACACCAGATTATCGCCAAAGGATCATTTGTATCCGTTGTCCCAAGAGCTGGGGTCACAAAAGGGTCAACATAAAATAAAACATGCAAACTACACTCATTGCACATTTGACATAGTTGTACATTACACTCATTGCACAGTTCCCGTTATTGCACAATCCAACATATTGCACATTCCACTCACTTCACAGTTCCCATAATTGCACTTTACATTCATTTCACATTACATTCATTGCACATTACAGTCATTGCACATTACACTCATTGCACATTACACTCATTGCACATTACACTCATTGCACATTACACTCATTGCACATTACATTCATTGCACATTACACTCATTGCACAGTTCCCATTATTGCACCATACAAAATATTGCACATCCATTCATTTCACAGTCTCCATTATTTCATTCAATTGTGATGTGTGATTCTGTTCAAAGTTCACACTATAAGGAGCGTTAACATTTGAGAAAAGACTGAAATCTGAACTGCAAAAACTAATGCAACATTCACATGTATTTCAGAATATCTTTGTAGACGTCTAAACTACAGGATCAACAGCTGTTTATACAGAGTAAGACAGGATATTTGATTGCTTCCAAGAAAATTGTCCTTAACATTTAGATTTTTTCTGAGCACTGATGATTACAACCATTCAAATTATGATTTAGATTTGATTGTAAAATATCTGAGAAGTACTCAGCATTTGCATTTGTGAATCTCAAAAAGAAATTAAACTAGCGTAAGGAGAGACATGTTTACTATATTCTAAGTCAGGGGTGTCCAAACGTTTCTCATTAAGGGCCACATATAAAAACACAGACAAAGCTGAGGGCCGATTGAGGTCCATAGACTGGTCACCAATGCAGTGAATACTTCAAATCTGTATTATTATTACAAGTTAGACTGAACCACTAGACCTTTATTCATGCTTACATCCTCAGTGGGACACATTAAATATTTGAGATGGGCAGTAAGTAGATTTTCAGAAATGTACAGTAAAAAGTGCTGTTTAACGTAGTATGGGCCAGTTCACATGGAAGATTGAGGGCCAAGAAAAATTGGTCTAAGGGCCGCATTTGGCCCACAGACCACAGTTTGGGCATGCCTGTTCTAAGTCATATAACAGCACAAAATTGTTAATATATTTTTATTTCCAATTGCGGTCTGGGGGCATGTCATGGTGCAAGATAAGAATTGATGAAGTTTGATACTAACCCTAACCCTATACCTTTACAATAGTTGGTCTTAATGATGAGCAATTCAACTTGACACATGCTTTAACTTAAATAAAATGTGTGCGTTTAAATGTGCAATAAATTCAAACAATGCAATAAAATATCAAGCACCATTTTCAAATTATCCCACGATCGTTATCTCTTTTCTGTTCACTATTTTAACGAAGTAATGACGTGATTATAGCAAAAATTTATCGAGCACATTTCCTATGGCGTGTAAATTTAAAAACCGGTCTCCGTTGATGTATTTTATTAAAACACATTATGACACTGAGATAGAGCAGTCACTTGTAGTTTTGATTCTGTCACTCTTTAAATGAAGTCGTATTTTGGATTTATTGTCTGAAGTAAAAGTTCATTGTGGGTTATAAATTGTTAAAACTAGCTCCACATGTGGTTCTGTTTCTCATTTCTCGCTCTGCTTCTATGATTATATTAGCTCAAAATGTTCGGAACTGTCTTTGCAGCATTCATCCACTGTCAATAAAAAGTTCTTCTTGTGTTTACAACTTTCCCAAGCTCCCTGGAGAGTTGTTAGCCCCTTGTGTAGTTAATCACATCCTCTCACGCATGTATCCAAATAATACAAAAGTACTGCAAATACCACATTGATCTTAAGGGTTCTTTATCGACGTAAGATTTTATTTACGGCAGCGAGAAATGAGGATGAAGAGTGGAAAGAGACATTGAGTAATTTTGGAGCGTTCGGCACAGATCCCTTCGGTCAAAGTGCAGGACAGCTGTTAGAAGTATTCACTATAGTTTAAGGTGTACTTTGCAACTTTTCTGGCGAGGGGTCCAACTTCTCCTGGGAATGTTCCACAGTCTAGCATTAAACTTTCATTACAGTTGTTTATTATTGCTTGAAAAACATGTATTCTTACTGTGAATAGGGTCTTCTCTCCGCACATCTGACCAAATGGCGACACCTGAACGTCTCCTAAAATATCAATTATTTTAATGCCATACGGTGGAATCTGATGAAATATCCATGGAAATAAACAGGTGGTGTACCCTTATTCAGAAAGAAAGTCACGCAGTGTGCCTTTAAGAAAAACCTGATAATAATAAAAATGTATTTAAAAAGTGGTGGTTTAGTTGTGTTTGTTTTGCTCCATTGCTATGGCGTTTTGCTAATTCGGTTGCTAGTATTGTGTAGTATTTTGGTATTCACTGTGGCTCCCCTCTCGCTGCCTCTCAGTGGGCCTGCCTGCCTGTCTGTGCCCTGGCCACACTACTGTTTTTACAAGTGCACAAGTGGCTGCTCCATTGCTCTGCAGCCAGCCGTATAACCAGCTCTTTTCCTATTCTGGGGAAGTGGAGCAGAGGGAACGCCCCGTGCTCCCGCTGCTATCTCTATGAGTGTGTGCCTCTACTGCACTGACTTCTGACCAGAGACATATCCTGTGTCCACTACTGCTAGGGCTGGACATTAGAAAAACAAGCAAAATGTGATGTTGAATTTCAGACAATTATAATGCAATTTTCCATTTTCTATTTTATAACATGGTCATAATCATACAGCAGTGATATGTAGTATTTATACGCAGTAATTTGTTTTGGACTAAGCTAAAACTTTACCAATCGATGGGTGGGAGACATAAATCCCCTAGAATATTGCGTGTAATTTGTAATAATAAAAGTTCATACATTTGTTCATTGTTTTTAACTAATTGATTACTACACCTTTAGCATATTACAAGTGTCATGATATCAAACTTTCTGAATGATGAAGTCATTTTGTGAAAATAAACAGCCACTTTGCATTTAATTTAACTTTTTTAGAGCAAATATTGACTGGGTTGATCTAGCTGCTAAGTCTTTTACAATTATTATTTATTGAGCTCTTACGATTATAAAGCTGACATCAATGACTTGCACATTTGAAATCGGAATTCTTTTCAGCAACTGAGTGCGGCCATCTTGTTTTTTTGTGTGTTTTTTTTCTGTTTTCCACCATCGTTCCATCCACACTATGGACTCTCCATGCTTCAGACTCCTGTAGTGCTGCATGTCACTTATCACTTAGAGTTAGCATCAGTAGAGACGTGGGAGAGGGCACAGCTCCTTTGGGACTCCCCCTGTGTCATGTGCCCTTGGTCAGGCCGGAGCAGGGTGAGAGGAGGGTGGAGGAGGGGGGTAAGTGTAGGAGGAGGGGAAGAGGAGGTGCAGGACGGGGGGTGCATGTCCAGCAGGTGCTCACAACTGTCACTCTTTCGAACATGAGACCCCATGCATCCATTATGTAAATCCACTCTGTAATGACTGCATACATTATTATATGAGGAATGTAGAATGAAGCACTGAAATCACTGTATCATTTATAAGCACTTTGTACTTTTTATATAATTTAGAGGTGTCTATTTTGTAACAGTATCATTTCTAGTATTTATGGTATGTGGGACTGCACAATTTTAGAAAGTACAGTATTGCAATTGTGATTCAATATAAAGAACATTATTCTGTTCAGAGTGCTTCGAAAAACTGGAATAAGTAGTTGTTTTTTTAGCAAAGTTACATTGTGATTTCGATTTGATACATTATGTAGAAAAAAAGACACCAAATAAATCCATCCAAATGTGTGAATGATGCAGGCGCCTTCACTCGTCTCGGTGACACTGTGAGGATGGGTTGACCCTTGTTTTGGTTGGCCTGCTTTGGTCCTGTCTAGTCCAGATTTTTTCAGGTTTAGTGGATGTTTGTTTTGAATGTGGTGTGAAGTGTGAACATACTTACCCTTTACGTAAATGTTTGTGTCATTTGTATTTAGCGAAAATATTTTACATAATTAAGCCCCCATTGAACATTATCTGTGCTCCCTCCTAATCAGACATACAGTAGTTGGTTGGGGCATTTCATATATTATGTTGGCGTTTCAGAGATGAGGTAGGTCGTACTGATTTTATTTATTAAAAGTCAGTTTACATAAACATAATATTTTTAAATACATCTTGATTGGGATTCAGTAAGCCAGCAATTGACTACCAAAGTGTAAGTTGTTTTGATCATGTAAATTGGGCAGTCAAGTGGTAGGTTACAGTGCAGTCTGTGGTGCTTTTAGCATAATGCTAACCGCTTGCTAGCCACATCAAAGTCTTAACTCGTGCTCAGGAAGGATCATCTTTGCGTGTCTAGAAACCTTAAAGGATCAAAAGCGGGTCTATATCTATCTAATCTGATAAATCATAATAGCCATGATTCAAGATTACTTTTGAAAACAACAATAAATCAATTGATTGATGCCTCCTCTGCAAAATGTGAATAGTTCTTTGTTCATTTCACAAATAAAATAGAGATGATAAGACATCACCCCACAGACAATGTAGATATTTTGTGTAAGTCCACCTCCAAATTGGACAGTTTTGACAAAATTACAAAAACTTACAAAAACTTATTAATCATATTAGCTCTTCTAGCTGTCAGTTAGACATCATACAATGGTTGGACAATGCAACACGTATTTGGATCCAGAATTATCGTTCAAACAGTTCTTAAAACTTTAAGCAAAGGAGTGCCCCAAGGCTCAATTTCGGGCCCACTACTTTTTACTATATTTTTTCATTCAGTTGGTTGGAATTTAAGAGAAAGTCTCATACATTTATGTGCAGATGATACTGGTTTGTATACAAGAGCTCCCTTTGCTGATCAGGTCATTTTAAAAATTTGGTAAGCTTCTAATCAAATCCAAAATTCCCTCAAAAATCTTAAATTAAAATTAAGTGCAAATAAAATAAGTATATGATTTTTTTTTTTTTTTCTAAAAAACATTTATGTGATGTGCAAGGTACAAATCATTTTACATTAAATGCTACATTAATTAAAAGAATCAACACCTATAAATATCTTGAGCTTTGGCTTTATAATAACTTATCCTTTAAAATCTATACAGTGTTTTTCTCAGAAGAGAACAACACTGTATAGAATGTATTTATAAGGGACTTCTGCTAGACTGCGTGAATATCTCACTTGTTTGTTGAACTTTGATATGGGAATGAAAAAAACAAAACTTGGTGCCACAAATGCACTAATCTGGTGCTAAATATTTATAATCAGATTTAATGTTTTAAATGATCCTATGTAGTTATTTGTTGTGTTAAATGAATGCCTCCAAAGTTTTATAAAAGTCATTTTCTATACACTGGTCCTCTCTTGTTTCACTTGTTCTCCATTATGAACCAATAGTAGCTTTCCACAAGCTTCACTTCTCTGTCCAGTTTTGTTCACAATTTACATGTTTCCAATTGGTCATATTTTGAGAAAACATCATCTTAATTTACATTGTTATGCAGACAACACACAACTTTACTTACCTCTGGCTAATAATGGTCCCAATGCTTTATCCCATTGCTTTATCATGTGTCTCGATGATATAAATGACTGGTCACAAAACCTTTTCTCACAAAACAAAAATAGACAGAAATCTTGTTATTTTGTCCAACAAATACGAGGAACTGTTTCAAAAAACATCTTGGGAAATTATCCTCCCTCGTAAAACTGCCTGCAACCTTGGAGTGATCATTGACACAAACTTCACCTGTGACTCTCAAATTACATGAATAGCTCAAACTTGTTTCTTGCAAATTAGAAACATTGCAAAAATTAAACGTTTTCTTTCACTTGCTAACCTAGAAAAAAATTGCCCCTGCTCTTCAAGGCTAGATTTTTGCAATGCATTATATGCAAGTACCAAACTGTTCAGATTCTTGACTAATAAAAAAGACATTGACACTAGCCTCCATACACTGGCTCCCCATCAACTTTAAAATAAATTTAACCATTGTATTAATAACTTAATGGCCTTGCCCCATATTGTATTACTGAACATCTCTGTCCCTTTGTCCTGTTCGGTCACTTGATTCTTCAGACAAGACCTTCTCATCGTACCCCTCTGGACTCCACACTAGAGAGGACGTCCCTTCTCTATCAGAGCCTCAGAGCTATGGAATATCTTACCTAAGGAACTAAGGATGATTGATTCTGTTGGTACTTTCAACACACTTCTATAGAAGGGCATTTATACAGTAGCACAGTTATGCCTTATGCCTGCTTTGTATTTGTACGTAACGCACTTTGCAACTAAGATAAATTAAGTAAAAAAATAAATAAAGTTATTATTATTATTATTATTATTATTATTATTATTATTATTATTATTATTATTATTATTATTATTATTATTATTATTATTATTATATACTCCTTGTTTATACTTGATTAAAACACAAATGTGATTTGTTCTAAATAATTTTGAGTGAAGTAAACTGTTTGTGAATCCAAAACAAAAGGTGTCTGTAGTTGTACCTTTGCCCTCTCCTGGCGCTTTGTCTCCCTCCATGGCATACATTTCCTGGGGGCTTGTTTGTGGCTCGTGGTTCTCTCTGAATTCCACTCAAATGAGCAGAGCCAGAGCCGAGCCTGTGGGACTGTCAGCAAACCAAGCACAGGGCCAAACACTGCACTGCCCGAGTGACCAGCTGCGTACTCCAACTCCCTCACTGCATCTGTGTACTAAAGACATGTCACAAAACAAAAAGAATACTGCGAAGAGAGCAAAGTGATGCTCAGTTTCAATACCACAATAACAATGTAGAAACTAGTCCTAAACATTGAAGTCCTCTCTCCCTTTTTATATTCGTTTTTGTGTACTATATTGTATTTTCAAGGCCTGTCATAGCACAAATAAGTATCTTAAATTTTTAAAATAATTCAGAAAAAGCCATCTAGAAACACATATTTATTTACCTTTCAAAAACCTGTGCAATTAGTGTTTACTCCGATACTAAAATGTGAAAATATTACTATATTCTATACCAATTTTCATACTACAATGAGAATGAGACTTATATATCTTTAAGTACAAGCATAATACTTGCTCAAATTATCTTGTTTCGATATGAGTTTCGGTAACTGCATTTCGATATTCGACAACCCATAATTGCGCAAATCGTCACTACTCTTTCCGCCTCTGCTCCTTTCCCATTCTCCTTTCCATGCTCTGACATTTTTATCCTCCTATTAAAACTTTTAAGGGCCCATTATCTAGGAGGAAGGAATGTTGCTTTAATAGTGTTGTGGCTCCGCGCTTAGGCCCCTTCTTTTCAGTTCATAACTAACCGTAATGTTCTCCAGTCCAGTCAAACAACAGTCCGTCTCCCTTTAGGAACTATATGACAGACTGTTAACCCTCCTTAGACTACCCTACGCACTTCAGACCATAAACCCTCAACCGGGCCACACTACTTCACTTCTTTTGTCTCCTTTGGTCCGCTACAAAATCCCTTTAAACTCCCACAATGCCCTCCTCAGATCCTTTATGTTAAGATCACAGGAAGTTCTGATGTTAGCGTGCGTATGACGGGTTTTTACGTTTTGCTAATTTAAACAAGCTTTGGCATTTGGTAACGTTATGATCGCCAGGTAACAGCTGTGGAATTACCTCTATTTACGTCATGACTGGTGCCCGTGTTCAACCAGGAGGTACAATTATGAATGTTCCCAAAATAATAACTTTTTTTTAACTGAAATACAATGTTTAAAATAGTGATGTAGGCTGTTTGAGTAAAATTCTAACCTGTCATACGCGCTTTAAATGTCTATAGTGTGGAGTTCGGCAGTTCGTCGGTAAAGAGTTGTTACCCGCTGTGCCCGGTTTACTGTTGTTTGTTTTTCCTTGTGGCTTTTGGGCAGTTTTACAGACAGCCTGCAGCTCCTGTGCAACCTCTGTGCTTGGATACAGATGTTGTGGTGGTGTCGGGAAATGGATTGTGAAAGCTGAAATCTGTTGGTTTGGAATCCTCATTGGAAAGGAAAATTACCAAATATGTCTGATAAAAAAGTCAGAAAAGGTACAACAGGGTAAGAGTGGCACGGTGCCCACCAGGAACAGGGTAACCAGTTCAAACCTAATGCAATTGTTTCCTGTTGATGTTGTGTTTATTTTTTGAGGTCACCGTGCACATAATGAGTTTCTGTGGGATATATATGTAGGGTTAAAAATGTCAAGTAGCCATTTTTCAACAATAAAAGCAAGTACCGTATGTTCTGGAGTATAAGTCGCACCGGAGTATAAGTCGCACCGGAGTATAAGTCGCACCAGAGTATAAGTCGCACCAGAGTATAAGTCGCACCAGAGTATAAGTCACACCTGAGTCACACCGGAGTATAAGTCGCACCAGAGTATAAGTCATACCGGAGTATAAGTCACACCAGAGTATAAGTCACACTGGAGTTTAAGTCACACCTGAGTCACACCGGAGTATAAGTCGCACCGGAGTATAAGTCACACCAGAGTATAAGTCGCACTGGAGTTTAAGTCATACCTGAGTCACACCGGAGTATAAGTCACACCGGAGTGTAAGTCGCACCGGAGTATAAGTCGCACCAGAGTATAAGTCGCACCGGAGTATAAGTCGCACCAGAGTATAAGTCGCACCAGAGTATAAGTCACACCTGAGTCACACCGGAGTATAAGTCGCACCAGAGTATAAGTCATACCGGAGTATAAGTCACACCAGAGTATAAGTCACACTGGAGTTTAAGTCACACCTGAGTCACACCGGAGTATAAGTCGCACCGGAGTATAAGTCACACCAGAGTATAAGTCGCACTGGAGTTTAAGTCATACCTGAGTCACACCGGAGTATAAGTCACACCGGAGTGTAAGTCGCACCGGAGTATAAGTCGCACCAGAGTATAAGTTGCATTGGAGTATAAGTCAGACCAGAGTATAAGTCGCACTGGAGTATAAGTCACACCTGAGTCACACCGGAGTATAAGTCACACCAGAGTATAAGTCGCACCGGAGTCTAAGTCGCACCGGAGTATAATTCGCACCAGCCAAAAAATGCATAATAATGAAGACAAAAGCATATATTTCACATATAAATTGCATCTGAGTATAAGTCAAACTAAGAAAAAAGGGCGACTTACACTCCACAAAATACGGTAATTGAAAATCTACTGCTTGCTACCGTGAAAAGCTACTACGAAGAGGCAGCGTGGTTTCTCCCATCAACCCAAAACACGCACAGTAGGTAAAATCCGCCAGTAAGGTAGACTTCGCTCAAGACCTGGCGATAGTGGCACTGCTCCTGACAGGTTGTCCCAGCGGCATTGAAGGAGTTGTATTATGTATAAAGCATAGACCCCATTGGCCCTCTCCATCTTGCAATGGTAAGATTAAGTGTACAGCTCTGGATTTCACCATGGGGGTAAATGGTGGGTAAATGCTGTATCCAAAAAAATCACTACAGCTTCAATGAAACTATTGGTTACTGACCACTTGTGGCTGCTACATTTGGCAGTGTCTTACAGCGCTGCAGAATCAGAACAGAACAGAACAGATAATATGTTTTGAGGTCATTCTAATAAAACTATTTTCTTCCTTGGTCCATCACTAACCCCTCTTGCACTCTCCATATTAACCTTCTTCTACCACTTTTATTCAGCGGACTTGATAATCGCAGCTTGCTTGGCTCTACTGTAATCATTTCTGTGTAAACAATGTTTTATTTGTGCAGCGGGACTTGCCCTGAGCAGTGGGCCGTGATCTTTAGCCTAATAGTGTTTGTAATGGGACACAGAGGCTCTGCGCTGTCTCTGCTGCAGATTTGGGGAGCGGGTTGGGCTGCACTCACACTTGTGGCTACTGTGTGCACTCAAACACTCCCACATGTTTTCTTGGTTAATTGCCGTGTTCCTTTTTTCTTCACCGCAACTGCTGTTGTTCAGACGACGCCTGTCAATGTCGGGGCTCTGCGCCGGTTTGAAAAGCCCCCCTCCTCCTCTCGTCCTCCCCTCTCCTCCTCCTTCTCCTCCTCAAAGACTGCTTCTTATTTCCTGTCCAGCTCCGCGCCGCTTTGTGAACGATTTTTATTAGCTTCTATGTGCGGAGTTATGTTTTATTGGGAAAAGTGGGTAGAGTAGCTTAATATGTTCTCAAGTTCGAATAGTTGGGTGAAAAAGCTCAAGTACTGGGTAAGCTCTCTAAACGTCTAACTTACTTGTCCATTACTTTGCCAGAGACGTTCCACAGAATGGCATTCAGTCAATCTATCTTTCATTTATTCAGTTACTAGAGTTTTATTGCTCAAAAATACCTTGACAAACATGCATTCTTCACCTCTCCACAGATCTGACTCTAACCTGTCGTAGTGTGTCATCTCCTTCTTTCCATGATAAGTTTTGTGCTTTATTTTGGAACGTTCTAGGCAAAGCAATAACATCTCCACTGAGACAAGGAGGAGGCTTGCCAGTTACGGGATTGTCAAAAATATAGAGATATCGGTTTCAGAGTGATGAAAATTCAAGTCTTATGTCCTTTTGAGTGGGAAAAAGTCCTCGAAATGTCACATGAAGTTGAAACTCATGAATAGAAATTTGCTACTCATTTGAGCAAGTATTAAAAAGTGAAAAAATACACGAAGAAGACCAAATTGTACCTTTCCATCCTGAATAGTTTTTGAATGGTCTTAAGAATAAGATCTTATTTGAGGAGTGTTTTTATTATCACTGCTGTATAAAAAATAAGTACTGAGCTCTTTCCCTTTCCAATCAAATTAGAATATCAGTATCGTGACAACACTAGCATGCTACAATAATACCACTCTTGTATAACACTTTAATGGGGTAAATCGAACCCACTGCAGCCTGCCTTTTCCATGGGTCAGCATTTTCGCAAAGCCAAAATGATTTAGATTTTGTCATTTCTCTCCTGGCACCTCCTGACGAAAGGATGTTTTTCTTTCTGTTTCTCATCGCTCGCAAATTACAAAAAAAAAAAAATCTTGGCTAACATTGAAGGAAACTGCCTCGCTAGCTGCACATATACTTCTACAGTGAAAGGGTCATTGTGTCAACACGTTTGCCTTTTATTGGTCCGTTGAGACTAACACTGGGGCCTATACATTTAGTTCCTTTTCCTGACATGCAATTGATGGATGGTCCCGTTGCATTGGAGTGTAGGGGTACCACCGCGGATTTCAGGAACGCATAATAAAGCCATAGTAAGTGATCTCGAGTCCGTCGGGGTAGTCTAGCTGGAAACTCAATCCGTTCTTAAGTGGAGATGTCTGTTTCTGAGGGAATGGTTCGATGAGTTTCTTTTTTCCTCAAATCTGCGTGAGTGGTTGTACTTGAAAGTGGCGCTCCGTGTTGATTTTCATTCATGGTCACTTCACTGCGGCGCTGCTCTGCATATTTCCTCTCCAATCCTTCACACAGCTGAAGTCGCCGTGCGTGTTCGAAACCTAGCCTTGCGTTCAGACAGAAGGTCATTGCGGAGTTAGTGGTCCCATATGTCTGTCACTGGGCAATTTTAAAGTCTTGCGCTATCAATCGGGCTGTGAATGTATTTAAAGGTGCACTCTGCAACTTCTCAACCTGCTTGTTTCCATGGAGATGGTTTTGCTTTGTCTCAGTTATCCCCATGGAGACAAGCAGGTGAAGCCACTAAACCAGGTAATGTGCTTACAGTAAAAATGTATAGTTTTTTAGCAATGCAAGCAAAGAAACTACACGAAGACAAGCACAAGGTCGACCCACCATAATAAAAGTTACATAGTGCATCTTTAAATTTCAGGAAGAAGAATTTAACTCCCAAAAATACATGTATTTAAAAGAGTGAAAAGTTTTAATACAGGTATGAAGGCTGAGTGGCGTGCAGTGGTCCCTCGCTATGTCGCGGTTCAACTTTTGTGTAATTTTGCATGTTTTTTTTTGTTTTTTTTTGCGACATACATACATGCATTGTGTTCTGCGTCCTGATTGGCTAAGAGACTGTAGACCATTGTCCATCAGTCTCCTCCGTGCCGTGTCTCCTGTACAGTACAGAATGTGTTCAGACAAATTTACATAAATGTTGGATTGCAGTGTGACTATGAAGTGCTGTATGTTTGCAATTAGTTTTCTCCCCGACAAAACCCACAATGTCGGTGAAATGTTCTGCACCGACAAAGGCGCCTACGAAGGTTTGAACTTTGAGAGAGTTTAAACAAGAGAGAAATGTGAGAAAATGTTAATGTCTGTGTGAGAAAAGTGTATAATTTGTATGGTGAGGGGTTTTACAGCCAAAAACATATAGAATAATTGTAAAAAATAAAGCTGATACTTCGCAGATTTCGCTTATTGTGGGTTATTTTTAGAACGTAAGACCTGCGATAAATGAGGGACCACTGTATACCTAATCTGTTACATTCCCAAAGATCTTGTGATTGGGTAAAATCTTATTCAAAGTTGAACTAATGTTGTGGTTAGGGGAAATTCTCTTATGCATATTTTTAAGTAGATTAGAAAAGTGGAATTGCAATGTAAGGTTACAGACTGTATTATGTAACACTTACTGATGTGGTAATATCTTCTTTTTTGCCTAAAGTAGCTCCAACGTTGTTGTTTGAAGCGCCATAACACTGTAGGTAACACCCAGTGACAGAGGGGGATCAGCTGCTGAAAGAGCGACAAGCTAAGGTCCACAGTTCCTTCTTCCATATTCACACAGTCTGCATCCTGCTGTTTGGAGGTTCTTGCATCACTAGAAGAAAAAAAAAACATGTTGGTTAAAAATTCAAGCTGTCAAAGCATTAATGGACGTGAATAATTCAAACAAATTCATGCATCATCCACAAATTAGCACAGATTAATCACACGGCTCATTTTGACCAATCACATGCGTATGTTGGGCTGGGAGGTTTACCTGACGAGACAAACTCTGTTTTTATCGGTTAGAAACACAGTTCAGCTCTGCTCCATGCGGCAAATCAAACCAAAGTCACCTCAGAGATCTGGAGTTAAACACCTCGTGCTCCGTCAGGACAATAACGATCATGTGTGAGTGTTAAAACGAGTAAAATGGGCCAACGTTAAGAGCTTGTATCTATCACAGTAAGAGCCAGTTACACCCGCAAATGGCAATGAAGGACCTTTAACCCCACTAACCTGTCGTTTGGTCATGTACATTTATTTCAAACATGTGGTCACACAAATCCACTTGACTTAAATTATAGCCAGTTGTGCTTTAAAATAATTAATTTCAATGTGTGGAATAATTTAACAGCACAATTATGTACTTTGAGAAGTTGTATTCTTTTATTTATTTATTGCTTAAATGGTTAATGATGAATTTTTAATTGTATGGCTTCTTTTCAGCATTTCCATTTTTAATATGTGCTGTGATAGATTTGTGATAAGAATATTGCACTTAGACAAAATCAAAAACCTTCTATTCCAAATCCTCCCACTTTATTTTTTGGTACATTTTGTAAACACACAATTCCCAAAGTGCTACACTGAGACACATAACAATAAAACATTGTATCTTACTAGTCCTAAAACAATAAAACCAGTTAAATAAAAGCAAAAAAACACACGAAATAACAATTAATTAATGTAATAAATAAAAAGTAAAAAACATAACAATAATAATTCAGACATACAAAACATATCTTGCCTATGTGATCCAGAATACCTGCTTCTCCAGTACTTACGAAAATCAAGTCTGGTCACCATTGTATCTCCCCGTTTTCCGAAGAGCATGATTAACAGTTGGATTAGCCAATCAGGGATGCACACGGTCCATGTCAAAACAAATATGGCTGCTTGTGAGGAAAAAATATCACAGGGAATTAATAAACATTGCGGGTTTCTGCAGAATCAATGAGCAAAGCACTGAACTCTGTTAATCTGAGGTGAGAGAAATGTCCTTTTATTCCAAATGATAGTTGGCCAATGAGCTTCTTTGTTTCACATGTGTTAGTGAAAAAACCTTTAGATGCGAAAGAGGCCGTGGTGTCCAGATATCCCTCTGCATAAAAAATAAAGAGCGATATCATTCTGGATTTGCAGGCAAAAGTAAATCAATCTGAACCTATGAAAACTATTCAAGCAAGTTATAGACACTACACTGAAGTAATCTGAACATTTTTAGACATTCTTTTTACAGATGGTGTATGCATAGAGAGAGCCTAAGCCTGGCTGGTAGTGTGACACTTGTGGGCACAGCTGAGGGTGATGGAAAGTCTGTAGTTGTCATGACACTTTGCACTGACATCAGTGAAACAGAAAAGGGCACCATGTGGTTTGGCAGTGCAGCCTGGAAAACAAGAGTGTAATTAAAGACAGTTATGATGGCGACTTAATGTACAGAAATAGCTCATTATGAATGCAGCTATTTGGACCACTGTAGAGCTCTGATTTTCCTCAAAGCAGGTACAAGTTTCAAGGTTTCAAGGTATGCACAATATGGTACGCTTCTGCAATGGATCCAGTTTGAGTCAAAAATAACTTATAATTGTCAATAATAAGCTTGGGCTGCAGCTAATCGTGTCAGTTAAAGCATGTGGTTTGGGGAG
This sequence comes from Periophthalmus magnuspinnatus, assembly GCF_009829125.3. Classification (NCBI taxonomy): domain Eukaryota; kingdom Metazoa; phylum Chordata; class Actinopteri; order Gobiiformes; family Gobiidae; genus Periophthalmus; species Periophthalmus magnuspinnatus. The sequence goes on from NC_047132.1 coordinate 6,189,947, forward strand.
GAGTTCACACTTTAGAGGAAATTTAACAATTTGTATGTGTTTAATGGCAACAATTAAAAGTCTGTATTGTTTATGTTCAGGAAATTAATACTGACAAAATAGATATGACAAAAAGAAAGATTATTATTGGCCATACAGCTATTAATGGTCTCCTGTATTACATTATGTCATACTGATATTGCAAGAAAGTTTCATGATCCTCCATCAGTCGGAGGTGAAGAGAGAGCAGAGGTAGTGGTTGGTTGTTGGTATGATCATAGCTCTGACTTGTCCATGCTATGTCATCGGGCAAGACTCTTCACCCTCTTTGCCTGTGCATGAATGTGGTGTAGGAGTAACTCATTATTATAAGAATTTGACTTATAATGACTATAAAAAAAAGAAATGTGAAATACATTGTTTTGTTTCTCATATTGTGAAGCCCTAAAGCCAATTTTAATACAGTGACATCTCCTTGCTAACACACTCTATGCAAATCCCCAAATCTATAGCTAAAAACGGCTGGCTAATTAAGAGGCTCAGACCTCCAAACACCCTTGGGTGCCATGGCAGGTGTGATGAGACGTTAATAGAGCCGTCTCCTTGCTCGCCGCTTCCACTGTTGCACAAGAAAAATGGAGAAAGATGTGTTTTTAATGAGGGTGGCTCTGGTCCGAAGCTTCACGGCACAAGTCAAATATCAGTCTCAAAGTCATTATTACAGCTGAGGAATGTATTGATTTGAACTGATTCGTGGCACAAAGAATGTTAATGGTGTAACTATTTGTACAATTTCCATCATTTTATTGCAGTTGGCTTTCTCAACAAGAATCATTCTGAAGTATTTTTAGCAGCATTACAGCTAACTGGCCTTGTTAATCAATAGTATGGCATCTTGGGATATATTTTTTATATGAAGAAAATGGCTGAATGAGAAGTGAAGTGCTGCTGTAAAGTAATGATTCAAACATATGTTTCCAATACTAAGGAAGAGGCTTGATACCACAGTCATAACAACAACTTATGTTATCAGTCTGGGATGGCTCAGCTTGTGCACGTTTTCAACAGACAAAATAGTCTGTATTGATGTATGTCTGTATGTTGCAGTAAAGCTGTCACCGTGTTTGTTTTGGTTATCTTGAGCTCTAAAACCTCAAACCTGCCCTGTGACTGGTGCCAACCACCTGTCGGACCCTATTGCCCCAGCGGATGAGTTTCTGAACTCACAAATATTGCGAAAATGCTTTGCAATATTTTTGTCAAGGTTGGCAGATCACACTAACAAGTAGCATTTTTTTGTTTTTTTTTGTACCAAAATGACTACATGACACTGCCTAACCATACACATATCACCAATTAACAAAATACACTTGAAGAACAAAGTAAGTACGTCACAGTGGGCGTGTACTGGTGGCCGTGAAAACAGGCAATACGGCGTCTTGAAAATAAGCGATTAAAGATTACACAAACCTGGACGAATCTTGGTGATAGTAAATGAGAAGGGGAAACAACTATAACATGGTTAAAATGCTTTAATTATGCCATGTAGTTTAGGAAAAGGCATACATCACAATCAGGTGTCGACAGGACCTCCATGTCAACCCCATTTAGCCTTTGAACCTTTTAAACAGATACATTTTACTATACTTTTACTTGACTTGCTGCCTGAGTGCAGCACTGTGTACATGATAATCAGTTGGATGATCGGGGCCACATTTAGCCCTCCTGTTAATCACTGGGGTGTAGCCTGTCTGTGTCCTGTCTGGCTCACTAATTAAACGAGCAAAAGGCTGTGTGTCGATATCTTATACACACGTGAAATGAAAGAGTAATTGTTAAAGGTGGATTATGTAACTTTTCCGGTTGGGGTCCACCATCTGCTTGTCTCATGGACATGTCTTTGGTTTGACTGGAATATTCCACAGTCTGGCATTAAACCTGGCTATCTTTCATTTGTTCTTTTATTTATTACTGAGAAAAACACATTGGAAACATCTGGTGGCATCAGCAGTCTGTTTCCATGGAGAGGTTTAATGCCATAATGTAGAACATTCCAGGCAAAGCAATGATATCACAATGGAGACATGCAAGTGATGGAACTACACTGGAAAGTTACATAATGCACCTTCTACATGGTCCCAATAGACTGTTGAGCAAATAGAGCTAGTTAAATGTGAGAAATGTATCAAAAAAACAAAAATACCAAACTAAATATGATAAGTAACAAAAATGAACCATAGATAGGCTAAATATATTGCAACTTATTAATATCTAAGGTGAAGTGAAGACATAATTTACCATCTCTGTAAGAATATTTGTACTTAGTAGGGTTGTCAAAAGTATCGAAACTCAGATACTAATAGATACTAAAACTAGTATCGAAACTAGATACTAAAAAAGTATCAATACTAAAAAAATGACATTCACAGAACAGAAACTTGAACTTGAACTTTTCCTGAATATCTTTAGAATGAAGACCACGTAGACTAGTATTGTGGTATTGAAATTGGTATTGAGTCTATTCCTTAGTATCGACATCAGGGTTTTTTTGCATTGTGACCACATTAGTACTTAGTAAAGTTACTGCAACCTGTCTGCAGCAGAGAACAAGCAGATCTTGAGTTAGTTTTATAGTCTTGAGTATCTAACTAAAGAATGAGCGTACTGTGCATGTTTTAGGTTGATAGAGGAAACAGCCATAATTACAGTGAGGCGGGTGCTTACAACTTTGCCATTCTATTACATCACTACATAATGAGTCGGACCATATCTGGGCATGCCGATTTGCTCTGTCATTCTTCTTAATAGTCAGACATTAAGACGCTGTGTAAACTCCTGCTTTTATTGCATACCTTTTGAACTCTCTTGGCTTTGCACCAGCTTCATTTTGCAGCGCCTTTCCCTTCTTTATGGGGATTACCTTCAATTAAAATTACAGTTCTTATATTGTCTCCTGCTGTGGGTTTTATCCTCTGCTTGCACATTTGGAATATTCAGACATGTCCTCGCAAGCGCTCACATCTCAGCACTGGAGATGTTGAATTTTAGTGTTTTTGACTATTTCTAACCTTAATGTAGATATATTTTAGTTTGTATTTTATTTTACTTGTTTAGTACATATTTATAGTCAAATTTAAAAGCAAACGTGCCAAAATAGATCCTAAAATTTCGCTTTTGCACTTGAAGCGTTACGCAGAGAAAATACAGTTTTGTTTTGTTTGTTTTTTCTTTTTTTTAATATAATATCAAGTATGAAAAAATAACATTGTATCAAGAAATTAACTTTGCATCTGTCTCTATTTTTGGAAATGAATCCAAAAACTGCATATAGGGTTGATGAAATATTTGCGATGATACTTGCTTCCTCCAATAACACATTCAATACATTTCTGATGGATTGTAAAAAGGTTGCTTATAATTACAGAACATATATTGTGGTATGCATGAACGCTTTAGATTTAGATGCAGATAGAACATTTTAGTACAATAATAGTACAAGAGTTGATGCAGTAGTTCATCATAATTCACCATCTTTTACTCTATTATATAAAAAATATCAGGTACAGCCTATAGATTGTATAAAGAAGTCGACTAAGAGTGTGACGTCACCCATAATGTTCAGCTCCATTCATATAAAGCTCATTTGGAATTCTAACCACAGGTATCATAGCAACCAAAGAGCCAGTCCAGGGCCTTCCCGCCTCCACAGTTGGTTTAACAGGGAGCAGATGCTTAGCAACTCTGTCAATCAAACCTTTTTCTGACACTAGCGGGAGCAACCTCGGGGAAAGAAGGTGTCTGATTTGTCTGTTATTATTGTTCATATCTGGGTTTGCATACAAAATAGCAAAATAAAAACACCAGGATCACGTAGAGCGGGTTAACACGAACATTTTAAGACCAAAATGACGAGTCTGACAGCAGCAGTTACAGAGAGAGCGGCGATGGTTTTTCAACCGAAAGTGAAAGCGAGTCGACGGAGCCAAAAGCGCTCCCATGCTCACTTCCTGTTTGGAACGCTGCGACTAGCATGCTAACTACAGTATGTCCGTTTATATATACAGTCTATGGTACAACCTCTTTAATCCCTGTCATTATCACCTGCTTCAGTTTTATGTTTACATGATTTATTTATTCAGATGTGTCCTGATGTGTTGTCTCTGCGTTGTAGATGGCTCAAAGGAGGGCCCCACGTGTATGGACAAGAACCACGGCTGCGCGCACATTTGCCGAGAGACGCAGAAGGGCGGCATTTCCTGCGAGTGCCGACCTGGATTCCAGCTCACCCGGAACATGAAGGACTGCAAATGTAAGTCCCCTCAGCCAGGAGAGAGCTCTGTGATTCCCCTGTGTCTATGGGAGTGTGTGAGCGAGGGAGAGATGGAGGGAGGGAGAGGGGGAGAGGGGTTGGATAGAGAGAGAAGGAGAGAAGCCAAGAGAGCAAAGAAACACAGTGAGGGAAAGGTAAAAAGGGCGGGTGAGAGACGAGCAGGGAGATAATAAGTTGGAAAAAGGGGATGGAGGAGAATGGGAAGGGGAGGTAGAGAGGGGTGAGGGGGGAGATGGAGAGAAAGAAGAATGAGAAAGAGGGGTAAGAGAGAAAGGGAGAGACAGAGGTAAGAGTAGGTAGAGAGGATAAGATGGTAAGAGAGGGGAGGAAAGGAGGAGTGGGGGCAAAAAGAGGGAGGATTTATGGAGAGAGAAGGAGGTAGGAAAGATAGATGCAGATGTTGAGATGGAGAGAGGGAGTAAAAGAGAGAGAGATGGGGGAGAGAGGGATTGGCGAGGGATAAAGGCAGTGTGAGAGAAAAAAAATTACAAAAGGAGAGAAAGAGAGGTGAGGGAAATCTGAGAGAGAGGAAGACAACGGGAAATACAGAGAGAGAAGGGGGTGATTAAGGGAAAGAAAGGAAGAGTGGAAGGAGTGGTAGCGAGGGAGCGATAGGGAAAAAGAAAGAGAAGACAGTAAGGGGAGTAAGAGCAGAAGAGGAAGAGCGGAAGAGGAGAAGGAAGAGAGTAGAGAGGATGGAGAAAGGAAACAAGGAACACCTCATTGCAGGAAGGATTTCTGTACGCCTTGTAAAGAGGTGATCGCGTCTGACCTGATGAATAATGAATAGCTACACAAATGGCTTTCAACAGGTTTAAAGCTATAGACTGTTTCCTATACGCTCTATAGAGATGTGCTGCTGTAGAAATAGCATAAGCTTCTAAGTGTAGCAATAGTTCATGGTCTTAGATAGAAAGTATCATTATTACTGCTGTGTTAGTCCTGCTCAGATCCAGTGAAACGCTGGGTAACTCCGGCTTTGTTGATCCTGGTTTAGACTAGCTTGAGTTCCGGTTTAGTCTTGAACTTTAATCCTAGTTTGGACTTGGTTTAGTTTTGGTTCAGCTGGACTCAGTCTTGGTTTAGACCTGGTTTAGATCTAAATTTCTCTTTTAGTCTCAACAAAATCGTCCTTGTTCTATCACGTCTTTGTATATTATTGTTTTTATTGTTAGGAAAAATCGGGACTGGTACATTTTTATAGAATTGAGATCTAATTCTGGGTAAACCGATGGCAAAATAATAATCAGTATGACATCAGTATATCACATTTTGTCTTTATCACTACCTCACCTTACATAATCCCAGTAATCGTCCTCTGAAAACATGTTTATCGCTTCAGACCTCATCATTTCCTCTTTGCTCTGTGTCGTTTGGGCCAGGGGTGAGCCAAAGGGGAGCGCAGTGATGGACAGGGCATGCTTCCTGTTGCCGAGCGACCGAGATTCCCCCTGTCGTAGCCGGGGCTGGCCTGACGGGGGATGTGGTAGTGTTTGGATAAGGACTGGGAGGTGTTATTCTATGGTGTTTCTGTGACAGCCCAGGAAAAGGCCGGAGAGCCACAGGGACATAGAGGAGCAGACAGGATGGTGTGGAGTGGAGTCACAAAACTTATATGAGTTTTGATTTTATTTCATTTGGTCTCATGTAAAACAGGTATAAAGGGGTTTCATTATTGGTTCCTTAACTTAACATAATCATGACAGACATAGAATTATTTCCATTTAAAGGTGTATATGTCACTTTTCTGCCAAGTGATTCTTAGGTCTGTCACGATAACACATTTTTAAGTGCCATATATTGTTGTAGACGATAAATTATAATATTGAAACCAAACCATAAAGCAGAATTGTCCCCCCAAAAGTATTCTAAATGTACAAAATTGTCAAAAAATTATGAGCTGCAAAAACTAAATTACTGAGTTGTATCTATAATGAGCCATAGAAGTTCATAATTCAACCTTCTACAGCTCAAATCTGATTGTACTACAGAACAATAACCAAAAGTTTCCCAGTACTACAAAAAAAATAAAAATACCCATGATAAATATTGACCCACAAAAAGTACTGTTCCATCTATATATGGCATATATAACGACTGACAGGAGGGACCAAAGAGACAGAACTCAGGGAAAGGTTTAACAGTGTTTATTTACAGATTTCCAAAGTGCAATATGTCGGTAGGTCGATCGGTGAGTTGAGAGCGGAGTGTTTGCCGTGGTCCAGGGGTAGAGCCGGAGTAGCAGAATCTGAGACGAGATGAACGGTACTGGTAGAAAAGAGCAGGGACTGAAGAGCTGAGTGCGTCCAGGGAGCGAGATCTGGTGAGGAGCAGAAGTATCCAGAATAAGAGTATCCTGGCTCCTCTTATCCTCCCCAGGTGCAGCTGATTGTAGATTAGGTCCAGGTGTGCACGGGGAGGAGCCCAAATCTCTGCCCAGCTCCAGGCTCAGACAGAGAAGGGAGGGGAAAAGGTGCAAAAAAAGGGCAACCTATTACTCTTACTTTACATCAGCCTGTTCAGGGACTTAACGTGGAAATTAGTATTTTTGCTATAACCTGGCACCAAACATCTGTCCTGTTTTTTTAAGGGCAATGTGTTGTTGTGCGCTGTCCCTGTCTAAATAAAAGCATAACATACCATACATACCATATCTCCATGGATACAGGCCAATGATACCAGGCCAAATTCCAAGTCTAAACTCCAAAACCACATACTTTTGCTGAAAGAGGAGTGTCTCTGTATCTCTTAGTTAATAGACCCAAGATACAAAATAATAGTTCTTTAGATCAAAAACGCAATAAAATCTACTTATACCATGTATCAATACTTCAAATGAATATCTACTTTTAGTACTAGTTCCAGTAATGATTTGTAACTGGGTCTTGACAGCCCTAGTGACTGTCCAGTTAGAGACCACAGACCCATGGGGGCGGCAGGGACAGACAGGACGGCGTTTATTGCTTTCACTCTGTCATCACAGGTGTGTTAAAAGTGTTGAGGTTAAAACTGCTGTCACCCCCTTTACATTTCTGTTTCAGCACTTAGAGATTAGCAGATTCACACTCCAACGCAAGAGAAGGATTTGGGATAATAACATGAGAAGAAAGGAGACGTTAGAAGTATGTTTGTATGGACTTAAACCGTAAAGGTGTTGATTATGGTTTAATCCTAAGTGCAGGTTAAGAAGGATGGGTGGGGAGAATTTTATTTGGGTCACCTGGAAAAGTGGAGCAAGAATTTCACACACAGAATGGCTGAGGTTGTCATGGGGCAGTTATTGAAAAACACATTTGTTGCTGCCAGTTTTGTTGCTTAAAGGTCCTGTATCACGCAAAACTGACCCTTTTGAGCTTTAAATTATGTTATAACACTCCAAAGCATACCTGGAGTGGTGTTTTTTTTTCATTCACACGTTTGAGCAACACTTTATTATCAGTTTTTCTACATGTCAAAGCTCAAAATACTCTGTTGCACCTTGTGATGTCATGAAGTGGTAGTTTTCAAATTAACAGCTCCTTTTAGCTTTAGTTCAGTAGAGATTAGCTGAATTCCAGGTCTGAAATCATCCAAATGATTCTAGTGAAGGTGTATGGAGTTTAAAAAACACAGTGGAGCACTTCCTGTATTACCACATGATGATATCACGAGGTGGAACAGAGTGTTTTCAGTCTGAGAGAAACACTCAGAAATATGCAGGGTTTGTGTGTTAACTCCAGGTCTGTTTGCCATGAGGAAATTATAACTTAGATCAGAAATTAGCCTAATATGAGCACTTTAAATCACACAGCTATAACCATGCACCGTTTATTCAACACAAATTGCATTAAAATACATTCAAATCATGTTACCAAGGAATACAGCAAATGAGAATTATGCAGAGACCAAAACTCTACAAGAAATTGCGTTGCATGATTTCACCATTTTAATTACATGTAAATTACAGTAGACTCTGGGGTATACATTCTAAATAGGTTTTCAGTTTAGATAAAATGTGTCACCGTTATGGCAAGGCGCCTGGAATTATATAATCACGCTGACTGTTTCCCACTTTACTCTTTAAACCACTTTGTATTTAAGCCATCATACACACCGGGCCTGTAATTTAGCACGTAAAGGGTTGAAATTGTCAAGCACCTATAGTAATGTGTGCAGTGGTCTCTTTTTCAGCAGTAACTTTTTTGTCATTGCCTGTATAAGACAATGTATATTCTTTGGTTAGATGCCTCCCTCTAGTGGTGTGAGTGGGAAGTGAATCCTGTTGGAAGAACTGTTTAGCAGCACTGTTATTTGCATGTATAGATTGATTTGATTTTTAAAAGGATGTCTATGAAAGGTTTTTATGATTGCACTGATAAATATAACCCTGACATCCAGAATACTTTTGAATTAAAATCACTATGTGTGTTCAGCATAGTGTGTCCTCTGGAAGCCCGTTACAGGACGCTTGACTCGAGTGCAGGGACCTCAGCTGCATTTCAGACCCATCGTCTCTCAATGTTCTAACTCACGGATCTATATTTGTCCCTTTGTTAGTGACGTGTAACTATGGAAACGGCGGCTGTCAGCACATCTGCGAGGAGACGGATCACGGGCCCAAGTGCTCGTGCCACATGAAGTTTGTCCTGCACAGCGATGGAAAGACTTGTGTAGGTGGGTTATCCTCATACTGAACTATTATGACTGAGAGGAGCATTTTTATTTTTGTGAGTTTATTTCATTTTGTACTTAATTTCTATTTATTTACAATGTGTATATATATATATATTTTTTTTTTCCTTTTTTGCATACATTATTTCTGTATTTAAGTTACCTACTTTCAGATGTTTCCTTACTGTTGGTTTATCATTGAAAACATCTGAAAATACAGGGCTAACTGTAGTTTTGACCTGTGACATGGAAGGACAAAAGGCTCAACACTCTGCTGCTGCTTCCGCTTTGCAACCTCTGCTTCTTGCTTTTGCCCCTCCCCTTCCCCCCTCTTCCTCCTTCCTCCTCTTCCTCCTCTTCGTGCACATTCAAACATATTCTCCATCAGGACCCAGGTCAGTGCTTCTGCTACTTTCACTGGGGCTAACTCACACACCTGACCTAACCTTCCTTTGGCATTTTTCATGTGGCTACGTTAGCTTAAGTGGAGTGAGGAAATCATTGAGCTACTAGTACAGTAGTAAGTATTGGTGAAAGGCGGTCTGCCGTGACAGGGAACCTAGAGGCACAAAATAAATGTTACTAGGCCTGACCATGCAGAATGACATTGACATTTCATTACAACAGTAGTGTTACCTAAACAAATAAGGCAAGGGATTGGACTCCTGCTTTACACTGAATCAATCTGAATAATTATTACAGCTGCAGCACGATTTTTGCAAATAATACACAAACATGCTAGTTCCAATTGTACAGATTAGGTAACATGGCAGATTATAATATACAAGCCGTCAGTTGTACTAACATTTCTTTATAGTTATAGTCATATTATTATTATTGTAGCACTAAGGTCCTTTATTACGTATCTACCAACTATCTATCGACTGACCAAAGCAGAAAGTGCAGTTCCAATGTCGTTTCAATGTGTTGTAATGCGGTGTGTGGACATGAAAAACAGGAGGGAGCATCATGGATTATAATGTACAAAGCAAATACCTTTGGAGAGGAAGACTGACTAACTATACAACATGGCTGAAACACGCAATAATTATGCAAAACTGATGAGGCTACAATGTTATGTATAATATTATAAACTTGAAAAAGGGATTGACATAAAAAGGACGCTTTTTGATGAGAGAAAATTATGCTCGTTTGTAAATGTATCAATAATGCTTTGAAATGAGTTGTCTGCATTTTCAGAAGTCCTTTTAAGAGGAAATAGCCCTTTCGGTTTGAGTGGCTGTTCGCTTTGAAGGCTGGAAGTACAAGTATAGCTGATTAGTCCAGTGTTTTTGATGAACTTTATTAGCACAGGCCTGAGGAAAACCAGACCTGTGGAACTCTGGTCAGCCAACCTGTCATTATCCGTGTCCCCCACCAGGCCAGGGCACGCCGCACAGCAACCCACAACCAAATTATATGTTCTTTGCCCCTAGAGAGTTTTTTCTTCTCTTAAATGTGTATTTGCAGCCTTGTCATGCCAGTGTTATGAAGCTGGCTAATACTGCGGAGTGAGGACTGCTTTGTGGTCGACATAAGAGAGCACTGGTTGGGCCAAACCTGTAATTAATTAATAAAACTAACCCTGGGCAAATGTACCCTTGACAGATGGAGTGACACTAAAATGATTTTGTTAAGCACCTCTGCTGAGAACAAGTGCTCTTAAGTGACCGTTTAAGCACTAACTACATTCAAAAATTACAGCTTATTCAAACCTCTGACAGGGCTTTGCACACAAAGCTCATTAGCATGGCTCATAACTGTTGTTTACAAATATCTTGCAAACATGATTCCTGAAAACTTTCCCATAATTGTTAAAGTTTAAAAAGTACAAATCATTTTGCATAGGCTTAGTTCTCTTTGTGCCTGTTCTCAAACTGTCAGAAATCTGCAAACAACCATATATAAAGAAAATAAGTGATAGTTTTATCTGTATTTTAGTAAATTTCATCTATTCCGATTTCTGCAGTTTTTATGGATTGCAAAAATAGGTATATATTGTTATTGGGATTGTCTCCAAACTAGAGCTGGGCAAGAAAAACAATAAAAATCTAATTTGAAGTTCTAATCGATTTGTTTGGAAGAAAATCGCTTTTAATTTTCTTGCATTGAAAAGAGTTTAGAACAAGGCCGTGTGCGGGGCCGTGTGCGGGGCCGTGCGCGGGGCCGTGCGCGGGGCCGTGCGCGGGGCCGTGCGCGGGGCCGTGCGCGGCACTGACTGCTTTGAAATCAGTGACATCAAATGAAATGTCGGGGCTGTTTTAATGCAATAGTTTGTTTTATCTCATTAAGATTTCTATAATGTGTTCAGTATGATCACTGAATACAGTGTTTGACCATTTTCTGTAGTTTGTAGGACAATTTTAATGGAGAGAGGGGAAATCAAATTGAAAATCAAGTTTTTTGAGAAAAAATTTACTATTTTATTTTCACCCAGCCCTAACCCAGAAATCTATATGTTCATTTTTTCAATATTTACCACGGTGCTTTTGAATTCCTCTAGCAATGATGAAGTCCCTCAAATACAAACAGATGTAGAAAAAATGTGGTTGGCTGTGGGAAAATCAACAAACATCATAACCATTGATATTATTGAGCATAAAAGAGGATTTGGAAGTTAGAAAGTCCAATATCTCTGCTGTAGAACTTGAAGCTGTATTCAATATGAACTCATATTTACATTTAACAATCCATAGTGTCAAACATCGTCACGGGAAATGCCAGTTTGTCATTTTCTCAGTGAATCTGAAGGACGTTTCTTCTTCTTGCTTAATTTTATTTAAATATCTGCCTCCACCAGTGTATATTTTGTGCGGCATGTAATTTAATGTACAGTAAAAAGGCACGCAGTGACAAATACCTATGAAGTGAAGCATTCACACACCACAGATGAAATGTAGGGGTTTCCATGGCAACGGTACACACTCAAAGGATGGTCTTTAATGCATTGATAGCGATGCAGTCATGCCTATAGTGTGCTTAGCATGTACATACTCCACACACAAAGGACCACATCACTCCCTACTTTGTCATTCCTCTGTCTGATTTTGGAGGTTTTTCTGTTCTCCCACTGCTGTAAAGATACTGGATTTGTTTAATATTTTAAGTAAAATGTAACGCTAAGTAGGCTAGGCGGACTGACTCTTTAAGATAAGTAACGTTGTATTACTGTAGAGGTGATCAGAAAACTAAATTTGGAAAAGAGCCATAAACTGTATGAATGAAAAGCGGGCACAGGGTAAAATGGAAATATGAATATATTATAGATATTTCAATGTGCATATACATATAACCAGATATGCAATAATATTCAATAGATACAACAATATGTGTATATGATAGACATGTATATTAATATATATTATAGACAGGAAGATATGCAATGAATGAAATGAAAATCAAACCAAAAGGACAACTTCAGGAGTGCCGAATATTTCTAGTCCCGTGAAACTAGTGAATGTCCATTCCTTTGCAATATGTCCATGTCTTTTGAACCGTGTTTCAAAGTTCAAAGTTCAATCCAAGAATAAATAAAGTTTAATTTCCTACCACAATGTGGTGTTTCTGTGGTGTTTCGCCATCACGGTACTGAAGAGTGGAATATCCTTTTACTAGACGTTGAAGAGGGGAAAAGAAAAACCTGACCTGCACATGGTCAAAGGAAAAAAACAAATTAAATTCACATCATTAATTAGAGCTGTAAGCCTCCGAACTAATGACATAAATATAAATTAGCAATTATTTTGAAATGCCATAAATTTAAATGTTCAATAAATTTAGAAATTAAATTCCTAGATTGTTATATTAACAACACTGATTTCAATAACAAGTCAAAGTGCACCTTTAAATCAAAATTAGCTGTAAAGCTTACAGTTCATCAATAGCTTTAAAGCTTATCAAATATTTTCAAATCAAATTCACTTAGATATCATTTGCGCAAAAAAAAAATCTAAATATGTAGTCACATTCATTCATAATACATCACAGTAGAAAACTACCATGGCCGCCAAAAGAGTAACCCAAAAAAAAAAACACTAACTAAACGGGCCCACATAACAAAAATGAAAGTGTCCTTTAAATGCTAAAGGTTTGGCCTTTAATTTGGCAGGAATAATAAATCAAATAATGTCCGTATTTAATCAATAAACACGCTAATAGGTCGCGCTAATAACACGCTAGCATTAGCCGAATTAGCTGCGGCCTCCAAGGAGTTTTGAATACTCAAACGCAAGATAGCGGTAAAGTGGCATGTGTTTAACTGTTTAACTAAAACAACGGCAACTTAATATGACATCGTGAGTCACAGATGAGCGGAAGATTAGATGAACGTTAAGTTGAGGAAGAATGAGCCACGGAAAAGTTAGGACGCCAACTCCAGGGCACAAACAGCAGCAACCAGCACCATAGTGTGCAGCAGCAGGGAGCAGCAAACAGAAAGTGACGGGGGCCGGCCCAGGTAATATTGAAGGGGCTCACCGGAACAGGAAGCAGAGATGGGGGGGGCCGCTAAGTCATGTGGGTTACAAAAATGTGTACAGTAATTTAAGTAAGTTTTTATCTTAGTGATAAACAAATTGTGGCCTCATCATTCTACTTCATGTTTGCGTTTTTATAGCATTGGGTTTTGGGAGTACAGCTTCTCCAGAGGTGAACCTCACGAGCATTGATCCTTTTTGTCGGTGACAAATGTAAACAGGGGAAGGGAACATGGTAGTCTAATCCTGACACTAGTTACATTAACAGTATCAGTAATATCAGTAGTATTATGTGTACTACTGTGTACTTTGTAAATGCACTCATTTTACCAGGACTTGAAGTTGTAGTAGTAGAAGTAGTTCCTGTTACTGAAGCATGTTTCTATTTTTACTCACTCAATCTTGCTTTCTGCGTATTTGTTGTATTTCCATGTTTCTTGTTTCCAATGTACTCAAAGCAGGTTGGGCACAGACTCCTCTGGCTGCCACACGCTGCCTGCTCTCACATACTAACACACAAACAAATGAAACAATGATTATGTCCCCAAACTTTCAACGCACATTTCTGACTGAACTTACCATAGCCCAATTACTTTTGTTTGTACATCAAATCTGTGTTCCCGGTTCAGAAATGCGCCAGCAGCGCTCCTCATGTGGAAGTGCTCACCGTGTTAGCACGGCAAATCATAAACATGCACAAATCACAGGCAGATGGAGACACGCTCGGCAGCTCGTCTGAACAGGAGGCTATGTCATGCCAAACACAGCAGCAAAGGAGCATCCTCAGTACACAGGCCTCATGCATAAACACATGTGTCTGCACGCATGTGCTCCTGCTGTAAACACACGCTCCGTTAGGGTGGTCCGCGGGTGCTTTGGGTGGGTGCTCTGGGTGGCAGGTGCTCTGGGCTGGTTCTCTAGGACGGTGCTCTAGGCGGGTGCTCTAGTAAGGTACTCTGGGGGGGTGCTCTAGGAAGGTGCTCTTGTTAGGTGCTCTGGGTGGGTGCTCTGGGCAGGTGATCAGGTTGGGTGCTCTAGGCAAATCCTCTGGGCGGGTGCTCTAAGGTGGGTGCTCCGGGGGGGTGCTCTAGGAAGGTGCTCTGGTTAGGTGCTCTAGGAAGGTGCTCTGGGCGGGTGCTCCGGGGGGGTGCTCTAGGAAGGTGCTCTGGTTAGGTGCTCTGGGCGGGTGTTCCAGGGGGTTGCTTTAGGACGGTACTCTGATTAGGTGCTCTAGGAAGGTGCTCTGGGCGGGGGCTCTATGCAGGTGATCGGGTTGGGTGCTCTAGGCAAGTCCTCTGGGCGGGTGCTCTGGGTGGGTGCTCTGGGCGGGTGTTCTAGGTGGCAGGTTCCGCGGGCTGCAGGTGGACCTCTGTCTGTGTGTGTGACTGTATCTTTGTAAACAAGACACACTTGGTCCTGATTCTATCTTATCTTTTTGCCCTTGTGACTATGACCCCACAGTCTTTGGTTCTGGTCTGTGCAGGATTTGGACGCCTGAAAGGCCCTGTGCCTCTGTATGTGACAAATAGATCTTTAGTATTCAGTATGTACCACAATGTGTATATATTCTATAGTGGTACATGTATTTGCATTAAAGTTGTTGATACAAGATGAATGACAATGATATGTTGGTCTTGGTATTTCCCTCACTGTCAGTTCAGGTTACTGTGAGTCAGTTTTTTGGCTTGTGCCTTTTCTTCCACTTATACACGTGAAACAATGCAGACTGAGAGGTGCTTCTCTGTGGCATTGAAAATGATAAAAAGAAACAAGAGAAAAAGCAAAGTTACCTGCTTCATTTTACTTTAAAACTTGCATACTTACACTTAGTTTCCATTTGAAGGACTCATGCCATTTCTTTCAGTTTGAAACCTTCCAATACAAAATATGAATTCTAGAGTAATATCTAACATGGCCACACATATAGGAGCATTGTCCTGTTAGTGAGCCTTACTGCTCAGTATGTCTCAGTATGTCTCAGTGTGTCTCAGTTTGTCTCAGTATGTCTCAGTATGTTTCAGTGTGTCTCAGTCTGTTTCAGTGTGTCTCAGTATGTCTCAGTATGTTTCAGTGTGTCTCAGTCTGTTTCAGTGTGTCTCAGTATGTCTCAGTATGTTTCAGTGTGTCTCAGTGTGTTTCAGTGTGTCTCAGTATGCCTCAGTATGTTTCAGTGTGTCTCAGTATGTCTCAGTATGTCTCAATGTGTCTCAGTGTGTTTCAGTGTGTCTCAATATGTCTCAGTATGTTTCAGTGTGTCTCAGTGTGTCTCAGTATGTCTCAGTATGTTTCAGTGTGTCTCAGTGTGTCTCAGTATGTCTCAGTATGTCTCAGTGTGTCTCAGTGTGTTTCAGTGTGTCTCAGTGTGTCTCAGTATGTCTCAGTATGTTTCAGTGTGTCTCAGTATGTCTCAGTGTGTCTCAGTGTGTTTCAGTATGTCTCAGTATGTGTCAGTATGTTTCAGTGTGTTTCAGTGTGTCTCAGTATGTCTCAGTATGTTTCAGTGTGTCTCAGTATGTCTCAGTATGTCTCAGTGTGTCTCAGTATGTTTCAGTGTGTCCGCTCATGCTCTGCACTTGTCTCTATCTGCAGCCTAACCCTCCTCTGCACATCGCTTCTAACAGCTCAGACCTGACCAGTGCAAAGCACTCACATGTGGCTCTCTTATTTGCATGACTGCATGTTCCAAGGTAACACTTTTGCCTGGAAATGTCACCATCAAGACCAGTGTTATGAGTCAGGTGAAGATCTGCAGTATAATGAGTATTGTTGTAGACAGTATGACTATATGAGTTAAAATGAATGAATTCACAGTCTTCACTTGAGTAGTTCTGACTAGTCCTGTAGATTTCTTTGGTTAGTCACATTTTTATACTTTGTTTCAATGTGTTTGACTGATGTTGATTTTTCCTTTATTTGAGCAACACTATCAGTGAAGTAAGATCATTTGACTTTATATTCAGTTGCCATTTTAACTGTCTTGTTCCATTAATCAATTTGCTATAACTGAGATGAGACGGATTTAAAGAGGTCAGAAAACTATGGATCCACAAATTTAGACTGATCAGCTTAATATTTAAGTTAGTGAGAAATGATCCAAAACAAGATTTGGTAACACTTTATAATAGCTACACATATGATCGCCTACATAGAGCATGATAATGAATAAATATTTTATTAAGAAGGATTCAGGCTTAATAATTACTTAATACCACAACCAAACCTCTTATTACTAACTTCTTATTTTCTTTCAGTCAGATAGCACATTAGTGAGATGTATTTACCTTGACATGTTTTGGCTGCTCGCTACGAGCTAAAAGAAAATAAGAAGTCATAACTTGAATACAAGATGAAGTAGTTAATAAGCCTGATGAAGTGGTACCCAAGATGGATATTGTGAATCAAAGCCATTTAAATTCAAATAGATATGTTTTTTCAGTGATAAAACAGTATATTTTTGGACTTTTGATGTGGCTGAGTCAATAAAGGCATTTTTCCCATGTGTTTGTGTGGGTATGCGTGTGCATGCAGGGGAGAGGAGTGTCCCGTCCCAGGCAGCCCCCCAGCTGTTCCCCAATGGTAAATATGGTCCGTCCTGCTCCTCTCTGTGCTCTGTGGGACCCTGTACTCTGACCCCTCCTCCCTCCTGCCAACACCCTCTCAATAACAAACGCTGCACCTTCTCAACACATGTGAACAGACTGCTCCTCACATTATGTTATCATTTTGTGCTCACTTTTGTCACAGTATTTTAACAAACTCACAGGGGTCAGATCTATGAAACATTTCCATTGTGAATAACTATTATATTAAATAAGATATCTTTTGAATGGTCAACTGTCCTCAAAATGGCACCATATAATAATAAACAGCATTTTGTTCTGGGGTCGGTGCTGAGCGTTCTATTTTTTCAGATTTTTTTTTAGCATAGCATATTTTTGTCCTATATATAATTTCACTATCAGGTTAAATCAGACTTTTTGTGTCTGCTATATAGCTATAATCTATGACACGTGTGGATCTTCATGTTTTAATTTGCACATTTTAAATTGCAAAACTTCAGCATTAGAAAATGGCAGTGCCCAATGGGAGCTGACGTCTCCGTAAACGCCATCACAGAAAGAGTTGGTGTCTCCAATGGATAGCTGCAACGCTGGCGGGCAGCAGATTTTTTCCATTTGTACCAAAAATGACAAAGTAAATCAAATTGGAGAGCAAAGTAAATACAGAGCAGTGCGGCGGTGAAAATAGGGATCGATCGGCAATATAGTGTCGTGATAAGAAGCGATTTACGACTGTTCAAACACACACGAATCACTCCAAATACAACTTAGTGAGTAAATGTAAAGGAGAAACAAGTAGAACATGGTTAAAAGCTCTAAAAAGTCGATTTTGCTTAATAGGTCTGCTTTAAGGTTAGAGTTTGGTTTAGGAACAGTTCATTTGGTTAAGTTTAGGGCTTTAGTCCTCCCTATGCAGATTGTTTAATGCTGTGTATATCTCTCCAAATATTAAGCTCATCCAAAGCAAATAAAAGCTGCCGTTATGTTTAAAATCCTCCTCAGCACAGTGCAAGTAAATAGAATTAACTTTACTGTTTTCACTGTAGCATAAAATGTGCAGGTATATACATTGGCAGTTGAAAATTCAAAGATCATAAAGCCAGTCATTCGATAAACTATAGAATAAATACTTAGTTTTGGTGATTTCTTTTATAAAAACAATCAAAAGCTGCCCGTCATTTCAGATTTTCACACATAAATCCTTTGACTTTGTCATTTTTAATTATTGCGTGAAATACTCCTGCATTTTACACAAAGAAACACATAAATAGAATTAAGTTTTATGTTTTCATGTAAAGTAAAGCCAACACGTTTACTAATTTAACAATAAACATCAACACACTTCAGAACTGACCTGTTTTTGAGTTGAGTAGTTTGAACCAATTATCACATTGTAATTTCTCATTCAATTATTTAACAGTACAGGGGCGTAATTAAGACGAAAGAAACATTATTCAAATGAGCTTGTTGGACATGCCAGGAAAAAACAAACTCGTATGGTGCTTCTTAAGTGTTTTACAATTTAATTATAACATGCAAAAAAAAAAAAAAAAAAAAAAAAAGCATTCTCAGAGGAGCAGTCTGTTCTTCATATTAACTCCAGCTATGTTCCTTTAACTTAACCACTGTAAGTACACCAGCACCCAGATACATGCTACTGCTCCAAGTCTGACCTATTTACAGATTTAGGGGTTTCCTGTCCTACTTTATCTGCTTTATAATCCCTTAAAATAGGAATGAAAACCAGCAGGAGACTTGTGTTGCATTTTGATTTCAGTTTGATGATTTTTTTGTGGTGTGCTGGAGAGTATTCCCAGACGACTGTTGGTGTTAGTTCAGTCCTTTTGCATGTTTGCGGTTCGGTCAAGAATAACAGTGACATCATATTTTAAGTAGAATATCTCAAGCCTCAACAAATCTAAACAGCTTACTTATAATATTACTACTGTATCCTGCATAGTTGAAAATATTGCACTGAAATATGGACTTGAATGATGGGTCATATACAGGGTCATACAAGAAGGACAAGTGACCAAACTGATTTATTTTACTTCAATCAAAGCTTAAAAGGCCCATATTTAACTATTTTCTGATCTGTTATCATGTTTCCTCATCACAAACAGACCTGGAGTTGTGTTTTGTTTCATTCACACATGTTTAACACACAAACCCTGCATATTTAGGCTGAGTTTTTCTCTCAAACTGAAAACACTCTGTTCCACCTTGTGATGTCATCAAGTGGTAATACAGGAAGTGCTCCACTACACACCTTCACTAGTATCATTTGGATAATTTCATCCTTGGAATTGATAATCTCCACTAAACTAGAGATAAAAAAGCAGTTTTTAACTTGAAAACCACCACTTCATGACATCACAAGGTGGAACGGAGTATTTTGAGCTTTGGAGGTGTAGACAGACTAATAATAAAACTGTGAAACATGTGTGAATGAAGCAAAACACAACTCCAGGTCTGTTTTTGAGGCGGTCACAACATTCTAACGCTGTATAAAGCTCAGAAGAGTCAATTTTGTGTAATATATGACCTTTAAAGAGATGTGTGTTTTGCTGTTTTTTTAAAATAAACTTTTGTCCTACAACATGAACTGCAATCAAACTGAACTAGCCATTATTTTGGTAGTGCAATGTCCAAATTGAACTAACGGTTATTTAGGTAATGTAATATCGTATAGAGCCACAAACATGTTCTGAATGCTTGCAATTCTTGTATTAGTTTGGCACTTATTCCTCCTGGGCATGTAAAAATGATCTTAATCCTGATTTATTACACACTTTTCCAAAATCACACAGCTCTAGCGCATTTGTGGTGCTGCTTGTCAACACTTAATTTATAACAACCTTGCGTTAAATAGCAGCTAACTACAGTATGTAAAACACTGTTACCCAATGCACAGCCCACTTCTGTATTTATTGACAAAAGGCCCTGAGCACTGTGGTTAATTGTAGGTCCCGTTCCAAGAGACACAAACCATACATACATACCCAGGAAACCATCATGTCAAAAATATATCTCCGTCCCTGCAGCACTAGATCATTACAGTTTGGTGAGACTGACTAAGCGATTCCTATGGCACTCGGCTCCTCTCACACTTTGCAATTATGTGAAGCCACAGGTCTGCTCTCTCCAGGCGGGAGGGAGCTGCGGCCGTGACCCTGCCCGAAGCCTGAAACACTGACAGAATCAAGACAAAGGCCAAAACAGAATTAGACAGGCAAAACATAGCTACGCTCAGGGGTGTAATGGTACGGACAGTGTTTTAGATTATTAATACGCATTTTGTTATCTACCATAGCTGCGACGACATCACATTAAAATGAATGAATTAAAAGACTCCTGTATTAGCATGTAGCCAGTGTAGTGTTATGTGTATTTACTGCAGAGATTTAGTAAAGGGGCACTATGTAACTTTTCTGGTTACATTTCCACCATCTGTGTTTTTCACTATGGCATTAAACCCATTTATCGTGCATGTATTCAATTACAAGTGACAAATTAATTGAAATCTGCCCAGTAATTTGTCTGTTTGTATCACCTGGTTGTCTCCATGGCGATAGACATTCAAGAATTTAAAGCTAAAACATTGTACATCGGATTAGATTGTTAAATAGAAGTTAACAATAGCCATGATGTAGGCAAATTAGTCACAAAAATGGTTAACGGTAATGTGAATTCACAATATAAATTAAAATTTTTATTAGTTTAATTATCTGCTAATGGGGTGAGAAAAGAAATGCACTTAAAATGCTAATTGGCCCGAGCCAGTAACAAAGTACCCAACTTGGGGCATTGTTCCTGATTGTCTGACCCCCTAAACACTGAGGAAAAGTCACACACCGGGGTATGGGATTGACCAGACCCGCAAAAAATCTTTGTAAAATGTGCATCACGACAATGCCTGACACATACCAATTCAACACCGCGACCACAAATTGGACCACATTGGGAGTGGGGACATTTTGGTGAAAGAGCTCTATGAGACAAGCCTAAAGTTGAATTGGAGCACTGGCCTGTCATGATCAGTCGGCCGTATTGGATTGAAATTCTGTTGTCACTTTTACTGCCTTTGTATGAAACCTATCTTCTCCTTGGTCCAAATGAGCTCAGATTTGGCTCGTCACATCCACAGACATCGATTATCAATTATCAAATCCGCGGTTTTCCTGTTTCTTTGATGATTCCTCATGGCCACGTGCATTGTCCCAGAGAGCTCCAATCTGAATCACTAATGTGTGATCCCAGCCTGAATATAATGGACTATGGATCATATGAAGATAGTACACTATAGCGCTCCCTACCATCTCTTATGGATACGGGGACTTCATGGTTAGCCAGTAGGGGCGCAAGACTCTGCAGGCCAATGGCGCAAAAGTGCAAAAAATCTTACACACATGCTTAGTCCAGCTGTGTTAAAATTTGAAACACTGAACCACCAGCTGCCACTGATGACACTGATCTGTCAAACACAGTGATCAATGCAAGAGCGCCACATTTGGGAAAGCACAAAGTTTACAATGGGGAGAAAAAATGTACTTTGTCATTAATTAGTGAAACTTTGTAGAAAATTCTGTTATGTGCCCCTGATCAGAAAAGCCAAAGAGACCCATGCCCTGTTTTGTACTGTTTTGCCTCTAGGGTCCTCCAAAGCTCCCATTGTAAGTGAATGGCACTGTGGCACAGCTCACGGAATAGAGAAAAAGACTCACTAAACATGAACAGAAACACACCAAAGTTGGCAGAGTGAAGCAGCTTAGTGTTAAATTTATTCTCATAACCATATTTTACATGGTCCACACAAATTAGCTCTACAGCGCCCCCTTTTCAGTGACCCCTATGGGACGGGAGACACATGTACTTTGTCTTAGGCCAGTGGAGTTCAGAGGAATGATGGGAGGCATGAGGACAGCCCTAAAACAGAATCAGAGCAATACTTTATATCTAACATAAAGTCGATCGTATTCGATGACATTTCTGCCATCGCTTTGACATGTTTATATAAAACCTAACTCTAGGTTTTTGATCCAAATAAGCTCCCACTCCACATACCACAACTAGAGAGATTGGTAATCAGTATTTAGTCATTTTTTTTCTTAACAACAACAACAACAACAACAACAACAACAACAACACTAATAATAATAATAATAATAATAATAATAATAATAATAATAATAATAATAATAATACATTTTATTTATATAGTGCTTTTCAGGACACTTAAAGACACTTTACAAAACAAATGTTAAAACAGTGAAAAGAGCAATAAACACATATTACAGGAAAGATAAAAAAAAACAGTAAATCATATACAGAAAAAGTTAAACATTAAAAGCTATTCTAAATAGATGGGTTTTGAGATTTTTCTTGAAGGTGGGGATCTCGGTGCAGTCACGAAGTTGCTGAAGTAGGGAGTTCCAGAGGCTGGGGGTGACTGTGGAGAAGGCTCTGCCTCCCCACGTTTGGAGCTTGATCCTGCAGGGGTGGGACGGGTGGTTGGCGTCAGAAGAGCAGAGGGTGGGGGGTGGAGTGTGGAGGTGCAGCAGGTCTGAGAAGCTGGATATTCATTACAGTTTTTGTGTAACATCCTGTCAAAAATATCTTTAAATTTTGCAGAGCTAAAATTTTAACCATCAAAGTCAACCAATTGAATAGAGCAGAGTAATGAACACGTAACCAATGGTGACTATAGCTCCCCCTACAACATCCAAAAAAAAGTCCAAAATTATCCAATTATCACAAAACCTTGGGGATTAATTGTTGTAATAATTCATGAGAGTTATGTATGCAACTATGGTTCAATGAATCACGGATGCAAAGTGCAAAGTGATTGAAAATTGACACAGACATTATTTAGGTCATTGAAGTCAGAAATCACCACTATAGAAACCTCATATATTATGCACGAGGTTGCTGCTTCAATGCCCTTGACCAAATTGGCCAGTAAATTGGCACACTTCACTATGAAAAGTACAGATAGCGGCCTAGGCAGCTGTCAGGGAGGGAGAATGTCACAATATAGGGGTCGTCACGATTCAAGTGGAGTCACGATTCAGAAGCAGTCGCAATCAAGAGGTGGACGCAATTCTGTGATGGGCGCACGGGAGGGATGTGTGCACAGTGTCGGGGGCCATCATCGCCTTGTGGTTTTTTACAATTTCTTACCCCATTGGCAGATTTTTTAATTTCAAGCTTAATTATGTCTAACTACTCACTAATGTAGTTTATCAAGTAAATAATAAACCCACAGTAAAACTTTATCTCACCCATGACAGTGACTTACAAACATGCACTGGCTAAAACATATCTTTAGCAAATTGAATTTGAATGTTGTAATTATCATTTTGTGACCTTTTCCTGCACTTCTCGTAAAACAAAATGAATCCCTCTTTAAATTTATGCTCTCGCTGTAATACAACATGCTGTTTAATTGCGTCACCATAACAACCAGAAACACTCAAATTGCATCACGGGTCGCAACACCTGTTTTACTTTGACGCATCATATCAATCCTGGCAGCTTTTACTTCCTCTTTTATAGCTGCTCCCAGCTCTGCACTTTCTAGTGTTTAAGTGGAGAGAAAAAGCGTTCCCCAAAAGCAAACTTCATTGGCTATAAAAAAACAAACTATTGCAGCTGCACCGCTTCTTGGTCCTGCCACGTGTACCCTGCCATCCCTCTGCCCCTGTCAAACCTCCAGGCTGACACTTATAGCCTCCACATCCTATTACCGACAGTGCACGCTTCACCCCTACAGCCAAGTGAATGTTGCGGGCTTGTTTGGAAAAAGAATAAGTTTCTATAAAGTAAACTATTAAAGCACTCTCTGTGAAAACAAATGGTCCGTGTGTTGAAATTTGTCACTTTCGGGAAGAAGAAAGCGCCGCTATCCCATTCTGACTGACTAGTTTGTTTTTTTTTTCCAAATGGCCAATACAGGAGTTACGGAGGCGAAATTGCTTTTTTATCCCTCAAATGGCTGGAAGGTGTTGTCAGATGCTGCAAAGAGGTCCGCTTTGGTGTGATAGCTGAAGGCGAGAGGGGCGCGGAGTTTATAATTCAACCTTGACCAAAGACAAACATGCAGGCAGCCAAACTTTGAACAGTTTAGAACGATTTTTTAAGAGATTTTATAGCTCTGTTAGCACTGTTGAGAGAGCTGCATGAAATAGGGGTGAAGAGAGTAGAGACATTCAGCTCTGATGCAGCTCAGCACATGTCGTGATTATGATACATTTTATTTATAGACCCTTATGGTAGAGAGGAGAGGCTGGAGAGGATGCCAGTCTGCACCCTTCAACCCTCTGACATCACCAACACTCACGCACACAACGCATTCACACAAAACGAGGTGGGTGAAGTGTCTTGCTTAAGGATTCAACAACAGTGTGCACTAGAGCCTCTTCAAAGCAATCCAATACAAGCCATCCAAGTACGTTTAAAATGAATTGAAATTAGAAGTGAACAATGTATTTTTGTCTCCTTAATATTTGCATTAGTTGGGAGCTTTTAATTAACATGAGCTGTCCAGAGTCCATCTAAGACTAATTAGATCCTGTCTTTCATTATCAAGTTTTGTGTTTTTTTTTATTTATGTTTCAGAGGATACACTGCTTGAGGGTTATTGTATCCGTGGTATAAAGTAAAACAAAAGCCCGCTGGCCATAGTACAGGCCCATACCCACTATCTACACAACAGCTTTTCATGCCATGTTTGTTTTCTCTACGTCTTTTTTCTTACAATTCTCACTGGTGCATATCTGGAAAACACTGTGTCTTCATTTGTTTCTACCTGCAGCTCATAACCAGGAATGACCCTCCTAATTTCTCTGATTCTGACTAACTCGCATGCTTTCTGACGTCGGGGTGGTAGATCATCAGAATTGTTTTAAGTGTTTCTTTCTAAATGCGTTCGGTTGTGTTTTGCAGAGACGTGCGCCGTGAACAATGG
This sequence comes from Periophthalmus magnuspinnatus, assembly GCF_009829125.3. Classification (NCBI taxonomy): domain Eukaryota; kingdom Metazoa; phylum Chordata; class Actinopteri; order Gobiiformes; family Gobiidae; genus Periophthalmus; species Periophthalmus magnuspinnatus. Next base: position 6,214,907 of record NC_047132.1, read on the forward strand.
CGGCTGCGACAGCACCTGCCATGACTCAGTGACTGGAGTGCGCTGCAGCTGCCCCGTGGGCTTCACTCTGCAGCCCGACCGCAAGACCTGCAAAGGTAAAGTCCATGAACATGTAAACGAATGTCATTATAATGTGGTCTAGAGCAGTGTTTACCAATCGGGGCTACGGGGAGAGATTTCAGGTTTAAGAAAGAGGTATATACAGTGGTCCCTGGGTTATGCTCTAAAAATAACCCACAATAGGCGAAATCCGCTAAGTAGTCAGCTTTATTTTTTACAATTATTCTATATGTCACTTTATATCACACTTTATACACTTTTCTTACACAGGCGTTAACATTTTCTCACATTTCTCTTTTGTTTAAACACTCTCAAAGCTCAAACCTTCGTAGGCGCCTTTGTCGGTGCAGAATGTTTCATCGACATTGTGGGTTTTGTCGGGGAGAAAACAAATTGCAAACATACAGCACTTCAGAGTCACACTGCGATCCAACATTTATGTAAATTTGTCTGAACACATTCTGTACTGTACAGGAGACACGGCACAGAGGAGACTGATGGACAATGGTCTACAGTCCAACAGCCAATCAGGACACAGGACACAATGCACGCTCATACGATGTAAAAAAGAACGCGAAACAGTGACACTTTATAGTACTTAAAAGGTGCACTTTCTAACTTTTCTGTTGGGGAATTTGAACCTGCTTGTCTCTATGGTAACGGTACTACACTATGACATTATCTATTTAGGATTGATAGTTTGTATTGCTGAGAAATACCTTGAAATCCAACCATTCATATTGCATGTAGGGCTGCCTTCTCCACAGAACTTGCCCATTGGTGTCACGTACTTGTCTCTAAGGGGATTGCTGCTGAGTTTAATGCTGTACTGTGGAACATTCTAATCACATCTCCTAGAGGCAGGCGGATGTCGTAGCCTCCACCAAAAAAGCTACACAGCCCACCCTCAATAATATTATTTTTAAATATTTCTAAAGCAAGAAACTTAAAGTATTAATGTAGTAATGCCATTGTCTTTTCACCATAACTCAGGGGATGCTTGGAATGTTGGACAAAGCTTAGGAAGTTCTGGAGACAAAAAAGGTGGAGAACCAACGATACCACAATAGTGCCAGGAAAATGGGTTTGTTCTCCCAAAGAATTATACTTAATTCCAGCTATTTAGCAATTATATATATTTTCCCTACCCCACCCTTTCTACTGATGCAGATGATCCAGGAAAAGATTTCTCGGACTTACCTTGTACAGTTCAATCAGATCTGCATAAAACATGTTGTTATAAGCATCAGAACTGTTTTATTCTAACTGAAACTAAACAGCTTAAAGGTTGTGGAATGTAACATATTACTTTGCATTAGCTACATTACAATAAAGGTGTACTATCCTTAAAACTTGTGATTTTGTATTTAAAGCTATATTGGAAGACGTGTTATTACTATATTTTAATGATGGTTTCCCCCTTTTTTAAACCCAAAAATAAAAACCTATAACATCTCAAAAGTACAATTGAATAACAAGACGTATTCCTAAAATAACATCCTAATTTTCAGACATTTACAGAGCATTAATTCATAACATGACAAAACCTTTCTCTTGTTGCCAGATTCAGCTTTAAAACTCAACCCAGCAGCACAGAAAATATGTCTGCTCCTCTTGACAGTCTTTCCCTCATATTACCATCATCCACTATTGTTGTTGCCAAAGAATCTTCAAATCAAGCAACGGCGCATTGTAGCGGAGCCTGTATTTTTATTTATACTGTCTCTAATAAAATCAAATCCAAAACCGGGGGAAGAACACACAGTTTTATTAGCAGACTTGAGAAAACAAAAGCCTTAGCTACTTGACAGATGGGGGGGAGCAGTCAGGTTTGGAGGAGCGTGCTACTCAGACGTGTGTGCGTGTTGTACAACTGGAGATGTCATTCGAACAACTGCGATAAAAGGACTCTGGCTCATATTAGTGCCGGGTTTTGAAAGAAGACAAGAGCAAAACAGAAAACAGACGAGCTGCAGGCCAAGTACATCTAAAAAAGACCAAAGCAAAGGGATTGTTCTCTTCCATTTACTCTTAACCAAATAACGAAGATCCTCTCTGCAGACAGACGCCTCATTTCACATCATTATTCCAGGGAGCTGCCAAAGTCGGGACAATTGCATGATGCATGGGCTTTGTGTTGGCACTGAAAAGAGAGAATGAAGTAATCCGAAGATAGATTGATGATTTGGAAGTTTAAGAGCAGCCTCCTGTTACTTCTGTTCTTTTTATGCTGTTCTTTAAGCACAGCGAGGCATACGGGATCAGACAAACGCATATAATTCTCCCCGATATAGCTTTATATAGTCCTATATTCGACAAAGTTGCACAAGGGTTGCATTTGACCCATCCTTCAATGTCACTGGGGAATCCTCAACTGGCAAACAGAGGCCCTTCTCCTTATCTTAATGGAACACTATGTAACTTTTCTGGTGAAAGGTATTGGTAGCTGTATATCTCCATGACAATATTGGTTTTCCCGGAATATATATGGCCTAAAATGTGTCTACTTAGACGGAGACAAGAATGTGACAGCACCAAGCCAAGTTTCAGGTCAAATCTGCTCATAGTAACAATGCACATTCAATAAAAACACCTGGAATTGAATAAATGCAAGATTAATCATTTTAATGTCATACTGTGGAACATTACTGGCAAAGCAATGGAACTATATATTTTGGAGCTCAATATTTATCGTGGAGACTTTTTCTTTGCAATTATAGGGAGATTTTTGTTGTAATACAGTGCGATTTGAGCTTTAGGGCGTTGAATAAATAACTTTTATGGGTAACTATGACTTCATTCTGTTATTTATTTGTTGCAGCTCAGGTCTTTTAATGATTCTGTCTATTTAAATAATGGCTGACTGGGATTTCTGCTTTGTGTCAGTTGCATAAAGTAGTTTCCATGTTATAATTTATCATTGCATCTATCTGTAGCAGTATATCACACTTAAAAATGTGTTGACGTGACAGGCTTAATGAAAAGTTACCTAGTTTGGCCTATTTCTGCATATCGTAGGTTGACAGGGAAAAGAGAATACCAATAAGAAACACACTCGGACACGGGAAGAGCAGCCAAACTTCAATGAATCAATCTAAAAAACATATCGTAGTGCGGCAGGGACGCTAGTCACTTAGACATTTTTACTTCACTGTATGAGAAGCATGTGCCAATGTACTTTTGAGAAGCACTTTTGAGCACCGCTGAATGGGAACACCTTATAAGAGCTGACATTTTATCCACTTATCTAAATAATTACTTTCTCCTGTTCTTCTGGCCTGCAATTTTATGGACAATATGTTCCCCTGCTGCTAAATATATTCCACCCACTACCAGGTGCAATGATGACGGGATCTGTTTGATTCACTTCAGCTCCAGTGATTGTATCATTTAAAAATACACCACATAATTAATACTTGTTGAAAACTAGAGCCGGGCGATATGACAACAACAACAAAAAGCGCAATTGTAATTTTACATTTTCTTATTTTAATTAACACAAACAAAACAGACATTTAATCAGCGCAATTTAACAACAAAATAGTTCTGTTTAGTCCTCAAACCACGTGCTGGCTGTAGACCCACAAAAACTCCCAATTTGATAATAATTTCTATTTGATTATAACATTTGATTATTTGCATAGCCCTACTGAAAATGAATTACTTTGTTTACAAATTGTGCTATACAAATAGACTTGCCTTGCGTGACTATATCAGTGTACTTTTCTATATACCATCTTTTGAAATATTCCAACTATATGTGATTTTCCTTCCACAGATATTGACGAGTGCCGGCTGAATAACGGAGGGTGTGACCATGTGTGCCGAAACACAGTGGGGAGTTTTGAGTGCAGCTGTAAGAAAGGCTACAAGCTGCTGACCAATGAAAGGACCTGTCAAGGTAAATACAACCAGTCTACACCCTTGTTTTTCTGAGGCTCAAATTATAGAGAAACTTATGGCCAATTTTGCCTATACAATGGGAATGAATAGGTTTCCTCTTGCCAGGTGCTCGTCAAGTGAAGTGGAGGTAACAGAAACAGCACGTTTACAGTAAAATGCTTTCAGGGGGCTTTTGATTTCTCCTGCCAACAGCTGAATTCAAATGTGCAGGTTTGACTAGTTTTACTGAGCAGCATGAGGTAGACACTTGGTGGAGTGAGATTTGAACCAGTGACCTTCTCGATCGAAGGCAGATTTTAAACCCAGTAGCTTCATGTTTATAAGTCCCATTTTGAGCACTTTTCACCATTCCAAATATTTAATATTCTGTTTTAAATAGTTAATCACTGGCATTGGTGCTAACTTTATTGCTCTGAAATCCATGGGTACCACTGCTTTACAAAGTCTTTATAAAATAAGTCTACAAATAAAATGAATGCCTCCATGAGACTCATGATTAGTTGTCGCTACATCAATTCCATTGTTTATGCCTCTTTTATTGTTTATTGCTTAGTTTATAGATAAGATAAGAGAACTTTTATTTCTCCCTTGCAGTAGAAAATTGCAAAGCATAAAACCAACAGCAATAAGGTAACTGATAATGTTCTTTTACCTTTTGGCATATATGCCGGTTTGATAAGTGATGTTTGATGAGTTCTTTTCAAATAAAAAAAAAACATGACTGAACTGTCAAACTCCACTCTTGACTGGTGTGTTGTTGGAGTGGTATGTCTGTTCATAGACACCAGTAGATAGTTGTGATAAAAGTGAATTCCCAGATTAAGACCATTTATCACCACAAAAGTTCAAATTTATTTCAAGAATCTCAGCTTCAGGTGATTCAGTTGGTTCAGGTGGTTCGGGTGGTTCGGGTGGTTCTGGTGGTTTGGGTGGTTTGGGTGATATTCAGGTGATGTTCAGTTGATTCAGGTGACTCGGGTGGTGGTTCAGGCGGTCCAGGTTGTTCGGGTGATGTTCAGGTGGTTTGGGTGGTGGTTCAAGTGATTCAGATGGTTCTGGTGGTGGTTCGGGTGGTGCAGGTGACTCAGGTGATGTTCAGGTGATGTTTCGGTGATTCGGGTGGTGGTTCAGACGGTTCAGATTATTTGGGTGATGTTCAGGTGGTTCAGGTGGTGCTTTAGGTGGTTTGGGTGGTGGTTTAGGTAGTTCAGGTTACGTTCAAGTGGTTCCGTTGGTTTGGGTGATTCAGGTGGTTTGGGTGGTTTAGTTGGTTTGGATGATGCAGGTGGTTCAGGTGATGTTCAGGTGATTCCGGTGGTTCAGGTGATTTGGGTGGTTCGGGTTGTGTGCGGGTGGTTCAGGTGGTTCAGATGATGTTCAAGTGGTTCGGGCGGGGGAGGTGGTTTAAGTGATTCAGGTGGTTTGGGTGGTCCAAGTGGTTCAGGTGATTCAGGTGTTTTGGGTGGTTCAGGTGGTTTAAGTGATTCAGGTGGTTCGGGTGGTGGTTCAGGTGGTGCGGGTGATGGTTCAGGTGGTGGGTCAGGTGATGTTCAGGTGATGTTCAGGTGGTTTGGGTGGTGGTTCAGGTAGTGGTTCAGGGGGTTCAGGTGGTTTAGGTTATTCAGGTAGTTCGCGTGGTGGTTCAGGTGGTGCGGGTGATGGTTCAGGTGGTTCAGGTGGTGGATCATGTAATGGTTCAGGGGGTTCAGGTGGTTTAGGTGATTCAGGTAGTTCGGGTGGTGGTTCAGGGGGTTCAGGTAGTGGTTCAGGTGGTTCGGGTGGTGGTTCAGATGGTTCAGGTGGTTTAAGTGATTCAGGTGGTTCGGGTGGTGGTTCAGGTGGTGCGGGTGATGGTTCAGGTGGTTCGGGTGGTGGGTCAGGTGATGTTCAGGTGGTTTGGGTGGTGGTTCAGGTGGTTTAGGTTATTCAGGTATTTCGGTTGGTGGTTCAGGTGGTGTGGGTGATGGTTCAGGTGGTTCAGGTGGTGGTTCAGGTGGTGGGAAAGATGATGTTCAGGTGGTTCGGGTGGTGGTTCATGTAGTGGTTCAGGGGGTTCGGGGGGTTTAGGTGATTCAGGTAGTCCGGGTGGTGGTTCGGGGGTTCGGGTAGTGGTTCAGGTGGTCCGGGTGATGGTTCAGATGGTTTAGGGGGTTCAGGTGGTTTAAGTGATTCATGTGGTTCGGGTGGTGGTTCAGGTGGTTTGGGTCGTCCGGGTAATGGTTAGGGAGGCTCAGGTGGTTTAGGTGATGATTCAGATGTTCGGGTGGTGATTTAGATGGTTTTGGTGGTTCATGTGATGTTCAGGTGGTTCGAGTGGTTCAGGTGGTTCATGATGTTCAGGTGGTTTGGGTGGTGATTCAGGTGTTCGGGTGGTGGTTCAGGTGATTCAGATGGTTCGGGTGGTTCATGTGATGTTTAGGTGGTTCATGTGATGTTCAGGTGGTTCGGGTGGTTCAGGTGGTTCGGGTGGTTCAGGTGGCTCAGGTGGCTCAGGTGGTTCTTCCGGTTGCCGTCAGTACAGATTTATATCTGCACTGTGCCTTGTAGCTCGTGTGTTTGAGTGCATGAGTTAAACGTATTGCTTTCTGAAATTCTCTATAGATTCAATTTTGGACCCGTCTGACGGTAATGTCCCATAATGTGTCACTTGACGAGCTGCACTATAATGTAAAGTAGGATTCAGCAGCGAGAGAGCTTTTAAAACTTTGCTCAGTACTTTTTGTACTTTTGCTCCTTGTACCTTGTGAGCAGTTCTGACAGTTTATACTTTGAAGCTTAAATGTGCTATAGATTCATTTATAGTTTTACATTTTTCCTGCGAACAACCAACGGAAAAAATATGTAACTGCGATTTTTGCAACTGTGAATGTGATTTTAACCTGTCCAAGTGTTAACATTTGAGAGAAGAAATACTAAACCAATCTGGGTTAGCAGGTTTTTTGAACAATTAAACAGCATATTTTGTTGTTTTAGAGAAAAATGATATTACTTAAACAACTCTATTTTGTGTCTTGCTAATTCAAATTACAATTATGATTTGATTGCCATATTTTAGCTTGTATTCCCCTCATACCTGAAAGAAGGAAGCACATAAACGAAACAACAGACAGGAAGTGGTACAGGAAAGGGTGTGTACGAGGTGTGGTACTGCTCCTGAAATTAAAATATAAACTTATCTTCATTTATCTATTTACATTAATGGGCATAATGTGCCAAAAGAAGTAATCTCATGATTCTATAGAGCCTGGATCATGTTTTTTTTATCCTCCTGGTTCATCTTCATTATACAACGTGTCAATCATCTGCTGTTTGTGAGAGTTCGAGCTTAGACCATTAGCTCGAGCTTAGAGTGGGTGTTTGTTTTTGAGCAAAAAGCTGCCTTAACTGAACCGCGCTGAATCACAATATGATGAGTTTACGAAAATAGCATCGTCTCAGGGATCAGATATTAGTATTGTTATAATTACATTTTGAAACAGTAGCAGAACATTTGATCTCATATGGGCTAAACACATAAATGCTCCCAGTTGCTAATGACTTTACGTAGCGTTTATACGTATTCCACTTGCGATCTGCTTACTTTGCTCTTGTCTACAGTATGTCTCCTGTATTGTAGCCAGCCCTCTGCGGCTTAATGTTACTTTTGGTGGTAGACGTCTCTCAGCGGGGGCTCGCTCGAGTAGCTACAGGACAAATAAAGAGTTCACCATGGCACAACCAGGTGTGGAGAATTACAGCCCCCAAACTCCAAACCGCTGCTTTTTGGGAATAAATCAAACCGCTAGAGAAACATCTGGTGAGAGAAGACAGGCCACTCCAACTGCAAGTGAGCTAAGCCGTCTCCGCAAGTGGAAAAACAGATGACAAACTTGTTTTTAATTCTATTCTTTGCTTTTATTGATGTGGTCAATCAATAATCCAGCCTGCTACTCGTCAGTGTCTTACAGCGGGTTGGGAATTATACTCTTAAAATCCAATCAAAAACATCGGATTTACTGAATGAAAATACGATTGTTTTTGTCACTTTGAATGTGTTCTTTACCCTCATTAGCCTTTCAAACCATACCGAATATTTTATGTTGGTAAAACTGCTAAGAAATTGTGCGTCTGTGCATGTAGGAATGTAAATTATAGTGTATCTGTTGTGGCTTTACCAACTTGGTCATGTAATGGTTGTTACAGAAGGTATAAAGAAGCATTATTACAGGGTTTCCAATGACATCAGAACATCCGATTGTCCTGCAGTGTTTGGTACAGATGAGGGCAGGTAAAATTACTATGTTAAAGAAGACCTGTTGTGCTTGTGTCTGCTTTATAGTTATAATCTATGACATCTGTGGATCATTATGTTATAATTTGCACATTTAAAATCAGAGTACAGTTGTCCCTTGCTATATTGCGGTTCACCTTTCGCAGATTTTTTTTTAGTGTAACTTTTTTTACACTGTATGAGCGTGCATTGTGTCCTGTGTCCTGATTGGCTAAGGGACTGTAGACCATTGTCCATCAGTCTCCTCATTGCCGTGTCTCCTGTACAGTAAAGAATGTGTTCAGACAAATTTACATAAATGTTGGATCGCAGTGTGACTCTGAAGTGCTGTATGTTTGCACGTTTTCTCCCCGACAAAACCCACAATGTCGATGAAATGTTCTGCACCGACAAAGGCGCCTACGAAGGTTTGAACTTTGAGAGTGTTTAAACAAGAGAGAAATGTGAGAAAATGTTCATTCCTGTGTGAGAAAAGTGTATAAAGTGTGTGGTGAGGGGTTTTACAGCAAAAAACATATAGAATAAATGTAAAAAATAAAGCTGAAACTTCGCGGAATGCGTCTATTGCGGGTTATTTTTAGAACGTAACCCCCGCCATAAACGAAGGATCACTGTATTCATCTAAAACGACATAATAAATTAAACAAATACAATGTAACAACTGCAGTGCCCAATGGGAGCTGAGGATGCTGTAAACTGCACATCACGCTATCGAGTCGCAGATTTTTTTCCATTTGTACCAACATGACTACGCGACGCTGCCAAATCATAAGTGTATCACCGATTAAGAAAACTGGAGAACGACAGCACAGAGCAGCGGGAATATACAGGGGGAGGTGAAAATGGGTGTTGATTGGCAATATGGCGTCTTGAAAATATGCGATTTAAGATAACTCAAACATGCACAAATCACTCCAAAAACAGCTTTGAGAGAGTAAATGAGGAAAAGGAAAGAAATATAACATGGCCAAAAGCTCTGAAAGTCGATTTTGCATATTAAGTTGCTTTCACTTCAGAAGGGGGGGTAATTTCAAATGGCAAAAACTACTTGAAATTATATTACTCAAGTAGATAGACAACGAAATCATACAAAAGTTATGTATTGAAATGAACTGTAACTGGACATAGCGAAAGAAACAAAACATAAACTATTGTGCAAATGATGGTATTTCCAGAAGTTAAAACAGACACATTTGAAAAAGTTCAAATAACCAAGGGAACTGCTGTACTTCAAATAGTACTACACAGTAAAAGTCAAATACGGAATGAAAGATGAAAAATGACACATACTTAGAATTTCTTGAAAAGGCGACTGAATGTAGAAACTGAATGTAACTTAAACTAGCCATGTCTTGTTTAAATACGTGTTTGATTGATGTGAAAACACCACATCAGTGATACATGAACGCTGCTCCCGTCAGGCCTCAGCGGAGACGATGACACAAACACGTTTTAGAGTCTGAAAACAAACCACTGTCCTTGTTTTGGTTTTGTCTGAGCCGTGGTAATATGTGTAATATGGAGTCTGTGTTTTGACCAGTGTGGTGTTTCTTCTCTCTCTCTCTTCTCACCGTCCCTCGTTTTCGCTCTCCCTCCTTCTCTCTCTTTCTCCTTCTCTTACTCTGTCTCCCTCTTTCTCCACCCTACCCTCTCTCTATCTCTCTGCTGCTCTTTGCTCACTTCCCATTCCTCTCTGTTTCTCTCTCACTAACCCCTTGCTCTCTTTCTGTCTCTCTCTCCTTCTGTCACTCCCCCTGTCCCCTCTACCTCCCTCCCCCTCTCTCTCCTTGTCTCTCTCTCCCTTTTGCCCCCTTCTCTCACATCCTGCCTCTCTCTCTCTCTCTCTCTCTCTCCAGCTCCCACTCCCTCCTCCTCTCTCCTCCCTCTCTATTTCTCTTCTCTCCCCTTTTTTCCTCCCCTCTCTCCCCCCCCTTCTCCTTCTCTCTTCTCCCCCCTCTTTCTCCTTGTCTCTCTCTCCCTTTTGCCCCCTCTCTCTCACATCGTGCCTGTCTCTCTCTTTCTCTTTCCATCTCCCACTCCCTCGTCCTCTCTCTTTTGCCTCTCTCCTCCCTCTCTTTTTCCTCTTCTCCCTCCCCTTTTCTCCCCTTCTCTTTTTCCTCCTCCCCTTCTCCTTCTCTTTCTCTCTTCTCCCTCCCTCTTCCGTCTTTCTCCTTGTCTCTCTCTCCCTTTTGCCCCCTCTCTCCCATTGTGCCTCTCTTTGTCTCTTTCCAGCTTCCACTCCCTCCCTCCTTTTCTCTCTTTTTCCTTCTCTTTTTCTCTTCTCCCTCCCTCCCCCTCTTTCTCCTTGTCTCTCCATTTTGGCTCACCCTCTCCCTTTCTTCCCATCTCTCTCTCTCCCTTTTAAACCCCTTTCTCCCATTCTTCCTGTCTTTCTCTCTCCGCTCCCCATCCCTCGCTCCCCCTCTTCGTCTGCTGCTCTTCCTCACCTCTCATTCGTGTCATTTTTCTCACACAGCCCTCAGACACTTGGGGAATGGAGGATGATTACAGTCGGGGGGTAAATTCTGAGGTCGATAAGTGCTGTGGGCTGCACCTGTAAATACGTCTTTCTATTTCTGGAGAAAAAAAAAAGAAAAATATTGTTCCTCTAACAGACAATGAGAACAATATTAAAGCAGCACTATGTAACTTTTCTGGTGGAGGCCAAACTTATGTATAGTATTTATTTTACTGAGCGTGTTTTTATTTCCCACAAATACATGTTTTCTTATTGTGCGTGGGCTCGCCTCTCCAAGAATCTGTAACTCGACTGTTGGAGTTACCTACCTGTCTCTAAGAAGATCAATAATGTCAAACTGTGGAATATTCCAGGAAAAGCAATAACATCTCCATGAAGACAAGCATGTAGCAGATAGATAGTGCACCCTCAATCAGACCTATTATGCAAAATCAACTTTTTTTGAGCCTTTTTTCTCATGTTATAGTTATTTCCCTTCAACATTTACTCACCGGAAGTAGTTTTTGCAGAGATTTGTGCAGGTTTGAGCAATATTTAATCGCCTATTTTCAAGACGCAGTTTTGACGATCAATCTCAGTTTTCACCAGCACTGTTCTGTACTTACTTCGTTATCCAATTTTATTTTCTTAATCAGAGATGCACGCAGGATTTGGCAATGTGCCACAGTCATTTTGGTGCAAATGACAAAAAATCTGTTGCTCGTTAGTGTGATGTGCAGCTATCTATTGGAGGTGCCGACTCTTTATTATGACTGCTTTTACGGCGACGTCGGCTCCCGTGGGGGACTACAGTTTTCTAATGAGGAAGACAGTGGACATGTTTTGTTTTAGATGAATATTGTGATTTAAAATGTGCTAATTATCCATAATGATCCACTATAGAGCAGACACGAGCACAGTAGGTCGTCTTTAACTCTATAGCGTCAGATGCTATCGCTGCCAATAGACTCACGGTTGTGAACTTTCCATTACCGTAACTCTGCAACTAATTGTGCTTCATGTAAATTCAAACAACGTCTCAAAGCAGAGGCATGGGGCTCTTTAAATATGTCACTGTCATTACGGTAATCATCTTACATTGTCCCTTGTAGATGACCAATCAGAGCGCAGGTGCCAGTGGGATTTACCCAGTCAGTTATTTGATGCGTCAAAGGAAAAATAAGGATGGATATGTAAAATAGAGGTAGCTGTGTGAAAAAAGGCAAAAGTACATGCTGATACTTCCTTTAACATGATTTTTATGGCTAAAAAAAGAAAAAAAAAGTCTAGGCGAGCTGTACTGGTCTATAATGTGCTCAGTCTTTAAAGGGTTAAGTATCTTGACAATGTTTTTTCAGACAATTGAATCTAAACCAATACAAAAGTTAATAATTTTCATATAACCCAAAACCACAACAGTAGTCGCCTTCACGGTTAAACAGTCAATGCTCAATACCAGACAAGCCCAGGAAAACATTCATAGGAGACAAGCAAAAGTATAACTGCTCCAGCCTGCCCCCTGCTCTTAGGCTGTAGAGGAGTCCAGGACATACATCCATTTGCAGATAGAGTTCAAGTCCACAGAGCCAGAGTCCACTCAACACGGAGGAATCGAGGCTGCTGTGTCGGTCTGTAAGGCATGTTTCCAATAGACGCCTCGTTATCAGACTCCGTCCCCAGTGAAGTCAGTCTGAGTTCAGTTCAGCCATTCTGACAGGTGCCAAGACGTGTAAATATTCGCTTTTAAAAAAAATTGTTTTCTTTGTTTACTATCAGACATTTTTAGCATCAATTATTGTAAGATTCCAGATACCAGATTCAGTTTTCAATTGATTTTACTTTTACTTCAATTTACGTAACATTTGAAAATCAGTTGCGATAAAAACATTACGATTTTTGAAAAGAAAAAACAATATAGCCTTACCGACCCATCGCCTTATTAACATTATTAGCCAATTTTTTTTTAGCCAGAATCTTGATATATCTTCTGGAACATTTCACAAAATGCAATAACATCTCCATGGAGACCAACCAACAGGTGGTGGACCCATTTGAGGTATAATTTTGGATACCTTCTCAAAAGAGTATCCAGATAAGACTTGTTTAATAGTTGAAGTATCGATCAGTATCTGGATATTGATTTTTACTTTCTACTTGTCAAGTTTTGCCTGGGTCAAAATGGCAGAGTGTAAAATGAGGTGACAGGTGTTTTGTGAGCTATCAGGGCGTGTAAACTAACCCCTGTCTGGCTTTATCTGGGTTTAAACAGTCACGCTGCTTCCTATTGTCACTGGACCATAGCCCATAAGTCAAGATGGGGCTTGTCTCCTCCTGCAGCCTCCCCGTACACCCTCCGCCTACTCACACTGCACTCAGGCCACTGCAGCCTGCCCTCACCTCCTCCCTGTATAAACAATAGTAACCTTTTCCACAGCTACACTTTAATTAGTCTCTTCTTTATTAAAATATCACACGCTCTCAGAGTGTGACTGAGTGTACCTTATATTTTTATACTTTGAATGTGACACCAGCAAATTAACACCAGAAGAGTCTCAAGGGCCTTTTGTCTGGAGCGCACCGTGAAAGTAGCTCAAATAACGGTAATTTGGCCTTACTTATTGCTTTTAAAAATGGGAAATATAACTATACCTAATTTAACGATGAGGAGCTGTCTAGCACTGAATCACCCTCCTAACATTCCATGCTATTTTCAATCCCATCATCTTCACAGCAGAAGTGAAATAAGGACTTTGTCTTTGTCAAGACCAGGTGTCATTATTAGGCCCAGCGCCTGAAGCTGGTGTAGGGCCGATGAGTGCACTTACATGCAAAGTACCTAAGTGCACCGACGAGAAGTCAAGTGCTCAGTTCATTTTTGATTTGATTTTGATTTTTTCATTATTTCACTTAAACTCTAATCGTTGGTGGACACCTCGGCCTTCAACAGATTGTATAAGAAAATCTAAACTCGAATTTGTATGGGACAATACAATTTTTACTTTGTCATAGACAAAATTTGGTACATGTATCCATGACAAGGTCTCGATAAAAAGAATAAATGACGGCCACACCCCATCTCCCATCATGTCGCCATGGCTCTCATTAAAGTGACGTCCTGAGAAAAAGTTTAACTGAGCCAAAACATATTTGGGACACAGATGTAACATGACAGTAGGAACAAAAAATATATATTGTGACCACGCCCCTTACAAAGCCCCATCTTGGATTAATCATGTTACATATGTCATAAAGTAATCCTTTCGGCTGGGCAAAATGCATATATTTATTTTTAGACCTTTTCAATTAGCACCAAATGGTGTTATTGGTGTTATTATTTTTATTTGGTTAATGAACATGCACTTGTTAATGAGAGACAATCCAGTTTATCACTCAGAGTTGTTTTTCCATTGTCTATTTTCTTACACTCATAATTAGGCACGCGTTCATAGAACACAACAACATTATATACAACATTATACACAACATTATACACAACATTATATACAACATTATATACACCATTATACACAACATTATATACAACATTATACACAACATTATACACAACATTATATACAACATTATACACAACATTATACACAAAATTATATACAACATTATACACAACATTATACACAACATCATATACAACATTATACACAACATTATATACAACATTATACACAACATTATACACAACATTATATACAGCATTATACACAACATTATACACAAAATTATATACAACATTATAAACAACATTATACACAACATTATACACAATATTATATACAACATTATACACAACATTATACACAACATTATATACAACATTATACACAACATTATACACAAAATTATATACAACATTATACACAACATTATATACAACATTATACACAACATTATATACAACATTATACACAACATTATACACAAAATTATATACAACATTATACACAACATTATATACAACATGGACCTGGCGCTGCCTGGTTAGTGGGTCAATAATCTTCTACTGAGCCGCACCACAGATTTGACCAGTAATGTTAATGTTAATGCAATCAGAGAGAGGAAACATAAATAATGTGAAGATCATAGTATTTCCAGAGGATCTTGTCACTAAGTGCGTCACTACTCCTCCATATACACCACCATGCTCCACTTGTTGCACATTAGTACTGCTTATAGAGGAGGAGCAGAGAGTTGACAAAGGTTTTCCCAGGTCATTTTATTATCACCTCAAGTAAGACAATGCTTGGTGTCAAAAATATTCTTCAAAATGTAACTCAAGTAAATGTAAGTGAATGGTCATTATTCAGTACTACCTTCGGCCTGTGGTTAACGTGCAGATACACTCGTGAGGCTGATAAGATATAGGGGAACATTGATTGTAAAGATTCAGGTTTGTACTTTTACTGTGACGTGTAGTGCAGTTCAGAAAGCCTTCACCCTGGTGTTCGACTTGGGTTCTTCTCATTCTTTAATCTGGCTTGGTTTGAAGTGAGCTCTTTTTAATTGCTGTAAAATACCTGGATATGTTTGATAGCGTCTGGCTCTGCCTCGTGAGCACACAGCAGCACACACCAGATAAAAGTCTCATTTCTTTGTGTAATGAGCCAAAGAGACATTCTCACACGAGCGGCTCATCTCAGCCTCTGCCCCGACTTGACACATACTTCTGTTCATCATCAAACGCTTTCAACACTACAGCGTTATTAAAGCCCCACTCTGTCACTTTTTTGGTGGAGTGTTCGCTACCTGATGTCCCGATGGAGATGTTATTGTTTTGCCTGAAATGCTCAACTATCAGTGTGACAAACCAAAGCTGTGGAGAGGCCGCCCCACTCACAGTACGAATGCAATGAAAGATAACTTAATGTGATGCTATGGAACATTACACGTAGAGACAAACAGGTGGGGTATCCTTCACCTGAAAAGTTACATAATGCACCTTTAAAGAACACATATTATGCCTTCTTCTGGTATTCAGTGATAAACTATTATATCTGTAGCATAAACTGTATATATAAATGTACATAGCTAACCTGTGCTTCCAACTCCATTGACTCTGGCTCCAATTCACTTTTTCTTGAAAAACTGTGTCCCCTCTCTCTGTAACTGCTGCTGTCAGACTCATCATTTTTGGTCTTATAATGTTCGTATTAACCCGCTCTACATGATCCTGGTGTTTTTATTTCGACATTGTGTCCATAAATCAAGATATGAACATTGATAATAGACAAGTCAGGTGCCTTCTTTCCTTGAGGTTGCTCCCAACAGATTTGAATGCCAGCGTTGTTAAGCGTTGGGGATGTTACCTTCAACAGCCTCGCTCTGGATTGGCTCTTTGGTTGCTATGATACTCACGGTCGGAATTCCAAATATGCAACTTGGCACCAAATTTGCCCCTAAAAATGTCTCGACGAGCTTCATTTGACTCTGTGGGTGACGTCACACTCGTTTAGTTCACTTCTTTACACAGTCTGTGGTCTATAGATTATAATTTTCTGTTTTGTTCATTGTAAACCGCAGTGAATCTAAAATGACTTATCAGCTTTTGATTTCCTGGTCTTTGCTGTGCAATGTTTTTATTGTTTTTGTTTCTTTACCTTTGTGTACGAAATGGAGTCTTCAGTTACAGAGCAGCAGAGACGAGGGCTGGTTATAATAAACATTTTCTTAGGACTCAACTCTTAAATGCAGGGCCATACTGGATCACTCAAACATGCATGAACAGCTCAAAATACAGCATTGAGTAAGCTACTTATGAGGTAAAACCATTATAGTATGGTTAGAAGCGAAAAAAAATCAATTTTGCATAGTAAGTCCCCTTTAACACTTGAAGAATACTGAATTGGGAAAAAGTACCAAACATTGTCAACTTCACAGTTCTATTATAAAGTCAAGCAATCACTACACTGTTGACGCTGCCTGTTTCCGCTTGTTATTTCCAAAATACTTTTCCAATTTTGGAACGTCGGAATGGAAAACCTGCCCCGGCAGCTCTGAAGGTCAACTATGACAGCAGCCGACAGAATTGGTCCGAATCTTTTCTGAAGTAGTTGTTGTGACATGTGATTTCAACCCACAACAACTGGTACTCACAATAAAATGGATATAGAAAGAGGAGAATTGTGTGAAAAATGTCTATTGTTGAGTTTTATAATGTGTTTTTCTTTCTTCCCAGACATTGACGAGTGTTCGTTCGACCGCGCCTGTGACCACTTCTGTGTAAACTCAGCGGGGAGCTTTCAGTGTCTCTGTAATAAAGGCTACGTGCTGTACGGCCTGGCACACTGCGGAGGTAAGAACTTACATTATAACTTTAATTGTCAAACCTTTGATTTTAGGAGCTGCTTTGTATTAAAGTCTCATTTAAACGTAGCATATACATTATAGGAGCTTTAACCCTTTCAGCTGAACTCACTTACCTCTCCTCTTTTCACAGTCATTTGCAATAGAAATCTATACGCATGTGGATTATTATAACCATGATTATAATCCATTTTGTATTTGGTTTAAATGGTAACTCAAATTGTAAGAGCTTCCTTTCAAACAGGATTAAAGGAGGAAGAGAAATGTTGGTTGGAAATTAGATTTTTTTTTCAAATTTGTACATAGATGTTGTTTTCTTTTCTTATTTATAATTTTGAAAAAAGTAATGCTGCAATAATGTCTGCACCGAGGCTTGGTAATATAGTTTTTATAATTTAAAAACACTGAAATGGTTCGTTATTAGATATATATAGAATAATTCAACATTTACCCCTTAACTTGAAGATGTTAAGTTGCACGAATGCTTCCGCCAATTTCATGTGTTTATTTCATGTGTTTATACTTCAAACTGCAGAACAGATAATTAACAGTCTGAGTTTTCAAATTATAATTAGGGGAAACAAACTCACCGTTATTTTTTGGCAAGTTATTTTTTGGCAAGTTATTTTTCATTATTTCACCTTAAACCAGTAAAACCACATGCTACGTACTCACCTTTAACTTTATCTACGGTGCACAATGCAGCTTTTCTAGAGCAATCCGCCATCTGCTTGTCTCCATGGAGATGTCACTGATTGGCCTGGAATGTTCCACAGTATGACATTAAACTTATCTATGTTGTATTTGTTCGATTAAGTGTTTGTATTGTCAAAAATAACCAGAAAAAATGATGAAATACGCATATTCTTACTGTTTGTGTGCTCGCATCTCCTCAGATCTGACTTGCAGCTTACTCACGTGCTTGTCTCCGTGGTGATAAATTTTGTACTGTGGAGCATTCCAGGCTAAACGGTGACATCGCCATGGAAACAAGCAAGCAGCAGGTTTAAGATCACCCCTCTGTCTTTGTGTTTTCTTTCTAAGACTGTGATACATTTATCTGTTACCTGAAAGTTCAATTTGTGATTTTTTTATGATTTTTTTGTTGGAAATCAAATCACTCCAGCGCTCTGTATTTAATGGGTGATACCAACAAATTTATGAGACATCTTCAAGCAGAATGATATTCCTAAACACATTATAAAATCACAATTATCCTCCCGTGGCTGTTCAAATTATTATTTCTACTAATTTGTCCACGTCTCCAAAAATTGTTTCAGTTTTTCATTACATTCCAACAGTGACACAAAACACGACACTTTGGACGTAAAAAAAAAAGTAAGTGGGTGCTCATTTTGATGGATCGCCTTTTTCAGAGCGGTTTTAAGTCTCAGTGAGTTGATTTTTCCGACGCATTGAAATGAGACGGAACAGGTGGCTACCCGGAAGGCACCAAATCAATCTGAAAGCAGCGGCGCGCAAGTATAATGTAAAGCCTAGACGTTTTGTGCTGTAGTTAATGGACTCAGAAGTGAAAAAAACTGACTATTGGCCCGTCTGAAAGTAAGCGAAGTAGCAGCCACATCTATCAGGCTTTAGCAGGTAGCAATTGTACTCAGGTCTGCGCAGTTATGATGGAGCGAGCTAAGATGGAGTGGAGTGCTAATCACCTGTCTTTACCGCCTCGGGCTTGAAAATACTTTTTTTTTTTTTTTTTTTTCGTTCTTACCATGAGAGGAAAAGAAGGTAATGACGTGCACACTTGAGTGAACATGATGAAATGGTTGTGCGGAAGGCGCTCTGGTGCATTGATCTGGACAAAGTAATTGAAATTGTGGTTTAACTTTGCAATATAGAATTTTTTGAATAAAGGTGCAAATATGTGAATATGTTTTGGTTTGCCTGCTCCAGTCACATGCCGGCCCTTATAACAGCCTTTCCCAAAGAATCCGCAGCTCGTGCCGCAGCTCCACCGTCAATGTGAAGAGCACACGGGGCCCGCAATAATAATTTACACTGCGTTTAATAGAGTATGTCATGTTTTTCCTTAGACTTATATGTTCAGCAATATATAATCCTGCCTGTAGCCTTAATATTAATGTAAGGTACTACATTAAGTCTGTAAGATATGTCATTTTCACTTTGAGAACTACTACTTTATAATATGCAATTACTCCAATGTTGCCTCTGCTACATACATTGAAATTTTATATTATTTATTATTATTTTATTTATGTATTTATTTATTTTATTTATATTTATTATCCACTTCATTATTTATTAATTTTTTGTCAATTTTTGATTTTTGTATTTTTTGCCAGTTACCACACGCACACAATCATAAAAATACACAATTAGAGAGATGACAGTAGAAAAATAATTGTATGTATGCATGTATTTGAATGGGACAGTATATTAAATAACACAAAAAGTTACCAAAAAATGTGCTTTTGAAACTTGTCTAAAACACCCAGATGGCCTTATACCACCTTAAGAAGGCACAATCTCATCTGATTTTGGAAGCAAAGCAGGGTTTGGCCTGGGATGGGAGACTGCTACTGTGTATAAATGAGAGTGTGTTGGTGAGAATGAATGCGAGACAACAGATGGAAATTAGCCCATGGCTCCAGAGTGTTACAGCATGTATATTAACATGCACTGCCCCCTCCAACTGAGCCAATAATAATACATCATCATTGGCGTTGCCGTCTCTAAAGTCCATAGATAATGCCAACTCTGCCTCATCTGTCAGTGTCCATCTCCCATTTACTGTCCTAACTGGCTCCGTCTGCAGTTGGCCCTATGTTTAAAGCACTTTGAGTTGTTTGGCAGTCATTTTTCCCGCTGATAAACGACTCAGCGGGACACTCTCACCTTGGTTACGGCCTGTAGTGAGAAAGCGCCACTCCAAGCGCCATAAATCTCTGAGGTTATCTGAAATTTTCAACAACAGAAAATGAAGAGGAAATCGTCCATCACTAGCGTCTGTTTCCCATGCACTTTAGAGAGACTGTTTTGGCGGCACATCTCCTCTTGTTTAAATGCTCGGTACGCTTCATCATAGTCCATCATGAGAGGAGAAATGATCCCCGCTCCCTCCTTCTGCTCCTATCACACCACTTTTACTATTGGACCCCCGAGAATGGATGTAATAAAACTATAGACGGCAAGTTTAACATCGCCTTATCTGAGTCTGTGCTGCACAAATGGCTCAGGGGTTAGGTCAAAGCACGGGGAGCACATTACCTATGTCAGCTTTGTTGATACTCGGCAGAATTATGGCGCTCCCAGACCTTCACACCATTCTGCATTATATTGTCTAATAAAGCACATGATCTAAACACAAAACAAAACATATAGACCACATTATGTTACAATTTGGACATTTGAAATCAGAATATTCATCTAAAACAACTCGATAAATTAAACAAATCCGCTGACTTCTGCTTTAGAAAACCGGGGTGTCCAATGGGAGCTGACGTCGCCGTAAACATCATCACTAAAGATTCGTGATGTTTTTGGCGCCCCCTATGGACAGCTGCACAAAATGGCATTGAAAATTAAAGATTAAAGATCGCTCAAACATGCACGAATCACTTCAAATACAGCTTCGAGAGCGTAAATGAGAAGGGGAAACAACTCTCACATGGTTAAACGCTCTGAAAAGTCTATTTTGCAGAATAGGTTGGTACATTTTTAATATTCACGTTCATTACATTTTGTGGCTCATGCACATCGTTAGAGCGGCGTTTTCATATGGCAAAGTGAAGCTGAAGTGAAATGGAAAAGCGCTGCCAATCCTAGCTAGCCATACGATTCGTAGTTTTGAGGTTGTCGTAGATAAAATACCTTTTTTATTAGATGCAGAGAGTAGACAGCGGGCAGCATTTTTAGTAGCGAAGATATTATTCACGATGTCACTGTCTTAAAGGGCCCATGTTACGCTATTTACTGATTGATGTTATAATGTTGTTTCCTCATCACAAACAGACCTGGAGTTGTGTTTCGTTTCATTCACTCATGTTTAACACAATAATCCTTTCTTCTCTCAAACAGAAAACGCTCTGTTCCACCTTGTGATGTCATTATGTGGTAATACAGGAAGTGCTCCACTGTGTTTTTAAACCCCATACACTTTCACTAGAATCTTTTGGATAACTTCAGACCTGGAATTGCCACTCATCTCTACTGAACAAAACATAAGGAGCTGTTAATTTGAAAACTATCACTTCATGACATCACAAAGTAGATCAGAGTATTTTCAGCTTTGGAGATGTAGACAGAGTAATGATGCAGCGTTATACAAACATGTGTGAGTGAAACAAAACATAACTCCAGGTCTGTTTTTGATGAGTTTGCTGTAATATAACATGATGAAGTGCACAAGAGTCTGGTTTGAATAATACAGGACCTTTAAATAATATGTTTTTTGCCTGTAATGACTCTTAACTGACAGATTTTGAATTAAAGTGAGTTAAAGTTTTGTTTTGTTTTTTTCCCTGAAGAGTACATCTCATTTGGCTATTAATGTGTTTCAGACAAACTATTCCTTCCTGGTTTTATATTTGAGAAATTATTATTTTTTTACTGTAATTTATTGATTTTAAATTGCCCATAATAGAGTGTAGAATTCTGACTCATTCTCCAGACTGAACAGAAAGTTGCTGAAAAGTTGTGGTTTCCAGATTTCCACCCAAAATCAACTCAATATGAATGAATTAGTGAGCATTTAAAGTTATATTAAACTTGTCTATCTGTTTGCAAGTCAACCATCATGAATAGCTCCATTGAGATATTAGACATGCACTTTTATTCCCTTGGCTCGTCTTTGAATCCTTGTTTTAAAAAGAAAAACATGTTGTAAAGGTCAGCGTGGATCTCTCCTCTCCCACTCAAGAATAAAGTAAAACCAAACAACTGGCAGATGATCTCACCCCTCCATCAGATATTCATTAAAAGTTCTTTGTCTCCTAAAGCGTGGTACTTTGATGCGGCAGGATTTGTAGCGTATCTCGGGCGTCGCGTTGGCAGTGCTGATGAAGTCATAGCACTCTCTCGGGATGGCGGAGGCGCGCGCGAGCCCTTTGTGCACGTTGAATAATTGAATGAGACAACCTTGGAGCATTTCATATCAGCTCTCCACATCATCAATCAATGCCACTATCGCCTGTCTCATCCCGGGGCCGACCACGACTACGCCACTGCCTTAAAACACTAAACTCATTACATGTGCTGAGCGGATGCTTTTAGTGACTTAAGTGCACGCAGAAAGGTGATAGTGATTCTCCATGAACTGCAAGAGAATCTACTTTTGACTATGAAAGATACTGTATAACAATGAGTTGTATTTTTAAAGCTTATGTAATATGTAAAATCAACTGATCTGAGGGTGGCGTAGATATATTTCTACACTAAAACACAGACTTTCCTGGGTTTTAGCTTTTCATTCTTATTCAAAAGATATAGTATTTTGTTTTTAAATTAGTCACTATGGCAACGGGCCTAATTTCTCATCAGTCTGAAACCCGTGTGGATATGTTTGGAGACGAGTTTCCTTTTGAACATTCGGTGAGAGGTGGATGTTGTGCCAAAAAATGTCTCCAGCCAGATCATCATTTAATTCATGTAAACTTTATATCTTAAAATCATCTTTAAAAGGTAAATAAAGTCATCTGCTTGTTCTGAAATTCCAGCTTGTACTGACCAATAGCAGAAGCGGGTGGGGAAAAGTGTCTATGTTTAACTGTGAATTACTGAATCACAAAATGATGATTACGATTATTTTATATTATAAAGTTTCTACTCTCTCAAGTGAACAAGTGAAATTGAGTAGCAGTTCATAGTTAAAGCGGTTTGACCCAAGCTCTGAGAAATCCTTATTGTATTTGTGTTACTGAGCAAGACTAACTTACCTGTGTAAATGCGGTTTCCGTCTGAGTTACCAGGGCGAGCACGGGAGGCGTGAATGACTAAAACTATAAATCAAAGCCATTATTATTAAACAACAACAATTATACAAACGGTTGAAGTGAGTTTCCTTCACATGGTGGCTGGGAACGCCCTTAGAGATAGGGAGAGGAGCTTAGTCACATGGAAAGAGCTCGGAGTAGAGCCGTTGCTGAGGCGGCTTGGGGGGTTCTGTTCAGGATGCCTCATGGACGTCTCTCCAGAGAGGTCCCATCAGGAGGAAGACCCAGGACACGCTGTAGGGACTAGGTCTCTCGGCTGGCCTGGGAACGCCTTAGGGTCCCACCGGAGGAGCTGGAGGAAGTGTCTGGGGTAAAGGGAGGCTGAGAATCTCTGCATAAACAGTGGAAGAAAACAGATGGATGGCATTATTATTAGTGTTACCAAGTGCTGTAAATTCTATAAAAGTGTATGAAGCTTGTATAATTTCTGTACATTTACTCCTCAAGAGATTTTCAAAAGCTGGACATTCTTCAAGGTTATGGGCTTTGTGTCACATTGAAAATACTGTATAATGCTGTATTGTCCATGTTCATACAAGGCCTGTAACTGCACTGTACTGGAACTTTTTTACTTCGTTGTTCTAAAATGACTGGCCAAACAAGTACGTTCTAACTTTTTGAAATACATAACAATGATTTTTCAAGTCAAGATTTAGACAGCCATACCCCAAATACATAGATATACTGCAAATGCACATGCACAATCAATCCTCAGTCTTAATGCATTTTGTACACAATATCTTGCCTACGGCTTGTTTTGTAGATGCTTCTTTTTCACGAATGCCTTGTGAACAAACCCTACAAATCTCAATAGGAATTTGCTGCGTAGTTGTTGCATAAATCTAAACTAAAACAAGCAAATATGTTTTATTACTAACTTGATTTGACACATTTGACTGTTTACAATTCCTTGTTTCTTCCCATACGTTTCTCCAGCGACATGAATTCTCTGTTGTCTACGTTTTGATGTGTTTTACAGATATTGACGAGTGCAGTATAAACAGAGGAGGCTGTAAATATGGCTGCATAAACACATTGGGCAGCTATGAATGTACCTGTCCTCCTGGATTCAAACTCCACTGGAACAGGAAGGACTGCATTGGTATGTTGAGACACTGCCCTCTGCTGGCTATTTAGAGAACACACAGCTGACCCAATACTACTTCTCATTGGGTTTTCATTGCATGTTATATTTTTTCAGAGCTGGTGAAATGTCCTCCTGGGCTTGTAGCTCCGAAAGCGACTCTGACCTGCAGCAAAACAGGCAAAAAGGAGAGCTGCTCCCTGACATGTGCCTCCAAAGCTCACTATCTAGCAGGTACGCTAATTCTGTCTCACTTTGGATTGATAAAATAAATGTGTGTGTGTTTATTTATTGACTAATTTATTTTTTGCAGTAGTAAACAGCTATACTATTATCATAGACTTGTATGAATTGAAAACTCCTGTGACTTCTGAGATTTTTAATTTTTTTTTTACTTGACCACATATGCACACACAAACTGCATTGATAATTAGCTCTGCTCCTGTCAACCAACATGGAAAATTACAGTTTATTTTAACAAATATGACCAAAATAAATGCACTAAAAGACTTGATGGGGCCAAAAAGCATTTCTTCAACCTCTTAATAACAGTCCGTAGTATTGTATTATGTTTGGGAACAGTTTTGTGATGATGATTTGTGCTTGTGTGTTCCAGAGTCAGATAACAGTTACTCTGTGAGCTGTGGCATTCCCATCCTCCGAGGGAAGAGCTCTCCAGCCAGGCTCAACAGCAGCAGTCAGACATGTATAGGTTTGTGACAGTCTGTTTCTGCACTATTATATACTTCAAAAATCCTGCAGCATTTGAAACAATATGTAGGACGTCTTAATAAGTCATTGGTAACACTTTTAAATAACTACACCTAATTATCCTGGACGAAGGATTTAATTCATACTGAAGAAATAGTTTATTAAGAATGATTTAGGCTTACTCACTACTTAACTAATAGCGAAAATCACTGTACATCATCTAGACAAGTGGGGCATCAAAAGTTATCCAATTCATGATGATGCCTATCACGGTTTCCGTGCGATGAAGCCGCAAAATTCCATAGGAATTTTTCAAATTTTGAAATTTCAAAATTTGCTCCCGTTTGCGCATACAAAGTCCGATTTGGCTCAAATTCAAATCAGTTGTAAAATTTTCTGGCCTAAACCTACTCATTATGACAAAAACTAAATTGGCGCGATAGTGCCCCCTACAGAATAGCTAATATATTTGTATGGAGGGCCGAAAATTTAGTTTTCCCAAATGTTACCAAATTTGATACAAAATTCCATTGGGTTATCCCAATCAATAAAGTCAATCAGACCCATGTGTGTTTTTGCACCGTGTTGCCATGGCGATGCGCCAAACTGCCACTGTTATCCTAATGGGAAACCTCCCAAATTTTCCCATTCATCAGAAAAATATTAGTTTCATGGAATAATGTGAAATTTGGCACCATGACTCTTCATCCTGATAAAAAAAAAAGTCAATGGGACCCATGTCATATTTTTCACTGGGTTGCCATGGCGATGCGCGAAAGAGCCCATATTATCCTAATGGGAACATTTTTATACATTTCAAAGTCTTTTTACTGTCAACGACGTACATAAAATTTGGCATAGTGATTCTTCAGGTTGTCCCCGTCAAAAAAGTCCAGGGGGCCAAGTTTGTATTTTGCACGGTGTTGCCATGGCGATGCCTGGAAAAACTCATGTTTTTGCATTTTGTGCATCAGCACTTCCGATGTCTATTGACTTGTTTGGTGCCAAATGCAGCCCAAAGCCATAATAAAACAGAGGCAAGTGGCGCCTCAGCGCCACCCACAGGGAGTGCCGGGTTGGCCGAGTGCGGAGCACGGCCCGCGAGTGCTGTCTAAAATATAAACGTTGTGTTCTACAAAGTGAATTTGATGCATAATATGACAAACTGCTTAGAGTACAAAATGCATTATTGAAGAGTGTGGAGTTGTATAAAAGAGTGAAAAGTGTGTGTTTGCTGTTTGTGCTCATGGTGCTGTGCTTGTCTGTAGAGACTTTGGCCCCTCCAGTGAAACAAACAGCTTCTTTCAAGATTAAAAACGCCAAGTGCCACCTGCACCCCAAACTGACGGGTCGCACCGAGGACCGCGGGCGGACGCTGGGACCTGGTCTGTCTACATAAAACTACTACACTTTAAATAGAAAAGTCTTGATAGGGTCACGTACTGCAGGCACTGGCTTCAGATTTTAGATTGGGATCATGTCCCTCTCTTAGACTGGAGTGGAAGTATGGCTGTATCTATTTAATATTTTATATTGATGTTTAATATTATGCAAAAAGAAAAACATGCAAATTGTCCTCTTTGAATTATAAAGTTTTAGCTGATGGGTTTGTTGAAATTTAGTTTTTATATTTTATTTTATTTGTCCTCGAGGGGCAATTTAAGCACATTGAGCAGTGAAATACAATAATAATAGAAAAGCACAAACAAAATTCAGAAATGCAGCTCAACAGAGCTGATTCTGTGTCAGGGCAGTTTGAGGTAGTAACAGTCCTCTGGACCTAAGTGTCAACTTGTTCCTGAATATTTTCTGCACACTTTTACCAAGATTTTGTACTTTTTAGTTTGTTTGTTTTTTTTAAATGAGCAAAATCAAATTTCTCAATCTTATTGTTCTCTTTCACTGGTCAAAACTTTAAATCTCTTTGGTTCTGTTGTGGGGACTAAAACGGTTTACACACAGATTATGGAGACCATCCTCATAGGGACAAATATCAGGTCCCCATGACATAAATCCTTTATTATTACATCAGCAACATGTTTTAAAGTTAAGATATGGGTTATAACAGGTTAGGTTACGGTTAGGAACAGTTTAAAGGAAATAAATGTCAATGTCATGTCCCCAGTAATTCTGGAAACCCAACATGAGTGTGTGCTGTATATGAACGCACTCTTAGTGACGTGGTCCAGTATCTTGTTGTATTTATTCAACCAAACCACCACAACATCCTTAGATAGTCATTTTGCCTACCTACCATGATCCACCTGTAGAATACTAATGCCGTTTGAACCTATCTCCTGAATCCTTAATGTCGCTGTGCGTCTTCAGGAGGGGGGCAGCCCTGTAGTAACTGCCTGGTCACATTTGTCAACCTCAAATGTGACTCCACCAAAAAGTCTAAAGGCCGTCGGGCTCGAAACTCTCCAAACAAAGAAGTAACGCGCATCACTCTGGAGCTGGAGGCAGAGGTCAAACCTGGAGACACCACTGGTAAGTGCGCAGTACACCAGGAAACTACTACACCACTACATGCTAGTCTAGGGCGAGAAATGAACGGAAAGTGTTTTGGATAGTTTCATTCAGATGCAGTTATTTCTATACTAAATTGATTGCTATACTAATTGAGTTTTTATTCAGAAGCGTTGAAAGTGGTTGACTCTGAAGCACAATAGTCCACCTTACACGTGATGTCACGACCTCACACAGACTGGCACATGGCACACAACCATGTCCTTAAACACTGTAAACAACAAGCTGTGTGGGACAAACAAGTGAATGTTACAGAATGCTACAGTTGGACATGAGGAGGTTATTTTGATGGGACATACCAGCTCTGCTTTAACTTTTGTCTGTCTAAGGGGATATCCCATAATGCTTTGTGATGTGATGCCACAATCTACGCTTAGCCACTGTGAAAAGAGCTATAAAATACTACTAGCTCTTATTTTGTGTGTAAAACTGCTTCACTCATCAGTGCACCAGCTTCTTGTGTTTATTTGATTCGTATAGAATGCATTATTTTAGTTATAAAATTGAAATACGGAGGCTAAGGTATGTAACAGCAATTTTAAAACCTTGCGTTTTGCATAAAATAGGACCCTGAGAGATAGTTTTGCAGAGAACTAAATATATCCAGTCTCCAATGGGCCTTGTAGCTATAAAATGTGCTAACCCCAGACATCTACAGGCATTTGAAAAGGAAACATTAAAAGGACAGTGCAGATTAATGCACATATGTAAGAGATGTAATAGTGCTCTAGGTACCTTCTCAAATTGGCCAGAAGCAGGTGGCGAACCCTCCACCAGAAAGGTTATGTACTTTTAAGCAGAAATGTTTCAGCCTTAGAATATTTTTTTCAACCCTAAACTTGTTATATTTCATGTCCATGTTCATTCCTGTTACTTACAAACAGGGAGTTGTAACCTGAGTTGCCTCAGACAGCGGATGGAGAAACAAGTGAAAACGTACATAAAAGCTTTGAAGAAGTCCATAAACCAGGAGCGCTTCCTGATCCGAGTGGCCGGACTGGAATACGAGGTTGCACAGAAACTCCCTCAGGCCGCTCCCATCCAGGAGATCTGTGGTCCGGGCTGGGAACGGGACAGTGGGAGATGTGGTAAGGACAACAGGATTTAAAATGTAGTCCAATCTGTTTATAGAGTCTGAAAGACCAAATTTTAGGTTATTAGCCCAAAACAAGGTCTAAAATGCAAAACATATGAAAATAAATATAAATAGATCCAATTATTCGCTTCCGATCGATTGACTACTTTTAGAACAAATTTGTCTAAGATAAATATATCAACTGTTGTTTGGTTTTATTTATGTATTTGTCTCTTCAGTAAAGTTGCCTGGGTGTAACTTAGGCCCTGTTAAATTTGTTTTCCACAACAACAGAATTTCTCTTACTAATTATAGATATAGAATACAGAAGTTTTTTTTCCCCACTCCTTTTCGTGAAATGTGCTTTTCTGTTGTGTAGTCAATATGAATGTGTAAACGATGCTACGATATTTTCTTTGGAACAAAATAAATAAAAATGAATCAGTTTCTTACATTGTTATAAACTGTGCATATTCCTGGCCTTCCCCTGTCTAAAGTTGTCCCTGCTGTTTCTCTCAGTCAGATGCTCTTCGGGCTCGTACTACCACGGAGAGCAGGAGCGCTGTGTGTCCTGTCCGCCCGGGACGTTTCAGGAGAAGGAGGGGCAGCTGGCCTGTGACCTCTGCCCTGGAAGTGATGGACACGGGCCAATGGGAGCCAAGAACATCTCCTCCTGTGCAGGTGAGGGCAGTGGAGAGTAGGATTTTATAATCAGGGGTGCTGACCTTGGTTATGTTGGAATCCCAGTCATTTCAGTTGTATTTGGGGAAGGTTTTACCGCTAAAATATGACATAAAGTAGATTGATTTGTGTCATATGTTCAATGTTTTTGTACTACAACAAGCCAACAATGCACTAATTCTGAAGGAGGCTTTAAATGGCTTTTTGGTCTGCATAGAACTTATTTACTGTCAAGATCAGCAGCCACATGCAAAATAATAAAATCTGAAAGCGACAGCAGCGCCCACAGCAACTTCTGAAATTAGGTGGATGGTTTTTGCGTCGGGCATCAAAAAATACCATAATTTACTTCAAACTCGATAAGAAACTATTTGTGTTTCTTATTAGTTTAACGTGGGGGTTTTGTTTATCATGCATTTTTTGGTTAATGCGCTTGTTTTTTAAAGTTAAATGTGCACTGTGTAACTTTTTCTGATAGAGAGTCTGCCGCTTGCTTGGCTGCGTGAGATGTTTTTGGTTTGCCTGGAATGTTCCACAGTGCGGCATTAAACGTATCTGTCTTGCATTTTTTAAATTGCAGACATTTTTATTGCTCAAAAATATATTTCTAAACATGCAGTTAAGGTGAGGACAGGTAGATAGATTTGTCATATTGCGCAAAATCCAGGTAAAGCAGTAGATGAGCAGGCGACGGACCCTCCTCTTCATAAGTTACATGCATAGCTTCAGTATTTTGTTGATTTAAGACTAGTCTGTTCTTGATAAATTGCATTACATCTACAGAATTTGACTGTTTATTCTATATTTACTGTTTTCCTTGTGTTGATTTGCTGAATTGTACTTTGACCCTGCTGCTGGTCTCCTCCACGTTTAGGCCAGTGTCCCACAGGGTTCTTCTCCAGTGATGGATTTAAGCCGTGTCAGCCGTGTCCACAGGGGACGTACCAGCCGGATCTGGGCCGGACCCTGTGCTTCCCATGTGGAGGAGGACTGAGCACCAAGAGGGAGGGGGCCAGCTCCTTTCATGACTGTGAGGTCAAAGGTCAGTCTCCTTTTTTTCATTTTATGTATTCTGGAGACAAGACAAAAGATCAACCTTTCAGTCTGACATTATTTTTGTAGTAATTAGGCATGAAACTAAAACTGGATGCCCTTCCTCACAAAACCACATGTGTTTATCTCTGGCTGCTGGGTTGGAGATCACCAAGGACATGTACATGGGGTTTAGGCAGTGAGGAGTCCTTTTAAATTGTCACAGTTTTATATAGTGCTTTTCGACCTTAAATGCACTAAAAGAACTTTACATCAAGGAACCACTTACCCATTCACACACGCATTCATTCATTCACTGGGGGCGAGGTGTCTCAGTGTTTTACTCTAGGACACAACGACAGTAATAATTTGTGGGAGCTTTAATCACACCACCAACCTGTGGGTCAATGGATCTGGCAACATGCCTACTTTAACTGTTTGTTTATTCTTTTATTTATTAGGATTTATTAGGATCCTCATGTCTACCTGGGTTAATTTAATAAAGTCTTGTCCAAAAAACAACATAAATAGTATTGTATAGTAATATTCCTATGAATTTATGTACATCATGTTAGAATGTTTGTTTCTAGTGTAAGTGTCAATAGGACCAAGAGACTGAAACATAAAGTCAGAAGGGTTTAATGAGTTCCACACAGGTAAAGTGAACAATGAAGCAACGGACTCTACGGAAAGGATAGAAGAGAGTCCTGAGATGTGCATGTTGACAGTTTGTATAGTGTCCCCCAATGTATGCATGTGTGTATCTGCGTGTGTGCACATCTGAGGAGAGTCCTTCTTCTCGTCTGCACACCGTCCACGCTGGTCTGCACAACTTCTTCATGAGTTCCCACGTATTCCATAGGTCCGCGCTCCCTGGTGGGCACGTGTCATTGACCTTAGCATCAGTAAATCAAGATACCAGTTTGATGTAGTGCTGCACTGCTAGAACATACCTTACAATCATTAAAATAAAATAAAAAATCTTATCAAAATATCAAACTTCAGAACATGTCCAAGAGATGTGACAAGCTATTTCCAACACCCAACTTATTTCTCAAGTCCAGCAGCTGCTTACCTGTTGATTCACTGACCAACCCAAGTAGATGCAGGTGACAGTGCAGTCAAATGTCTGTATCCTGGTCACGGTTACGTAAAGTAGCTTAAATCCAGTACATTCAGGCTTTTGTTTTTGTACTATGTTGTGTAATATTACTGGGTTGTAGTCTTCACCGGATCTAAGTCATACAGGTCTAATAACATCCCAACATGTTCAAATGTGTACCAGCCTTTTATATTCTGCATGAGTAACGTTTATGTAATCACTAGTAATCCTGTCATGGTAATGCCCATCCCTGTACATTCATGCTATGTAAACTGTTCTTTTTTGAGTATGCTGGGTTTTAGATGACACATCACAACATTACAAGCCTATTTTATTTCATACAACTTGCTCAACTTGTCCAGTCTACAGTTTGAATAAAATGTGTTTAAAGGGCCTCCACCTGATTTTGATGTTCTATAATCATATAGTGTAAAAGGAACTATTTATGGAACAAAAATGGACTGAACAGTATTGTCTATATAATTTAAAAGGGGTTTGTTGGATGAGAACAGTTAGGAAGCAACAAGGAGAGACCATTTTATCCAGTCAGACAGATGCTGGATAAGAAGCATATGTTTTTTTGGCATGGTTCAACATTAGAGTGAGAGAAGGGACTAAGTGAGTGGGGGTAAACAGGTTTCAGAAGTATATTTTTCATACATTTTTCCCCATACAGTTGTTAAGTGTGATGTCACTGCTGGATCCAAGGCAGGCAGCATTGTGGCAAAAAACAAAAAACAAATAACAACTCAAATAATTCACATCACATTTTTAGTTTGCTGGGGATTAATCAGATATGTAGAAACTAATGACCAAAATGACTAAATTATGAAAACATTTTGCTGTATTTTAACGTTTAAATATTTTTGGGGACTGAAACCAACCATGATATAGACATTAATTACTACATAGCAAGTGTATGAGTGCCTCTGTTGTACCTTTAAACTCTTAATATTTGCATTTTTTGTAAAGTCTACTGGGAAAATGAATAGGATCCTCAGTGTGCTTTGAGTGTTGAGCTCCAATCTTAACTCTTAAAAGGCCCAGGTAACTGATTTTGAGGTGTGTTTAGATATAGGATCATAATTTACTATATCACTCATACAAATTACCACATTTGTCATTTTCACTGCATATTTCTCACATCTCTACCATATAAACTAAACTATAAACTAAACACTAGCTCTTGTCCTCATGTGCGACTGTGACATCCTCTTTCCAATCTGGAGTCTAAAAACAGCTGGTTCCTTGTGTTTGTTGCAGTCCAGTGTTCCCCGGGCCATTACTACAACACGTCGGTGCACAGGTGTATCCGCTGCCCTGTGGGAACTTATCAGACAGAGTTCAGACAGAACTACTGCATCACCTGCCCCGGAAACACCACCACTGACTTTGACGGGGCCACCAGTGTCTCCCAGTGCAAGAGTGAGTACTATTGTCACCATAATTAAACTGGATTTTGTCAGTACCAGTTTCAGTACTACAGTGATAACCTGACACCTGCTTTTCTCCATGGAGATGCCATTGCCTTGCCTACTATATCCCACAGTGTAGAATTACTATACTTCTACAAACATCCATAGAGACAGATAGAGAGCAGATTACTGGACAGATCAGTGGAAAGGAGAGTAAAAATACATGTTTTTCAATGTATTTTTGAGCATTGACTAAATTCAAGATAGACAAGGGTGGGAAAGCAATGAAACAAAGCAACGTTTCCATGGTAACAAGTAGATGGTGTACATCTACCAGAAATTTTACACATTTAATATTAATCAATCAAATAAAACAAACTCTATTTACTATTATTTGTACAAAAATGTAACAAAAAGTGCTTTACAGTCATCATGTACACTTATATTATTTTAGTAAAATTTCAGAGCATACAAAAATACAAAAGAACAGTAAACACAAGGTTAAATGTGTGTTCAACAATTCAATTCAATTCATTTATTTTTGTAACGCCCAAAATCACAACAACAGTTGTCTCGAAGGACGTTCATGTTTTGGTTGATGGGGGAAACCGGAGTACCCGGAGGAAACCCATCCAGGCACGGGGAGAAACATGAAAAACTCCACACAGAAAGGCCTGGCGACCCGGGGATTGAACCAAACCCTCTTGCTGTGAGGCATGAGTGTTGCCACTCAGCCACCGTGCCGCCAACACACACGGCACAATTACCACTGTCCATGGTTTGTGTAAAACAGTCCCATCTTTTCCAATATTTCTCTTCTTTGTGCAAGTGTAAGCGGAGGTTGAAAGATATGATTTCCATTGTTCTGATTTGTTTAACAATTTGCATCAAAAGAACCATCATGGGCGCATTTTTATTCAGCCAGCACTTTGTAATCTTATGTGAGCTCTTTTATAAATCAAAATAATTCTTAAAAAGGTGCAACTTTGTCTTGTTTGGGTTTCCAGGTTATAAACAACACTTTTTAGAGGACTTTTTGGTATTAAATTGGCAATTGCTATGGCAACAGTGATAGACTTTCATTGCACTGATACCTGCTTAGTACTAGTTTCAACGTTGTATCTGGGTATTTTTCTCTCTTTTTTCAACTACTGTAAGCAAGCCCGTGAAAATAACTGTTTTGTATGTACAGGTCGTCTCAATACAAGCTAGAATCTCATTACTTTTGTTTGTGTACGTCTAGACAGGCAATGCGGCGGGGAGATGGGCGAGTTCATGGGTTACATTGAGTCACCAAACTATCCTGGGAATTACCCTGCCAACGTAGAGTGCATCTGGAATATTAACCCCCCGAGCAAACGCAAGATCCTCATCGTGGTGCCCGAGATCTTCCTGCCCTCTGAGGACGAGTGCGGGGACGTGCTGGTGATGAGGAAAAACTGTGAGTGTCAGTGCCTCCTCTGGGTGTGATTGTGTAATTACAAGCAGAGACGGCTGTGGACTGGGATTGGATATGTCAATCAATAGAAAGGTGTTTCTTGCCAACTCAGCCAAAATGCGATTCAATTTTGAAGGACGTACGTGGTAGAAGATTGCAGAACCTAAGTACCGTTTATGTAATAGTGCTGCAATAGTACTAGTTGTAGTTTTAGCAGTGTAAAAGCGTAAAAGTGTACATATATATTTCAGAATTAAGACTTAATTCTCTATGTAACTGTTCCGGTGGAGGGTTTGCCACCACTTTACTCCACGCAGATGCTATTTCTTTCCCTAAAATGCTTCACAGTATTGCAATAAACTTATCTATCCATTGTGACAAGCACATGATGCCACCAGGTAAAGTTACAGGTGAGATCTGTGTAAGAAGTCATGTAATACTAATAATACATACCGGTAGATAGATACAGACAGATAAGTTATAAACCAGCAGCTTTAGTATAAGTTGTACGTTTACTATTTTTCTTAAGTGTCATTTGTGTTTGATTGAAAGGGTCAGCGACTTCCATCACCACCTATGAGACGTGTCAGACGTACGAGCGTCCGATCGCGTTCACCGCTCGCTCCAGACGGCTGTGGATCAACTTCAAGTCCAACGAGGCCAACAGCGCCCGCGGCTTCCAGATCCCATATGTCACCTACGACGGTACTGACCAGGCTTTTACAGTGTGTCTGTGCAGCGTGGTCATTCCTACAGTATGTAATAATAATAATGTTGTAATAATCGCTGCATTTAATTTGTTTTTCAGAGGACTATGAACAGCTCGTAGAGGACATAGTACGAGATGGAAGACTCTATGCTTCGGAAAACCATCAAGAAATCCTTAAGGTTAGGAAATATTTTGCTCATAAAATGTCCTATAAATATAATGTCCGTAATAAATGAGTCCTATTACTTACAACTATGTTACAGAATGTGAAGTTGTAACCAATTTAAACACAGCATACTATTTCAGCATTTATTTCTGTAGGATATGTTTAATTCATAAAATGCCCTAATATATAAGATATGCATAGTAAAAATCTGCGAGTGCATTAACATGTTCCATAATGTGTAATGTGATGTACAGTGGTCTCTTGGAGTTTATGTTCTAAAAATAATCTGCAATAAGCGAAATCCGCAAAGTATCAGCTTTATGTTTTACACTTATTCTATGTTTTGCAGCTGTAAAACCCCTCACCACACACACTTTATGTACTTTTCTCACACAGGCATTAACATTTTCTCACATTTCTCTCTTGTTTAAACACTCTCAAAGTTCAAACCTTTGTAGATTATAATAATAAGTACAGTAATAAGCAATAAGTACAGTATTATAGAATGAAACCAAAGATCATGACCTGTTTTCAGGCCCAAACATTTTTTGAGAAATAAAAATATGAATTAATAAATTTTCCTATACTGTAAATAAAAATGACAGCTTTTAGAAATACTGTTACAAATTTAATTTTAATAATCAAACTACAATGTTGGACACATAAGAAATAAATAGTGATTCAAGCGTATTTCACAGCTCCTCTGACCTGGCCTCTCCACTGTAGTGTCTTTGTGGGGTTTGTCGGGGAGAAAACTTGCAAACATACAGCACTTCAGAGTCACACCGTGATCCAACATTTATGTAAATTTGTCTGAACACATTCTGTACTGTACAGGAGACATGGCGAGTTCATACTCTGTAAAAAAAAAGCATGCACTAAAAAAATCCACGAAACAGCGAGACCGCGAAAGGTGAACTGCAATATAGTGAGGGACCATTGTATATACATATAGACATATACTATCTTGAATTGAAAAGTACCTTTCCCTGAACTGAAACCCTGACAAATTGACTTGACTTCTCAATACTTTTTTCATTCTGTTGTTAAAATGTGCTATATAAATAATATAAATACCATGGATTTGGATTTAAATTCTCTGTTTATTAGCCTCATTTTAGTAAGCACTCACTATGTATCTGTGCCTTCTCTCCACAGGATAAAAAACTTATTAAGACTCTTTTTGACGTGCTGGCTCACCCAAACAAC
Source organism: Periophthalmus magnuspinnatus (assembly GCF_009829125.3). NCBI lineage: Eukaryota > Metazoa > Chordata > Actinopteri > Gobiiformes > Gobiidae > Periophthalmus > Periophthalmus magnuspinnatus. Next base: position 6,251,036 of record NC_047132.1, read on the forward strand.
TATTTTAAGTACACCACTCGGGAGTCCAACGAGATGCTCCCACGCTCCTTCATTCGCCTCATCAGCAGCAAAGTATCTGCGTTTCTGCGACCATACAAGTAAATAAGGCCTCTACCACGGATATACTGCCACCCCGGCCTCTTCTGCCCCGCGACGACCAAGGCTACCCCCTCACCTCACCCAGGACTTCATAGTTTCCACACCACACGCCCATAGACAGACAAGAGTTTTACAATAGATACTATGCAGACCTGAGACTGATCATTGGTTTTGTATTTTTCTCTCGGGGCAGGTCTGTCACCCTGAGCTCAAACATTTGGTGGATGTAGAGGATGTCTGGGTTGGGTTGGTGTTGTCTTGTGCAAAGAAACCACAAAAATGCAGCGTGGTTATTGTTCAGTAGGAGTGACTGTGTGTGTGGTTTGAGGTTGATATTGTGTTTGCTTAAATGAGTCTCCAGCTCCTACCCTTAAACGTGCACTGTGTAACATTTCCAGTGGGGCAGTCCGTTTGTCTCTATGGAGATGTTGCTTTGCCTGGAAAGTTCCACAGTATGGGGTTATACTTATCTTATAAGCAAGTTACAGATAGGATCTATGGAGAGGTGACCCAGCTCACAGTAACAGCGCATCTTTTGTTTTTAAATATATTTTTCAGCAATAAAAACGCATGTAGTTGAAAAGTGCATGCTTGATAAGTTTAATACCATATTGTGGAACATTGCAGTCACAGTAATAACACCTCCATGCAGGCCCTCCACCAGAAAAGTTCCATAGTGCTCCTTTAAGTATGACTGTTACGTGTCGTTTATGTGCTGTAACCCTGACGACATCTGTGTCTAAATGTGCTTTTCTCTATTGGAGCAGTTAAGTCCATGTAGCAGATATGCTCCAGATAAAAGCCTTACTACACGAGAGCTCTTAGAGCAGCGTCCAACAGTAATGCTGTCAAACAGTGGATCATATCCCTCTGTCCAGAGCATCACAATACTGTGCAAAAGTGTCACAGGGTTAAGCATAGCAACAAGGCTTTCAAAGGATTAACAGAAAATACAAATGTATTTTTATTTTTTTAATCTAAACTTGTATCACTCAGACCCTACCAAGGAAAGTCTTTTTTTTCTGCAACAGTGAAACTGTGCCCAGACCTTAAATGAAACTTCTAAGATCTTTGAATTCATGGGTAAATACAGTTTTCTATTTTCTTTCTATCTCGGAGTTTCAGATGACATAACAACACTCTATTGTCCTGTAATATTTAGGGGCAAGTCATTTTACTATTGTTCATGTGCAGTTTTTGTTGTGATATAGTGAGTTAGTGCCCCTCGTCTGTAATACAAATGGTCAGGTTCAACATTTCTGTGTTTCTAATGCAGAGGTAATCCCTGAGTTTCACAATGTTGCAAAGACAGAAAATGAACGATTATATGTACATAAATATTCGTATATATTATGTATATGTATTTGACCCTTGTCTTAAATTGAAGAAAACAGAATTTGATTTATCCACTTGCCTATTATTAACAAAAGTATATGATTTTAACTTTTGCACAGTATTGTATGTATCAGACTTTGCTTGCCTTGTTAGTGAAAGGCAGATATGAGGCTATTTTATCATTACAGATTAAACTAAGGACATTGGGAGAGAGTTGTATTTTTGAGAGCCACACAAACAATGTAATGTGATGTCTAGATGGAAATGTCTCCGAGGGACATTATGTTTGCTGCTTCTTATAACGGTCACTTTATGCTCCAGTCCCATATTGTCTCATGTGCGTAAACAATAGGCCACATTTCTCATCTGTGTACTAACCGTTTGTGTGTTTTCAATTGTGTAAATAAGAAAAATAGATGAGGGTAATTTCCTTTATCCCGTAATACCCCTTTTAAATCTCCTTTGACCCCTTCCTTGTCCAAAGAGTGCGCCCTCTGTTGACCACACTCAAAATATTCTGTCCCAATGAAACCAGCTCTTCCAAAGACTGCCCCCAGGTGGTAGCTTACGTGTAGTGCACTAGATTTAGAAGCTGTCACTCTACACTACCTTTTCTAACGCAAATGCAATGATAAAACTCGCTTCCCTGGCCACAGTGATACAGCAGTGGAATATACAGCTAGTTTGGCCATTTCAAAAGCAGAAAAGTCAATCTGACGGTTTTATCAATTTCTATTGGTTGGTTGGTTTCGGATGACATCACAACATTGCTCCTGTTTAACTGTAGATATAATATGAGGCTTTGGATTATTTGTTATGACAATACCAGATTGTATAGTAATAGTATTGTCATTAGAAAGTAAAGTAAAGTAGCCAAAACTGTATTCAAGTAAGAGTACAGTTACTTAAAATAATATTTCTCAAGTTGAAGTTAAAATATTACTTAGAAACACCCAAGTATTCTTTATTATTATTATTATTATTATTATTATTATTATTATTATTATTATTATTATTTCTAAAATCTTGTGTATTTTTAATTTTATTTTTTTTACTTTACAACTTTAAAAAACCCTGCTTGAACGCAACATCTCATTTAGGATTTTGTTGTGTAAAAGTTGAATTAATGCACAGATCCTGCTAATTATAAATCACAAAAATATGGGGGGAAAATCATATGTAGTAAACAAAATACACAAGAGTTTACCCAACTTCAGTGTAAAAAAAACATTCAAGTAACAGTGAAAGTGCTTCAAAACTGATTACTACCTTCCTCCTTTTAGTACATTAAATGAGTCTGAACTTTTGTATCAGTTAATATGGCTGAATATCGAATATGAAACTTACAAATGTCATTATCCTGCCTCATCTCTGTTTAAATAAGAAGCAAAAAAACAGCTGTAATGTCATCTGAAATCCTGTAATTATCCACCACCTATGCCCCTCCCCCCGCCCCTCATAATATTAAGGCCCTCCAAAATTAAAAATCAAATTGTTTGTTTCTTGTAATATAATTTTTGTGATTTAAAACGGGACCAAAACAGGGTAAAAGTAAAGTATTTAAAGTCTGTTCCATTTCATTGAAGGCATCATGAGAGTATCAAATTCCCATTTAGTCGTATTGTTTGTGTTCGTCCTAAAAATGATGTGGGGTGTTAAACTGTACGTCAACACAGATCTCATAAGAAAGCGAGTTTTATATACAAACTTTGTGGGAGATTGAGCCACGTAATGAAGATTTAGAAAGCTCTACATTTATGTCAGATGCCCTCCCTGGCCCCCTCCTGCAACCTGACGTTATGTTGCCTTTTTCAGAGAGTTTGCTATGATGTATCAGAGTCGATGATGATATTTGCACTTGAATTGTTATTGCTCCTGTAAAAATTCTGGATTTTGTATTTGTCTTTTTAAAAAATGAATGGAATTGGTGTTTTTATTTTCTTGTAGCTTGTTTGTTCATAAAATGCTCACTCACCATGTAGTCTAGAAAAGATCCACTTAACATTATCAACTGTAAAAAAAAATCTTTACTGTGTACAAAAGATAAATGCAACAGGTTTGTACTTGTTACTACTCAAGACACTTATGAAATAAACATACTGTACTTAATCTGAACTTTTAACACATTTTTATGTCTGCAGTGCAATGACGTTTATATGAGTGTGAGCAAGCCTCCTTCCTTTGTGTACAGTTAGCCTCTTCGGTTCAGACCTGAAACACAAAAATGTATACATTTAAAAAGCTGCAACACCAAATACTAAGAATACTGAGAAAAAAAAGGACAATTACATAATCAGATGGTTTTGACAACTGAGAAGATAAACGAAAATGAAAAGGGGACAAGAAAAAGGCTCCTAGTTTAACAGAATTTAATCAATCCCTAAACCAAACTCAACATGTAAGTTAGGTCTGGAACATACAGTAGTGTGTGTGTATATGTAGTGTGTGTATATATACAGTCATACAGTGCAAAAAAACAAAAATGGAATTTTAGTCTGAGCCCACTACACTAGCATATTTTTACAGGGTATATTCATGATTAAAAGTGGCAAAAGTCAAAGTTTAAATCTGTCAAATGGATAAATCGTTGCAGGAGTGAAGATGTTTGGCTGCTCATCCAAGTCGCTTCTTCAGTTCTGGTCAGATTACAGATTACTGTAAACATCTGTTGTCTCCAGTTTCATCTGAAATGACCCTATTCGACCTTTAACAACCCTGCTATTGTTCTCTTTGTTTTGGGTCAGAGGATGGAGTTATAGATGTGGGAGAGATGGTGTCTAAGGCCCCCATTCATGTTTAAGGAAGGATTCTCTTAACAAAAACAGCTTTTTTAACTCCTCTCTCAAAACATTTATTTTCTCTGGCTCAGATCAGAACCTCACCCTCCCTTCAGACAGATATAAGGCAGTGTCCAGCAGCAATCTGACCAGAACTGAAGAAGCGACTTAGCAGAAAACGTCTTCACTCTTACAACAATTTGTCCAGTTGACAGATTTAACATTGTCTTTTGCTTTGGATCAGACCTGGACGACTGAGGGTCTACACTGACATAATTAAAGGTGCACTATATATATATATATAACTTTCCTGGAAGAGGGTATGCCACTTGCTTGTTTCCATGAAAATGATGCTGCTGTGCCTTGAATGTTCCACAATTTGGCTTTAAACATATTTATTAACATGGAGACAAGCAGGTGCTGCCATCAGGCCAAGTTATAGGTCAGACCTGTGGAGAGGTGAGTATTTTTTCATGAATAGTAATTGAAGATATACTGTACATATTTGATGCTGAAGTGTGAAACATTCAAGGCAAAACACAAAGACAACCATGTAACGAATCCCACAGCATAAAAGTTACATCGTGCACCTTTAACCACGTCTTGATAAAAACTAAATAACATTTTAGTTCATTTTTTGTGTTAAAATGACCACTGTTTGCTGACTTACCTTTACATTTGGGCAGCTCTGGAGCCCACTGTCCTCTCTCGTCACAGGTGATGGTGCTGGGGCCGACTAAAGTGAACCTGGGGTCACACTGGATATAGATATTGTCCCTGTACTGATATCGGCCGGTCCGACTTCTTACCCACGATGCATTGGGGATGTTTGGAGGCATACAAGTGATATCTGTGCATGAAGAGAAAAAAACAATATATTTTACTAAGAGAAGTACTTGAGTAGAAATTTTGTCAAAAGTATCAAAAACAGATACTAAAACTAATATCATAACAAGATACTCCTTTGAGCAACTATCGATCCTGCAAAAAAAAAAAAAAGGACACAATTTGAGCATCCTGGAAAGTTTTAGCATTTAAGCTTCATAAGAACTAGAATAAGAGCTCATGGTAACATAAAGAAAGTGAAGTATGAAAGTGATGTTGTGTATGAAAATTATATTCTGTTACTAAAAAATGTACATATTTTATCTTCATTGTGGTATCGTAATCAGTATCGAGTATTGAGTGAAACCCTGATATTTTATCATCATGACAAAACTAATCAAAAGAACAGATTTTGTTATATAATGAAAAAAAATGAATTAGCCTTTTCTAGACTTAATTTTTAGTAGAGATTTTTAACTGTTTTGCCATGTGGAATCATCATAAGTAACAAGACTATAAGACTAAATATATATTCCACTCAGTTAAAGTGCAAGTAATATATATATATATATATATATATATATATATATATATATATATATATATATATATATATATATATATATATATATATATATATATATATATATATATACATACAAAGTTAAAGTATGTTCACCTTTGCACTGAGGAAGAGGAGAGCTCCATGTCCCGTTCATCGTGCACCAAATGTCAGAGGGTCCCATGAGCGTCCCCACCAGGCAGCGGTACCTCACTACAGTCCTGTACTTATAGGGAGCTTGGGCATATCCAGATGTCTCAGCATTGGCCACTTCAGGGGGGTCGTCACATTCCAAAGCTGTAACAGAAGATTTGTTAAATACATCTTTTCTACTCATTTTACATTTACTATTAAGATCATCCATCAGACTCTTTGCTTGAGTCTGTTATAATCCCTCATATTTATACTGGAAATGTAGCACATGTTCATTAATATGCACTGTGCCTATCAAATCAAATAAATGGCTAACAAAGATATTTATTTCCATTTGTTAAACCACTCCTCCACTCATCCACACACCACATTCATTTCAAGGTGGGTGCAGTGTCTTGCCTAAAGATACAACAACAGTTTGCTGCCCTATCTGTTATTTCCAGCGGTCTCCCAGGATCAACCCCGGTCAGCTTCTAAGACAGAAGTCTTCAGCCGCACGACACTTTCTGTGCTGACAAAAGGCTCACACCGTTTTTTAGGTGAAAACACACGACACGTACACTGACATGAATGAGGACGTGATCAGTTGATGATTGTCCAAAAACTACATTTAGTGATTTATGTCGCATGGTCAACGACAGACAGGGCACAAAGGACCAGCAGTTTGGATTCAGACAATTCAGGAAGGATCTGGTACATTTTTAAACAACTGACAGGACCTCAGTGCTGATCATATAAGGATGCATGGAGTTTCACATCAAACACCTGTTTATCATCTCATTTACCCTAAAATGTGACAATTATCAAAACATAAATAAAATATGAATCCACTTTGTGATTTGTAAGTTCTTAAGTGTGTTCTGTGCTAGGTTTTATTGGCACTTCTCATAGAATAAACAGGCACCTTTAACATTTAGTTTGTGTTGTGTTATTGTTGGATGTAACTTAAGCTTAACTCTGAGCTAGTTACCCTGGGCTGATTGTTAACATCAGTGAACAACAGTAATAACAGGATCCAGTAAATAAACATATGGTCACATATTTACATCATTTATTACTCATTAAGAAACTAGCGAGTCATTGGATAATGAGCTTGTTTTCCGTAAGACGTCCACTGTGTGGAGCCGTTCACTGGGGCAGAGGGGTGAAACATCCCTTTACTTTCCACTGGCAGCAGGGGGGCAGTGATTTCATGCACCTGTGAGTAAGAGTGATTGTTTTTTATTGTTCTGGAGGCTGGCTCTCAATACTTTACACCAAAAAAGAGAATGGATCTGACAATTTGTATCCCATTGAAAAGCCATTGAATGAAATGGGATGTTTTCACACAAAAATGGGTGGGGACGTATGTTGAAGACGTCTATCAGACAAGATTGGGAACTGACAAGGTGTATACACAGTATATACACAAGAATCAATAGAATGTAAGGTTCCTACAGTGTATTGAACGTATTGAATTTATACACTACTAATCTCACCTCATTGAATGACTAAACTCTCTTGGTTTAAATGTACTTTACCTTCACAGACTGGAGGATGTCCATCCCAGCCTCTGCTCAGGCAGTTTCTGGTGGCATGTCCAAACAGCTGATACCTGGAAATTCACAAGGAACTATTTTCAGTCTCTTTATAAAACGTGTCAAAAAACCCAAATCTGAAGATAATGCACATGTTCAATTTCATGAGTTTGGCATCTCTTATAAAAAGACCAGGGTAATCTTCAGTTACATTTAAACTCCAGAGTTCAGCCTCATCAAAGTTAACAGCTCCTGTGCATTTATTATTTTAGAAGAAATAAAACAAATATTAAAAATGAAGACATGATGATTTAAAAATAAAAGCCATACCCCTCGTCACACACAGCTGTAGCATGGTCTCCAAACTCCACCCCTGTGTATTCATAGTGTCCATAGAGGAGCTCCCCCGCAGAGCCACACAGCCGTCCTGTAACAGCACTACAGCCCTTAGTTAAAGCCACAATAGAGTCAGTTCTAGTTAGTTATCATTAGTTGGAGTTAGGTGGTTAGTACTGGTCAAAGAAGTATGGTAAAGTTTGTGCTATGGAAATAGTTTGTCAATATTTATTTATCCCATAAATACTGGCACAGTATTTAACAATCATCTTATCCTGAACCATTCCACAAGTGTGAATCAATTTTTAAAGATTAGCTATCTCTGTCACAGAAGCTCTTGTCCTGACTGCACGACACTGTGTCATTGAAGAAACAGATACACTGATATAACAGAATATAACAGTTGCATAAGATGTTTCACTCTTACATTGTTACAGTCAGTGTGCATTGAATGTTCACAGTGTACCACAGGACCTCTACTGACGATGGGAAATAAACTGTCTGATTATATATGTCGAGTGATAAAAATGAAGGCTACATACAGATATTTATCAATGAAATCTATCCATCAGATTGTCAGAGAAAAAGTAAATTACACATTTATTCAAACCTTGGACACATTGTAGTTAAGTGCCGATTGTTGTGGTGTAATTTGGACATTTCCCATCCTACCCCCTCATTCTAATGCTGTGGTGTGTACGTTAAACACTTACTTCTGCACTGTAGCTCCAGAGGTGACCACTGCCCTTTAGTGCACCACCGATACTTGCTGCCTCGACTGGGGACGTAGCCCACATCACACACGTAGTACACTCTGGTCCCAGCACCAAAGGACTTCTGGGAGCTAAACTTGGGGGCCAGTTTAGAATTGGTGCCGGCTGTGTTTTCTGGCACACCACACTGACCTGAAGGAGGACAGGATAGAAGGATATTTTCTACTACATCTTACATAAAGCGTGATTTAAGTATTCCAGGATAGTAATATCTATAAACCTACAGTCAAATTAAGGCATACCCACAACAAAGACTCAACTTGTTAATCAGTAAAGTCAATGCAAAATGGTCTGTTAATAGCTGTTTTCAAAGTACACTGGGTTTTTTTTCTTGGACACAAAGAAGTATACATTGCCAGTAGTAGAGATTGAACCACAAACCCTCTAGTTAATTGCCTAAAGTCACTACCGTCCTATTAGTGTTGTTAAAAGTTCCAAAACAGTACACTATGCCAACACTACTTCCATATTTTGTGTTACTCACGGGTTGCTGCGGGTGCGGTGACACACTGAGGCGGAGCAGGCTGCCACTTTCCATCAGACCCGCATGTGATCCGCTCCTCTCCCTTCACCTGGAAACCCGGGCTACACCTCACTTTCAGCACAGCACCAATGTTGTACTCATGAGCAACGCCCTTCTTCTCAGAATTTGACACTTTAGGAGGAGGACAGGTGACTGGGGGTGGGACTGCGCCCTCTAGAAAGACATATAAGGTGATTTACAGAGCCATTTGGAAAAAAAAGAGACTTGTGACTGTCCTGTCATTGGTTTTGGAATCATTTCATTTCAGGATCGATCTGTTTTTAAAATTATCTTTCGGAGCTTCTTTACCCTCTGGTGGAAGACTCTGTCATTTCCAAAGTCAGGACACACACTCACAGCGAAGCGTCTTTCCGGTTATATGGCCCTTGTCTCTGGAACAGCCTGCGAGGGCCTCAGTACCTCAGGACCTCAGAGTCACAGAGAACGTTCATGTTTTTAAGAGCAGGCTCAAGACCCACCTTTTTATCTTTGCTTTTGATTCATATTTATAGTTTGATTTGTTTGTTATTACATGTATTTTTAGTATATTTATTCATTTTTTTTAGGTTTACTATTTTATATGCTAGTTCTTTGCATTTAACTCATATTGTTTTGCCACTTTTAGGATCTCCAGTGTTTCCTCTGTAGGAGCCTCTGTGCTGGGAGTGGTGATCAGTGCAGCTGCTGGGGCCTGTCCTGTGGGTTCTTAGTGGAGGCTCATCTCTCCCCTGGGCCCTGTGTCAGCGTCCTGATGCCCGGAGGGGGCTCTCCTGGCGGTTGGGGGAGGCTCTCTGCTCCTGGAACAAACGGCTCCTCCTCTGATGCTTCCTCAGTGGAATTGTGTGTACTCAGCCTCATTTATCCTCTTTATATATTTTCACAGTTATGGGGGGAGGGTGTTTGGGTGGGATTGTTTTTAAAGACTGTAAAGCACATTTTTGTATGAAGAGCGCTTCATCCATAAAGTTTGATTTGATTTGATTAGGGGTGTTGTGAAATAAAACTTTACTATTTACTGTTACTAATTTCATTATTGTAAGAAACAACTAGATCTAATAATTATTCACCAATTATTGACACCACATTGACAAAACAATGAAATCTTTCATTTTCTTTCAGTCCTATTGTCCAACACTCAAGCATGTGGCCAGCTTTATGAAATCCAGCTCTCTGAATAAGATTATAGTGACATAATAGTCAGACAAACATTACTGTGTACTCTTTTGTGTACTCTTAGCTATGCATCAAATTGAAACAGACTAAATTCTGCTTCTGGTCACTATCACTGTTTCTGTTTGAGAGAAGAACTCAGCTTAAATATTCAGAGTTTGTGTGAATTTAACAAAACAAAACAAAACTATGGGAATGTTTTTGATAAAGAAACATTATAACATCCAGAAAATAGTTCACACAACAGGAAATCAGTTTTGAACTAGAGCTGTCAAAAAATTGATACACAGATACTAATCGATATTAAAAGTAGTATCGGAAATAGATACTCATTTGAACAGTTATCTACACTGAAAAGACACATTAATAAGATGAAACTGGAGCTTTAGAATGTTCTTGACATGTATTAGAAGTAGTACAAGAGTTAAGCTGCTTACAAATACTTCAAACTTCTTACTGTTAGATGTTAGAGAGATTATACTGTATTATGAGGATGTTGAACACAAAAATGCAATGTGATGTGTCATTATTTTGCCTCATAACATGTGAGTAATCCTATACTCTACCTAATAGCATGTGTGACAGCTGATTTCAAAGACTGTACTGGTCGTTCAGCCGTCACAGTATCTATTACAGTATCTATTAAGGTGTTTTGGAATCTTGTACTTCATAATAATCATAGATACTGAAAGGATTTATTATAATGCTCCAACATGTGTCACGCGCAGTTAGTCATTTGTCACCGTTTGTATTGTGTAACAACTCTTTTGAAAATAAAACGCACAACAGAAACTCACCTTCACACTGGGGCAGGTCAGCGGGCCAGCCTTTAGCCCCACATGTAATCACTTTTGGTCCTTTAATAGTGTATCTGTGAATAAAACAACAACTCAAGTCAAACCTTCAGACAATTTTCTTTAAAAGTTGCACTATTGAGCTGATATGTTATTGTTTTGACTGAAATATTCCACAATACGGCATTGAACTTAGAGCCTAGCGCCTGACACCACCACTGCCAAGATACACATCACATATTTTTTGCAGTACACTAACCTCTAATTGAATACATGCAAGACAGATAAGTGAAATTCCAGGAAAAGAAATGACATGTCCATGGAAACAAGTAGATGGCGGACCGGACCTTGTACCAGAAATGTTACATAGAGCATCTTTAAACTAACCCTTACCCATCTTCACAGACAGGATATGCTTTGTCACCAAACACCGCTTCTCCTTCGTACTTGAAGTGCCCGTTCATCAGCTCTCCAGCGCTGCCACAGGACTTCTCTGAGAAAAAAGGTAAAAATATCACATTGTATCATCACATTTATTCACGAATGTTCATCGCAGCTAATTAGTGGTGTTCAAAGTTAATTAATTTCAAATAGACTGCAGTTTTTAAATGTTAATGCTTTGAATGTTTAAAATTGACAGGCATATTTTATTTTATATTGACATACATATTTTCCTTCCTCGTTGTTACACTTTTGTCTAGTTTCTTCAGGTTCATGGTCTTTAAAAGTTTAAACTTGTACAAACCTCTGCAGTGAGACTTTCATTTTAATTCAATGCTCTGATTATGTCACTTTTCTATTGTAGCGTCTGCCACTCACTTATCTACGCTGTTCTTATTATGTTATTGCTTTTTTTTTTAATGTTCCACAGTATGTCATTAAACTTATCTATCTCCATGACGACAAGCAAGTTATGTCATATCACTAGGACGAGTTACAAGTCAGATCTTTGGAGAGGTGACCCCATTCACAGTGGGAAAAAAATCAGATACTAATCAATACTATAACTAGAATTGAAACTCAATACTCATTTAAGCAAGTATCAACACTGGAAAAAACAAAAAACAAAAACATAACTGGATAAAATTTGACCTTTAAAATAACAGTTGCATCTTATTTTTGATCAGAACTAGTTTAAGTCCACATGATCGTATAATAAAAGTGCTACTATTTAGTGTTGAAAATTACAGTATTGTCTAAACAAAAGCTTTTAAAATGATCATTTGCTTTTCAAAATCAGCATCGAGTATTGAGTCTATTCTTCAGTATCGAAAATTAGTTTGAAATTTTAGTATCGTGACAACACTAAGGCAAAGCGATAACTTCAAACAGAGACAAACAGGTGGCAGACGTTGCACCTTTAACATGAGTTTGAGGTTGTTTTGGGCCACAGTGTTTTAAAATGTGGATCCAGACTGTCTGACTATGCAGGAGATAAGTGTCAGCAGCCTCCATGAAGCACTTTAATTAACGCTTTAACACTTTAACCTCACTTTAACCTCACTTTAACTGTGTCCATTTGCCCTAGTGCCACATTTACCACACTGTATCTGTCTGTTACTGTAAAACATTTGACCATATGACACATGACAATAAAAGTTTGAGCTTGAAATAAAAAAATAAAAAACAACAGAAAAAGCAAAACATCCGCTTGGCCCTTTTAACAGCAGTGCATAGTTGAGTCTAGATCGCAGCCAGATGGCATTGGTCCTGTCCCTTTCCTTCAAACCGAGACACTGTTTACAATAAAAATAGCCTTGTATTTTCCTTTAAAACTGTCAAGACTGAATATTATTTATGCATTTAAAGAAACCCATTTGGCTCTTATCACACAGCTTTTTTATGATTATGGTTATGCTCATTTTAGTGAATATTTGGCTTTGACATACCTTTACTTGATAAGATTTGAGTAGAGCGTGCAGCACATTTTCAGCTTACATCAATAAAACATCATATCCAGAGCCAAACTGAGGAGATATTTTTTGTTACAGTGATTATTTTGGTATGATCTCAGTCTGACTTTACCTCTAGCAACAACAAGACTCATTTTTGGGTTTTTTGTGCACAGGGGAGTGATACATTTAGCCTGTTGTCACTTTAAAACAGCGCATAGACCTGGTTATAGGATTATCTTAAGAGGATAAAAATAACAGCAGTGTTCTTGTCATTAGTGATGGGACTTTTGGCTCTTTTATGGAAGTCAAATCTTTAAGATCCGTTCAAAAATACTGGTTCTTTTACTATATGACAGAAACCAATGTGAGAGAACTCTTTTAACTCTAAACTCATCACAGAGAGACTCAACCAAGCCTCAGATGTGTTTAAAATGCCTCAAACTGAGAGTGGGAGTGTGTTGACCCTTTGGAACTTGGCCTATGCACAATGTAAATAAAACCTTGCATCACAATAATAAGACATGAGTGTTAACCTACACTGTTAATATGATGCCAAATCTGCAGGGTTTTCTGATTCTGTCCAACCTGAGCACTAAATACAAATCTATAAACTATAAAACAACATATTGACATGAGCAGTAGCGCGTGCATCAGTCCTGTGACGCATACACATACTTGTACTGGTCAAACGTACTTCTGCACTGCAGGGTGAGGGTGCTCCATCGTCCCCCCGAGCACCGGATCACCGGGCTGCCTCCGTAAGCCTCGTGTCCCTCTAGGCACTTGAACAAGGCCGTGTCCTGAGTGTAGCGCATCAAACTGGCACCAGGAAACTCCGGTGGAGACGAGCACACGCGCTCTTCTGCAACTACACAACACCATCAGCACAATACAACCCCCAAACACACATGCACGTGGAGCGGGTTTCTTTTTCTGTTTTACCTGAGGAGAGAAAGGCGCACGGTAAAATGAAAATAACGTGCGTAAAAGTCCTCATGGCTGTGCGTCACGTTGAAGGAAACGAGCTGAGTGGAAGGAGGAGGGCGAGTGATACAGGAGGAGCGGATCAAGCAATTTATAGAAGGGCTGGCACTGGCGCACATAGGGCTGGCACTGGCGCACACTGGCGCACGGAGAGAGGACAGCGCGGACGGGACAGCGGGGCGGGAAAGCACGAGTTCCTGGGAAAAATGTACGGTAACCTTCAAACTGATAGAACTTTTAAAATGTTGATACTTCTGCGCCTTTACCGTAAACACGCAGAGTCCAAGGACTTTCTGATAATCCTCCAAGATGTGTGGGGGTGTGTGCGTGCGTGTGCGTGTGTGTGTGAGTGTATATGAGTGTGTGTGTATATGTGTGTATGTGTATATGAGTGTGTATGTATGTGGGGGTGTGTGTGAGTGTGTAGGGGTGTGTGTGTGTGTTGAAAGCCTACGTCTAAATAGCTTATTATTGTGGGTCCGACTTAAATGTCCTCCTTGTCTCCATGGAGATGGTACCGTATTGGTGTGTCTGTTTTTTGCTCCTGTATCTTTTAATTAACAAAACTGAGCACTTCCACCACTGGAACTGGCACCGATGGCGATTTTACCCTCCCCAGCCTCAGTTACACTTCAGTTTATGTTGTGATCTGAAACCTACAATAGTTTAATGTAGCTTATTTACTTATCTGTAAAATAAAATATGTTGAAAAATATCTGCCCAGTGTCATTTGTGAGGCTGAGCTGAGGTCATTTCTGATCCGGTGCTATACTGTTTCCCTCCGTCTGCATTGTCCTTGCTGCGTGATTCAGCAGATCTTCAGAGTGGCTCTTTTATTATGAGCTGAAATCAAGCCAAGTCTTAGTCAAAGCTTTTATCACAGAACTTCAAGGATGATTTATAAACAACAAATATGCGCCATTAAATGTATAAGCTCTGCAACTCTGGCTTTATCAGGATAGTATTGAAATTCTTAACAAAAGAGCCAATCGACAATTAAAACTGTAATAATAGTAATATGTACAGTGTATTTGTATTGTGATTGATACAGGACAGTACAGTGATGATACAGGAATGTGAATGAAGGTAAACAAAGCAGACAGTTGGGAGCGATGTCGTAAGCAGTAGTCTTGGAGCAGGTCGTGGGTCACAGGAACAGAGGCTGAGGTGTTCGTATCGGTCGTGGAGAGCTGGGTCGGAGACGGAGGAGCAGACTGATTCCAAGGAGCGGGATCGCGGTGGATACACGGACGAATAAACTGGAACATGACATGAAGGACAAACTGTAACATAAAAAACCCAAATCCTGACAGGTACATCTTTCTGAATCAGCTTCATAAATAATTTTCGGTGATTCACTCTGTCGAATACTAGGACACATCTAAAAAACACATAAAAGCTGATGAATTCTGTCTCCTGTATTTGTCAGTAATTGTTTTTAGAGCATATACACACAGCAGAGCCTTAAACCAAAACTGATTGTCTGTGGATTTAATAAATTGTGACAGACTGACTGAAGAAGATAATGTAGCAAAACAAATCCTGAAAAAAATCGCTTGATCGGATATCGCTTTCAAAATATCGCTCCAATCGATATCGTGGTTGAGCCTATAAATGGATTTAATAAGACTGTTTACTGGTTGTAGTTGGCCCAGAAACTCTCATATGTTTGAATTTGTTCTGTGGTTATTTCAGAGCTAAACAACAGCTGTATAACACACTTGGATCAGTTGTGTATTATTTTATTTTTGTATAAAGGAAATAAAAGCTTTTTCTTCATTTGTTGCACTGGTACAGTTTGATATTGGGTATTGACTGATGCTTAAATATACTGTCAAACAACAAGAAAGTACAAGGTTTTCTCATGACAGCAGGCGTTTTTATTTTGTGTAACTTGTACAAAACCCTCAGCAGTTTAACATGTGCTTAACTTTAACATAAATAATGTCTTACATCAATTTTAGTGTTTCCTCTTTTTTTTTTTTTTATCAAAGGCACACATTATACTACATGTGTATAACAGTATCAGTGCATGTGCAAAGCATTATACAGATTATAAGGACACTTTCTGCTTTGTTTAGTCAAATACTGTAGTGTCCTTGAAGAGGCAGCACAAACAAACTCGTCTCACTTATATCTGCTCAGATGTCATTGGTCAAATCAGTTTTATACATTTCAAATTAAACAACAGTTAGATTAAAATACTATACAGAATGTCCCACAGAGGGCTTTATGTACAGTAGAGGCACAGGAGCTGAAGGCCGGAGGATCCAGTGAGGTACAGTATACACAACAGGGCTGCACAGTTTTAACAGAAATGAAACAAGAATCTAATAAAACATAATAAATAAAATACTAATCTAAGAGTGAATTTTTAGTTTTCAAATCCGGATTCAGTTTACAGGGCAACATCTGAGAGAATGAAGTGCTAAACCAACACAAGAACCAAATACTCTTCAGAAACACACAAACTTTTGACCTGTTTTAAGGCAGCATCATTTGCGTTTGCAGGGAGATTTCTTTAATCCAGATTATTTCAATTTACAATCGACTTGTCATTTGAAACTGCGATATATTGTGCAGCCCTAACACTGCTGCTACTGAGAACATGCAGCTCCATTACAGCAGGGTAAGATACAGCAGTAGGATACACTTTGTACACAATGTCCCCATTCAAACTGTGGCCCATAAGGGGACTTTTTACTATTTTGGGTGAATTCTCAAAGGATTTACCTATTGCCAGTTGAAACACAGATTCAAAAGTTGATTATATATGCGACCTTGCTCCTTTAAATTTCATGTTCATTGCACGTATACACTTAAACATAATAACCACAACTATAAACATGTAGTTTGGATCAACATAAAAGAATTAAAGTGGAACTAAAGTCATAAACACATTTCAAATAGAGCTGCTGAACTGGGCAGGGTCTGGAGGACTAAAGAAAAGAGTGAGAGAGGAGGAGGAGGGGCTGAGTCTTGGTGTATGATTGGTCAAACAGGTATCGATACTTCAGACTCCGCTACTGCAGCCAAGTGTTTGTAATCAAAAACACCTGACTGTAATCGAGGCAGTCTTGCGTGATGTCACCAAGTACTTAGAGTTTCAGTGGCCAGGACACACTTTGTATAAATTTGGTACTTAATTTGCATAAAAACAGCCAAAAAGCACTAGAAACAGTAGATATTGAAACACCATATACTGTACACAGTTTCGTCGCGAAAAAAATTGATTTAGTGTTTAGTTCCACTTTAACAAATTAACCATATTTATTTTGGAATGCATTTTTTAGGTGAAATAACACATTCAGAGGCTTGTACGCACAATGCCTCTATTCAGACTCCTATGGGCCAAGATAAGGGGCGATTTGATTTGAGAAAGGATTTAAATGTTGCTTAAATGTAATGTTGACTATATGGTATTTGTCATTTAAATATGTTGGTAATTGAACGTAGCGTACACTTTAAAGGCTCTTGGTTACACAAAACTGACTCTGTGTGAGCTTTAGACCAGATTAAAATGTTATACTGCATCAAAAACAGACCTGGAGTTGTGTTTTGTTTCATTCACACATGTTTGAGTAACTCTTTATTATTAGTCTGTTACATCTCCAAAGCTCAAAATGCTTTGTTACACCTTGTGACATCATGAAGTGGTAATTTTCAAGTTACTTTTTGTTCAGTAAAGATTGACAATTCCAGGGCTGAAGTGAATCTAATGAAGTTGAATGGTGTTTAAAAAAACAGCACTTACTGTATTATCACATGATGACATCACAAGGTGGAACAGTGTCTTTTCAGTTTCAGTTTGGTTTTGCGTATGAATGAAATAAAACAAAACTCTAGGTATGTTTTTGATGAGGAAACAACATTATAACAGATCAGAAAATAGCGTAATACGGGCCCTTTAAGTAGATTAACTTTTGAATAAACATAAAATAATTACATGAAAAAGAAGTCAATATGTTTTTGGAGTGTAGAGAGATGGAATGAAAATAATAATCTACAGTTAAACACAAACTTTAAACATAAATACTCACTATGAATCTCAGTTAAATTATGAAACAAACTATGTGTAATCTAAGACTTTAAGAAAATATATTCTAGTAACATTCTAGTTATATTTGGCCCGACATGGAAAGGAGTTGAAAGCCATTCCTAAAAACAGATGTACATAAATACTACATTAAAACCACTTAGAACAATTATTTGGTGTTAGTTGCGTTGGTACCGTGCAACAGTCTAAGCAGTTTACTTCTTCAAATGAACACATGACGGAGAAGTACAGTAGCTCTTCTGTTGCTCTTTAAGACTGAGGCGAGTCTGAGTCTTTAACTGCACTGAATCCATTTGAAGTCTCCTGAAAAAGAGAGGGAAAAACATGGAGCAAAATAAGGAGAGGTCAGCACTGTCTGGGCACTGTCTAAGTTTGTTTTTATTGGCGAAGAAAACCGGACCAGGGCCCAAAGGTTACTTCAGCAAACAGACCGCAAGGAGACCAAGAAGAGGTGAAGTCAGTCAAGGAAGTACTGTATTTTATTAGCACGTTATACTGTTGTTTCCTCGTTAAAAAGCACATGTGGAGTTGTGTTCTGTTTCATTCATGCTTGTTTGAGTATCGCTGTATATTTAGGCAGTCAGTCTCTCCAAAATTGAAAATACTCTGCTCCACCTTGTGACATCATTAAGTGCTAATCCAGGATGTATTGTTACTGTTATGTAATGTTCTTTAAAATCCATAAACTGTCCTCATATTCGCTAAGATGCATCTCACTTTAGCCTTATTTAAAGTGGGATAGTGGAGTTTGTTCTCGTAAATGCAGAGGTGGGTAAAACCATTTTCCACTGAGATTGATAAGTTTTATGTCAAACTGTGAAATATTATAAATAGCCAAAGGAAGTGAGTCAGGTTTGCGGTATAGCAAGCCCATTCACAGTATAAGGACACATGCTTTTCAGGGCAATAAAAATCGTTTTATTGACCGTAAATCCGTCTGAACAGAGCTGTTCTATAGCTGTGCATGTGCCTGAATATCTATGCATGTGTATAGTAGTGATGTGTAGTTTTATCGTTACTACCAGAGCAAAAGGGAGGTTAGGCCAGATTCATACAGATTCTAGATACGTACGGGTCTAAGAGAGTAACAGCAGAGGACACTGACCACGCTTTGGTTTAAAGTGAAAAATGATTTGCAAAAAGTTGTATTATGAGTGGATTCAGGTATTGACTTACAATAACAAAAATACAGTGTGCTTTTACCCTAAAAAAAAAATAAAAATAAATAAAATCAAATATACCCAGCTTTGTCCAATGTTACTGTCTGTTTAATGTTTGTGTGTTTGTAACCAGCTGAGCTAAAAGATACCAGTTTGTTCGACTCTTTGGGCTAGAGCTCATCATTCAGTACTGAAAAATGATCCTTTCTCCTCAGCACGCCCACAGTTCTCAACTCCGATCCAAAAAAGAAACTTGACCAGCGCAGGGCAGCTTGTGCTAACAAAGGCTACAGAGATACAGGGCTTCTGTGGGCTCCCAGCGCACACAGCAATTTCAGTATCAGTCTCAGAAAATCAAAAGCAGAATGCTGATTCACCACATTTGCTTTCACAGCAACATGAGCGAGGAGTTCACTGGTCAGAGTCTGATGCGGGACTGAGCAGCACGAAGGGGCACACAATGAACTTATTTGCTAATGCGACATCAGACTAAACTCTTATTTATGCTCAGTGAGTCAGTCAAAACACATCTATCATGGCTTTTTATTTTTATTTATTTTTTTTTACATATAAACACTTTTTATCATGTTTAATCAACATATTTATGAATTATATTTAAATTTAAAAATCAATATTTATTCCTATTGTGATTTTAACCAAGGGTCTATCAGTATTTATTTGTTTTTAATCACATTTTTAAATACCAATTCTTCCTTTCAGTTTGAGAATCCGATACCCCACCAAACCAAAGTGTTTGGTGTGCTCCAAAATCAGGGCAGGTTTAGATCAAATTTGTTTTTTCAAATATAAGTGCAACGCTGTCCAAACCAAAAAACAAACTCAGTGAAAGACATTAAAGTTGGCTGTAAACATTTGTAACCTGTTATGAAAAACTTGTCACTGACCTGATTTTGAAGCTCTGCCCCTTCAGATACTTCAGAGAACTGCATGCTGGGTAATATAGGAGTGTGAGGGATGCGAGCCTGTGTGTAGTTGCCTGCACTGTAAAGTCGTGGTCTCTTGACCTGGTCCTGGGTCGACAGTGGAGTGAAACTGTTCCTCCGGAGGAAAGCAGGTGGCACCTGGTTCTCTGTTTTTTTCTGTAATAAAATCATGTCTTTGTTTAGATGTTTTTCATGCTACTGACATTTTGATTACACTTTATAATAACTACACCTTAACTAGCCATAATAAAGCATGAAAAATAACTTACCTCATGATGAACAAATACTTAATTAAGAATGATTCAGGCTTTGTAACTACATAATAATGCCCTAACCATAACTTCTAACCCAAACCCCTTCATTAAGTATTAAGTAAGCCTGAATCATTCTTAATAAACCAGTTGTTGATTATGTATTAAGTCTTTGTTCATGCTTTACTAAGGCTGTAAATAGTCTAGTTACTATTTACAGCCTTAGTAAATGTCACCAACATTTTGAAAATTGGTTGAATAAATCATTAAAGACTCTGTTCTGGTGGGTTTGTAAACAGGATATTCCTCGCCCAGTTTAACTAGAGCTTTCCACCAACACGCAAACTCCCACTCTGTCTGGAATCATTCAAAACAATGACCCAAAAATCTAAAATAACTTTTAATGGACCAGAAGCAAAACAGATCTTTCATTTTTCCAAGAAATATTTGTATTTTTGTCATTTTTCAACATAAAAGGCTATAGCACTAATCATAAAAAATAACATTGTTTTTAATGGTAAAGTTAAAGTCGAGGTGTACGACATTGCACTTATAAGGAAATGTGTCCTTGACCCATCTTTAAACTGAAAGATAACTGAAAAAGACACTTACTAATGATCTGTCTCTGTGCGTGTTGACAGCTTGAACTTTTAAGTCAAACTCATCTACTTTACAACCTGGCAAAAAATAAAAGCAGTACATTATAATACCAAAAATAAAACAATATTTAGGTCATGATCATAGAGTAAAACTTACCATAGGCCACTGGCGTCAGTTTGAGGACAGTGTGCAGGGGGCATTTCAAGTATGGGAGGTCGTCTATGGCAGGAGAGAGAAAAAAAAAAGGATATTTAAAGCCACGTTTGTGTATATGGATATTTTTGTCCCATTTCGTATGAGGAGTGCACTATTTCTACTGCGGCTTTGACATTGTGCAGTAAACAGATGACCACTTCCTCCGCTGATGCACCGTCTGTCCACATGTAATTATACACTGAGACTTCCTCCACCCACAGCCAATCATTTTACCATGGCTTCTTTAGCACCGTGACATGTTATCCCAGTCAACCATAACTACGGCACGTTATGTTAAAGGTGCACGATGGAACTTTTCTTCTCAAATAAATGTTTTTTAACGGACTATTGTGTTATCTTGCCTTATTTGAGAATGATATTGGAAGATGAAAATGAACCGTTTCGATGCAACTTTCTTGGTGGAGGGTCTGCTACTTGCTTGTTTCCATGGAAATGTTATCGCTTTGCCTGGAATGTTCCACAGTATGGGATTTCACTCACACAGTATGGGAGACAAGAAGGTGAGCAGTGAATAAATTGAACATATTTGAAGGACTGCAATAAAGATAAAGTAATTTGAGTCTATGGAACATTCTTGGCAAAATAAGAGACAAACAGACGGGGTACTCTTCACCAACAAAGTTACACAGTGGGTCTTTAAATGTACTGTGTATACCTTCACTAGTCTAATTTCTATGCTCTCAGCGCTTAAATTCACAAAATATCTGTAAGGCATGTGGATAATAGCCAGAGTACTAATCTATAGCTGGAAGAAACACCCAATGTAAGTGTTTAAGTTCAACAAGGTGAAAGACAAAACACATTTTCCATATTTCAATTTAACATATAACACCGTCACATTTGTATATTCACAAGTATTAAAAAAAATACAATAATTTAAAATGTACAGTGCGCTATGGAACACATTTTAGTGGCGGATCTACTAGATTCTTGTCTGAAATCAAATTTTCCATGTTATTTTTAGCAATATAAATGCCTGAAATTGAGCCAATGCAAGACAGATAAGTTTAATTTTCAAAAGCAACAGCATCTCCCCTCATCAGAAAAGTTACACAGAACACCTTTAATATCTCCTGAATAAATAAATCTATGTTTCAGTGTGTTTTACCTGCGCTTTCGTCCAGGAAATAAGCCAGTAAGCAGCGCATAACCGCCTGGTGACAGATGACCAGCACGTTCCCCTGTCGCTCCAGCTCCATAATAACAGGCTCCAAACGCTGCACCAGGTCTTGGTACGACTGCACAAACACAACAGTCCATATACAGTTTAATTATAGCTCAGTCAGGCTAAAAATATATGACTATATTTACCTCTCCTCCAGGGTAGCGATAGTGGTACTTGTCTTGGTCTCTCATGGCATATTCTTCTGGATATGTTTCTTCAATGGCCTTGTATGTCATCTCTTCACACACTCCCTTCAAACAGGCAGACATTGACATTGTAAACATTTCTTCAGTCCCTTCAGCTTTAATGACATTTTAAGGCACTAATAGTTTTAAAATTGATATCTAAACTGGAAAGCACACTTCTTCTTAGGTAACGGAGCGCCCTCTGCTGTTACAAATTTCAATTGAACAATAAAAAAATTAAATAAAAAGGAAGACACTAACCAGCGCTACTGCTACACTAATAGAGCCATATGTTTGATATTGTAGAGAACAAGTCTGGTGATAAATTACAGACATAAAAACAAGAACAAGTACAAGAGAATACTGGACTGTTATGTAAATGTAAATTAGGGAGTGAGTGATTTCTGAAAACTAAGAAAAGACAAATGAAGCTAAATACATTTCTAAACATGCTTTTGATGAGGGAAAAGTGTTATAACATGGTTAAAAGTAAAAAGTCAGTTTTGCATGATGTGTCCTTAAGTTTGGCCAGTTTTGATTGAAAGTCTTTTTGTGTAAAATTAAGTCTAATTTCATTAAATATGACACAACACATACAGCATCTATTTCATTGAGGATTTTCCACTGCTCATAGGGGACGCCCAGCTCCTCTGCAGTTTGGATGGTGCGTCTGAGCTGACTGGTCCACACTTTCAGGTCAGAGAGGTGGTGTTCTTCAACAAAGGCCTTGAGCTCTGCAGAAAACTGAAAAAAAAAAATTTAATAGAAACTAAACAATATTAAAAACTTTTTATGTACAGAATGCCTAATTAATTTACCCAGGAAGTCAAAATGGATCAGACCAAGGTTTAGTTCGTTTTCATACCTGACAGTTTAGACTGAGCAGTTGAAACTGTCGGGTATGAAAACCAACCAAACCTCGGTCTGAAAAAGAATCTACTAAAATAAATTATCAGAAGACCAGATGAATCTCTTTGGACTAAAATGGATCAGGTTTACAATTTATCATAATTATAGATGTTACAATACATTTTGAGGATAGTTAATGGTGCATCATGTGACTTTAGTTGTCACTATGGATATATTTTTTATATGTTTATCAAAGTATGGCAAGTTAATGACCACATCTGTGGAGAGGTAAACCTGCATCTTTTTCAAGATATTTCTGAGCTGTAAAAAATGTGTAATTCTGACAACAAAGTATCTATCTATCTATCTATCTATCTATCTATCTATCTATCTATCTATCTATCTAT
Source organism: Periophthalmus magnuspinnatus (assembly GCF_009829125.3). Lineage (NCBI taxonomy): Eukaryota > Metazoa > Chordata > Actinopteri > Gobiiformes > Gobiidae > Periophthalmus > Periophthalmus magnuspinnatus. Next base: position 6,274,613 of record NC_047132.1, read on the forward strand.
CTATCTATCTATCTATCTATCTATCTATCTAATTGAATAAATGCAAAAAAGGATAACTTTGATGCCATACAATAGGCGAAGCACTGTGCAGAGGAAGAACCAGGCACTGGACCCTCCACCAGAAAAGTAAAAAACAGACATTACAACAACAGCTCATTGGAAGTACCTGTTTTCCATTGTCTGTGAGCTCTGAGTCGCCCCCGATGCGCCCCTCTGTGTTATGGTGGCTCTCTCCATGGCGACAGAGGTAGATGGAGTGAGAGTGCACGTGGATGTTCATGAGGTAGTACACGATCTTACTCTGAATGTAGTCCTGCACTTTGTTCACCAGGAACTGCCGGCCCACATTGATGACCTGGATAAAGGACAAGTCCCTTTGGGACAAAGAAACAAGGAGACAGAATGATGTGTTTGAATATACAAAATGCTAAATGTACTGTCAACTGACCATCATGCAATAACTAATAGTAGCAGTACATCCTGTATTAAAATGAAGCATGTGGTTCACATTTACATAATTTAAATGTGAACCACATTTAAATATTTTAAATGTGGTTTAAAATACCACAGTTTGGAAACCACTTCCCTAATCTAAATGTATATAAATACATGGTAAACAGGAAGTTGTGTGGATCATGCTTCATCAGTCAAAGGAATATTTTAAGAAAACTGGCATATATCACAGAAAAAACGCTAGAAAATGATTCTTGCCCTGTCATTTAATGTGACCTATTTCAACACCTACACCTATTACCCTCTAGTGGGCATTCTTTGAAATTACAACACATAATTACATTTAATAATTTTATACTGAATTCAAAGGTCTATTTAATCCACATTAGGATGTCATGTTCCTTTATGACTTACTTGTCATGCTCATCAGGATCCAGAGGTTGGTAAGTCACTTTGTAACATTCGATTCTCTTCAGGAAGTCCTCCATGACGCTCTCTCGGTCCTGTTCAGGATAATCTGGACTGGATACTTTAACGTCCTGTTTACATAGACATGAGACATGAAATAAAAAATCCAGTATCATGATGTTTTACTACATGTATTAAAGATGGAGAATTGGCTGCCTGTTTGTCTTCTTGGAAATAATGTTGGTTTGCATTTATTCAATTCACAGGTGTTTTATTGTTGCATTCTTATGATGAGCTCACCTCTCTACAGATCTGACCTGCAACTTAATTACTTGCTTGTATTCATGGGGATAGACTCATTTAAAACTATATACATACATACAATAGGCTAATGTATGTATATAGTTTTAAACAGGCAGGTTGTGGAAAAGTTACATAATGCACCTTTCAATTACAAGTTCCTGATTTGCGCTTCTCCTTATCAACTATTGTGAACTCATTAATATTATAAACAATATCAAGACTACTAATAGCCACATTAATATTTGAGCTTTGTATCTCAAAAGTGCAGTAAATGCTGTGCCCTGAAACAAAACCATACTACATTTTAGAGAGCAGTATATTCCTAAAGGAAGTATGAAAGACTTTCTGTACCAGTATGTTTTCAGCAATGACATCAGGATCATCACAAACAGACTCAACGAAAAACACCTAAGAAAAAAGATTGATGTTACATTTCATATTTGGATACTTTTATAATCAGTAATTCCATGTACATGGCTTTAACCTTGTAGTCATTTTCTTTGGCAAAGTTCAGGATGAGCTCTCGCCTCTCTCTGGTTGTGTTTGTAGCATCAAATACCTGCCGAAAACCAAACCAAACCATCCTAAAAATACATGAATTTATGAGAAAAAATCAATAATTCATTCTTACAGCGATTTGTCCTCCTTCTTCACTGAGATAAGACTTGACATCCTGCAGAGCAACCAGGGCACACTGTCTGTACAGAGCAGGATACAACGCAAACATAAAGTAATAACCTTTATGGCTTCATACAATTTAATACAGGATCAACACAACCAGATTAACTATATTGTATTCCACTGATATTACAGCGGGACAATATAATCTGAACTGAGCGCAGTAAACAAAGTAAATTACAAAAGTAGAATTAAAGAGTTTTTTGGGAAATAGAAATTAGATGAAAAAAATCAGGTGAGGCTGTGCATATTATCTAAACTTAACTTTAGTTTCACTGATATTACATGTTAAAGGCATACTGTGTAACTTTTCTGGTGGGAGGGTCATTTCTACTGGCCTTATTGGAAATGTTATTGCTTTGCCTGATATGTTACACAGAATGGCATTAATCTATCTTACCTTTATTTAATGACAGGTGCAAAAAATGCCTTGAAATACATGTATTCTTACAGTGAGTGAGCTTCCCTCTCCACAGATGTAATCAGTAACTTTGCCTGGTGGCGACTCCTGCTTGTCTCCATGGACATTAGTTTAATGCTATACAGTGAAACATTCTAGACAAAGTTACCTCTCTATGTAGACAAGCAGGTGTGTGTTCCCTACACCAGAAATACTACATAGTGCACCTTTAGGTATAGTCAAAATAAAATCTAAAATATTATTTCTTTTGCAAAAATATATGTTTGCATCTTATGTGTAATAACTATAAAGCAATTTACTGTGTTTTCTTTTTTTCATTGTATTGCATAATTGATTTTTGGATCCAGGGTATATTTCGTAGATTATTCGAAAATGACTGTAAAACCAGATCATTTGTAGTTTTGGCATCAACAATGAATTTGTGTCACATAGTAACAATTTAGGGTGTGTTTGTTTAATTAAATAGAGAGATGAGAAGTTTCATCTACTACTACTACTGTTACTACTACTACTACTATTGCTCAATGAGGTGAAACCTTTGTTTATATCTCACTCACTTCCTGATCTGCATGGCCTCTTTGTTGTCATGTCTGAAGAAATCATAGGACTTATAAGACTTGACTGCTTCTCTTCTGTAAACTCCAAGGTTAAACACTGGAAAAAATAAGCATAGAAAGAAGTAAGAGAGCAGAAGGATTATTATGAAGCGTCAATGTTTTCTGTCAAAGCAGTTTTTCTGCATTCCAGTGACGTAATTCAAACAGCCTCCAACCACATTAAACGACTACTACAATGGCCAGTGAATGAGCCTGAACGACAACTCGGCCTGGCATGATTGTATATGTTGTAGTTAAAGTTATTACGGTAATATTAAAGGTAACCTACTTTATCTACATCTACTTATCTACTTAATTGCAACGGGAAGGGCATCTGGTATAAAAATGAACCCAATGGAACTCAACAGTAACTGCCCATCACAAAGTCCACTCACGTTATGGAGATAAAATTCCCATTCATTTTCCCATAGAAATCCAATATTAAGAGGTTAACCAGGCTAGCCAGCTATATTGTTTTAAACTGCCATAATGAGATCATATTCAATATAAAAAAATAGTGAACTGCTTTTTAAAACTTGGTATATTTTATGGTTTAAGAGCTATTTTCAAATACTACTGTTACCAGATTTCTTGCTAGCAGTCTGTGGATAGAATAGGGGTTTCAAGGTTGGCAGTCACAGTTCAGCTCTATTGGGTTTAGTTTTATACTAGATGCCCTGCTTGTTGCACCCAGCCACATATAGAATGATTTGATAGTTAAAGCTTTGGTAGCTCAAAAGGAATAGAGAGCACCTTTGGTTGGCACTCCGATCCAGTTGAGGTAGCGTGTCAGTTTCTTGGACATGTAGGTCTTTCCTCGGGCAGGCAAACCGATCATTACGATCACGGTGGGAATGTTGGTCATGTAGGAGGCCCATGCTGCAAACAAAAAAAAACCACAATGTAATACAACACACAGAATGTACTCTGACCTACCTAGAGTATCCTGCCTTTAGTTTCCATTCATAAAGTCTACACAATAAGCTTGAATGTCCAGACTACTACAATAATTGACTTTTGAAATGTCATCTTGTCATTCATTCACATGCTATATTTTATTAACTTATTATGTGAATGAATATACAAAGTTTTTCTAAATCCAGGTTCAGTAATCCATTGTAGCCTTTTGCATATTTGTAATTTTTTTCCCACCCTTGGCTATGCGTCTACAAAAGCTTGAGGCCAGACGAGACTAGACATGATTCGGTATTCTTAGTTTACACACACTTTAAAAATGTGAGAGAAGTGCAATACATCCTCAAAACACTGGGATTTCTGGAGTATAATATTTAACTGACCGTAGTACCTTTGTTTGTACTCTGTGTTCTTGCCTGGAGCAATGTTACTATGACAAACGAAGGATTAATACCCACAGAACTGTACCTTCATGAAGAGCCTGTGGGCAAGTCGTTTTGACATAACCCTCTGACATTGGAAGTCTTACTATAACCCACATCAAGGTCATTACAGATAAGTGATTAAAGTAGTACACCTTATTACAAAATTATGACCTAGCCAGAGTCAAGCCAGACCTATATATATAAAACAATAATTACTTAAAACTAGGTATAAATAAAGAATTAGTAAACACCTGCATAATACCACCTCTAAATAAAACATAATAAACTTGATTTGCTTTATTACCAAACAAACACACATTGGATCATCATTTAAGAGAAAAAAGTGAATGCTTTATTTCAAACTCACAGCACTTCTTTTCCGTGGTCCTGACTTCTGTCCTTTTGGTTTCAGTGGGGCCCTCAGGAGCAGGGGTCACTTTCTGCTGCTGATCTGCCATAGTCCACCACTTTACAGTTGGCCTTTAGGTCAAACACATTTAAATCAGCATTTCTTTGATGATGGAAAAACAAGGGTAATGAGGAGCCACTGGGGGATCTCCAAAGCTTCAATAGGGTTATTAAAGTAGCATCTTTAGGATACATTTCTAACTAGTGAGGGTGTGTTTGTATTAAGAGTTTTGAATTACATTTATAGAATACCTTACATACCTTTACATAACCATTTGACGTTATTATTACAATGATTATTACGAATTATGCCATTCTTATGCACTGTTTTCTTCGCAGTTATCAGCTTTACAATGAGTATTACAGTGATCTGAATATGACAGGAGCAGTGTGTTTAAGTCTGACAGCATCCAGTCGACTCCAGCCCCTCAGACTACCATCATTTACTCTATTTAAATTAAACACACAAAGAATCAAACTTCTGATTAAAGTCGCGCCACTCACCGAGAGGCCACAGGTGCGCGTTTGTATGAGCTTTTCTTTCGTTATTACGCACACATCAGTGGTTTATTGCAGCTTGGAGCGCCTCCTGCTTCTTCCCGTCTCTCTTTACGGATGTTGAGGCTCCTCCCAACGGCAGAACATACCGGAAGTGCGCTCCTGAACATCCGGTGTAGTTTCAAAGTAAAAGCTATGCGGTAATACTGGGCATGCTTTTGTTTTGATACCTTGGTCAATGCTGAATTTGGTGGCGATTTACTTAGAGTGTACTGCACCACAAAATAATAATATAATGGCTTGAATTTATACCTGTTTGACAACCCGTAGGTGCCCTGGGCCAGTGGTGGAACGTAAACAAAGTAAAAGTATTCAAGTACTGCACTTAAGTACACATTTTAGGTATCTGTACGTCACTTACATTTTATAAGTGGATACTATTTTACATTTACTTCACTGCATTTCAGAGCAGTGTCTGTACTTTCTACTGCACTATATTTCTAACAGGACTGAAAAGTTTTATTAGGCCTATACTGTGTGAGATCTGCTGAAAAGGCTGAGGGTTTATTTTTAACACGTTCATAATTTCAGCAAACAAAAATATACAGATAAAAACAGCTGGAAAAAAAAACCTAAACAAAACAATAGATTCAGTTGTTTCTGTTGAACAAAATTCAGTAAATCTGTATCAAAATCACTACATTTGAAGCTTTATTAGATCCCAGAATCTGCATGAAATACTTTTAAACAGGTGCTTTAATACTTTTACTTAAATTGATTTTTTTCATGTGATACATTTAGTTTTACTAGAGTATTTATTATTATTATTATTATTATTATTATTATTATTATTATTATTATTATTATTATTATTATTTTTATTATTATTAATTTGATTTATTTTTTTTATTTTTTTATTTTTTGCTCCGATATGTGTACTTTTATTTAAGTAACATTTAAGTGACTTTTTCCTCCACTGGGCTGGACCAACTGTAACCACTAGACAGTCATTCACATAGCTAAACATGAAGTGTCTTGCTCAAGAACGCAACATGAGTGGTTAGAGTTGGACTAGAACTACCAACTTTGTGAGACTCTAGGACTCTACCGCCTGAGCCACTGTCACCCATGTGTCTTTAGAGCTGCAGTTTAACTCACAAAGCAGAGCACAAATGGACCTGTTTATCTGTAGATACTGAATAAACCTTTTTATCACATGACAAATGCACTTAGCCTACGTCATAACAGTGAACAGATACACTAAGTAAATTGCAATATGTTTTACTTTACTGGTTTAAACTAACATACCAATAGTCTGACGCCATTTAAACATGCCTCATAAGGTCCATTGTGAGCGTGTCCTCCTGTATCAGTGAACTACTTTCTTAACATTTGAAAACTCTCATACCTTTTGAGGTTTGTGCTTCATGTAACATAATGTCCACAGGTTATATATACACGACTAATATTTCTCTCAGCCAATACTGTAAAAGTGTCAGGTGCATCAAAAACAAAGTCTTTTCTAAGCCATGTTTTATTTAAATCAGAACAGTTTCAGTAATGACTTCAATTTAAAGTAAAAATAACTGAGGTAATAGGTTTAACTTATATCTGACATGCAGCAAAAATGAGTGGCATTCCTTTTTAAATCTACGTTAACACAAAAATATGCCACGTTGCAACCACATTTTTTAAATCTGATAATGGAATCTAATCTCACAGTGTCTAACTAATACACCAGAACAATTAGGAAACCTTTATCTGTAAGGTGTGTGCTTGTTTTGAAAATAAATGGAAGTTCTTCATTAAATATCACTTTTTGCTTTATCATATTTGCATACATGTACAGGTGTATGCATCCAAGGATGTGGAAGATAAACTGGTAACTGGTGCTGGGTGGGTTTCTGTTGTGAATCCAGACAATTTCGCTTCATCCACGTGGTTATAAAAACACATAATTCACATATTATTTTTCCATTTGATCGTCCTTTTTATAGCCCTTTAAAACACAGGAAGTACTAGTAAACAAACCGTCTTTCATAGATACCTGATCAGGCCATGCTCTCCTCAGAAAACCAGGAATTTGGCAAATAAAGGGATCCAGCTCCTTAAGTAGTATCCTAAAATAAGAAAAGTCTATATGTCACAGTTATGGACTTGCACAGTACACATCCTGACACTGCACTGGTAAAGTATCTTTCTTTTTTCCTGTATGAACCCCATGCATCGCAATGATTACAAAGTTACATTAAAATCACTTATTATGATCCTCTAATGTTTATTTGATTATCAACTAAGCTGCTCATATCACTACTATATATTGTGTAGGGATGATACCGATATATTGCCTCCAATAGCAATAACGGTGGCTGTGTGGCCACGCACATCAAAATCTGATTATTATCTGATTTATGGACATATAATTGTTTAAATGACATGTAAAAAGTAAACTCTGGTGTGAGCAATCAAATCAATTAGATAATTTTGCAGTTTACAAGGCAATTTTATAATCTTACTGAAAACCGAAAAAAAAAAAAATAAAATAAATAAATCCAATAATAACCTGATTTTTAGTGTGCATGTCACCGCAGGTTTTTCCCAGATATCGATATCGGTCCAATATTGAAAATTTAGCCGATATTTGGCACCAATATTTTTTATGAGCTGCCCCAGTCTCTTTGTGCCTGTTTATAATTCCTAGTTTATCCTCAGTGCATCAGATTTGTATTTTTGCACAGAATAAAGAATACAAATTGAAACAGTAAAGCTATTAAAGGTACGCCTGTTTACACAATGAAGCAAATGTTTTCATATCCCAGATAAATAGATTTTGTAATGATTTGTTTTTGTTACAAAAATGAAGTTATATCTGTGAACTTAACCTTATTTAAAAATGTTGGTTAATATCAGTATTCAATCACAGCAGCGAGACAAATATTGGTTATCGGTATCGGCTCAAAAGATCGATAAAAGACCATCCCTAAAATGTGAGCGGATGTTATAGTAAGACAGCAAGAATGGCAACCAGGACATGTAGCAAAGGGATGTTTAATGATCATTTTGGACAATGAAATGTACATGTCCATAGTTGATGTCATACAAATAAGGAGAAGAAAAGAAAAAATCTGTTGTGTCAGCATTCCCAGTCCACCTTTATGTTTGCTTGAGAAATGAAAAAGGAAAAAAAAACATGTGTAGTGTTATGCAGACGCTGACCAGTAGGGGGTGTGCCAGCTCTTATTAAAATGGGAGATAGCATTGACAGTGAAGCTGCATCTATGAGTCATCCACATTGCCTGGTTTCCGTACCCTTGGCACTTGTGTTTCTATTCGAGACCGAACAGAAACAGCGTCATAATTGTGAGGCAATGCTTACTAATAGACGGCTTATAATAAAGATATGACAACAACTTAAAATAGTGATTGAAAACGAAAAAAAAACTCAACTTTAAATAAATCATTTTAATAATAACAACAATGAAATGTAGACCACTGCCATGTTGGCCTGAACCCCTCACAGCACCATTATATATTCTACGTAAAAGGCCACGCCATGCTAAGGCTGGCCTTTATTTCATATGTCACAAAAATATTACATTAACATGAGACTTAAATAAAAAATGTACCACAGATTTCATACAAAGGGTGGGAGCTGCTGCTGAAGAGTCCGCCCAGAGAGTGATTTGGCAATCAAATTAAGTCAACCAAGCCATTATTTCCCTAACACCGCACGTTTAAGCTCTACAACGTAATAAATAATCCTTCAATAGTGGTTTCATTGTCTAAGCTTAAAGGTCCACTGTGGAAGTTTTCTAGTGGGGAGTATGTCACCTGCTTGTCTCCATGGAGATGTTACTGATTTGCCTAGAATGTTACACAGTATGACATTAAATTGGAGGCAAGATACCATTCCAACTTACAAGTCAAATCTGTGAGAGGCAAGCACACTCACAGTAAGATGTATGTATTCTCAATACATTTTGGAGCATAAAATAATAATTAATGCAAGATAGATATGTTTAATGTCATACCGTGGAACATTTCAACAACATCTTCATGGAGACAAGCAAGTGGCAAACTCCCTGCTGGAAAAGTTACACAGTGCACCCTTAAATCCTGAGAGTTTAGATAGCTGTCAGTACTAAACCTTCATGCTGCAGTGAAGAATATTGTGGTTATTTTATGCATTGATCCAATACATTTTATTATTGCTTGTTCATTTGCCTTTCAAGGAGCGTACAACCCCCACCCGAGCACAATCAGCTGATTGGGAATGCCTTACACATGAATATATGACATATGGATTGTGTCTTGGTCCCCTACATCGCAGACGGATGCAGTGAAAGAGGAGAGGACTTGATTGGGCATGGATGGGTTAAGTGCAGTGATCAAGTTCATATGATCTTTGAACGCAAACATTTCATACATTCCACAGTGGATCACAGGCTGGCAGTCACTCCTCGTGTGTAGTCATGGAAATAAAAAATTGTAAGACTTTTATGAGTTTTCACAGACACTAGTTGTGTTTGTGAAGAGAGGAAGAGACAAGCAGAGTGATGATTGTTGCATCAAGTGCTAATATGTCATGATAGTACATGTATTTAAGCTATAAAAAACTACCTTGGTACTCAACACGGACCTCTTTCTAACAAATAATCTTGGTATACAACATTTACAAAATAAACATTGTAATAGTGTGATCTTTATAATATATATGCTACTGCCTTCCTCTAGTTCTCTGCGTTTTAACCTCTGAGTGAACGCCATCTTGTCTTGTGGTATCAGTGATTGGCAGCCTATTACAAAGAGCGGGGACAGAGAAGAGGAAGACGGTGGACAGTGCACCTGCTGCATGTGTGTCCTGAGAGTGGAGATGGTCGCTCAGCCCGACAGCCTGCCCATAGACTCTGCACAGGGATACCAAGAACCAGTTCACAAGGTACAGGGTTGTCCTTATTCAAGATATTTGCACATGTAAGAAGTCTTGATATATGTTAATTATTATAATAACAATAATAACAATAGTATTAAACATCTGGAGTTCTGTCCAATGGCAGCAGGGTGGTAAATCTGCTTACACTGGATCATATTGATGCCGCTTGATCCCACGTCTTTTGGATCAGCCTCAGTGCATCCAATAGACTTGTGTCCTCAAATTTGTGTCTGTGTCAAATGTCCAAAGAGGGTTGTCATGGTGATCAGCGCCGGTTTGTCCTCAGAGCCGCGTTTGAGCTTCGGGGACGTAGATTTCGATGCTGTCTGCGCTTTCTGTGGCCGAGTTTTGCCTCACGGACGCCGCCCGCTTCGCCGCCATTAGTCGTTTCCGCGCCTCCTGTCTCTGCTTGTCCACGGCACTGTCCACGCTCCGGTCCTTCCCCGCTGCCAGTTTGGGCTTACACTGCTTCTTTGGCACCGATGATGGAAGCTTGGTTTCATCCTGCAAAAATCACATTCAAATATGCAGTTAGAAAATGTTTGTTTTTATTAGGACAAAATAATATTGTATATGGCTTTTTCACGTCAACAAAATAAAACATGTATAGAAACTTTGATATACTTGTTTCTTATAAAATAGAAAACATTACATTTTTCCTTAAGAAGCCTAAAATGTGTAATGAGGTTTTAGACATGACTTTTTTTTTTAAATTCCTTTATTTCCTAGCTATATTGAAAATGGTCATCAAAGATCCTGTTTTCCCCTCATGTTGTGCAATTTAAAAGCGCTACAAATCATTTCATCACCTTCTTTTCAGTCTTCTCTGGAAGCTGCCAGTTGTTGGCCTTTAGCTGGTAAAGCTCATCAAACTTCATACTGATGTCTTCTATTGAGAGCTGTAGCAAATCCCAGAACCCTGCGAGGTCCTGCGCTGTGGGCCTGGGGTTAGCATCTATTTTCTAATGAGGAGACAAACAGGTAAACCAGGGAAGGCGTGTGACTGAAGCATATTGATGTGTCTTATCTAAAAGTCCAAAGGTGACTTAAACAGGGTTCACCGGGCTCACTTACCAGGTTCTCATTGCACAGTCCCCTGAACTGTTCGAACTTCTGTGATATCAGGAGCTGAGCACTGCCGACGGCGCTTCGAATCGTCCCTAGTACTGCAAAAACACAAAATGCTTTTGGTTAATAACCAACGACAACGTAAAGCAGGCAGTAAATAGTATGCACAAAATAAAGACATAGGATTTAAACAGGATCGATTTATGTGCTGTTCCTCCAGACAGAAGGGAGGGGCGTCTACACTGACTCATGTTCATTTATATTTCAGACACTGCAGAGAAAGATCTGTCAAAAAGCCTGCATGGGAGACAGGAATAGTTCTGGGAGGTAAACAAAACTCAATAGGATAAGACGTGGTTTCAAGTGACTATCTTTTGAGTTGAACAATTATAGTGTGGCGTAAATCATATAGAGTTTCATTCAATGAGCTTGTAGTATACTCAAGCTGGGGGCAGGGGTGATAGTGTACAGATGGTGTAGTTTGGTTGGATGAATAAGGTGAGATAATGAATCCTAGCACTATCAAATACTTGCATAAGATAAGACAACACCATATAATCAATACAGGAATACTGCCCCCTGTTCTTATCTGAGAGTCACATTATAAAATCTGAAATCAATTAATTAAAAAGGACCACAATGCAGCTTTTCTAGAGGAGGGTCTTGCCACCAGCTCATCTCCAAGGAAATGCATGGTTCCATAATATACATTGCATTTATTCAGTGAGGTATTTTTATTGCTTAAAAAAAAAAAACGTGTCCTCTAGTCTCCATGGAGATTGGTCTGCCAGTGGCTTAGATTTCAGCAGAAAAAGTTACATAGCTCTTTCTTTAAACTTGTTAAAAGGGAATACAGAGATTGTGTTTTAATAATGCAATTAATTGTTACAGAAATTGGACTATGCACGAAAAACACCTCCGGCACGGTCTTTGTTACATGCCTACGTCATTAGGTTATAATCCTTCCTAAAATGAGAGCATAGCTTTACTTGAATGGACAATACTACCACAATGTGTGGATTGTTCATGTCTCCAGGCCCTGCACTGACGGTGAATAAAGTTCTCCCTTATGACATTTACTTGCCAAATTCATTGTTCTCGTTTTTCCCCCCACTTACAATACCATATAAACACAGGTATATTTGTATTAATTACTGCAACAAATTTTAAACCTTGTAAACTAAAAGGTGAACGTGATTTTCTGTCGCAAGATCAACATAAAAAAAATTCTATCAATTCTCCAACCTTAGTAACAACGGTATCTGCCCCTACCTTCCTCTGACAGTTGGTTGTCTTTGGTCTCCTGCTCCATCTGTTGACACCAGCCCTCCATGCGCCCTGTCTCAGCCTGGAGGAGCTTGAGAAACCAGTTCCCGTCCCTGGCGCAGGCGGGCGTGCTGGACTGGGGGTCATCGCCGTGAGCCGTCGTGCTGCCGTTGCCCGTCTGGAGGCTGGGGTCTGGCGGGGGCAAAGAAGAAGGGTCCAGCGCAGGGTCCAGAGACTCGGGAGGGGAGCATATCCTGGAGGAGGCAGTCTTTTGAAGAGGCTGAGGCTTGTCTTGTCCGTTGGTAGTGGTGCAGTTTGCCTTCTCAGTGTTGACACAATTGGTCTCCTGTGGCTCCAGCGGCTCAGTCACTGTGTTTTGTCTGGAGGCCATGCTGTTGTCTCTGCTCAGACTACAAAAGTACAGAGTAATACAGTCAAATGATTAGAATTCACAGCAGTGTTCAGCAATATCCTCTAAAAGATTGTATTAAAATAGTTGGGTCGGGCAGTATGGTGATAAAAATTGAATAGTGACCTCATTCCCAGGGTGATATGACATTTTGCAATATCAACAGCTCTATGTTCAAACAAAGACACCTACTCACTTCTATTGGCCACATATGCTATGGTATAAATTATTTGTCATTTTTCCCACTCCAAAGTTGGAAGGGTGTAAAATTAGAAACAAATATTTTATAATGAGAACACATAATTTAAAAAAATACAGAAATGTATTATTACAAAAAAGGATATAAAGTAATACTTCAGCACTTGTGTTTAATTTTATGGTCCATTAACATTTAGTACGATACTTGAACTTCAATCAATTACAGGCTTGTTTTAGCACACTTCTGAAAGATTGCAAAAATATTTTATTCATGGGTTTTAGCTTCCCGTTTATAGGCATCATTTTGATGACTTCAGAAAATTTAAGACCTATTCTGTTTTTAATTGTTAATTGCTATGGCAACAGTGTAAGTTGTTCCTTACTGTGAAAAACATAGATCATTATAGAGACATAGTAAAGTAAAGATGGTCAATTTCATAATTCGTCACCCCAACTAATCTAGGTCAGTCGTGCTGCAGTGAATGCCGGATACAAAAATGAGTTACAAATGAATAAGAAGGGAGGGACGGCTGTGAACAGTGTTGTTGTATAAGGCAGGAGAAATTAGACTGACTGATAATAGGTGGGGCATGAAATGAACACATGGCTTCTTCCTGTCCTCCACTCATTATCTCAGAGTCGTCAAACAAATGCGATTATTATGGGACATTACAAAACACTGGAAATGTGGAAAGGAGTGTTTTCTCATAATGTTCTGAAGAGCACAGTTCAAATTGTATTGAAAAGACGTCAATAAAAAAGGAGGGGCTGAGCTATGCTGATGACGGGGGTGGCACAAAAAACAGGATCAAAACATGGCGTCAATTCTATGTAACAATAGTAGGGTTGGAGATACTAAGGAAATGGCTTCATACTCTATATAGACTTCGATAGCACAATGACAATAAAGAGACTCTTTTTAGACATTTGAAGGTAATTTTCAACAGTAAATAATAATTACCATGTGGTCTTATTCTCATTTTGATAAAGCTAAACCAAGACTAAAACCACATGATAAATGGGTTAGCATCAAAACTGCCATTAAGGGACAATACAACAGAATTAACAGTGGACAGTGGCAAACATGTTTTTAGTCGTTTGTACTTACGGCCTGCCGTTCTCCACTTGAACCCCAATGGACTGGAATTTTAAAGGTGCTGTTAAGGGGAGTGGCTCTTCTCTTGGGACTGGCAAAATACAATCCACCTGGGAAACAATTACAAGTCGAAGTTAGCGGTACTCTTTTTCTTATTCAAAACTTAAGTCGTACTAAGTGTCCACTACTATTTACCTGTATTCCAATAGAAGACAGCTTTCTTTTGGGTGCTGTTGGCGGTTCGTCAAGGGTGATAATGGGAGTCAGGGTGTCATGTTGACACTGTGTAGAAGTTGAGGTGGTTGCAGTAGCTGTATTAGCTGTAGCAGTACTAGCAGTGGCAGTCGAAGCAGCAGCAGCAATAGCAGGGGCAGTTGTGTTTGGGGGTAAATCCCTTGGGGCAGGGACAGGAGGTACAACAGTGGTGGCAATAGGGATGGGCACCGGAACAGCTGGTGTGATGATACCAGTCGGGTAGGTGCCCTTTGCCAGGCTGCCCGTGCGGATGCTACAGAGGCTGTCCGAGGAGTTGCTGCGTCCTGATTGGCTGTTGGCTTCACTGCCGCGATCTTGCTGGTCGTAGTATGTGTCCTGGGCTGATTCAGTGCTGCTCTGGAGAGTGACGGAGATGAGGGGTTTGGACGTGGTGCGGGGTGGGACTGGAGGGGGGGCTTTCCTGTTGTTGACTGCAGACACAAAAATGACATGAAAAGAATGAAAACAGTACTTGTTCCTCTTTGTCCCCATGTTTAATCTGTCACACACAGTAAAAAAAAAAAAAAATGTTTGAAGGAAAAGCATTATTCTGTTACTGTAAGTGAAAATGGCTGCTGCAGAGGGCTGCCTGATATGATGTAAACATGTATTGTATATTATAGAAATACAAATGACAAGGAGTAAAATAATGAAGTTTTTTTCCCCCCACATTTAAATACTTTACAATTCCTGTTTTATGAAAAACTTTGATATCAATTATTGCATAATATTGTGATGTAACATTTTTATGATATACTGTGAAGCGGTTTAGTTTCTGTTTAAATGGTCCATCATTACACAATAAAGATAAACATGCCCTTTGCTCCTTATAATGAAGTGGCTTTGTTATTGCGGAGGACAGTGCAGTAGTTTATATTGGTCTCATTGTCAGTATATTTAAATATATATACACACTGTATAACATTTTCGGTAAGTATAATCATAACTAGTAACTAATAAGTAATTTTAACAGGACAATAAAAATGCATGCGTTTATCTGTTGATACATTTACAGTTTTATTCTAGTGAAGTAGACTGTGGGAGAAAAGGGGATTTAAACATTTTGGAAATTTTGGTTAACTACAGGTCTTGAAAAAACATGTTGGGCCCACTATTTAACCAGAAAACAACCCTGGTATTAGGATTCCTAAGTATTTGAGTTGCACTAAGCCAATTCCTTACTTGGTCACATGCTGCCCCAGTGTCGACTAAATGTTTAAAATACATTTGACAAAAGATATAATTAAAGCATTGACGTTTCCGAATAAATGGTACAAATGTGTTATGTTTTTCCCCTCCAGTAGCAGTATCACTCCAAATGGGACCCAGAACCCTATAATTGTGTGGGTGCTGCTCTCCTGTCATCAGCCAATGAGTCACAGCACCAGCCAAGCTCTCGTTAAAAGCCACTGGCAGCACACACAAACAGAGAATCTGTATTTACACTGCTGCCAGGGCCCTGACAGCTCTGCGTCAGGAGAACAGCCCATCAGCACAAGCAAAAAGTGCTAAATCTACTCAATACAACAGATGTATGCAGTTAAGGAGCAGACAATGTTAAACTATACAAATATTGTAGTATTGTTATAACTAGGGCTGTACCAAAATTAATTATTATTGCAACTTGAATCAGAAAGTTTTACTTAGACTCAGTTCAGAGTTGATTAATACATAGGATAATTTTGGTGTTTAACAGCAGTGATAACTTTGTGATGGTGTTATCACAAAGTTATCATATATATATATATATATATATATATATATATATATATATATATATATATATATATATATTTTTTTTTTTTTTTTTTTTTTTTTACATTACTTTTATCCCTAATGTTGATGTTCTTGTAACCATTGAACTTCACATGCTTGGGTGTCTTTGCAATTTTTTTCAATTGCTGTGATATTATGGAGTGGTTCACAGTATGGAAGAGGTGCTACTTTTTGTTTATATTAAATTGACTCATGAATGTAATAACATTGTCCTGTTGGCTGTACTGAAACAGACGAGAGGATCATGGTCTATGTAGTTTGTGCCACTGCAACAAAACAATGCATCTTAGGTCCACACTAAGCCTTAAAAATTCTTGGCATTTGTTGGACAATGGTGTGGAAACATTGGAAGGTCATAAAAGGATTATGAGTTTAATAGGCTATTGTAAGCAGCAAGATGCCTTCTATGCTCCGTTATACAGGAAACAATAAGGATTAATCAAGTAGACATTGTAGTTAATGGACTAATAAATATAAATTTAAGAGTACACATTATCTTAGTTTTTTTTTTTCTTTCATGTCTAAAATCTTAGTTTTTAGACATAAATGGATTAGTGATCATTTACATTGTCTAGTTAAGAATATTGGTTTAAATTAAGAGGTTTATGATTATAGGAGTCAATGCGATGACAGGTCACAACTAAGTGATTGTAATCAATGTTGTTCAGAGAAAAGAGTTAAGTTGTTTGTATGGAATTATATTAAATTGACTGTGACAAGAGCATCAATAGCTCAATGAAGCATCAGCCAACACACCCCAGGCCTGGATTATATACTGTAAAAGGTAACATCATTTTATTATGAATCATTCTTTGAGCTCATGTCTGGAGAGGAGCCAACAATAATAAAAGAAGTGGTAGTGGTGCACTGAACAAGATTAGAAACTGAGATAGTAAAGCCGAATACAATCCTCATAAACAAGATCTCGAAGTAGGACGATGACAATTAAATGAATACAAATAAAGTTTCATCGATCTGAGAAAGGTACAGCTAAAAATACTTGCGTCTTTTGTACCTCCTAGACAGTTTGAGACTCAAAGAACAATTTGACGAGTTACAGACTACTATTTATATCCTCTCTAAATGGACTTACTTACTGGAAGCCCTAAGTGCTTTGTTTAAAATTACAAATGTCAGGTGATGTGGAAGCAACATCGATTTTTTTTAAAAGGTATTTGTGGACACTAAAATCCTGGGAGACTCTTCGTACGGCTAGGTCAAAACCTTAAGCCAATGTCTTTTTATTTCGGCATGATTAGAAATACAGAAAATAACATTAAACTAAACATAACAAGCTGTGAAGCTCTTCCAAAATTTAATCAGCAAAAATATTTAAATAAAATAAATCCAAATTTTTGAACTGAATCACATAATTTACAAATTATGTCAAAATCATGCCTTGTTTGAATCTAATGTTCTTTTTAAACTTTTTTTTTTTGTAGAACTTCCCAGTACAGTCTTCTCATTCCAACTGTAAATTTATACTTGTGAAAAAATCTGCTCTGTGACTCTTGTTCTTAAAACGTAAACTGCGAATCCAAATTGTAAATATTGAGACGATCCAGTATATAAAAATGTATACATTCATCCAAAGTCGTTGAGCCCTAAACCGATTTAGGCAAACTGGCATGGGAAATGTAGGCATCCAGTATCGGTAGTAGCTGTGTTAATGGAGTAACCGCATGAGATCATCAATGAGAGTCAAGAGGAAGAGTGTAATGATGTGGAGAATGACTCAGAGTCTGTCCATCCACTGGTACTATGACCACACCTCAGTCAAACAATGAGGTTAAAGCCTTGTATAGACCTACCAGACAGAACAGTACCAATGGAGCATATTCAGCTTCTTCTATGTGCTTACAGGAGCATTGCTTTTGATGGTAGCAGCGCAGATGGCCAAGTTTTCAACTAAAAAGCTAGTGTCCTAACCACCAGGCAAGAGCTCGCGGCACTGTACCAGCACACAGGAAGCTTATTAAATTTTGATCACATCCTCACCCTTCAACACATGGCTGCTAGGAAGAGTGCAGGACAAATTGAAAACATGAGGTAGACTTAAAATAGCCCCCAAAAATATCTGACAGTTGGAAACAGAATATTTTGTAAGATAATATTACAGATCACTGAGTTGATTCCCACATGGGCTGAGATAAAAACATTATTATTGACAGTACAGGCAGGGAGGTGTCATCTGTTTTGAAGGTTAAAATACGCCAAGAAAAACCCGTTAAATGGCACTTGATTTATTAGTTTATGTTAGCACAACGTGACTCATAGCAGGCTTACTTCATACCTCATGCCTCTGAGCTGTATCACATGCTACGAGGAAGATCAGTGAAAAGAGGGGGATTTAACATTATTAAGAATGAACCAAATGTATCCATACATTACTCAGTCATGTTAGATTCGGTTTAAGTGATGTTTTAGCTTCAGTATTTAAAGATATTTCAGTCATCTGCACAGTGATCTCAGTTCATTTGCACGTCACTGAGGTGTCAAATGCTCCTCTCGTGTCGATGCGTGTGGTTATATACCCTCCTTTTGGAAAATACTTTACGTTTTTGTCGGTTAAGGTGCCAGATTTGTACAAAACATTAACAGAAATAGCCAACTCAAAACGCACGGCGATCGAGATGCTCGTTTAGCCTCCTGGATGTGGACGCCTAGGCTACTGTTAGCTTGAGTTGCTAATGGTAACATAATGAGGATAACACACACAAACTGCATCCTCCGGAGACTACAGCCCGTTTGTTGGAGGTAAACGGAAATATGAACAAATAAACACGGTCATTCGTTTGTGTTCACCGCCTTAGTGCCATTATTAGTCACGCTTTTTGCCTAATTTATTGTCGGGTTGCTACAGAGTGAGGTTTCCACGTTTGCTACCGTTAGCCGCCTAGCTTAGCCTGCTATTATTGTCAGCGCGGCACACAAAAGCTAGCAACAGCGTCAACAAAGGCGACGTCAAAGATATGGCAAAACGCTTACTGTAGTGTCGACGACTGGAAAATCCGTGAATTGTGTCCGTTTAAGATTAGCACCGGGGACTGCAGACAGCATAAGGAGGGCTGTGTGGCCGTGTAAAGAAAAGATTTGTGGAACACGCCCTTGACAACCGCGATTGGAGTGCACGCTTTTCCTCAGACACGGCCGCAGCGAGCGATTGGACAGCGGGGGACGTGATTCAAGCTCATCCACAGGCAAATGCGATTGGTTTAAGTCTACCTTTAATGTTGTTTGTGGACTTGTCCGGTATTTGTGCATTTAGGAAACATGATACTCCCGGGAAGAGGAGGAAAAAGTGAACAGACAAAGAGCAAACCTGCATTGTCCTGTCTATTCTGTTCATGAGAAGGATCTGATGCCCTGACCTTAAATCTACAGAATAGAGTTTAGGCAACTAACTAGACCAGATTTTAGTATAACATTATTACTGTGTGCATTTCCTCATCTTCCTTGCTCGTAAAGTGTTAAATAATTTCACAACAAGCCACAGAATTGTTTATTAGTAATGGAACAATGGGGATTTGAGGCAATACTGATGCCTAATGGGTCAGAAAATATCCCAAGGACCTGCTATCCTCCTCCACCATGACAGAAAAATACAATTCAGCACTTAAAACTTAGTAAATAAGTAAATAAAATAAAATAAATCATTAAAATATAATAACATAATAATAATAACTGGACATTCATTTATATAGTGTTTATTTTATTGGTGTAGTCAGCTAGTTTCCATCCAAAACTATGGATATTTAGGATTGTATGGCGTAAGAATTCATAGCATTGGTCCACATGGTCCAGGAAGGGGCTATGGACAGTGGTGGAACATAACGAAGTACAAGTAGTAAAGTACAGTACTACAGCAACTACAGTTTTCAGGTATCTGTACTTTACCTGAGTAAATTTTTACAGTGGGTACTTTTTACTTTTTACTTCACCACATTTGATAG
This sequence comes from Periophthalmus magnuspinnatus, assembly GCF_009829125.3. Taxonomy (NCBI): domain Eukaryota; kingdom Metazoa; phylum Chordata; class Actinopteri; order Gobiiformes; family Gobiidae; genus Periophthalmus; species Periophthalmus magnuspinnatus. Next base: position 6,294,672 of record NC_047132.1, read on the forward strand.
CAAATATCTGTAATTTCTACTCCACTACATTTTTCCTGGAATACTAGGCTTACTTTTCAATTGATCTGACTAAAGGTTTTGAGTTCAAGCTTCAGCTTTGAACAAACATAAATAGGCTTACACAAAATTCCTAAGAAAAATTAAGAAATTGATTTGTGTTACAACTTTTCACCAAAACCTGTATCTTTTTTTTATCAGTATCACTACATTTAACACATTAACAAATTAAGAATACTTGATCAAAATCTGTATTAAATACTTTTACTATTTTGAATGGGTACTTAAATACATTTACTTAAGTAGATATTTCCATGTAGGCCTAATACTTTTACTTTTACTTGAGTAACTTTTTGCCTCTGTATCTATACTTTTACTTAAGTAACAAAATTGAGTACTTCAACCACTGCTGGTTATGAAGGCTCAGAGGTCAGGAAACAAATGCTTGCCTAGGTCGGATTAAATGTAGGATGACTTCGCTAAAATAGATACAATTGTGATTTTCAAACTTTTTACATCAACTTCTAAATTTTTTGGGGGCTTTTTGAAGGCCTGTGCCTCCAAAACTACTGTTAGCAATACTAAATGAAATCTACAATTTTATTTATAGAACCTCATAGTTACATTTGTGTTTGTCTCCAGGTGATCAGGCTGTACCATGGGCTATACTCACGTGTGCTGGAGCTGTAGCAGTAGCTGGTTGCGGTGGGCGGAGGGGAGTCGGAGTCCACAGAAGTGTCGTCGTCCTGGGAGCAGCCGGCCTGGATGGCCCTCAGGTAACTGTGGGAGCGTGAGCGGAAACAGGTGGGAGCGGGCAGGTCCAGAGCCTCCACGGCCTGGGACTCCCCCTCACCGTACGGCCCCGAGTGACCACAGCTCTGGACACACACCTGCGTTACAGAGGCAGGCATACGGTCATTATAATGTACCGGTATGAATAATAGAGGAAGTGTTTAGTTAGTGATCACTGCAAAATATTTGGTTATAGGGGCTAAAGCTCAAATATCCGCACTTCATCGTTCACTGTGTATGAAGAATAAATTATACATTGTGAAGGCTTTTATGCTTAAGGCAGTGTAAAATAAATAAATAAATAAATAAAATCATGCTTTCAGTTGACGTAATGCATCAGCCATTGTGTCCTTGGGCAAAACACTGTATTATCATCCTATCACTTGTTTCATTATGTATTATTTGTATTACATTGTTGTGGTGACACTGCATAAAAACAGTGGATAAAAAGTACAACATGTCTAGGGGCCCATTGATATATTTGCAAGGATAGTTCTAGGAGCTTGCCTGTGCCTTGTTTAGCTCATTCAAACATTTATTTGCAATATCCCTCTTAGCAATATGAAAGTGAAAAATATGATTAACTATGAAATAAAACTTGAGTCACACTTTTATTTTAAAATATATTGTGTCAAGTCATATGTTCTTCCAGGAAAAAGACTGGCCTCCAGCTGTGTAAATGTATGGCATTATCATTGTAGCCTATAGCTTTGACGGGGATTGAACAAGCTGTCTTTACAAACACCTCAAATTGTAGGGTATTCTATATAGGATGAGGGACAAGGGCTTAAATGTTTGACTGGAGGGTGTGTCTTACCTGAGAGCTCCTTCCCAGAGTAGCAGAGCAGTAGCTGAACTCGCTCCTGTGTCGTGGCTGTGTTTCCACTGGACTCACCAGACAGTCCAGGTTATCCAGGCTCCGATTCGTGGTCAGCTCTTTGAGACAGGGCAGGGAGCTGTGGACCCAAATGACCATCAGACATAGTAATCACAACATTACAGGACTGTGCAGTGCATATCAGGCTTTCAAGGTTTTCTATTTATTACCTGGTTTGGTGGGATAGTGCCTGTGGTAAATATTTATCATAGTTTTACATCAGTTAAGTGGCAGTTTGTGGGAAAAAAATGTTGAGAAGAAAAAGCCAAAAATACAGGCGGTATCTGTGAGTCATAAATCAGAATAGCTCTACCTATGTAATCAAAATTCCATCCAAAATGCAGGGACAATTTACGTGAAAGGAATGCATTTTTCTAGCAGTGTAAACCTTCATTTAACAAAATAAAGGTGTGGTTATTTATTTTTATTAATCACTATTCAATCAACTATGGCGTACATTGTTATTATTGTTAACAGTATGGTTGCTAGGTAACAGTTATATAATCATAACTGCTTCCTGTGTCCAACCAGGGAGTAAAATGATGAACTTTACCAAAATTAAAAAATAGGAAGATTGTTTGTAATAGAATAATGTTAACTTTGTTTTAGTGAAATAAGTTTGCTGTCATGTGCACTTTAACTGACATCATTAGAGACCACTATTTATACAGTAGACTCCCTTGGGTATTTCAACATTAAATAGAGTGCAGCCAGCAGTGCTATTTTTGTGTTTAAAATAGCAGCATGGGGGAAAGTGATAGTTACTTAATATGTGTCTTTTATTATAATCTTCAAATTGTGCTGACAGGTTGTCTTGTGGTGCCCCACTGTGATCTGAGTTAGCAAAAAGCATGTGCACAGGGTGTGGAAAGTGTGAAACATCAAAACACAACATTAAGGGTGTTAAAAGTACAAAAAGGACAAGATACAACAGATTAGGGCTGTAAAATTAGGGCAATAACTCACATTTGAATAGATTTTAATCAATCTTTCTAATCAAGAGAGCCACAGCCAGTTCTCTGCCAGTAAAAGGATGTGGTTTAGAGGTCAAACTTCTGAGAAAACTTCTTGTGTTAAATGGCAATAATTAAAAATGTATTGTTTATGATCAGGAAATTAAAAGTGCACTATGTAACTTTTCATTTCGAGAGTTTCCAGTCTGCTACCTGCTGGTTTCCATGATGATGCTGTTGCTTTGACGTAGATAGATTTAATGATATACTGAACATTCCAGGAAAAGCAATGACATCTCCAAGGAGACAAGCAGGTGGCGTGCCCTCCTGCAGAAAAGTTAGTGCACCTTTTGTATTGAAAGACATGATTATTTGTTTTTAATAAGACAAAATAAATTCAAATAAAAAACCAAGATAGTTCAAAATGAGTGAAAAAACATGAATAATTTTTTTTGACATATGGCCCAGCCCTGCCCAGCACACAAAGGAGGAGGTGTTGACAGTTTTGAGTCCAGTGAGGGGAGGTTGGGTGCACGTCACACTGCTGTGCCCTGGGTTTGCACTGACCTCAGTTGCTGCATAGAGCATGCACTTTGTAGAGGAGACCAGTTAAAATCCTCCCGCATGAGAGCGTAGCCTCGAGGCCTGTCCATGTGGGTGTGAGGGTAGAACAAACATCACATATTCACCTGCTGTCACCTTTGGGCTAAACGAACAATCACAATTTTGCCCTATCCATGAAGTTCATATTCATGGGTTTCAGCTTTCTCTTATTGTCAACATTTTGAGGACTTTTTCCCCATTCAAAAGATATGATATTTTGTTCATCACTATGGCAATGGATGGTATGTCCACTGGTAGGTCAAGCTAGGGACTAAATGCAGCCAGTCAACGTTAGTCAAATCATAGGTATTTGTTGTAACACAAATAAAGTCATAATGTGCCACCTGTTATTAAAAAAAAAGAATGTGTTACAGTTATTCATAAATAATTTGTGATTTTATGATTTCACTGTATTCTTAAAAGTATCAAATCAAGATTACCATTATTATTACATCTTTGAATAAATCCTTAATTGTGTTGATGCTGCCACCTGCTGTTAACCTTTGGACAGTGTACACTTTTACATCGCTATTTCAGCTGTAGTCCCTGGGTAAGTGGATGTTACAATCAGTAAAAAATGTAATCTAAGTTTTTGTATTTATTTTGTGTTTAAATGGCAATGATTAAATGTCTATATTGAAACCTATCCCCATCTTAACTAAACACCTTAAATCTATGGTATGCAGTGATGGCATCTGAACCCCAGCAACAGACAGCTGGTAACCGTGGCTGCAGTTGTACTCACTTGCGAGGAGGTGGAGGGGGCTGCTGCTCGCTCAGGGACCTCTGCGTTGCCTTCAGGTAGCTCTGTCTCCTCGCTGCGCTCTTCGGAGACGGTTTGGGACTTCCCTCTGAGTCCTCGCTGTCCTCCAGGTCCCCCATGGCTTTCACATAACTGCCACTGCGCATCCTTCGACACGGGATCTCAGTGCCCTTACCCCGTCCGTGACCCAGGGTGCCTGCCCAGTCTCCAGACGGGACCTGTGGGTGAGGGTTATGCAACATGTGTGACTATGGATTATATAGTAGTTATTATTGGACTTGTAGCTGGTATACTGGATGTGCATTTTCACTTTGCGGAAATTATATGTAAAGCATCACAGCGATAATGCCAATGGGATGAAAATGCAAAAATTAGCTAAATTAAACAAAGCCATGATATGACACTGTAATAGGATTAGCAATTAGCGATAGGCTAGCATTAGAAAGATACTCTTAAATAGATTAACCATAAACGTAAACACTAATATCTGTTTCTTGATCTTTTAGGATGCGTTCACACTTGTCATGCTTTGATCCTTATTTAAGACCAGTTTAGTTCAAATTTAGACTTAGTTTGGACCTGTTCTAGCTCAGGTTTAGCTGGTGTGTGAATGTGAACGTACTCTTGGAAAGATTTTATAGTCATTTTTGTGGGTAAAATTAAAACATGCACAAATTAGTTTTCCATTTTTTCCTTAAATATTTTTCATTGACTTTTTAAACAAAGAAATTATGTTTGAATATCATCTCCAAAATTAGAGTAAAGAGTCCTATTAGTATGGTTTTAACACTTAGCTACAACTCTGATATAACATTGCTTAGGCCTGTAGCAAACTGCAGCAGTGGTATCATGCAAAGATGAGGATGAAATGGATACTCACAGACCCTCCTACCTGAAGAAACTGGTTAGTCATGTCTTGGTGGCAGGACTTTGTCTTGAGTAGAGTCCTGTTCACTGTGGCAGAGCCCTTCTGTAAAACCTGCCTGGCCTGGGTCAACGTCAGCGTAGACCAAGACCCCCTTTTCACCAACATGTCATCTTTACTTCCCCTGAACCTCCCCTCCTCATCCTTACATCCTCCCATCGGCGCCGTTGGACACGCTAAAAACTTGAGGTCACTGCTGCTTTTGGAGGTCTTGAGCGTGTGTGCAGATATAGTGTTGTAGCCCTGTGGGATTTGCCTCGCCTGGCTGTCCGAAACTGCCCTGCCTAGCGTCATCATGGTCAACGGGTTGCGGTAGCCCATAGCGAGCGTCCCCGATTTGGTTGTATCCACGTCCAATGCGTCATCCGAACCCCAAAGCCCACCCAAAGCTGTGGAACGGATTCTCTGTCTTGGCATTTCAGACTTAGCCCTATCTTTACTCTTGCTTCTACGGCTTTGTCTCCCGCCTTCATCACCCGACCCCGCCCCACTAAGTGAACGGCCATTCAAGTTGCCCTTAAGTGCTGAGTTTTCCAAAGATTGCGACTTGGCGAAAAGTTTTTGAACCGAATGCATCAGGTGACGGATACGCCCTGGACTCTCGCTGCGCTGTTTGGACATGCGCCCCCGGTGGAACTGCAAGGTACTGAAGCCGTCGCGGTGTAGCGGCAGGTGTCTTTCTAACTGGTCCAAAAGGTTCGCCGGTAGCCTGTTCATTTTAGCAGCTGCGGAGGAAGAGATAGTTGCGGATCCGCTGGTGATCATCGGAGCTCCAGAAAGCCCCAAGCCCAAACCCATTCCAAGAGATAAAGACTGGGTCAGCGCCCTTCCACCCTGTCCCACGGTCCCTGTCCCACTCATGCACGCTTGGGGGCATTCTGACTGATCACTCTGCGTGGTAAAATGCAGTCTCGGAAACGTACTGCTGTTAGATATAGGCCCGAATGGTAACAGGCAGTCAGGGGTGAGGGAGGTCGGACTGGTGGGGAGGCACTGGTGTAGGTGGGGGTCCAGCGTGCCGTAGTGGTTGAGGGTCGGGCTGAGGAGGAAGGTGCCATGGGTGTCGGGACTCAGAGGGCAGAGTGCTTTTTGGGTGCACCCGGGCGGTTCGCAGGAGTCGGACAGGTGGCGGCTGCGGTTTGCTCCTAAGCCCTTCATAATGGAGCCCTCAACGCATCAGGTCAGTGTTTACAGCCTCATCCTGCAACAACAAAATGGAAAATACTGCTTTACTAATCAGTTATATGAAACAGGGATGTCAACATTATCAGGTCCCAGTGCAATCGCAAGTGGTATATAGCAGTGTCCCACCAGCACTTGACCAGAACTGAAGAAGCAACTTGGATGAGTGGCGAAAGTTAATCCCTTGAAAACTTTTGTCCAGTTGACTGAATTGACTTTTCTTTTGCTATAATTGTGATAATATTAGACACAAAATTAAGTAATACCAGCTTGTCAAAAACTGATATCGTCAGATCTCAGAAGCTAAACAGGGCTGGGTCTGGTTAGTACTTGGATGGGAGACTGTAGAGAATACCAGGTGCCACAGTGGAACATCTGTTGTTGCATCCTTAAGCAAGACACTTCACCCACATTGCCTAGTATTAGTGAGGTGAGTGTTGGTGGTGCTCGGAGGGGTTGATGGTGCAGATTGGCAGCCTCACATCAGAGAATGGATTGAATGAATAATACACTATAAAGCATTTTGTTTATCTTGAAAGGTGCTATATAAATCCTATGGTTAATAAAAAAATAAAAATAAAAAAATCTATACTGTAATCTAAAAGTTAACCTGAATATAACTGAGCTGATCACATAGTAGATGAATACACAATGTGAATTAAGTAAATCATCGTAGGTCATTGTGTCAATAACTAATTTGTAAAATTGTTATGTTTCTTCCACACACAACATTACACTAATCTGAAATAGTTACTTTAAAACAGTATTAACTACAAAGGGAAATAGAATATACAACATTTCATCCAGGAAAGACTGACAATTATGCTTCATTGAACAGTTTATGGAATGATAGTTTGTTGTGAAGATGAGGAGATGGAGAGGCTGAGGAGGTTGATCGTTCTGCTGCTGTGGGTGAAGATAGGGCAGCAGAGGATTGTAGTACATAGTACAAAGTGGATGACAGAGAGGAGTGAAAGTGCTTTTATATAAACTGCTGATAGAGGTGATTGGTTGGGAAGCACAGATTGCAGGCTGTAAAAATAGATCCTGTTGAAAATACAGCTTTCTGGTTGAATTTATACATTTTATCTTGGTGCATTTTAAACAACAACACAACACATAACATATTAAGTGTTAAACAGGCTAAACATTTCAGATCTAAATGCACATATTCACATAATAACTGGTTTTAGCCAAACAATGCCTCCTCACTGTACAGTAACCTCTGGAACAGACGTGATCTACTTTTTATAATGGTGATGCTAATTATATTTTCCACGGCGTTGTCTGTGGTGCATGCTAACATCTTTGCCATCAAAATCAACTTCACATTTTTAAATAATGCCAGGAGGTTGTAGGGAGTCAGTTTTGGGATGACTGTAAATGAAGAGGTGCAGTTCCACAAAATGAGCCACCAGGGGGAGCAGCAGTAACCACTACAGTCTTGAGACATGGCAACACATAGTAACACACTGCTACATTCAAGAGCTCTCATGCAGGCTTGAAAGAGAGATGCTCTATTACATAATCCACTACACGAAACATGACTGTCACAACAAAGGTTATAGCAAGGTTACAAATGACAGGTATTTCTGCACGTATACAGAGAAGGTCTGCATTTAAATAATATGAAAAATAGCTTTATGCTTAAAATAAAACAATTATTTCCTTAATGATTTCTGAGTTGCTATTTGCCTGGACTTATAAACACTGGGATAGAACATTCTATTTGTGGAAACAATAAACCTCCTCTAATACTGTCTCAAATCTAAAGCTGTTCACATCCAATGAATTTGAAACACAAAAGCCAAACTGATTTAAATAGCTGTTTTAAGTGGTTTAAGTTAATCTTGACGGCAGTTATATAACAGATCCTGGTTAAATAAAAAGGTAGTTTTCTCACAAAGTGCAGGTATAAAGCCAGTTGAATACTGTCTTCTTTTAAATATGCCTTACAGATGCGATGATAGCACTGTTTGTCTTCATAAGGTTTAATATCTGTCATTCTCCACATAAGACACCATCCACAAAAGTGCCACAATAATAAAACTGAGCAGCAGAAAACTGTAATTCAAGCCATAACACTAGTGAAATAAGCACGTTTTCTCATGTTCCTTCTTCTTTACAACAGTGCTGTCATTGTACTGGAGTCATAGAATGTTATTACTGAACACAGATGCTTTCTGTATCACCAAAGAGTGACTCACTGATCCATCAATGATACAAGCCGACTACCACGCTTACAATGAAACACGAGTGGGAATTCACTCAAGAAGATCGATATTATGTTATAGTACTTTTGAGTGGAGAATTAGGCCTATTACTTTCAATCATGATGTGTGTTATGAACTTTTGCCTATTAATTGCAGTGTTGTGTCCATATGGTGCCATCGTACTCTATGGGAATTAGTACAAAACACAGGCTGATGAGTGATACCATGAACTAGTGATTTGCAATTTAAATTTTTTTGGCTAATTTTCAAGTTAAAGTAGCACTATATGGGTCTATCTGTAATTGCATTGACATGTTATGGCATTAAACTTGTCTGTGTCCATGGAGCATGATGCATAGACTGTACTGTATATATAAATATGAAATAGCTGGAAACAGGAAGTGAGCATGGGTGCACTCCCAGCTCCATTGACTGCTGTCAGGCTCCTCATTTTTGGGTTTAAAATGTTCGTATTAATCCGCTCTACATGATCCTGGGGTTTTTATTTCACTATTATGTCTGTAAATCGAGATATGAACATTAATAATGGGCAAATCAGGCGCCTTCTTTCCCGCTACCGTTAGCAACAGATCTGATTAACAGTGTTGCTAAGCGTTACCTTCAACAGCCTTGCTCTTGATTGGCTCTTTGGTCGCTATGATACTCGTGGTCGGAATTACAAATCTGGAACTCGGCTCCAAATTCACAGCTATAACTGCTCTAGCCTCGATTAGCTTCATTTGCCTGAAGCTGAACGCTGTGGGTGATGTCATACTCACTTAGTCCACTTCTTTATACAATCTATGGATGCAAGCGATGCTACCTCGTCAAGTTACAGTTCAGATCAGTGGAGAGGCACGTCAGCTTGCAGAAAAACCCATGTCAATGAATTATACATATTGTGGAACACTATAACTGTAGTAGCCAAGTAGTAGTGAAAGCAAGCTAGCTCTCCTCTGACTTGAAACACCCATATGGCTATAATTATTTCTGTGTTACATTGTCACTTCTTTTTCTCTGACCCTCTTTACAGTTTGTACCACTCGCACCGTCTGAGTCACTCTTCAGAGCGGTGCTGACAAACAGAGCAGCACTTTTACAATGCCGCCACCACCTGTTGTAAAACATGCACCAAACTCTGTGTAGTTCTGTAGGCACCCGCGCTGACAGCTGCACACCTACACGCTAACAGCTAACCCACGCGAAGAACCAAGGAACATGCCACGCTGCCTCCCCAGATGTAACCTACACATAGATCACATTTACCAGTTATAGGCCTAACCATGACCACTGGCTTATGCTAACAGCTAACCCATATTTAGCCCATCCCTAATGTAGGCTTAAAAATGAGTAAGGAGCCATCCCCTAACATGTCATCAGTTTAGTGTTTTTTTCTATTGCAACCTGGCAGATTTTCCCATAGAATAATGTCAGATTTTATGATGATTATTAATTTTCCACACAAGGGACATTTTCTTTTTGAAATCCTTAAAAGGCCCATATAACACTATCTTCTGATCTATGTTATAATGTTGTTTCCTCATCACAAACAGACCTGGATTTGTGTTTTGTTACATTTACACATGTTTAAAACACAAACCCTGCATATTTAGGCAGAGTTCTTCTCTCAAACAGAAAACACTCTGTTCCACCTTGTAATGTCATGTGGTAATACAGGGAGTGCTCCTCTGTGCTTTTAAACTTCACTAGAATCATTTGGGTATTTTTTCCCCCTGGAATTGCTAAAAGGTAAAAGGTAGATGCTAACTTGAAAACTTGAAATCACTTCATGGCATCACAAGGTGGAACTGAGTGTTTTCAAGCTGTGGAGATGTAGACAGACTGATATTAAAGTGTTACTCAAACACAACTCCAGGTATGTTTTTGGTGAGGTGACATTCTAACATGTGTTAAAGCTCACAAGAGGCAATTTTCTGTAATATAGGACATTTAAACTATCTTAAAAGTCCTTTTCATTGGTCTGCCAAAAAAAAAAAAAAAAAAAAAAAAAAAAAAAACAGCTTGAAGTGACCACGCGTTGAATGAATTACAATGTGCCACATTGCATCAAATGCAGAAAAATAGTCTATATTAGATTAATATATGCACCAAGGTCACTGTGAGCCAATTTATGTGAAGGTGAACTGAAATCACAAAAACATGTGGGGATTGATTCATTTGGTACAGACTCTTAACGGTTCACGGTCAAGGGCTTTCATCCATGTATAGGCTATAGGCTTGTTTTCAGACTGAATGTGATGATTCTCTCAGGGGCGTAGGAGCGTTTCATGCATCATAATTACCACAGAAATACCCAAAAGTAAAATACACATCTCAAATTAGTTTAATTCAAGACTCCAAACCAGAGCATCAGGTTAATGTTTTATTTACCACAACTACACTTAATATCTTGATCAGATACTGACCAATACTAAAACTAGATTCTCACTTTAGCAGGTATCGATATTTTAAAAAATGTCCCATTCACAGGACAGAAATGAACCATTCCTGATAATGTTTATAATGATGTTGAGCTGTATCTTTCACATGTATAAGACACATAGACTAGTATACACACATGGACCACTATGAACCTACTGCACACTGAGGGATTACACAGATATAACACACGGGAATAGAACACAAAGTACCAACATTTAACACTGAAAATCACATGCTATTTAGAGAAAGATGCATATACAGAGACAAAGAGAGAAACAGATGGAGAGACAGAAACAGCCATCGATCTAAGTATTTACCCCTGAACTATAATTCTGCTTTTTAACCCCGCGTTCACCCTTCTGAACAAGTACATAACAGAACAAAATCTCACAGACACAAGCCAATCGTGAGCTGTCCATTATCTGTACTTATCCTACAGCGGACTCATTGTGACAAATAGCTGCTACTTGGTGAGAGCGGCCCCTCATTGCTCCACTGGGAGGTGATGTCACGTACCCCCGTGTTCCCTCAGACCCTTTAACAAGTACGACTGGAGCCAGGGTCCCATGAGCCACCGCCAGACCTGTAATAAATGTGTGCAGCCCGCGGTGATGGAGAGAGGGAGGAGAGACGCAGAGGAGGAGAGGAGAAAGAGGAGGGGGGCGGAGAGAGAGAAGGGAGTGAGAAAGAGAGAAGGCAGGATGAGAGTGATAAGAGGGGGTGGAGACAGTGAGAAATACCAAAAGAGGAGAGAAAGGAGAGGAGCTGCAGATATATGAGAAACATAGGGAGAGAGATAGAATAATGTATAGGGGGGAGAGAGAGAGAAGGAGAGAGACAAAAAAAACACATGACGGAAGGCGGAAGTGAGACGAAAAGAGGAGAGAAAGAGAAGGGAGGAGAGAGAGGAGGAGGAGAGGAGCAAGAGGAGGGGGCAGAGAGAGAGCAGGAGGAGAGGGGAGTGAGAAAGAGGGCAGGATGAGAGTGAAGAGGGGGGGTGGAGAGAGTGAGAAGTACTGAAAGAGGAGAGAAAGGAGAGGAGCTGCAGATATATGAGAAAGAAAGATAAGAGAAGAGAAGGAGAGAGAAGGAGAGAGACAAAAAACACATGAAAAACACATGACGGAAGACAGAGAGAGAGGCGTCTGAATGAGAGGTGATAGAGAGGAACGAGAGGGAAGTGACATGAAAAGAGGAGAGAAAGTAGAGAAAGGGTGAGGAGGAGTGGAGAAGGGGTGGGTAAAGAGGAGGGGGGCAGAGAGAAAGAGAGCAGGAGGAGAGTGGAGTGAGAAAGAGAGAGGGAAGAGAGCGGGAGAGTTGAGAGTGAATCGAGGAGATAGAGGGAGATTGAGAAGAGAGATAGAAAAACACAGTGACGGAAGACAAAGGAAGATGGGGTAGAGAGTGAGATTTGAAAGAGAAGGGATAGAGAGGAATGAAAGGGGAGAGAGACAGAAAGGGAAGACAGAGCAGAAGGAGAAGAGAAAGAGGAGCGGGCAAAGAGAGAGAGAGAGTAGAATGAGAGGGGAGAGAGAGATGAGAGAGATGGAGAAGAAGAGTAGGAAGAGAAACAAGAAAGATGAAAGATAGAGAGGGAAAGAGATGCGAAAAATGGGAAGAGGAAGAAGGGTAAGGGAAGAGAGAGGAACTGAGAGACAGAGATAGAGGAGAGAGAGAAGATGGAGTGGAAGGAAGGAGAGAAAAGATGGAGATAAAGAGAAGTATGAGACAGCAAGACAGACAAGGGGCGAAAGAGGAAGAGATGCTAGTGATAGGAGAGAAAGTGAAAGGAAAAGAGAGAGCGATAGAGAGGCAAGAAAGTGAGAGAGGGAAAGAGAGAAGTGGAAGAGAGTGGTAGGACGGAAGAGAGAAGAGCGAAATAGCCATTGATCCAAGCACTGATCCTTGTTCTGGAGGCGAATATACAGCTGCCGGCTATTGGCGTTTGCAGTCTCCTCCAATAATCACCTTTTTGTCAGCGGCCCTCTCCATCTCGCTCTCCCTTTCAAACTAATGTACAGTAAATTTGTACAAGGGTCGAGCGCACTGACAAATAAAGATGGCCGAAGAACCGGGGAAGCGCTCTCCTCAGAACAGAATGAACACTTGGAGGACGATCTGTCATTCTCACGTCTGACGAGGCTTTAGATAGCTCCGCTCTGTGTCGGGGACAAAGTTATGTCACTGGAGGAGCTGTGGTATACGGGACTTCAGTCAAGAATGAGAGAAGAGGAAAATGCAACTAAATAACCTCGAAAAGAGATGTACGGAGCCTGCGCTTTTCAAAAAGGCTACTACTGAACCTGAGTTGGCAGTGTCTTAAAGGTCCCATGTGTTATAATGTTGTTTCCTTGTCACAAACACACCTGGAGTCGTGTTTTGTTTCATTCACACATATTTAACACACAAATCCTGCATATTTAGGCTGAGTTCTTCTCTCAAACTCGATACAGCTTCACTAGGATCATTTGGATCATGACATCACAAGGTGGAACAGAGCATTTTCAGCTTTAGAGATGTAGACAGACTAATAATAAAGGGTTACTCAAATGTGTGAATGAAACAAAACACAACTTTGGAGATGTTTTTGAGAAGGTAATAACATTTTAACATGGCTTCGGCATTTGGATAATCATCTTGAGAACCAAAATGCCAAATTATAACATAAACAAAGTGACTATCATAAAGAATAAATCAGCATTACAATTGTTATCAGTAAAAGCTATATGGTATTTATGGTATGGTATGCTTTTATGTGAACAGGGTCACTGCACAACAACACATTTACCTTAAAAAACAGGACAGATGTTTGGTGCCAGGTTATAGCAAAAATACAAATTTTCACATGTAGTCCCTGGACAGGCTGATGTAAAGAGTAACAGTTTGGTGTAGGTGGATGAAAGACCTGTAAACATATGGTACATACATCAAATACAACACATCTCTCCCTCCAGACCCACACGTCTTTATAAAGTATTATAGACAACCAATCTCCCAACATGACCATGCAGTAGTAGGCTTATTATAGGAAAGGACTGAAACGCGTTTTACGAGACACAATAGCCTTCAATCACACACACAGCACTGACATGAGGACGAGATTACCGTAGATGTATTTGATTTTTATTTCATTCATGCATGTTTTACCAACTCCAAACTTGTTCTGATTATAAACAACACTAAAATTGGCTTCACTATCACTTTTAGAATCATGTTGCTAATTGCTACATTGGTAATTAGCCATATTAAAATAAGCTGCTTCACTAGTCGCAGGCAGAGGCTAGTTAGCTAATACTTGAAGATTTATGTTTTTTGTGTTGTTTTGAAGTTATAAAACATGAAATACAAACGTGCAGAAAATGCGAGCGTTAGTGCGCTTTTGTTTTAGATGGAATTTTGTTGTGAAAGTTGGAGATGGTGATTAACTGTTTGGGCAGATGAAGCAGATGGGAGCTTTTACATAACAGCAGCTGACGGCTCTTCTGGAGGTACAAGCTGCCCGAGCACCTGCTTATCCCGGGCCGGCTCTGGTTCTCAGGGAATTGTGGGAATGTTTTTTAAGCATGAAGGTGAGGAGGAACGCTGGGGAGTTTTTCTTCTAAAGCAAAACAATGTTCTCATCTTCTGTTGTGTTTCAATGATGCTCAAACAATCACTGCTCTTAAAGGTGCACTGTGTAATTTTTTTTCTGTTTGTTTCTTTTCTCTTCATGGAGATATTATTGCTTGGCCTGGCATGCTTTACAAAATGGTATTAAATGTCACATATTACTGCAAGTTTAATGTCATCAATGGGTTTCAGAATGAGAAATAAGGACTGTTGACATGGAGATTAACTATTTGAAACTAAATACAGTATAATTCTATATCTTTTGAATGGGAAAAAGTCCTCAAAAGGAAAATGAAAAGCAATAACATCTCCCCGGAGACCATCAAATGACAGATCCTCCCTCAGAAAAGTTGCGCCGTGCACCTTTAAGCTATTTAATTAATTTTTTTTTACATAAATCTATCCTGTACTCATCAGTGACATAAACTCCCCTCCGCTCTCTCTGTATCTGAGGTCTTCCTAATGTTGAAATGTTCACAGTGCAGCATTAGGATCCTCATCAGAGCTGTGTGGTCCCTGTGCAATATTCTCACTCTTAAATAGAACATGTTTAATTACAGAAGTCATTTAGTACATGGACGGCCCTGCTGGGAGATTCCTTTAGCATGTCTAAATAGGCTGTGTATTTAGCTTAGATTAAAACAAAACACATTTGTGCCGTTTGCAATTAAGACGCAGTTTTATCAGTTTGAATGGGAATTGTAGCTTGAAACAGTGTCCAAGGCAAAGGTGTTTTTTCACTATGTGTAAGATTCATGACTAAGTTCAGCGGGAAATGCTAACGAACACATCCAAAAAATGTATCTACAAAAGTCAAATGAGGAAACAGCTGCTATAATCTGGCACATTTCACACATTTCACAACATTAATAGTTTTTGTTCACTGTAGTATTTTAAGTTTAAATTAAGGTTTTGTCATGAAACTACAATGCGATCTGGATGATGAAGCAAAGATGGCATTGTATTGTTTTCAAAGCTAATTTTTACACGCTTTCAAGATGTTAAAAAATGTAAAAAAGTTCATGCTGAAAATACATAAGAATCCAACCTTGCAAAATCCGACCTTTCTGAAACCTGTAAATGCCCTGTCAGTTGAACACGAAGAGTTTAATTTCCCCCAAAATGCATCGCACTCTATGGAAGAATCCTTTCTGCGCCCAAAGCTCCTGGAAACTGCAGTAGTACCTATGAAACGGCCACTAGACGATCTCACGTAGGGACAGAGGAGGGAGTGTCTTGGGATGTAGACGGACTAATAATAAAAGGTTATCCAAACATGTGTGAATGAAACAAAACACAACTCCAGGTCTGTTTTTGAGGAGGTAACACTGCTCTAACATGGCTAAAAGCTCACAGGTTAATTTTGCGTAATATAGGTCCTTTTGTGGTTTGTCAAGGAAATTGCTCAGTCTTCACAACACGCTGGCGTAACCAAAGCTTTGGACTTGAATGCCGTGAACTCCTCTCTGACCGAACGACTTTGACAATGCGTTGGTCTGGGGCGAAACAAGACATAAAGTCCCCAATAATCTGCATGTGTTAACCTCTGTAGTCATGCGCTCTGCCTCATGCATGCTAACTACACGCCACGCTGCGCCGCACACACATTTAACTCCGCGGACACAGGCCCAGGGGAATGAATGTGTTTGGTTTATAGGAGCAGAATCCTCCACCGTGCACAGCTTTAAAACAGTGTTAGAGCTGAAATGGGCCGAGGGGGGCGGGGAGAGGAGAGCTGAGAGGACACAATAGGACCACAATGGTTTTAAGGGGTTTTGGTTTTCAGTTTTTAGGCTAATCTGCTGGCACGATGTGTTTTCAAATGATTGGGGTTAATTCTTTGAAGGCTGGATTAAATCTGTCCTCTGGGTTTGAGTTTTTCTGATGGCTCAGATTGTGAAGTCTATAATGAAAAACAGGGCAGTGATGTTAACAGTAGTGTAAAGCTGGAGGATATACCTAAAAAAACAAAAACAATCTTGATCGTCTTTTCTAATATCATCTATTCATACACCAGTGTACACAGACACTAGGAGTTGAGGTGGGTTAAGTGTCTTGCCCAAGGATACAGATGACAACATTCATCTGTGAGAGCTGGAATTGCTCCACTGACCTGTGTGACCACAAACACTACCAACACGCAACCAACTGAGCTACTGTCGCCAAAGCTTTTCAATACAGGCTTTCAAACATTGCAATTTAACACAAAAACATAAGCCTGAACTCTGCTCCAAACCAGATGCTTTTACTGACCGGTTAAAGACCCAAACTGATCATGACAATTACAAAAATTACAAAAGAACGCAATGAATGCACAGCCTCACAAAACAGTGTAATATGGTGTCTTCCTTTTCCATAAACCCTTGACCAAATGAAAGCCTACAACAATTGTACATATAATCGCCCCGAGTGGTTAGAGTGTTGGTCCCCCAACCCGAAGGTCGGAGGATCAAGTCCCACTCGGACCAAGTTCTGTCGTTGTGTCCTTAGGCAAGACACTTCACCCACATTGCCTAGTTTGAAAGTGGTGTGGTGGTGTGTGCTCGAATGATAGGTGGTGCTCGGAGGGGCCGGTGGCGCAGACTGGCAGCCTCGCTTCCGTCGGTCTGCCCCAGGGCAGCGGTGGCTACAATAGTAGCTTACCATCACCAAGTGTGGAAATGAATGAATAATGACTATAGTGTAGCGCTTTGAGAGGCTTTGAAAAAGCGCATTACAAGTGTAAGCCATTATTATTATGATTATTATATGCAAATTACTAATATATAACCAAACATGAATCTAAACCACAAACATGAATCTAAACCGCAAAAACATGAATCTAAACCACAAAAACATGAATCTAAACCACAAAAACATGAATCTAAACTACAAAAACATGAATCTACACCGCAAAAACATGAATCTAAACCGCAAAAACATGAATCTACACCATAAAAACATGAATCTACACCACAAAAACATGAATCTCAACTACAAAAACATGAATCTACATCACAAAAACATGAATCAAAACCACAAAAACATGAATCTAAACTACAAAAACATGAATCTACACCACAAAAACATGAATCTAAACCACAAAAATATGAATCTACACCACAAAAACATGAATCTAAACCACAAAAACATGAATCTACACCACAAAAATATGAATCTACACCACAAAAACATGAATCTAAACCACAAACGATTAAAATAACTGACAAAACACCATCCAGCAATAGCCTGCATGAGTCAAAGAAGAGATGACCTGACATCCCCCAAACAACTCCTGCAGCTTTGCCTTTTGTTTATTACTGATAAGTCAGAGTTTGCAGGGATGCCCTCCCGTCACCACTCTAAATTGGAACAGCGGGTGCAGCAGCAGCGGTGAACGTGCTGCGGCTGGATCTCTAACATATGAAAGCATCTAGAATAAAAATAACTTGAGTTTACCATAATTCAGAGTCACATGATAATTGTGTTATTACTCACATAACATTAGCATTAGTCATTTCCATAACACTGCTATGACCAGTGTGGTAGTTCACGTCTATTCTTTGTGCCATACAATTATGCATTTTAAGACAAAGAACAATATTTAATCTGGCCACATAACGGCACGGACATATTTTGGATATGTATTTAAAGTGTGTCAGAATGCTAACATCACATTTCTTCTCACAATTATAACACCTAAACGTCAACATTTTGACATCCTTGGCTGAGACAGGTCAGTCCCTGTTTTGTAAATTGGCCTGTGGCTCAGATGAATGTGGTGCAATTCTCTGTGTGTGTGTGTGTGTGTGTGCGTGTGAGTGTGTGAAGGATCAGAGCCTCCAGCTGCAGTGGATTAGGCACGTGGCATCGTCCAACCACAGGGTCACACACAGGAGCTAACGCAACAATATTACATTCACCCAGGTTAAACTCTGTGGAAAACTACAGCTCTGTATCGGTGAGGATGGACAATTAGGGCTGGACGGTGTTTTATCAGTGTGGTACCAAGAAAAGAGTTTGGAGGGAAACAATACTCAGCATTTTTCATAACAAGTTTTTGTGCCCAGTGGGTGTTGCGAGTTCACCTTAGAAAGTACGATCACTGTGTTTCAAAAGCGATCACTTTTTTTTTTGAACATTTAAAATAAACAACCTATTAAGATTCAAATGAATTACAATAAAATCTACCCAATTACTTTTATTTGTAGTACTTTAGTTTATGGCACTGTTTTTAATATTTACTAGCGTAGTATTTATTTTATTTGTGTAGTTTTTAACTTGTTACACTCTGTCCACTGTCTTATCTTTAAATATGTATTCATGTTAGTGTGACTCTGCAGAACTGGACAGGAAGTAGTGATGCTAACAGTGAGCGGGGCGCTGCTGGGAACATTATAATACTATTCTACTCAAAGATTTATACACGAAAAGATACCAGCGCCCAATGTGGCTAAATAAGATAAAGAAATGGAAGTATGTTTATAATCTTCATAAAAAGTGCACAAATTATATCCAAGATTGACTTGACAATATCACTTCAAGTTGAGTCCACTTTGTCGGTAGTTCCATAGATTTAAAATATCAATATTGACATCTACAAATATCGGTTATTAGCAAACAAGAGCGTATACGTATTGATGCGTCATTATCAGAACGCACAGGACAAGAGCGTAAGAGAGATATGAAGAGAGTTAATTGGTTCTGCTTGAGATAAAAATAGAGAAAGAAAGTGATCCAATTTGGTGAGTTGAGATGCGAGCAGCGTACCAAGGCAATTTACAACCTGTGTTATTGAAACAGATTGGATTTCGATTGGCTCAAAGAAGTCCACTGTATTGTCACCTATAGATGTTTGCACAATGCATTTGGCGATGTAATAAACACCGGTGATGCTGAAGACAGTTCATTGTACAAATAGAGAAGTACCGATGTACTTTTTCAATTTCTACAAGAGAATTTGCAAGTCTCTTGTCTCTTGTTTGTTTTCGGTTTGGAGCTCACACACATTTCAGAGTAAAGGAATCTCATAAATACTCAAGTCTAGTTTACTTCTGTGATCAAAGGAGCTACAGCCTGGGCTCTTGCTGCTTTAAAAAACGTACCACAATCGAGTGCTCCAGACTGACTGTGAGCTGGGTGCACTGGAGCGCCTAAGGTTTTCTTTTGGGTGCACCAGGACAGGACTTGGGTGCACCAAAACCAGACGCTTATTTAAACCATCGTAATATATTGTCCTTACATAACTTCAACAATAAGGACTAAACAAACTTTTACTCGGATATACAATTTATTCTCTATACTACACACTTATAATAATATTTGAGTAATGAAAATGAAGTTGTTTATTTGAAAAAAATAACATTAAGAATTTACCTTTTCTTTAAGTTAAAACAAGAGGTGTCAGAGTGAGAGGTCTGTGTTTTTAAGGATCTTTGCAGTTCACTATAGTAAGTGTAGATTGAGACCTCTTAATTTCAATTTGACGAAAATTTTCAAGATCCAGTGTGGAGGATGAGCAGATTTGATGCTGTTCTTTAAAAGTGAAATACCATGTCATTCACAAATAGATGAAAAATCCACATTTACAAGCTCTGTGGTGCATATTTAAATGTGTTCTATGCTATTTAACACACGTTTTTAATAAGGAGAGAGATCACAGACTTTTTCTTTCCAACTGGTTTTAGTGTAAATCTGTGATCATCTATTAGACAATGTGGATTAAACTGAATTAAGAATTTCACAGTTGGATCATTATGGCGCCAACAATAGTGAATCATCTCAAAATCACGTTTCTTCACACAATAATGATACCACTCAAATGTGATATTGTGACATCTCTTTTGGACAATACTGGAGCGTCTTGGAGCTGTATCGGAGATGACTCACGGAGAGAGCGGAGGGGACAGAGGGCCTCCATAGCGTCTGCCTTCACCCTGCTGTCAGTCAGGCCTCTCCAGCTGGCCTGTGATCCCAACACAGGACCCACAACCAGGGAGCCACCGAGACTCTGCCACGACGAGGGTAATATGATGGACAGAGAGGGTTTAAGCCAGTACAGTGTCAAGTCCATTTCTCCCTGACACCAGCAGTCATCTCGAGCAGCTAAAACGATTGGATAAGTCCACAGATGAAGTGAAATGAAACTGGAGCATATGTTGGAGGGCTTACATGGTGTGTTAAGCTGATGTATAGCAGCTGGAAATTAGAACACAATGGCTTTTCTGACACTATGGGTGAAGTCAGTCTGGAAAATACAATCCAATCTATTTAGAGAGACATGCAAGAAAATACAGGACGCACACTAGCTTCAAGGAGCACAATGGAATTTTTATAATGTATCCATGGAAATGTCATTGCTCTGCCTAGAATGTTCTATAGTATTTCTTTCCAAAGGCTTCCTCTAGAGGCAAAGCAACGGTTACTATGGAGTTATTGTATAGTGTCAGTAACATAAAAATCGAAAGTTCTGTTTTGAAGCTATGAACGAGGCTTGATACTTGATTTGAATTTCAAATTGCAAATCATGAGAGAAAAAAATCATGAAAAATTATATATATATATATATATATGTATATATATATATATATGTATATATATATATATATATATATATATATATATATATATATATATATATATATATATATACCGTACCTTTCTGACTTTAAGTTGCACTTTTTTCATAGTTTGGCCGGGGGTGTGACTTATACTCAGATGCGATTTATATGTGAAATATGTTTTTTTCTTTATTATTATGCTTCTTTTTGGGCTGGTGTGACTTATAGTCCGGTTCAACTTATTCTCCAGTCCAACTTATACTCCAGTCAACTTATATTTCAGTGCAATTTACGCACTGACTTATACTCTGGTGCGACTTATACTCCAGTGCAGCTTATACTTCAGTGCGACTTATACTGCAGTGTAACTTATACTCCTGTGCGACTTATACTCTGGAAAATATTGTATTTTTGAACACAAAATGATAGTAACTTATTTGTTATATATTACCATTTGATTGTATAGTTGGTTATAGATCAAGATTCTAAAACTATTCATTAAAGGTCCAACCTCGTTCCACTTACGTACTTTCTTGCAGTAACGATACTTGCTCACATGACTATCTATGCAGGTCCAATGTTTGTAGTCTACCACTTAATATCTGAGAATAAATTTTTTGACAGCTCAAATTGTTAGTTGACCCAAGTTGACTCCCTCCACTCTCTTCGTTAGTGTTTTTCACTTTGCAGACAGCGCGTTACATTTGGCCGTGAGGCTTGTCACGACTCTCTCCTCAGTGGGACGTTCTTCGCCCGGGGACAGTCTTTGTCTCCTGGGTGCTCCTGTCTCTCCGGGCCGTCCTTGTGGTCCTGTGCAGACTGGAGCTGTGTGGGACAATCAGAGCTGCTATAGATCTAAAAGCAATCAAGCTCTGAGTAAATGAGTGTTATCTGTACTGCGTTTGATGCAGCTGCTCCTGACGTCATAAGTGAATGAAGAAATTTAATCTTCAGAGCCGCCTCCCAGCTAAAGTCTGTTCAATCTGATGACTGCTGGAACATACAGTACACGTAGCGAGCGGGGACATTGTAAATGTTTTTCACAGCAAAAAAAACAACTCTCTTAAAAGTGCACTATGCATAACTTTTCTTGTAGAGAGTCTCCACTGTGTGACGTTAAAATATCATGGATTTGTGTGTTTTATTGCTCAAAAATCCCTTGAAAAACATGCGTTATTACGGTGAGTGGGCAGGCCTCTTCACAAATCTGACCTGTAACTTAGCCTTGGGGATCCATGTTCTTGTCTCCATGAAGATATATAAGATTAATGCCATACTGTAGCAAACATCTCCATGGAGACAAGCATGCAGCAGAGCCTCCACCGCCAAAAGTTACAGTGCATGTTTAAAGAAGTTATCAGTGGTGGAAGAAGTATTCAATTTTGTTACTTAAAAAACAATCAATAGTCAAATAAAAGTAAAAGAATCACATGGAAAAAAACTACTTAAGTAAAGTAAGTAAGTATTTGTTTAAAAATGTGCTTAAAGTAAGTAACGTATTTTGTGCAGATTTTGAGGTCAAATGTAATGATTTTGATAAAGATTTTACTGAATTTTGTTCACTAGAAACAAATACTTAAAAAATGTAGTGGAGAAGAAAGTACAGATACCGGCTTTCAAATGTAATGACGTAAAAATAAAAAGTATCCACGTTAAGTAGTCTACTTAAGTACAGAACCCTAAAATGTATACTTAAGTACAGTGCTTTCTTTGTTACTTTCCATCACTGTTATTTTTGTTCCCTTTTAGAGTCCAGAGCTTCTGTACCACCTTCACAATCGCACTAAAACAAAGTATCTCCAAACAACAATGATCACCTGTGAGTGAAAAACACAATATAAAAAGCTATCTACACATTCTGCATATCTACACTAAAACCATACGGCTTGACCACTGTAAAATTTAATAAAAAATAATAAATAACCAACTAATAAACACATCTCGGCTCATATTTTAGATTTAGTGTAATGCGGCAGGTTACGAGGCTCACCCTGCATTTATGTGTGAAATTTACATCGACGTGAAAGGCATCGTTTTATGTGCTAATAAACAGGTTCCTTATACGTGCATGTGTTTTTCTAGCCATTTTTTACAACATCCGTAAAATAGTTTTTTTCTGTGTAGTAAAAGTTCTATCACTGAATGTAGCCAATTTACAAAGTCACTTCTTCTTATGAACTGAATGAACTAATTAGTATTACTTTAAATTGTTTATTATACCTGGGAATAGTGTTTGAGCTCTACCAGGGTCAGTAAGTCACTTTTTATCGCTCACCATTGATTTAGAATGTTTGTGGAAGTGGACGTTTTAAGTAGGGTTAGTCTCATTATTGGCCTATACTCTATACTTATTTACGTGACAAGAGGAATACAACGTTAAAGGCTACTTTGTTTAGCGAGTCCTGAAGAGGCGAATAGTTTTCATTTTAAGACATTTTCCATTTGAGTTTGAATAAAAAGCTCATGTCTTGCCAAGGGGCACAACAACAGTAGTAGCGTGGGTGAGATTTGAAGCTGTAACTTCTCGATGATGGTCAAAAATAAGCCACTCTGCTCTGGATTTTCATATGCACAAAACAAGTTATACTGTAGAAAAGAAAGAAACAAATAAATACATAGAGCAATAATAATAATAATTCATAAATATTGGAAATTGGAATAAGTGTAATTATATATATATATATATATATATATATATATATATATATATATATATATATATATATATATATATATATATATATATATATATATATATATATATATATTTTATATTTGGTTCCTTTTTTTTTAATTACATTTTTTTTTTTTCAGACCAAGGTTTAGTTTGTTTTCATTCTTGACTGCTCGCTAGCGTTCTTCCTCAGAGTGATCACGTGATGTTGCTGTGATGTTGCTGTGATATATCCGGTCAGCTGACTAACAGGTTTTTGTTTTCCTATCGGTGGAGGCAGGAGGACAGCGCCATCTGCAGTCCAACTTCTTCAGAACAGTATTCCCGGTATGTGAGAGTAAAAAGGCCCTCTCGTCCCGGTTTAAAGTCTCAGATCATGCTAGGAAGACAGCACCAAAACCTGTTTAAATCAGCTGACATAGCAACATCATGGGATCACTCTGAGGAAGAGCGCTAGTGAATAGTTGAATGTCAGGTGTGAAAACAAACTAAACCTTGGCCTGGAAAAAGAATCTGTTAAAATAAATGAACGGAAGATCAAATTAACCTCATTCAACAATTTTTTTTCTTACTTACATCATCTTTACTAAGTCATTTTAACTCAGATACTAGTACATTTCGCCGTTTACTCTATTTTAAAACCACCCATTGCTCAAAGTGCCAAGTGTGTGAGTGCTGTAAAGCTGATCCAGTGCTGTTTGTGACCTTTGACCTCTTATTTGTCGCTCCCCTCTGCTCCGTCTCGGGTCACACTGAGCGCGTGCAGAAGCCTGGCTCACTATAAGGCTCCGTCGCCCTGTACCTCTGCAGAAGGACACTCATTTAGCAGATTGATGGGCCGCTTTATTGCCTCCCACCTCTCCAGCTCTGCTCCTATACCCTTGTCTCCTTTCCTATTTCCTACTTTATGTCCTCCTCTCCTTCCTTATCGCACAAACACTGTAACTGTAAATGCGCGTTTTTGCTGCTGTGTATTATTTTCTGCTATGCTTTTGTGATTGCTTTGCTTGCACACAGCGAGAGACTGGCAACATCTACTGCTGTTTTGCTGCTATTTCAGAGCTCATCAGAGTCTCAACGTGCACAGGCAAACAGACAGATAAATAAACATATTGAGACAACAGTACAGCAGGGAGTCAATTAATGAATGCAATTTTAATGTTTGTTTTTTTTTTGTTTTTTTTAAATAACAAGATTGCCAAAAATAGTATAGTGCTGTGGTTGAGTTTATTTGACTATTTTACCCTGTTAAAATTATGTAATGAAAATAAGCTCCACAGCAAATAGCAAATAAATGTCTTCTGTTATAATGAAGATTTGGATTCAAATCAGGAAAAAAATAAATAAATAAATAAAAAATAAATAAATAAATAAAACTAAATAAAATAAAAATAAAAAATAAAACAAAGTACATAAATAAAAAATGTGAACTGCAATAAATAAATAGCAGAATTGAATATTTAAGTTATTTAAAAATAACTTAAATCCTTCTGTAGTACAGAAAAAAACTAAAAGTTCCCCACTAGCACAAAGAAAAAGTACCCACGATACATATTGACCTCCAAAAATAATCATTCTATTTAACATATATTGAACGATAAGTCAATATACTGTAGTAATTATTGTGACAGGCCCAGTCCTTCCATCAAAAATCATCTTTTTCTTTATGCTTTTCATCAAACATTGCACTCGATGCCATATTTGACAAATGGTGTGAGTACTGAGAAATATGTAAACCTAATAAATCATACTTCAGATTCACCGTATTGTCCCTGTAGGGAAATTTGCCCTCTGCATTTGACCCATCCTTCAATGCTACAAAGACCCATATCCAGATCTTGAGCTAGGCTGGAGGACCTGACCTATCATGCATGTTTCAGCTCGATGGAGCAGAGATGCAAACACTGCACAGATACTAGCAACCTGCAACCTTCTGGCTGTGAGGCAAGACTATAAGCCACTCAGCCGCTCAGTAAGTACAGATGCAAACATGCCTCAAACTGTGGTATTTGTGCTGCAGCAGGTCATTTGTAGTCACATCTCCAGCTCATGCATAAGTAAAAACCATACTCTGATCACACACTCCGCACAGGGGGGGCTTATCGGACCACCAACCCGAGCGCTCTGAGGATGTCATCTCTAATTCATATGGGACACGGAGAGGAGCCCGGCTGACATAGGCATTCTCTTAGATATCATGGTTCAATGTTTCAGTATGATCATGTTCCGGGGAAAGCAAAATCATGATAAAACATAGTGTAAAAACATAAATGGTGGTGGTTAAAACTGTTTCTATAGGTGAATTCTCCTTGTATAAAGTGTAGAAGTATAGACGATTAGCCAGGTTTTAGGTTAATGGTGTAAACTTGGGTATATCCAGATGCGGGAAGGACATGAAAACATATATATAAACCACCCAGTACCTTCTTTTTGCAAAATCTTTACATGGACAATTTAATGTATTCCTCTCCATACCATATATTTGACTTAAACATCTACGCATTTGACTTAAAGAGGCTTTTGTAGTCCTTGCCTTGTCTATTTATATGCAGACTTTTCCAGCCATTTCCACTAGAATATACTGTATATGCAAATGCAGCTGTATTACTTCTATATCCACTCCATCTAAAAGCTTGTCCTGTTTTATGGTTGATGTTCGAGTGTTTCCAGTATAACTTCTTCCACTAAGAATTTGCTCATTATCAGGAAAATCGTTATTATATAATTCTGCGTACTGCCTTTGTAGACCGCCATATTGTACTCAGATCAATTTACTCTTGTGTATTATTCTTTCACAGAGCCTTGCCCCACATGACCCCAGCTATAACAATGCGTCTCCTCTCATAAGTCGTTTATATGCAGATCCCATTGATACGGCGCTATTCTCTGCTTGTATTTATGTACCCGGCTTTAGCGGCGCACCTCTCCTCTCCGTGTGGCAGGGAGCCCAGCTCAATAAGCACTTGGTGAATGTTTCAGTCACCCAATATAAACGCATCCATACATTAAAGCCCTCAGCGTTCCCCTCCAAGCCCTCAGCTCCGTATTACAATCTGACGCAGCCACCACTGTCCACTACTAAATACAAGAGCTCTTTTGTCAGATGTCTCTTGTTTGATGTTAAAAACTGAAGAGAAGTGGTTTTGTGATAAGGTTTTCCATTTTCAGTTCATTCAACACATGTTTTTGCAGTATTTTTGCTACTTTTGATACTTTGCCGGAAGGTACTGCATGTATGTCTATGGAATAATGTTCAGCAGTTGCTATGGTGACACGATGCACGTAGCAAACACAGCCTGATAAGTTTTCAGATTGTCTAAAGGCTCAAAAAAGACTGAATTACTAACTAACTAAAAAACTGTTGGCTTATGCTAATGCTAATGCTAGCTTGTGTCTGTAATGTTATTTGAGAGGAACCTGTCTAAGAGCACACATCAGCTCACCTGTTGTAGTTCAAACTAAATGAATTTTTATGATCAGATTGTGTCAAAACAAAGCTCCAATTAAAGTCTATCTTGAGTAATAGAATTTCAGACCGAGCAGTGCCTCCGGTTAGCTTCACATGAATGTTGATGGCATCAGCTCAAAAGTATCAATAAAAAAACTACTCAGAATTCAGATTTTGCATGTCATTAGTATAATTTACAATGTCATTTATACTGTTTTAATACTCTGCTCAACTCAACTGTCATTTCAAAAGTGTTTATTTCTGTCCATCGAAAAGAAAACAACAAACAAATGGTTACATAAGACGAGGGTTTCTCCAACAGCAGCTTGGAATTGACTGCCACATATTGTAAAATAGAATGTGTGAATTTTAGGTCGATCCATATTCAAAGCTGTAGCAATATCCAAAAATAAATGAATAAATGGGCATTGGTAACAAAACACACTCACGCACAAATACTGAATGACTGAATATTTTTTAAAGCTATAGTACGTAACTTTTGTGATGATGGTGGGGACAGTCAGGTAAAGCATTAAATTTATCTATCATTTATAAATATTGGAAATTGGAATAATCTAAGTGTAACAATAGTTTTTAAAATATTAGGGTCCTTTTTTTTTTTTTTTTTTTTTTTATTAATTTAACAAGTGCATGCATTCTTTCTATGAATTAGGGTCACCTCTCCACAGACCTGACCTGTAATTTGACCTGATGACATTACCTGCTCGTCTCCAGAGATAGACTTGTTTATTCCTAAATTATGGAAGGTTCTAGGCAAAAAAACAATATTTCCATGGAGACAAGTCAGCGGCATACTCCCCAAAAATGTTACATAGCACATTCTTAAAGACTTTCTGCTGCCGTGGCGATGGAGTAAATCGCCTTATGGTAAAAAGCTTGTTGGGGAAATGATTTGGTTCATATTTTGGGCCGTGCTAATTTAAAGTGTGGATAGATGCAGTTCCTGTGGAGAGAACATTAATAGCGGTGGTGTGATCATCGATTTCTGCAGGTAATCATCGTTTGTCAAATGTGGAAGTGGCCGAGGTTTAATGCAGCAGCACAAATAGCTTTCTGATGAATAGGAACACAGCTCGGAGAAGGAGAGGACTGAGGGGCTAACGCTGGAGTACGGGAGATAGGTACAACACAATACAACACAAGACAACACAACACAACGATGCCATGTTCTGCAATGCTGTAAAAACATTGCAGGTTAGGATCGTAACAAATCACGACAAGATTTGAGTTTATATACATGAACGTGCTGAGGTTTTAATAACTTACACTCAAAAATGTTATTAAAAATGCTACAAAAAAGTATTACATCACAGGTTGATCCAAAGCAAATAATTCAGATTTCAAGATAATCTTCTTAAAAATCGCTCTATACATCAATGTAGATCGGTGAACAGCAATACCTGTGATTTTTGTTTTGATCTTATACTGAATTAATACAACAGACTGTATAAAGAAGTGGACTGAGTGAGTGTAACGTCACCCACAGTGTTCAGCTCCAGTCAAATGAAGCTAATCGAGGGTAGCTTCATTATAGGGGGCAGTTATAGGGGTCAATTTGGAGCCAAAGTTACATATTTGGAATTCTGACCATGAGTATCATAGCAACCAAAGAGCCAGTCTGGAGCAAAAATGTTGAAGGTAACGCCCCTTCACGCCTGCACCACTGGTTTAGTAGGGAGAGGACGCATAGCAACGCTGTCAATCGAACCTGTTGCTAACGCTAGCGGAAGCGATCGAAAGAAGGTGCCTGATTTGTCTGTTATTAAAGCTCATATATTGATTTACAGACAAAATAGTGAAATGAAAATACATGGATCATGTACAGCGGGTTAATATGAACATTTTAAGACCAAAATGATGAGTCTGACAGCAGCAGTTATGAAGACAGGGCGAGAGCTTTTCAAAACAAAGCCAGAGTCGAGACCTAAGCGCGCACATACTCATTTCTTAATTGGAACGCGGCAGCTAGCAGGTTAGGCTATGTTCATTTATATATACGGTCTGGCACAATATTAATCCGATAACAATACTAATGAGTTTTATGTTACAAATGACTTGAAACTCTACTACTACCACTACTACTACTACTCCACTGTAGCTTGAACTTTATAATGTATCTGGTTAATAACATGCATCATTTTTGTGTATCGCCCTTTTTAGCATTTGTGGATTTGCCTTTTGGATATTTGCTGTCAAAATACATTAAAACAATATGCAAATAGAGAATTAGCTCAAATGGCATGTTTTCTGTATAGCTGTGATGAATCTCTAGTCATATAATTATACAAATTAATCAGATGGTGATTGCACAATGCAGTACTCGAGCAGAACACCACATAGCAGAGCTGGTAGTAACAGGAGGTCTTTGACACATCCACTGTATCATGACTGTGAAGTATTTTAGAGCCTATGTACACATTTTTTACCAGATGACAATTTATGTACTGTAAAATAAGACTAAGTTATCATGTGTGTCAACTTTGGTGCAGTTATTTTCATTCCTCTCCTTCAGATAATCATCCCATAGAGGTTCGTATTGATACTTTGCAATGACATTATGATGGATGGTACTGCATGTATGTCTATGGAAGAATGTTCAGCAGTTACCGTGTTGACACAATGCACATTTTAAAAAACAGCCTGTTTTTAGATTGTCTGAAAACTCAAGAAAATATTCTAAACACACATTTTCAGGAGCCCGTGATCAATGCAAGCCTTCATTGTCCCATTTATGTGTTTCATTTTCAACAAAAACTGTAAAAAGTGGCTGACTAACTAACAAAAAAAACGTTGGCTAATGCTAGCTTGTGCCTGTAATGCCATTTGAAAAAATCAGTTCACCTCCTCACCTTCACATAAGCATCCCTATAGAGGTCTGTTTGAAAGGTAAAAACAACAGCCGTTACCATGGGAATCCGCCATGTTTGAAGCGGCACCCACAGAGATTAATTAGCAAAAACAATAGAAGAAAGTAAACAAAAGAGCCAACAATTCATCCTGAACACTACTGAACACTAAGTTTAGTATCTTAAAATCTCCTTAGGTTTAAAAGGCCTGTACAAATTTACAAAAGGACATAACAGATGAGGAGTGGACAAAAGCAGGTCAGTTAGCTCAGACTCAGTCCATAAACACAAACTCAAAGCTGTTGCAGTATAAATGGATAAGTAGATGGTACATAACACTTGTTAAACTAAACCGATTTAATCCCAATATACTAGACACGTGCTTGAAATGTAAAGACAAAAGAGGTCCCTGTTTCACTGTATGTGGGAATGTCTGTCATATTGTCATATTGGGGTAATGTTTTGAGCATTGTTGGTAGAATTGTGGGTAAGGATGTCCCTACTAATCTAAATCCTAAAATGTGTCTGCTGAATTTTATTTTATTCAGTAGATTTGCATAAAAATATGCTATTGTTTTCTGGAAGCCAAACGTTGTATAGCGACATCGAGGAAATCAGATATTCCTTGTTCTACTTCTCAATGGTTGAAAGGAATGACTTTATATCTGGGATTGGAAAAGAAAAGCTATTCTACAAAAAACAAACTTGACAAGTTTTGGGAAATATGGACAATATTCTACAATTTTAACAAAAAAAACAAAAAAAACAAAAACAAAAACATGTTGGTGGCTGGGTAAATGATACTGTTTAATTATTTTGTATTATTTATTTATATTTAATTTTTTTTTTTGGTCTGTCCCCCTCTTCCTCATTGTCTTTTATTTATATTCTACTACTATTATCGTTATTTTAACATCTAATACACCTTTTTATTGTCATTATTATGTTTATGTGGCTTGTTTGTTCTCTGTTCATGTTGTTAAATGGAAATGAAAATCTTAATAAACACATAAAAATGGCCTGTACAAATTTTTTTCCCCCATGATTCTCGGAATATATACGGTAAGTCAGGAATAAATTTGAACCACTGCAAACGGTTTTAAGAAAGAGTTGTTTTTCACATAAGACAGTTAAAGTCAGGTACAGCACCTTTAACACTGAGCTAACTGACAATTCTTCGAGATACTGTATGATAACACAATCCTAGGCTTTATATTTTACATTTCACATCCAACCCTCCAAACAGCGTGTGCGTCAGTGGAGGATGTTCTTGATGCCTTATTTGATCCTACATTCAAAGGTCAGGACTCTGGATAGCTCCATCAATCGTGCCTCACATCTGATCAGCTCACGGCCTCCTGTCAGCCTCTCCAACATGACCCGCCATACACAGATCCAACGCAACTAAATCACCAAGCTCCATCTGTATCTCATTTGGGCTTTTGGGTTATGAGGTCAAAGTTCATGGCGTTGTATTATTACACCGAGGATTACGCGTGTTTGAAGCGTGCTCGTGCGTAGCTGACTGACTGCGTAGCGGTTAGTTCTAGTGCCGAGATGCCAGTGTTTACATAGAAATTCAACTCCCTCGTTCCTACTTCCTGTATATTTTCCGTCACTGTCAGCCAATCACAGCCTGCTACCTTTACCTCTCAACCAATCACCACTCACAAGGTTATTTCAATACTGTTCAATATCTGTACTGCATTTATAAGCAATTTAATACTTGACAAATGAAGGCAATTTTCGTAATGTTTTAACTTTTGATCCCAGGGACTGCAGATGGAACGCAGCCCAGACCTAAGATTGATGTGTTTGTTCTTGGTCCCTGACAAATAGATTATAAATATATTTTTTTATTCTTTTTAGATTGAATTTTATTTGGTTTTATGGCCTTGTTTTAAAGGAGCACTGTGTAACTCTCCATGGAGATGCCATTGCTTTGCTTGGAATGTTCCACGGTATGTCAAGTACAGGTGTTTTTATTGCTAAAAACATAACTTGAAATGGAAAAATTGCATTGTAAGTGTACGTGAACACGCCTCTCCGCAGTTCTGACCTGTGACTTGCCTTGATGGTTTAACGTCACACTGTCACGTCACACTTCCGTAG
The DNA here is from genome assembly GCF_009829125.3 of Periophthalmus magnuspinnatus. NCBI lineage: Eukaryota > Metazoa > Chordata > Actinopteri > Gobiiformes > Gobiidae > Periophthalmus > Periophthalmus magnuspinnatus. The sequence continues at coordinate 6,326,668 of NC_047132.1, forward strand.
ATCTACAGCCCCCCTCTGTACCTCCTCAGCCTCTCCATCTTCACTTCCCTAGGTCACTGGTTGCGAATACTTACCCCAACAAATCCATAATTTTGTCTTTCTTCACTATATTCCTGACATCTTTACCTACCCGGATCCAAACTCTAATCCATTCAATTAACTATTCATAATTTCCTACTCATTTGTCTTTAGGTCTCTCCTGATTCAATTACGCCGTACAAATTTTGAACGCACATCAACACATGCACGCTACTGCTGTTAATGCTGCCAATTTAACCCACCTATTTAAATTCATAAACGTCGTCCCATTCATACGATCCAAAAATAGCTGCTCTCTTGTCTCACTTCACTGGCTTCTCCACAATGTTTCCGACTACCTCATTTGGTTTAATTGGCTGCAGTGCAAAACGCTCATCAGACCAAAGATCAAATCACGAATTCAGCCAGGAACTGTATTTTTAGCCATACCAAGCGCAGATACATTTATATGTGCAATCTTTATTTCAGGAGAGTCTGTGTTGATTGGTTAAATGGCTGCGTCTCATATACTAGTGCCAGTGATTATGTATATGTGAAGAGGTAACAGCTTGCAATGAGTTTCAGTGAAAACATATGATAAAGAAATGCGCAGATGTACAGGGCCTTAACACATCGTCGAGTTGGTGCCTCTCCAAAGTCTGTTTATGTACAGAGCAGTGTTTCTATCTGAAAACTCAAGAGAAGTTAGGGCAGGGAAAAGCTTGAAAGCCAGAGAGGAGAGGTTTGAGTTTTTTGTGCCTAGAAGAAATGACTTTAAATACAAACCAGGTGAGAAATAAGAAATACTCAAAGTATTGTCTAATATATCCTCCATAAACTACAACTACTACTGCTACTAGTACTGTATGGCTTGGGTCAGTGGTTCTCAAACTGTGGTACATGCATGTTCTCCTGATATGAGTCCATTTCATACATACTTTCCCCTGAGCAGAAAGTCTGTAACGTGAACTTTTCATATAAAGAACATGTACCAGCAACAAACAAGGTGGATTTAACCAATTCAATTCATTTTATTTTTGTAACGCCCAAAATCACAACAACAGTTGTCTCGAAGGGCGTTCATGTTTTGGTTGATGAGGGAAACCGGAGTACCCGGAGGAAACCCATCCAGACACGGGGAGAAACATGCAAAACTCCACACAGAAAGGCCTGGGCGACCCGGGGATCGAACCAAACCTTCTTGCTGTGAGGCATGAGTGTTGCCACTCAGCCACCGTGCTGCCTACACACAAAAACAAACAGGAAAATCAAACAACAGGAAAAATCAGAGGTAGGGTTAGGGTTGGGTTAGGGTTAGGGTTAGGTTGCGGCTGGGTCAGGGTTGTGTTAGAGTTAGTTTAGTATTAGGGTTAGGTTAGAGTTAGGAATAAGTTGGGGTTGGGTTAGGTTAGAGTTAGAGCTGGGTTAAGGGGGGGTTAGGGTTAGGTTAGAGTTAGAGCTGGGTTAAAGGTGGGTTAAGGTTGGGTTAGGGTTGGGTTAGGGATGGGTTAGGGTTAGGTTAGAGTTAGAGCTGGGTTAAGGTTGGGTTAGGGATGGGTTAGGGTTAGGTTAGAGTTAGAGCTGGGTTAAGGTTGGGTTAGGGATGGGTTAGGGTTAGGTTAGAGTTAGAGCTGGGTTAAGGTTGGGTTAGGGTTAGGTTAGAGTTAGAGCTGGCTTAAGGGTGGGTTAAGGTTGGGTTAGGGTTGGGTTAGGGATGGGTTAGGGTTAGGTTAGAGTTAGAGGTGGGTTAAGATTGGGTTAGGTTAGAGTTAGAGATGGGTTAGGGTTGGGTTAAGGTTGGGTTAGGGATGGGTTAGGGTTAGGTTAGAGTTAGAGCTGGGTTAAGGTTGGGTTAGGTTAGAGTTAGAGCTGGGTTAAGGTTGGGTTAGGTTAGAGTTAGAACTGGGTTAAGGGTGGGTTAAGGTTGGGTTGGGGATGGGTTAGGGTTAGGTTAGAGTTAGAGCTGGGTTAAGGTTGGGTTAGGGTTAAAGTTAGAGCTGGGGTAAGGGTGGGTTAAGGTTGGGTTAGGGTTGGGTTAGGGTTGGGTTAGAGTTAGGGATACGTTGGGTTAGGGTTGGGGCTGGGTTAGGGTTTTAACCTGAAAATTCTTGTTTGTGAAACCATGATTAAGATACAGCAAATATGACACATACTGTAACTTATACTATAAACACAAAGTCATAAACATTGAAACAGACACTTGGTTAGAGTTAGAGCTGGGTTAAGGTTGGGTTAGGGTTAAAGTTAGAGCTGGGGTAAGGGTGGGTTAAGGTTGGGTTAGGGTTGGGTTAGGATTGGGTTAGGGATGGGTTAGGGTTAGGTCAGAGTTAGAGCTGGTTTAAGGTTGGGTAAGGGTTTGGTTGGCGTTAAAATTAGAGCTGGGTTAAGGTTGGGTTAGGGTTGGGTTAGGGTTAGGTTAGGGTTGGGTTAAGGTTGGGTTAGGGTTGGGTTAGGGTTAGAGTTAGAGCTGGGTTAAGGTTGGGTTAGGGTTGGGTTAGGATTGGGTTAGGGATGGGTTAGGGTTAGGTCAGAGTTAGAGCTGGCTTAAGGTTGGGTTAGGGTTGGGTTGGCGTTAAAATTAGAGCTGGGTTAAGGGTGGGTTAGGGTTGGGTTACGGTTAGGTTAGGGTTGGGTTAAGGTTGGGTTAAAGTTAGAGTTGGATTAAGGTTGGGCTAGTGTTAAAGTTAGAGCTGGGTTAAGGGTGGGTTAAGGTTGGGTTAGGGTTGGGTAAGGGTTAGAGTTAGGGTTGGGTTAAGGTTAGGGTTAGGATTAAGGTTGGGTTTGGTTAGGGTTAGTTTAGAGTTAGGGTTGGGTTTATGTTAGTTTACTATTAGGGTTAGGTTATAGTTAGGAATAGGTTGGGGTTGGGTTAGGGTTGGGTTAGAGTTAGGGATAGGTTGGGTTAGGGTTGGGGTTGGGTCAGGGTTTTAACCTGAAAATTCTAGTCCGGTTGACAACTTTGTGAAACCATGATTACGATACAGCAAATATGACACATACTGTAACTTATACTATAAACACAAAGTCATAAACATTGAAACAGACACTTGAATGTACTCGGAAAACAGCACGTAATTTACTTCTTATTTTATTATTTCTTTTCACAACTGCAAAAGTGATTACTAGACCTCAACTGCCCCTCTGAAATAAATGCATATTGCCTGAATGCTCCTCTCCAAATAATAATTTAAAGAGATATAGGAAAAATAAAGCTAGCGTTCACACGGGGACAGAGATAGTGTGAAACTGTGGAGGTTAAGACTGATGAGGCACCAAAGCACCAGAGGCTTAGCTCCAAATCACAATGGATTGTTTTTCTCTCAACATCGTATTGATTTGAAAAGAGGAGCCGAAAAGCAACAACACAGGGGCTTGAATACATTACAACAGTGTTTTTGTCAGTGAAGGGAGCAAAACATTTGGCAAGATCACAGGCTTCATTCACAGAAATTGTTCTAATGGCCTGATATGAAGTTGTATTGAATAAATGATTAGTCGGGATTCAACATATCCATGAGTTTCCTTTTGTTGTTATGAGCAACATTTTGAGGACTTTTGCCTTGCCTTTGTTTCTGAAACACATGGACAAGTTACTATGGCCCTGGTTTGATCCTGGTTTAGTCCATATTTTGTAGAGTTAGACTGATATTTACACTTTGCTGGAGATTTAAGGCTGAAAACCAATACCCTACAGAGACCGATATTTAGTTTTTTGTGAACCAGCTGCCTCCATGTGCATAAGGAGTATATGCATAAAGCTTTATTTAAACACTTAAGTCCAGAGGGGGTGCTGTAGAAATATGTTTACACTGCTCTCTTATCCGTTTTGCAGTAAAACAAGGTCGTGGATGGGTTTGTACTGAATTCAAATGAGGTAATGGGGTAAAATTTGGAAAAATCGTCCCTACAGCACAAAAATATCAGTAAAGTTTATTGGTTATCAGTACAGAATGTGTTCAGCCAAATTTACATAAATGTTGAATCGCAGAGTGACTCTGAAGTGCTGTATGTTTGCAAGTTTTCTCCCCAACAAAACCCACAATGTCGATGAAACGTTCTGCACAAACAAGAGAGAAATGCAAGAAAAGTGTATAAAGTGTGTGGTGAGGGGTTTTACAGCTGCAAAACATATAGAAGAATTTTAAAAAATAAAGCTGATACTTTGCGGATTTTGCCTATTTTTAGAACGTAACCACTGTGATAAACGAGGGACCACTGTATATTTTTTATCTATAAAGCCAAATGTTTTGAGTCTATCCAGCAGTGGTGAAATGTAATGAAGTAAAAGTAATAAAGTACTGTGTTCAGGTAAAAAATATAAGTACATTTTTACTGCATTACATTTTTGAACTGGACTGAAAAATTACAGTATCTTCTATGATAGTTTGAGACCTGCTGAAAAGGCTGAGGGGTTTATTTTTAACACGTTCATAGTTTGAGCAAACAAAATGAAGCAAAAAAAAAAAAAAAAAAAAAAAAAAGCCTGAAAAAACAATTGATTCAGTTGTTTCTGTTGACCAAAATTCGGCACGAGTCTGTATCAAAATCACTACATTTAAAGCTTTATTAGAGCTCCAAATCTGCATGAAATTACTCTTTAAGTACATTTTTAAACAGGTACTTCATGCATTCATGTGATACTTTTTGCTCTGGTATCTACACTTCTCTTTAAGTAACAAAACTGAGCACTTCTTCTGTATACGTGTGGCATCTGGAGACATGTTTAACACTGTCCCTGCTAAATGCATTATAAAAGCCCTTGTACATAAAACCCATTATGTGTTGAGCTCATTTAGATTGAGCTCTGAGCCGCAAAACATTGAGTAATTAACATTTAGCTTTTGAATCATCTATTTTGTGTTGGCACCATTTCTCAAACCATTTGCTTTTTCCCATCTAAAAATAATGGCAGCTTTTATTCCAGGTTTTAAACTGTCAACAAAGAATCACTCTCTCTCTCCCTCCTCTTGCTTTCTGTGTCTTCTGTCCCTTCTGTCTCTCTCTCTTTCATTAACCTCTCCTCTGTTTCTTCTTCCTCGTTCCATCTCTATCTCTTGTCTTATTCTCCCTTGCTCTCCTCCTCGCTTCTCTTCTTTTTACTCAATCTTCTTCTCCTCATTTCTCTCTCCAGTCTCCTCTCTCTCCCCTTTCTATCACTTCTCTTATTCTCTCTTCATCCCTTCCCCCCCTCTCTCTTTTCCCTTTCTTCCTTGGTTAACCTCATGTCTCCATCTCTCTCTTCCTTCTCTCTTTCTATCTCTTATCTAATTCTCCCTCTCTCTTTCTTTCATCCTATTTTTTTGTCTCTACTCTCTCATTCTACCTATCTCCCATCCTCTCTCCCTACCCACTACTTCCTCTCCTCCTTCCCCCTCTTCTCTCTCCCTTTCCTCCTTTTCCTTTCTTTATTGTTATCCTGTCTTTCTTTCTCCCTTCGCTCCCTCTCTCTCCCTGCCTTTCCTTCATCTGCCACAATCTTTCTCTCTCCCTCTCTTCCTCTTCCCCTTTCTTTCTCTCTTCTCTTATTCTCCCCCACCCTCCTGTCTGTCCTTCACTCCTCTCTCTCCCCTCTCTCTTGTCTTATTCTCCCTTGCTCTCCTCCTCTCAAATATTCTCTTTTTTCTCTCCTTTTCATTTCCATCCTTTCTTCATCTAATTCCCCCTCACCCTCCTCTTGTCCTCTCTGCCCTTCACCACTCTGTCTCTCTTCCTCTCTGTCCTTCAACTCTCTCTCTCTCTTCCTCTGTGTCCTTTATCCCCCCTCTCTCTCCCTCATTCTCCTCTCTTCCTCTTTGTCCTTCTTCTCTGTCTTTCTCTCTCTCTTGCTCTTCCACTCTGTCCTTCAGCCCTCTGTCTCTTCTTCTGTCTTTCACCCCTCTCTCTGATTCCTCTGTGTCCTTCACCTTCTCTCTCCCTCCCTCACCCACTCTCTTCCTCTTTGTCCTTCACCTCTCTCTCCTTCACTCCCCTCTCTTTCTCTCTGTCCTTCACCTCTTTCTCTCTTCCTTTGTCTTTCCCCCTGTCCCTCTCTCTTTCTTCCTCTCCATCCTTCACCTCCCTCTCCAACTCGCTCATCCTCCTTTATTCCTCTGTCTGTCTCTCTCTCTTTCTCTCTTTCTTCCTGTGTGTTCACTGTGCGGCATGCTTTCTCTTCTTGTCTTTCTCTCCTCCTCCTCTCTTCCTCTGTCTGTCCCTCTCTCTTTCTCTCTTTCTTCATGTGTGTACACTGTGCAGCATGTTTTCACTTCTTGTCTCTCTCTCCTCCTCCTCCCTTCCTCCCTCTGTCCCTCTCTCTTTCTATCTTTCTTCCCGTGTGTACACTGTGCATGTTTTCTCTTCTTGGTTCTCTCTCTCTTCCTCCCTCTGTCCCTCTCTCTCTTTCTCTCTTTCTTCCTGTGTGTACACTGTGTATGTTTTCTCTTCTTGGTTCTCCCTCTCTTCCTCCCTCTGTTCCTCTCTCTCTTTCTCTCTTTCTTCCCATGTGTACACTATGCATGTTTTCTCTTCGTGGTTCTATCTCTCTTCCTCCCTCTTTCTCTCTTTCTTCCCGTGTGTACACTGTGCATGTTTTCTCTTCTTGTCTCTCTCTCCTCCTCCTCTCTTCCTCCCTCAGTCCCTCTCTTTCTCTCTTTCTTCCCGTGTGTACACTGTGCATGTTTTCTCTTCTTGTCTCTCTCTCCTCCTCCTTTCTTCCTCCCTCTGTCCCTCTCTTTCTCTCTTTCTTCCCGTGTGTACACTGTGCATGTTTTCTCTTTTTGTCTCTCTCTCCTCCTCCTCTCTTCCTCCCTCTGTCCCTCTCTCTTTCTCTCTTTCTTCCCGTGTGTACACTGTGCATGTTTTCTCTTCTTGTCTCTCTCTCCTCCTCCTCTCTTCCTCCCTCTGTCCCTCTCTTTCTCTCTTTCTTCCCGTGTGTACACTATGCATGTTTTCTCTTCTTGTCTCTCTCTCCTCCTCCTCTCTTCCTCCCTCTGTCCCTCTCTCTTTCTCTCTTTCTTCCCGTGTGTACACTGTGCATGTTTTCTCTTCTTGTCTCTCTCTCCTCCTCCTTTCTTCCTCCCTCAGTCCCTCTCTCTTTCTCTCTTTCTTCCCGTGTGTACACTGTGCATGTTTTCTCTTCTTGTCTCTCTCTCTCCTCCTCCTCTCTTCCTCCCTCTGTCCCTCTCTTTCTCTCTTTCTTCCCATGTGTACACTGTGCATGTTTTCTCTTCTTGTCTCTCTCTCCTCCTCCTCTCTTCCTCCCTCTGTCCCTCTCTTTCTCTCTTTCTTCCCGTGTGTACACTATGCATGTTTTCTCTTCTTGTCTCTCTCTCCTCCTCCTCTCTTCCTCCCTCAGTCCCTCTCTCTTTCTCTCTTTCTTCCCGTGTGTACACTGTGCATGTTTTCTCTTCTTGTCTCTCTCTCCTCCTCCTCTCTTCCTCCCTCAGTCCCTCTCTCTTTCTTCCTGTGTGTACACTGTGCATGTTTTCTCTTCTTGTCTCTCTCTCCTCCTCCTTTCTTCCTCCCTCTGTCCCTCTCTTTCTCTCTTTCTTCCCGTGTGTACACTGTGCATGTTTTCTCTTCTTGTCTCTCTCTCCTCCTCCTCTCTTCCTCCCTCAGTCCCTCTCTCTTTCTTCCCGTGTGTACACTGTGCATGTTTTCTCTTCTTGTCTTTCTCTCCTCCTCCTCTCTTCCTCCCTCTGTCCCTCTCTTTCTCTCTTTCTTCCCATGTGTACACTGTGCATGTTTTCTCTTCTTGTCTCTCTCTCCTCCTCCTCTCTTCCTCCCTCTGTCCCTCTCTTTCTCTATTTCTTCCCGTGTGTACACTGTGCATGTTTTCTCTTCTTGTCTCTCCTCCTCCTCCTCTCTTCCTCCCTCTGTCCCTGTCTTTCTCTCTTTCTTCCCGTGTGTACACTGTGCATGTTTTCTCTTCTTGTCTCTCTCTCCTCCTCCTTTCTTCCTCCCTCAGTCCCTCTCTTTCTCCCTTTCTTCCCGTGTGTACACTGTGCATGTTTTCTCTTCTTGTCTCTCTCTCCTCCTCCTCTCTTCCTCCCTCAGTCCCTCTCTTTCTCTCTTTCTTCCTGTGTGTACACTGTGCATGTTTTCTCTTCTTGTCTCTCTCTCCTCCTCCTCTCTTCCTCCCTCAGTCCCTCTCTCTTTCTCTCTTTCTTCCCGTGTGTACACTGTGCATGTTTTCTCTTCTTGTCTCTCTCTCTCCTCCTCCTCTCTTCCTCCCTCTGTCCCTCTCTTTCTCTCTTTCTTCCCATGTGTACACTGTGCATGTTTTCTCTTCTTGTCTCTCTCTCCTCCTCCTCTCTTCCTCCCTCATTCCCTCTCTCTTTCTCTCTTTCTTCCCGTGTGTACACTGTGCATGTTTTCTCTTCTTGTCTCTCTCTCCTCCTCCTCTCTTCCTCCCTCAGTCCCTTTCTCTTTCTCTCTTTCTTCCCGTGTGTACACTGTGCATGTTTTCTCTTCTTGTCTCTCTCTCCTCCTCCTCTCTTCCTCCCTCTGTCCCTCTCTTTCTCTCTTTCTTCCCGTGTGTACACTGTGCATGTTTTCTCTTCTTGTCTTTCTCTCCTCCTCCTCTCTTCCTCCCTCTGTCCCTCTCTTTCTCTCTTTCTTCCCATGTGTACACTGTGCATGTTTTCTCTTCTTGTCTCTCTCTCCTCCTCCTCTCTTCCTCCCTCTGTCCCTCTCTTTCTCTATTTCTTCCCGTGTGTACACTGTGCATGTTTTCTCTTCTTGTCTCTCCTCCTCCTCCTCTCTTCCTCCCTCTGTCCCTGTCTTTCTCTCTTTATTCCCGTGTGTACACTGTGCATGTTTTCTCTTCTTGTCTCTCTCTCCTCCTCCTCTCTTCCTCCCTCAGTCCCTCTCTTTCTCCCTTTCTTCCCGTGTGTACACTGTGCATGTTTTCTCTTCTTGTCTCTCTCTCCTCCTCCTCTCTTCCTCCCTCAGTCCCTCTCTTTCTCTCTTTCTTCCCATGTGTACACTGTGCATGTTTTCTCTTCTTGTCTCTCTCTCCTCCTCCTCTCTTCCTCCCTCAGTCCCTCTCTCTTTCTCTCTTTCTTCCCGTGTGTACACTGTGCATGTTTTCTCTTCTTGTCTCTCTCTCTCCTCCTCCTCTCTTCCTCCCTCTGTCCCTCTCTTTCTCTCTTTCTTCCTGTGTGTACACTGTGCATGTTTTCTCTTCTTGTCTCTCTCCCCTCCTCCTCTCTTCCTCCCTCTGTCCCTCTCTTTCTCTCTTTCTTCCCGTGTGTACACTGTGCATGTTTTCTCTTCTTGTCTCTCTCTCCTCCTCCTCTCTTCCTCCCTCAGTCCCTCTCTTTCTCTCTTTCTTCCCGTGTGTACACTGTGCATGTTTTCTCTTCTTGTCTCTCTCTCTCCTCCTCCTCTCTTCTTCCCTCTGTCCCTCTCTTTCTCTCTTTCTTCCTGTGTGTACACTGTGCATGTTTTCTCTTCTTGTCTCTCTCCCCTCCTCCTCTCTTCCTCCCTCTGTCCCTCTCTTTCTCTCTTTCTTCCCGTGTGTACACTGTGCATGTTTTCTCTTCTTGTCTCTCTCTCCTCCTCCTCTCTTCCTCCCTCAGTCCCTCTCTTTCTCCCTTTCTTCCCGTGTGTACACTGTGCATGTTTTCTCTTCTTGTCTCTCTCTCCTCCTCCTCTCTTCCTCCCTCAGTCCCTCTCTTTCTCTCTTTCTTCCTGTGTGTACACTGTGCATGTTTTCTCTTCTTGTCTCTCTCTCCTCCTCCTCTCTTCCTCCCTCTGTCCCTGTCTTTCTCTCTTTCTTCCCGTGTGTACACTGTGCATGTTTTCTCTTCTTGTCTCTCTCTCCTCCTCCTCTCTTCCTCCCTCTGTCCCTCTCTTTCTCTCTTTCTTCCCGTGTGTACACTGTGCATGTTTTCTCTTCTTGTCTCTCTCTCCTCCTCCTCTCTTCCTCCCTCAGTCCCTCTCTTTCTCTCTTTCTTCCTGTGTGTACACTGTGCATGTTTTCTCTTCTTGTCTCTCTCTCCTCCTCCTCTCTTCCTCCCTCTGTCCCTGTCTTTCTCTCTTTCTTCCCGTGTGTACACTGTGCATGTTTTCTCTTCTTGTCTCTCTCTCCTCCTCCTCTCTTCCTCCCTCTGTCCCTCTCTTTCTCTCTTTCTTCCCGTGTGTACACTGTGCATGTTTTCTCTTCTTGTTGTGAGTTGCATTATTCATTGCAGCTCAGATAAAATGATGTAAAACCCGATGAAGATAAGTCTGTGTCGTTAGCACAGTTTATCAGATCGTCCCATAGGAGCTGATCGGGCCAGATGTGAATGTTATTGTTGTGTCCAATTACTTTAAACTAAACTTTTATTAAGCTCATTTGCATAATCAATGTTTACTTTGTTTATTACCTCATACACATGGTGATGCTCTGATTATTTATGTAAAGGAAAAATACAAAACTTATAGAAGAAAACACTGATTTGAGTAAATGAAACCAACTATCAGACCTGGAGCTGATAAGTTAACAAATGCTATAAACACCAGTTGTTTTCTGTCTGTTTTTATATTTTAATTAGAACAATCGTGACTCTTGAATCCCCGAACAAACAACAAAAATAAACAAAAATGTGAAGATGTTACTATAAACCGGGAAAGGAGCCAGTATTAATGTGATCGCTGAAGTAAAGACAGACAATAAACGATAGCATTGAAGCTAATTTATGCCATTGACACAATAACACGAGAGCAGATTTAAACCACAAAAAGTATTCTAAATGAAATACTTTAGTACTTAATTTGCATCTGTAATGAGTCATAGTTTTGTATTCAACCTTCCTTAGCTGAAGTCTTATCATATCGGCAAAAAAATAACCAAAGATTTTCCAGTAGTGCAAAGAAAATGTGCCTACGATAAATACTGAACCCCAAAAAGTATTGTTCCATCTAACATATACTGAATGATATCGATATAGTACAGTGACAGGTCTACTTACTACAACTTCAGAAAAGGTCCAAGTTAGTCCTATGTCGTTTTTAATAGTATTTGTAATGATGTTTTGACAACCAGCCAGTGTTTCTGTCAAAGAATAACACAAAAATTGATAAACTCTGATTTGAGTCCACTGGAAAGTCACTACCGTATTTTCCAGAGTATAAGTTGTAACCGGAGTATAAGTTGTACCTGAGTATAAGTTGTACCTGAGTATAAGTCGCACCGGAGTATAAGTTGTAACCGGAGTATAAGTCGTACCGGAGTATAAGTCGTACCTGAGTATAAGTTGTAACCGGAGTATAAGTTGTAACCGGAGTATAAGTCGTACCTGAGTATAAGTTGTAACCGGAGTATAAGTCGTACCTGAGTATAAGTCGTACCTGTGTATAAGTCGCACCGGAGTATAAACAAACTATGAAAAAAGTGTGACTTATAGTCCGGAAAATATGGTATTCAAATCTGTAAATATATTTCATTTCATTTTTTGCATCTGTTTATCCACCTCTCCACATTTACCTCCACTGGACTGTAGAAGGCACCAGATGAAGCCCAGCAGCCTCCAGTTGGTTCATTAGTGGTGCTTTTGTCATCTACTTGCTTTTACATCCCATAATGTTCGGTGTGTTGTGCAGAATTGTATCATTCACCCACTGACCTGCACTGACACAGGTTATTGGAGCAAAGCTAGTGCCAGATGTGACAAATCATCCTTTTCTCTCCTCCTTTTCTCTCTCCTCTCTGTCTCCTTTCCTTTTCTTTTTTCTTGTCATCTTCTCTTCTCTTCTCTTCTCTTCTCTTCTCTCTCTCTCTCTCTCTCTCTCCTTTCATCTTGTGTTAGTCTCTCTTGTCTCTTCTCCTCCTTTCCTTCTCTCCTTTCATCTCCTCTTCTCTCTCTCTCCTCTTCTCTCTCTTTTCTCTCCTTTCTTCTCTTTTCCTCTATATCTTCTCTCCTGTCATTTCCTCTTCTCTCTCTGTCTCTCTCCTTTCCATCTCTTCTCTCTTCTTCTTTCTTCCCCTCCTCTCTGTTTTCTCCCCTCCTCTCTCTCCTTCTCCTCTCACTCTCTTCCTTCTCGCCTCTTGTGCTCCTTTCTTTCTCTCCTCTCTGCTCATCTCTTCTTCTCTCTCCTCCTCCTCTCATGCCACTCTTGTCTCCTCTTCTCTTTCTTCCCCTCTCCTCTCTTCCATCTCTCTTCTTGCTCTCTTCTTTCCTATCTATCTTTTGTCTCTTCTCCTCTCCTCTCAATTTCTCATACTCACTCCTTCTGTTCTCCTCTCTTGCTTTTCCTTCTCTCCTCTCTACTCATATCTTCTTCTCTCTCTACTCCTCCTCTCCTCTCTCCTATCTCTCCTCTGTTCTCTCTCCTTTCCTTCTCTCCTCTCTGCTCATATCTTCTCTCTCTCCTCCTCCTCCTCTCTCTCTTTTCTCTCCTATCTTCTCTCTCCTTTCCTTCCCTCCAGCCCCTCTCGCCTCTTCTCCTCTCTTCATCTCAGTTTCTCCTTCTCCTCTCTCTCCTCCTCTCCTCCTCTGTCCTCTCTCCTTTCCTTCTCTCCCCTCTTCCTCCTCTCTCCTCTCTGCTCATATCTTCTTCTCTCTCCCTCCTCCCCGTCTCTTTCTCTGCTCTCCACTCTCTCCTCCTCCTCTCCTTTCTGTTCTCTCCTCTCTTTTCTCTCCTTTCCTTTGCTCCTCTCCCTCTTGCCTCTTCTTCTCTCCTCATCTCAGTTTCTCATACCCATTTCTTCTCTGCTCCTCTCTCCTCCTCTCTCTTCTACTCTATCATCTCTCTCTCTCTTTCCTTCTCACCTCAAGTGATAAACCTATAGAGGAAATACATTGAAAAAGAAGGTGTGTCCAAACTTTTGACCGGTATACATTTTAAATTGTCAATTTCTATGGCAACGATGCTCATTTTTCATAATTGTGAAGCCCATGCATCACTCCTGTCCCATACTGTTACATGGGACTTGTCTTTAGCTTGTGCTAATGACCAGGCTAACGGCTCGGGGCAGGCCTATTTGTCATCTCCACAGATCTGTCACAGCTTTCGTTTCCATGGTTTAGGGGAGAGAAGGGGAGGGGCAGAGGTCATTTTGAGACATTACAGTGATAATTATACATTACAATCTCCATTTATAACAGTGAGGGGGCTAACGCGGGTGCTCCCTGTGGGTCTAAAGTGCCGCTTCAGAGTACCTGCAGGTTGGTAATCACGAGAACTTTGGTTGAACTCTCCATATTCTGTATAATTTATGAAACATTTAGCTACACCTAAGTATTTGTGACAAGGCGCTGCTTGCTCCATCACTTCCTTTTCATGTTCAAACATCAACATTTGCGAGACCTAGCATGAATCAAGGCAACTGGCGCTATCTCGTGATGATACAGGGCCACTTCTTGAGTCTGCAACATAGATTTAAAGCATAAAGACGTGAGCTAAGACGTGTCACCCACAGCGTTTGGCTCCAGTCAAATTAAGCTCATCGAGGCTAACGGTTATAGCGGCCAATTTAGACCCAAGTGCCATATTTGGAATCCCGACCACAAGCATGATAACAACCAATCTGGAGCGAGGCTGTGGAAGGTAACGCCCTTTCCCGCCTGCACCGCTGGTCTAGCAAGGAGAGGACGCTTAGCAAAGCTGTTAATCACGCCTGTTGCTAACGCTAGAGGGAGTGACCTCAGGGAATGGAGGCGCCTGATTGGTCTGTTATTAAAGTTCATATCTTGATTTATGGACAAAATAGTCAAATAAAAATACCAGGATCATGTAGCGCAGATTAATAAATGAAAATTAACAGACATTATTAGACCAAAATGACGAGTCTGACAGTAGCAGTTACGGAGCAAGAGGCAATAGTTTTTCAATAGAAAGTGAATTGGAGCCAGAGTAGATGGAGCCGGAAGCACACCCATGATCACTTCATATTTGGAACGCAGCGGTTAGCGGGTTAGCTATGTCCATTTATCTATACAGTCTATGGTCTCCACCTAAGCAATACATAGTTCTTATTTAGATTTATGGAATAGAGAGAGAGACAAAGAGGAGGGAGGGTAAAGGAAAGAGAGAGAGGAGTGAGAGCTAGAGAGAATAAGATAAGAGATAACGAAGAAGAGAGAGACAGAAGAGACACGAGAAGGAGAAAGAGAGAGAGAGAGAGAGCAGGGGTACTACGGGAGATACAGAGAGAATGCAACAAAGATATTATTTATAACACCTTATTTATACAATTTCTCACTTGCCCAAAATAAAATAATAAGTAACATATTCACAGTCAATGATGAGTGTGTACAGTAGGTAATGTGACTGCACTGAGGCAATATAAACAGGGTTCAAACCACTGACTCACTGGTTGGTTGGCGAATGCATAGCTCACTGCACCACTTCCAGCCGGTTTTTAGCAACCGTCACACAATATCCACACAACTGTCTGACCAGCACAATCACTGTTTATAATTATTTTTAGCCTTTTCTGCCTGTATCAGCGTCCATTAGAGAGCGCAGCAGTGCCACCCCCGGGCTTACTCTGTTTGTGTGTTACTCTGTTTGTGTGCTGTGTGTTACTGTGTTTGTGTGTTGTCTGTTCTGTGACTCCACATGTTGTTCCACACATTGAACTTCCTGTATTATCTGTGAAACAATCCAACAGGCTCTGAGGTTAACAATTATTTACTGCCAAAGCTTTTGTTTATGCTCTGACAGGAATAAATCATTATGTTCTGAAATATGTTTTTTAGAAAACAAGATACACTTCCTCCTGAAGGCAACACCTGACTCATCTGAAGAGGGGAAAAATACAGTGTTACTTCAAATACTGAGGTAAAGGTCAAAACTGATAGCATCATTACTACAGGTACTTCCAGTGCAACTACTACTACTACTGATACAATACAATATACAACAATATCTACCAGTGTTATGGTCTTCTGATTGTGAGGTGAGAAAGTTAACAATACTACTACTACTACTACTACTACTACTACTACTACTACTACTACTGCTACTACTAGCAGCTCCACTATCACTAATACTACTACTATTTACTACTACGAATACTTCCAATACTACTACCACAAAGATGACTTCTGCTATTGCTACAACTACTACTCAAACTACTACTACTACTACTACTGCTATCATTACTATTACCAATACTCATAATACTACTACTTTAAAAAATATAAATATATTACATGTACAAAATTATAAGGCTGCAACAGATATTATTACTTCAATTACTGTTACTGCTACTGCGACTGCAACTACTGCTTCTATCACATATTGAAGTACATAATAATCCATGAATGACAAACAGCCCACTCTCGACTTACTCAGGCACCATATTTTCTGACAACTGAACATTTTCAATAATAAAAAGCGGTCTGCCACATCGAGAAGGATTCTGAGTGCCGACAGTATCCACATGGGTTTTGTCTGTGTCTTGTTTTTGCAGATGGAGGTGGACAGTGCTCTCTGGGTGAGTGTTCTCCTCTCGGGCACATGTTGAGCAGAAGGCTGTGTAAAAGCGTCTGTCATGGCTTCAGTTTGATTCAGTGGCCGAGGAGGTTGGGTGCAGGTGAAGGGGCCTGTCTCTCACCGGGACAGACAGTGAAATTAAAGAGAGAGTGATGGGTGATGTCAGTAGCAGCAAGAGGCCGGAGAGTGACATATCCAGAGGAACATGTCCATGGGTTTGATAATGATATGTTTAATGTTTACTTGCATCTCTCAACACCTACTCATACTGTCACACATACACCTACACCCTGACATTTCTAGACCTCATTAAACTGCCTTCAAGTATTCATTCATTTAAATAAATACTACTCTAATTGGGAACTGTTCTTTTGTGTTTTTTGGGTCCCAGCTTAAAGCCACGTTTTGACATAAAACAATAGGGCCTTTGCGATAACAAATGACACCCATGAATACACAAATGTGTATCATTTTGTTATTTAATAAAATACTATTTCAAGTAGTCTTACTTTTGCATTAAATTAAAAAAATTAAAAAAAAGGTGCATTATGCAAATTTTCTGTAGAACAATCCGCTACAGACTTATATTAAACTTTTCCAAGAAGAAGACAAACAAATGAATGATTTGTGTCTAAATTAAACAAGAACTCAAATACATTTTTTTTTTTTTTTTTTTTGCTATGCTTTATTGTTCATGTGCAGAACAGTGAGGGGGGTTGAGAGAGGGTCTAGACGCACAGGAGCCTCGTGTACCACTTCCTCTTCTTCTTCTCCAGCTCCTGCTCCAGTGCTATACTCATCTCCCCCAGCAGGCAGCGGTGTTCTTCTGTGGTCTTCAGCTGTTGCTCCAATGCACTGCATCTTTCAATCTGCAAGAAGCGCTCTACCTTCAGCTCCTCACAGATCTTAAAGATGGCCGTCTTCTCCTCTTCTAGTTCGGCTTTGATTTGCTTGTGTTGTTCTAACTCCTGCTGTAGCGCACTGTTCTTTATGACCAGCAGGGAGCGCTCTTCTTCTGCTCTTGTCAGTAGCTGGTCTGACACACTACATATCTCCATCAGCAGGGAGCGCTCTCCCTTTACGGCTTCACAGGTCCTCAAAATGGCAGCGTTGTCTTCGTATAGTACAACTCTGCCATGTTTCTCCTGCTCCACCTCCTGCTGTAATACAGTGTTTCTTTCCGCCAGCAGGGAACGCTCTTCCTGTGTTCTCCTCAGCTCCAGCTCCAGTGCACTACATCTTTCTGCCAGCAGGGAGCGCTCTGCCTTCAGGTCTTCCATCTCCTGCTGTAGTGCGCTGTTCCTTTCGACCAGCAGGGAGCGCTCTCCTGCTGACCTCCTCAGTTGCTGCTCTAGGGTATTGCATCGTTCTTCCAGCTGGGAGCGCTCTACCTGTGACTTGCTCAGCTCCTCCTTGGTCTCCTCACAGGTCCTCAAAATGGCGTTCTTCTCCTCCTCCATCTTTTGGATCTGTGTTTCTTTGGTTTTCACTTGCTGGAACATCTGGACCGTCTCTTGTTGTTTGGTCTCCAGTTCCTGTTTCAGAGCAGACATGTCCGCTTTACGTCTCACCAGAGCACGCTCCAGTTTAACGTTCTGCTCCGTCAGCATTGCGTTCTCCGAAGATTTCTCCTGCATTTTGAATTTCATGTCGGCAGCGTCCTTCCAGAGATTCCGCTTTTCTTTTTCCCACTTTTTGGATTTTTGGCGGGAATCTTTTTGACTTTGCTCTAATGTCTCTTTCATTTCTGCGACCTGTTTCTGCAAAGCTTCAATGGTGCCATCTTTGGACTGAAGCTGGAGTTTCAGTTCATCCGACTGGTCTATGAGTGCTCCTCTCTCCTCTTTCATTTTGTCTAGTTCAGCTTGGAGTTTTTGTGTTGTTTTGTCCTTTCTCTCCATTTGAGTTTCTTGAGCTTATATCCTATGTTTCAGCTCCTCAGACTCTTTCACTAATAGTCTGTTCTCTTGTTTCACTGAGTGCAGTTTAGAGTTGAGGTCTTGCACTTGCTTCTTTTGAGCTTCAATGATCAGCTCAGATTCTTTCTTTAACTGGAGCTTCTCCTCCTGGTGCTGTTCATGATCTATTTCTCAAACATACCTGAGGTCTTCCAGTTCTTGGGGAAGACATTCCTCTCTGGCCTCTAAATCCCGAACGGCTTTAGAGGCCATTTCAAATTCTAACATGATTGAGGCCATGCTCGTCTCATCT
Source organism: Periophthalmus magnuspinnatus (assembly GCF_009829125.3). Lineage (NCBI taxonomy): Eukaryota > Metazoa > Chordata > Actinopteri > Gobiiformes > Gobiidae > Periophthalmus > Periophthalmus magnuspinnatus. Next base: position 6,344,305 of record NC_047132.1, read on the forward strand.
TCCTCCTCAGACCTCTGTTGGGTTTGAGGCCCTAACTCCTCTGTCTCCAACTCCTCAAGAGTTACAGAGGTTTGGACCACCTCTTCAGATGGTCCAGAGGTCTGGTCTGGATCGGGGGAAGACATCTCCAGGTCATCCATGAAGTGGAATTCCTCGCTGTAGAGGAGTTCGTCGTCTTCAGACGTATAGTCACACATTGCTAGGAGATGCCAGATGATGTCACATATAATAATTCCATATATGAGCATGAGTGTGTTGCTATAGTTACACAAGAATGCCAACATATCAATGATTTATGTATATAATTGTTTATTAAAACTGACTTAAATAACATTTTTAGCTCATTGAACATCTCTGTAAGTCCATGTCATGGTTAAATATGTATTTTTGGGGGGTTTGAAGCATCTGTCGTCTCCACCACCTCTGCAATATGGCCGACACCACCCAAAAAGAGCTATTCTAGCAAAAACCTAGCTTATATATATATATATATATATATATATATATATATATATATATTTGGTAACATCTTTTTGTATGTGATTATAATGCCTTATTTAAATTTTAAATAGAAAAAAAAAGAAGAAGAAAAACTAAATTATGGAATTTAAGGTAATTCCATCAATTAAATGTATCATTAATCCTAAATACCATTACTATGTTAATATATGTCTGTGACCAGTGCAACAGGTCAGAGAAAATCACCACTACTTCAAAATCACAATTTGAATTAAAAGTGCAAGCAGTGATTCAGGGCCCTCATAACCCTCACAAAAGCAGAAGGGCTCATTCTATGGGAGGGCTGCCTATCAACCCTGGCTTGACATTTGATTCAAAATGGCCACTGCCACAGTGAAAGTAAATGTATCCATCCCATTTTGACTATGCAGGGGGTGGTGGGGAGCCATTTGCCACAAGACTTGAATCCCAATTGAAACTGCAAGCAGCAATAAAGGTCCCTCTCAACCCTTGCCACCACAGAAGGGCACGTTTCAATGGAAGGGCTTTCGTTCAACTATTCACTTCTCATTGACTTTTTTATGGTGTTGTCATGCAAAACTGGATGTAAATGGGGTGTGATCTTCATTGGCTTTTTTGTTCAGAATTACATAAAGAGTCCATCCATTCATCCCTTTTATTTAGCTTATCTAGGGCTGGGTCACAGTGACAGTAGGCTAAGCAGGGACTTCCAGACTTCCCTCACCCCAGACACTTCCAGCTCCTCTGGTGGGACTCAAATGCAAAGCTTTTGACAACTCTAGGACAAGTTAGAGATATGAGGTCTAGATTTTGGACATCCCCATTTTATATTCAAAATGGCCACCATTTTTATTGCTTCCAACTTTTTTCACCTGACTTTTTTTAGGCGTAGCCATGCAGATGTAGATGCAGCTAGACTAGTTACTAGCTAGACAGTCTTCAACTGTCCAATTTTTTGCTAATTGTAGCCTCTTTTTCCTATTTGTAGTGGAGATGAGTGGTACCCGGTGGGGTCTTCTGCTGTTGTAGCCCATCCGCCTCAAGGTTGTGCGTGTTGTGGCTTCACAAATGCTTTGCTGCATTCCTCGGTTGTAACGAGTGGTTATTTCAGTCAACGTCGCTCTTCTATCAGCTTGAATCACTCGGCCCATTCTCCTCTGACCTCTAGCATCAACAAGGCATTTTCGCCCGCAGGACTGCCGCATACTGGATGTTTTTCCCTTTTCACACCATTCTTTGTAAACCCTAGAAAGGGTTGTGGGTGAAAATCCCATTAACTGAGCATATTGTGAAATACTCAGACCGGCCCGGCTGGCACCAACAACCATGCCATGCTCAAAATTGCTTAGATCACCTTTCTTTCCCATTCTGACATTCAGTTTGGAGTTCAGGAGATTGTTTTGACCAGGACCACACCCCTAAATGCATTGAAGCAACTGCCACGTGATTGGTTGATTAGATAATTGCATTAAGGAGAAATTGAACAGGTGTTCCTAATAATCTTTTAGGTGAGTGTATACTATATACTTTTTTGGCTGTCTTGGGATGCTCTATTACCTGGCACATTTTATGTGCCCACAGTGAACATAGAACCTGCCCCTTCCTATCTCATAACGTATTTACATTTTCCAGAGGGCGCCTCTAGGCATAGAGTCTTGTTGACATAATGTAAATGAACTTTGAGTCAATCTTTATTTTTGTGCTGAGTTTTTGAGCAGGAGTGATTTATTTGGTGGAAAGGAATAATAATAATACAATAGTCTTTCTTTTTCTTCCATTTTTACACTCAAATAATAAAAGTTAGAATGATGTGACTTTCACATTGTTTCACATTGTTCCCCATTATGAAGAGCCTCTCTGTAAATCTCTGTAAATTCATTCACAAGTCCACGACAGATAGATTGGTGTTCATGAAAACAAAATAAAATTTGAAAGGGGGGGCTGTCTATGGGGAGTTTCCATGTCCTACCTGTGTCTGGGTGAGGGAAACACGGGCGCTCTGCATCCAATCAACCAAAAACATGCACAACAGGCACAGTCCTCCAGCTAATGTAGTCCTGACCAAGCCGAGCAACAACACCACGGAGAAGGGTCCCTCCTGATGAGGTACTCTGGGGGCATTGAAGGATGGGTCAAATGCAGAGGACAAATTTCCCCACAGAGATAATTAAGTGTACCTCAACCTTAACCTTATCTGACTTTATAAGCAAACCCTATGGCGGACAGGATCAGTGGGCGGGGATATCTAACTACATTTTAACTTTGGTTAGTCAGCAGCAAAATTCCCTAAACATATGCGACAACAACGTGTGCAAAGTCCATTAAACAATTGACCAAACAAAATGCGCAGTCACTGGTGCGTGTAGCCTTTAACCCATCAGCACTTCTTGCTTGCATTAATTGTACAGTAAAGTAAATACCATCATCAGTCCAATTTGTGCGGTGCGACGTGCTGACAAAACAAAACACCGCCCCCCACAGCGCGGAGGTTCAGACGGAGCCGCGGGTGTAATTAGCATGCTAATTCAGGGCAGCGCTAGCAGTTCTACAGGTCCAGCAGAGGCACAACGACGTCTGTGCAAGAGGGGGTGTGCACTGCAAACAAGTACTGCAAGATTTAACATTAGTTCTATATAGTTCTATAATATTAGTTTTTAGTAGATTTTTATTTTATCTGCTACTGCGGTATACAAAATGCCATTGAAAAAGAAGAAAATAATTTATCCAAAGGTCCTACAATACGCAAAACTGACTCTTCTGAGCTTTAAGCCATGTCATAATGTTGTTACCTCCTCAAAAACGTACCTGGAGTTGTGTTTTGTTTCATTCACCCATGTTTGAGTAACCTCTTATTATTAGTCTGTACATCTCCAAAGCTCTGTTGCACCTTGTGATTTCATGAAGTGGTAGTTTTCAAGTTAACATCCACCTTTTACCTTTAGTTCAGCATAGATTGGGCATTCCAGAGCTGAAATTATGCAAAAGCTTCTAGTGAAGGTGTATGGAGTTTAAAAACGCAGTGGAGCACTTCCTGTATTACCGCATGACATCACAAGGTGGAACAGAATGTTTTCTCCAGAACTCCAGGTATATTTTTAATGAGGATACAACGTTATAACATATCAAAACCACTGTAATATGGGTCCTTTAAAACTGCTCTTGGGAACTTTTCTGGTGAAGGTTCTGCCATCCGCTGGTCTCCATGGAAATATTATGGCGATGTTTGCTTTGCTCCATAAAAAAGCAGGTGGCATCAGGTCAAATCCCAGGTCAGATCTGTGGAGAGGTGACCCTGGTGTTCATACAATCAATAATATTGCCTGGATGCAGTATTAGCACACAGCACACAGTTGTCCAATTTGTCACTATGAGCTTCTTCAACTAAATATTGTATGAGAGAAAAACAAAGAACAAATTGAGTACCGGCCCTTTAAATAGATTTGCAGTTGAGCCTTAACCCTGTTTGGTGCCGTCGCTACACAGATGTTGCGGATTTGAACACGTGTGAATCTCTGTCCCATCCGATTCCCGCTCGCATGCATAAATACTCAGTCCCTTTGCTGTGCACGCATTGTTTTGCAGTTCGAGCAGAGGGAAAGTGCTGACTGGGATCAGCTAAACACAGTCGATCTCTAAATTCGAAGCGTTCCTTGTTTATCAGCTGAATTATTCATGGGTGGACTGGGTAAAAGCACTGGTGCAGTCTGATGGATCTGAGCTTGTTTGGGTTTTGTATTATTATGGCTAAACAGGGCTATAAACCAAACAGTACACAAGCATACACAGGGCGTCCACGTTTGTTTTGCTATGAGTTCAACAGTCAAATATATTCAGTAATAAATGTGTCAGTATCTTTCACTGCTTATGACAGAGGACTAAATCTGGACTAAACCAAACCAAAACTAAACTGGGATCAAACCAAGACCAAACCAAGACCATATCTTTTCTGCTCTAGAGTGCTTGCTTATTAACTTGTCTTCATGGAGATATTCTTTTGTCTGGAATGTTCCACAGTATAGCATTTGGAAGCATTTAACCTATCTATCTCCATGAAGACAAACAGATTCAATTCAATTTTATTTATATAGCACATTTAAAATACAACTTAAACTGCCCAAAGTGCTTCACACAAAAGTCAACAAAACAGATACACAGAAAATATGACACAGGCAAAGAACAAAACACCAGATGAAAAGAATAAAACACCAAGAGTTAGATCTAGCTAGATTTAAATGCCAGGGAGAAGAGGTGGCTTTTCACTCTAGTCAAAGACTGAGATGATCTGACAGGTAGTCTGGGTGCTGCCACAGAAAAGGCTCTGTCACCTCTGGTCTTGAGTCTGGCTTTGGGCACAGCAGCAGGAGATGGTCAGCTGACCTCTCACCTCAGGGCTCTGGGTGGAGTGTAGAGCTGCAGTAACTCCCTCACATAAATAGGACCCATAGAGTGACATATTTAAACTCAATCATTTTGAATTGCACTGATATGAAATAGGAGTCAGTGCAGGTTACACAGCACAGGTGTAATGTGCTCTTGTCTCTTAGTTTTTGTCAGTGGATTTGTTTGGCCAAACACCACAATCTCAGTTTTATTTTGTTTTAAGTTCAGGAAGTTTGTGTCAGCCATGACTGCACATCCTTAGTCCTACAGAGCTCTGACTGTGGTCTGACTGTCTTTGTCGGTCACTGACAGATATATTTGAATGTCATCTACAAAACAATCAAATGCAACATCGTGCTTTCTAAAAACATCTCCCAGGGGAAGCATGTACAGAGCAGAGTGGGCTGGCGCTAATGTACAACTCTGGAGCGCACCGTGCTCTAAGGGACGCACAGAGGAGGAGTACCTTGTCCCCAGTGTCTGTGTACACTGGTGTATGAATGTGTGTGTGTGTGTGAACGGGTGAGTGGTTCCTTGATGTAAAGCGCTTTGTGTGCCTCGAAATGTGACCATTTGCTATTTATGTCAGATGATGTTACTTTTACTGCAGTAGTTTCCCCAAATACATTTTACTTGTACTTGAGTGATTTCTTGGCTGTGTACTACTGTGTACTTCTATTTGGGTAATATTATTTTGAAGTGCTAATACAGTTACTTGAGTACAGTTATTATCTCGTCTGCCCCCCTCTAGTCCTCAGACAGGATATTAACCCAATCACATATGGCTGCGTGTCAAACTGTGCACATTAACAGCTCTGGAGTGCTCCTGTTAATTAGCCTAAGTAGTGACTATCTCCCAGTACATATATCTTCAGGGGTAGAGATGGCGTCACAAAATGACAAGATTTGAACTTATGCCCCCCGCTGCTGAAACACCAATGCCACAGCCCTTGTCATGATCTGATACGAGTCTTTATGAATCAGAGCTGGATGTGTGGGCCCTCCCATGTTTAAATCTCTTCCACTCCTCACTGTCTTCACTTAGATAATGAATTATGGATCGCAGCCGGGGCGGTGCTCAATATTAGATGAACTGCATATCTTCATTTGATGACAGCGCGGCGGGCTCATATGGGACAATCCGGTTGAGCGGCCGGGGCTCAGATATATGGGGAAAAGCGCATTACTATCCATATTCATGATGGGACTTATGCTGAGTGCGTGATGAGAGGAGGCATGTGCTGAATGCTCGATCTGTGAGTTTATTATGGGAGCGATACGGTGCTACGGAAAAGGAGAGATTTTGATCAGCGCAGCAGTGGAGTGGGAAGGTTAAAGGCTTTAGACCCTCAGCTCCCACGCACTTAAAATGATAAAGGTGCTGCGTTAGATTTTCCTTGTTATTCCCCAAGTTTGAAGCCTGTTTGCAAAGTTTGAGTGACTGATACTGATATTCAGATTTTAATGTCTACAGGAAAGGCCTTAAACTCATGTTAAACTGTATATAAAGTCACAGATTAACTTCACAAAATGTATTCATCTGGGGTATATTTTTGTATGATTCAGTAAACATAAGCCTAATTGCTCTTCAATTTCCATTTTTATTTGAAGGTATTTGATTAAAATGATGGGTTTCAGTCTAAAATGCATGCATCTATATATATGAAACTGTATATATATATATATATATATATATATATATATATATATATATATATATATATATATATATATATATATATATATATATATAATGGGAGCAGTGGCGAGAACAAAAGAGCTGCCAGGTTCATTCTGTCTGTTCTTAAATGGAGGAGAAATGAGTGATTACAAGTGCATCCCACTGCTCCTTCTGCCTGACTACACACCAGTATAAACCTGCTCCTCCTCTTCTCTTTCTCCCTCTCCCTCTCTTTCCCTCTCTCTCTCCCACTCTTTCTCAGTCTCTCTCTATCTCTTTCCCTCTCTCTCTCCACCCACTCTCTGTCTCTCTCTCTCTCCCTCTCTTTTTCTCTCTCTCTCTGTCTCTCTCCTCTCTGCCCCCTCTGTCTATCTGTCTCTCTCCCTCTCTCATTCTATGTCTCTCTCCCTCTCTGTCTATTTCTTGCGCTTTGTCTCTCCAACTCTTTTGCTGGTGTCTTTCCCCCTCCCTATCTATCTCTCCCTCCTGCTTTCTCTCTCTGTCTCTCTGTCTCTGCAGTGACAGTGGACTGCAGCACACACATGTGTAAAGTTGTGTGGGGACATTCAGAGGACCAGAGCAGTGACTGAGGGGCAGTGGAGCGTTAAAGAGCCGCCACTGTGAGCTCTAAGACTGAATGTTACTCTAACTACTACACAGTGCACTCATTACACGCAGTACAAAGGCCCATGTGCTCAGGTCAATGGTGCACAGGCATAATACTAATACTAATACTGATACTGATACTGATACTAATACTAATTCTTATACTAATACTAATACTGCAATAAAGACAACTACATGTGATTAGAGCATATATTTAACACCAAGGTAACTTTCCCGTGTATTTTTTACCATAGAATACAACTATTTGACTTCATAATGAGGTACAAGTCGGGTTACCAGATATCCCTATTGACCTGGAACAGTCCCAGTTTTGAACCCCAAGTCCCATGTCCCATGTCCCAAAACATTGATTTGTCCCAGTTTACAAGTAATGTCCCAGTATACAAGAAATGTCCCAGGGATCCCTATTTTGACCACTTTTATCCACCTCAACAGTGAAAGGTCAATATATTGTCATTTGTTTGGTCAAAATACAGAAAACTTTGCGTGAAAATGACCAGGAGGCAAAAAATACACTGCCAGAAGTGTCTCAGATTATGAGACACATAAAGAATGGACAGTGTTATGTCAATATAAAGGTATTCTAATAGAAACTTACTTTGTCCACAGCATCATTACAATACATTTATAATTTTCTACCAATTGCAAAAACAATACCCATTCCTGCATATGAGGTCCTATAGGTACTAAAAGATAAAAAAAATAAAAACACACACACACACAAAAAACATCTTTGGAAAGCAGTAATCTTCACGTTTTTCCTTTGTGTTTTCATCCAAGCCCCAAACGTGCCTCTGAGTGGAGTTGTAAATGTAGGCCACAGACTCGGCTCTGCATAGTTTTGACAGCTCTCTTTGGCAGAGTATGAAAGTGCATTATGTATGAGAGTCAGGCTGGATCCTCAACATGCACACGCCCTCTTATACTTATATACTACATGCCCACGCCCTCTTATACTTATATACAACATGCCCACGCCCTCTTATACTTATATACAACATGCCCACGCCCTCTTATACTTATATACAACATGCCCACGCCCTCTTATACTTATATACAACATGCCCACGCCCTCTTATACTTATATACAACATGCCCACGCCCTCTTATACTTATATACAACATGCCCACGCCCTCTTATACTTATATACAACATGCCCACGCCCTCTTATACTTATATACTACACGCCCACGCCCTCTTATACTTATATACAACATGCACACGCCCTCTTGTATTTATATACAACATGCACACGCCCTCTTATACTTATATACAACATGCACATGCCCTCTTGTATTTATATACAACATGCACACGCCCTCTTATACTTATATACAACATGCACATGCCTTCTTATATACTACATGCGCACACCTCTTATACTTATATACAACATGCGCACACCTCTTATACTTATATACAACATGCGCACGCCTCTTATACTTATATACAACATGCCCACGCCCTGTTATACTTATATACAACATGCACACGCCCTCTTATACTTATATACAACATGCACACGCCCTCTTATATTTATAAATAACATGCACACACCCCCTCATACTTATATACAACATGCACACGCCCTCTTATATTTATAAACAACATGCATATGCCCTCTTATATTTATAAACAACATGCACACACCCCCTCATACTTATATACAACATGCACACACCCTCTTATATTTATAAATAACATGCACACACACCCTCATACTTATATACAACATGCACACACCCTCTTATATACAACATGCACCACAATCACAATTATTTGGATCATTTTATATACTCAAAAGTTTGAAGTTTATACGTAACATAATTTCTGATGGGCATTGTTGCCAGGCAGATTAACCAAGTAACCATTTTTTAAAGACGTGAAATTAACTGCTCACACATGACATATTTAGATCACAGTGTTAGCTTAATTATTTTGTACAGACTGTATTCACTGAAAAACAATGTATTAACATGTTTTATAAGCTTCACTTTCTTTTTTTGATACTTTGAGTTCCTCCTCCCATTACTCCCTGTCCTAAGTCACTACCCCTTCAGAGCAACATCACAACACAGTCAGTGTGCATGTTTGTGAAGTCGTATTGTATCATTTTGTATTGTTTTGTATCATGCTTTTATATATTTATGAAAAATTGTGGTGTGTTTGCGTGGGTGACGTGGTGGAACATGCACAGACGACATCTACAACATCTTCAGGCGTGTTTCTGATGAACGAACAATGATGTAACATGGGAGAAGAGAGAGGGATGGAGAGAAAGAGAGACAGAGGGAGAGAGGGATGGAGAGAAGGAGAGAGGGAGAGAGGGATGGAGAGAAGGAGAGAGAGAGAGATACAGAGAGGGAGAGGGATTGAGAGAGGGAGAGAGACAGACAGAGAGAGAGAAGGATGTAGAGAGGGAGAGAGACAAGAGAGAGAGGGATGAAAGAGGGAGAGAGGGATGGAGAGAGGGAGAGACATAAAGAGAGACAGAGGGAGAGACACAGAGGGAGAGAGGGGGGAGAGGGAGAGAGAGAGGAATGGAGAGAAGGTGAGAAACAGGGAGAGGGAGAGAGACAGAGAGAGAGAAAAAGAGGGATGGAGGGAGAGACATAAAGAGAAACAGAGAGAGCGAGGGAGAGACAGAGGGAGAGAGGGAGATAGACAGAGAGAGGGATGGATAGAGGGAGAGAGACAGAGAGAGAGAGAGAGGGATGAAGAGATGGAGAGCAAAGGGGGGAAACAAAGAGAGAGGGATGGAGAGAGGGAGAGACAAAGAGAGGGATGGAGAGAGAGAGCAGGAGAGAGGGAGAGACAAAGAGAGGAATGAAGAGAGGGAGATAGGGAGACACGGAGAGATAGAGAGGGAGAGACAGAGAGCAAGAGAGGGAGAGACAGAGGGAGAAACAGCGAGAGGGAGAGAGAGAGAGAAAGAGAGAGGTAGACATGGTAGAATGCTCCAAAAAGTCAATTTTGTATAATGCCCCCTCTTTAAATATTATTTTTACAATGACACAATTTTTGTAATAGATTTTCACAAGAATTGTAATGACAATAAAAAAATAAACAAAGAAGTAGAATGTGTCCTTGAACCTTGCTCTGTTGTATGTGCACAACACCCTGTGTCCTGATGCATCAGTCCAGTCCTGTTATTATCGTGTTCAGCCCATGACAACAGCCTCGCTGAATTACGACCCCGAGAGGAGGGCCAAAAAGGTGAAAAAAGCCCTGAGGAACCTCTCTACTCGGATGACAACAGAAAAGACGCGCGTGGCAATGTGCTGCATGCATGCGCTCTCAGGGGATTACATAAGAAAATGTAGCAGTGTCAGTCATGCACAAATCAGCTCTATCCTCCCAAGACCTTAACTGGATCTGTGCAGACGAGATGGAGCTTTGTCATATTTTGAATTTTATTTTTTACAAACATCCTTATTTGTGAAAAGTTTGAGTGACAAAGTGAGCCTTTGTCCTTTTAATATCACCATCATTTTGTTTATATTCACGTTTGTTCATTTATGAATAATTTCTCAATATACAACTAATCATAACTATCCCGAGTTTGTTTGGTTTAGTTTTTCAGTTAGTTTAACTTTTTAAACACCACAAACACCTGTTACTTTAGAGATATTTTATTTGGTTAAATGTATTCAATTCAGTTACTTTCAGTTACAAAACATGGCTAGTCCAGACACAGAGGGGGCGTGTCCTATGTCGGCCATTTTTAAAGCCTTGGGTGTGGTCATGGGCTGGACTATGTGAAGGGGAGAACTGTTTTGTTTTTTTGTTTGTTTCAATGTCTTTGTGTATTTTGTAATGTTTAAGTGTTTATTTAAGTGTTATAGTTTCATTTTAGATCCTCATACGTCCACAGTGTTTGATGAGATCCTGCTAAAGTTGTACCTACTGTATCTGTGAAGTACATGGTGTTTACTTCGTGGAGGTGCTTCTGGTTTGAGAAGGTATAGGGCTCAGTCTTTCAGGGCGAACCAGGCAGGCAGGTAAAGTGGATTTTTGCTTTAGTTTCTTCATTACAGCTTTTGCTTTAGTTGCGCTCTGTTCATTTTTGTAAACATGTATTATTTTACCACTGTGAGCTGTAATAAATTGCATTAATTGGTCATTTTCCTGACTCTGTCTCCTACTTCGACCACATCAGGCCAGTTTGTAAAAATATTTCAGAATATCACAAAGCTGCACCATTGTGAGTAAGATGAAGAGAGAATCATTAATAATAGATGGTATATTTGGGACATGTGGTACAGGTCTGTCGTGTTATATCGCCTGGAGACAGTTGAAACAGCTTGCAATACTCATGTTTTTTTGACCATGAATGCATTGCTTTCCTCTTGGTAAATGATTATGGTAAACAGTCTTGCCCAACTCAACTACTTAGTTTTGTTGGATGTGAACACTGTAATAGATATAAAGTATAGATTTATAGCATTTATCATAATTATTTTCTTAACATAAAAGCACAAAAGGCAGAAATCAAGTGAAGAATGTGTAGAAAGACACAAGAAACCATCACATTTATATTTTAACACTTTTGTAATGGGCCTTTAAAATATTTACACCACAAAACCACTCAGTCATTCACACTTACACTCATTCACCAGTGTACGCAAACACAAAACTGCCTCACACAAGGACACAACAACCGTATGCACCTGTTATAGCTATGACCGAACCAACACTGCTAATGTCAGAAGTGGGATTTGAACCGTCAACCTTCAGATCAGCAGACAAACCAGTCCACACACTTCAACATGACCGTATATTTGTGTTATATAAGTGCTAGCATGGAGTTGTTTACCGTAATCATTATCTTATGTTTTGAAGTTTGGTTTACATTTACACAACTGTGATCCATCATGAATATCAATAAACATTCATCATGTTGTAATGTGGTTTATAAGTGTGGTTTGTGCAGAACGCAGCACCACGCTCAGTCAAGGTCACAGTGTCACTTAAACTAGAATAAACACACAGCTAAATGTTAGGTATTAGAAATATGCCTGTCCTCACACACGCACACACACCCCCACGCACCCCCGCACGCACCCCCCCACACACACACACACACATACACATACACACACACACACACACACACAGGGTATTCTACATGTCTGTAAACATCTGTGATACTAATGTGACAGTGACCTGAGAGAGAGAAAGACAGAAACAGAAAGAGGGAAAGAGAGGGAGAGGGAGAATGAGAGATAAACAGACAGAGGGACAGAGTGGGAGAGGGGGAAAGAGAGTGAAAGAGACACAGAGACAGAGAAACAGACAGAGTGAGAGAGAGGGAGAGAGAAACAGGGTGAGAGGGAGTGAAGGATAGAGAGAGGGAAACAGAGATGCAGAGAGAGAAACAGAGAGAGACAGAGAGAAAAAGGGAGAAAGAGACAGAGGGAGAAAGACAGAGAGAGAAACAGAGAGAGGGAGAGAAACAGGGTGAGAGGGAGTGAAGGATGGAGAGAGGGAAACAGATGGAGAGAGAGAAACAGAGAGAAAAAGGGAGAAACAGAGAGAGGGGAGAGAGAAAGAGAGTAAAAGAGAGAGAAAGAGAGAGATATGTAAAGAGAAACACAGAGAGAGAGAGTGGGAGAGAAAGAGTGAAAAAGAGAGAGAAAACGAGAGATAGATGGAGAGACAGAGACACAGACAGAGAGTGGGGAAGAGAGTGAAAGAGAGGGAAACAGAAAAACAAAGGAAGACAGAGATGGAGAGAGAGTAGTGGGAAAGAGGGAAACAGAGAGAGAAAGAGAGACAGAGATGGAAAGAGACAGGGCAGAAAGGGGAAGGGGGAGAGGGAGTAGACAGGGAGAGAGAGAAACTGAGACTAATAAAGAGAGGGACAATGGACAGAAAAAGACATAGATAGCGAGGAAGAGAGAGAGACCAAGAAAGAGGGAGAGAGAAAAAAGAAATAGGAAGGATGGCGAGAGAGAGGAAGAGAAGGAGAGAAAGACAGTGAAAAAAAGGCCGAGAGAGAAAGAAAGAAGGAAAGAGAACTCCAAAGAAAGAAAGAGAGAGAGGACAAAGGGAGATAGAAAGAGGGAGGGATAGAGAGAAAGCGAAGGAGAAAGAGAAAGAGGGAAGAACAGATAGTGAAAGAAAGACAGAAAAAGAAGAGAAGAGAGAGAAGAGATAGAGAACAGAGAAGAGAGAAAAAGGGGGGTAGAATAGGGAAAGGGAGCGTGCGTGAGACAGTGACAGACAGAGACAGACCAAGAGAGAGAAAGAGGGGTACGAGAGTTAGCAAAAGAGAAAGAGCAAGAGAAAAACAGAAAACAGAGAGAAAAAACATTCTGATGACAGCTCACATATCCCCAGTGAACGTGACGAGCGACACAGAGCTTAGCCACATGAGGCGTCGCTTTGGCCCCCGCTGATCCTGTACATCCTCAGCACCAGCAGACTCATGAGTTTAGGGTCCTGCCAACTCCCTCTGTGTAATACCCAGAATGCAACTGTCACTGATCAGAGAGGAAATGAGGGCTACACGGAGAGGCCATGGTTTTTGTGTCGAAACATTACACAATATTCATTGCAATACACAATATTCATCTAAAACAACTTCATAATAGAAATAACAGTCTTCTTTTTTCATGTGATGTTGCAGAAGAAGAAACAGGACAACAGCGCCATCTGCAGTCCGACTTCTTCAGGACAGTACCTCAGGTGTGTGAGAGTAAAAAAGCCCCCTCGTCCCGGTTTAGAGTCCTGTGGACACATTTCCCATGTTTCCGTATTTGCCAAAAACTTCTTGAATCAGCTGACAGGACACATCACGGCAACATGATGTGACGCACTAGTGAACGGTTGAAACGGTCAGGTATGAAAACAAACTAAACCTTGGTCTGGAGAAAGAATCATCATAATACAGTGTAATGCTGACCAGGTCCTGTGACGTTCAAAAGGGTTAAATAAAAACATTACACAATTCCTACGTATAAAACACATATACTAATACAACTGGTGTACGTGTCTGATAATGTATTTGATTTCTTAAAGCTTAAAAAAACGTAATATCTAGCAAAAAGTCCAAAGAGGGAAATTCAAAGTAAGAGCGAAACGTTTCATCTTCTGCTCAGATGGAATCGGATGATGAAGATTGAGAGATGGTGCGCGCGAGATGGTTTCACTTTGAACTACAGAAATACATTAACATCCTACACCGCACGCACAATACTGCTTAAGAGGAGAAAGTTAACGTGAAATTATCTTACTGTTACTGTTGTGATTTGAAATGAGAGTCTTTTTTCAGAGTCAAATCATTCCAAAATGTTTAATCAGTGTTGCATTGGTAACACTTTACAATGCCTACACCTAATTGTCCTTAATTAAGCATGAACAAAGACTTAATTCATAATGAACAGAAGAGTTTATTGAGGATACCTCATGATTAATAACTACTTAATTAATATGTTAACCCTATCTCTTGACCTAATCCCTTAATTAAGTTACTAAAACTGAATTATTCTTACCAAATGACCTCTGTACATGTCATACTGCTGCCCATGTGCAACCAGGAAGTAAAATTGTACCGCGATGGAAAACGGGAAGAAAGATTAATAGCTTCTTTTTTTTTAATTATAATTTTTTTTCTTCATATAATCATGTCACCAACATATTAGTGAAATATGAGAGAGAGAGGGAGAAAGAGAAAGGGAGGGAGGGAGAGACAGAGAGAAACAGAGAGAGACACAGAGAGAGAGAGAGAAACAGACAGGGAGAAAGATAGAAAGAAAGAGGGAGAGAGAGAGAGACAGAGGCAGAGAGAGAGACAGAGGGAGAACGAGAGAAACAGAGAGAGAGTTAGAGAGAGACACACAAAGAGAGGGAGAGTGAAAGAGAGACAGAGATGGAGAGAGACACACAGAGAGAGAGGGAGAGACAGAGAGGATGAGAGAGACAGAAAGGAGAGAGAGAGAAATAGAGAGAAAGAGAGACAGAGATAGAGAGAGAGACAGAAAGAGAGAGAAAGAGAGAGAAAGAGTGAAAGAGAGACAGAGATGGAGAGAGAGAAACACACAGAGAGAGGGAGAGACAGAGAGGAAGAGAGAGACAGAAAGAAAGAGAGAGAAATAGAGAGACAGAGTGAAAGAGAGACAGAGATGGAGAGAGAGAGGCACAGAGCGAGAGAGTGAAAGAGAGAGAAAGAAAGGAAGACAGAGATGGAGAGAGAGAGAAACAGTGATGTTGTGTTGTGTTTAACACACAAATCCTGCATATTTAGGCTGAGTTCTTCTCTCAAACAGAAAACACTCTGTTCCACCTTGTGATGTCATGAAGTGGTAATACAAGAAGTGCTCCATGGTGTTTTTAAACTCCTTACACCTTCACTAGACTTATTTGGATAATTTCAACCCTGGAATAGCCAATCTCTACTGAACAAAACGTAAAAGGAGTTGTTAACTTGAAAACTACCATCATATGACATCACAAGGTGGAACAGAGCATTTTGAGCTTTAAAGTTGTAGACAGACTAATAATAAAGGGTTATGCAACCGTGTGAATGAAACAAAACACAACTCCAGGTCTGTTTTTGATGAGGTAACAGCATTATAACACAGCTTAAAGCTCACAGGAGTCTGTTTTATGTAATATAAGACCTTTAAATTGGATGTGTTCAGATTTAATAATACTATCAGAGGACTGGAAGGAAACACCGCAGCCAACTGTGATGCTAATTAGCTTGATTTGTTCAGAGTTTTTGATTTTACAGAATACTTCCCACTGAATGAAGTGTGTTGAATAGAGCTACTGTACGTCCTTGCTCTCAAGCACTATTATGGTCCTGAAGTGGCTCCGTAGTATTCAGTGTTACCACCATGTCTCATTCTAAAGATATCTACTTTTGAAGGAGGGCGACTTTTGAAAATTACTCATTGCTTCTACAACAGGTCAATTATTGGGTTGCACACAGTTTAAATATAAAATAAAACTGTCATACTGTCATATATATTTATGTGTTCAGTTGTGTAAATTAGACCTTGTTTATTATGTGGAAGTTGGTCAAAAATAGATGGGAGAAGTGTCAGGAGTCATGTCCCAGTTCAACGTCTGCATCCTTCGACAGCTACATTTGAAGGCCAGTTGCATCACGATCAGCGCGACAAGGCTGTCCCATTTCACACAAACCACAAAATGCGGCCCGTATTTCCATTGAGATCGGCCATGAGCAAAGGACACATCCCAGCATCTTTCACGGTGTCCTATATCCCATCATGCACCGCTGGGCAGATGCTCAGCGTAAAGCTCGTCCAGAAAGGGCAGAAAATATGTAGGTACGCACTTGTAACTTAAAGAAATTACCACTGTGAGTGCTAATGTAAAATAAGAGCATAACACCCACCAAACTGTGAAAGAAGTTTGTTATTAAGCCTCAGAGATTTGAGCTAAAAGTTTGTCTAGTAATCTGCAGCCATAGCGATGAAAAACCCACTCAGACTTTCATATTTGGACAGACTGCCAACAAACACTAATTATGCTTTTACTATAAAGGCAAAAGGAGCCCACGGAGTATTTAATAAAGCTATGATGAGGAAACACCATGTTTTCATGGCCATGGGACTAAACACATGGCATGTATCTTGGAGGTAGGATAATAACATGCATTTTGTGGATGTTTTCATCTCACTTATCTAAACTTTTATTTACTTGTAAATCACACAATAAACGTCTTCAGCATTTAATTCTGGGAATAAGTCATCTGTTTTGTACAATCCATGAATGCTTGTAAATGAAAGTGAATAATAGTGTCTGGGCAGAGTTAAGATGGACAGTAGCCTCACTGAACAGATTTGTGCTGACACTGATGTAGATAAGCTAATAGTATAATCATGATAAAACTGCTTGAAATATTTCATATTCGTTTTCTTTTCTCATCTGTAGCCTCTTGTATGAAGATAGAACATATTGTTGGGCTCAGAACTGACAAGATGCAGATGATTCATGAAATGGGTCAAATGTACATGAGAGTAAAGTGACCCTAACACTGCACTGAAGGGGTGCTGCCACTGATCATGTAGGGTTCATGTAGTAATAATAAGGGATGCCAAATTAATCATGTTCAAATTGAAATCACAATGTGAAAAAAATATTTCTCAAACGTGTATGGTTCCTCTATTCAATTCTCTGTTTATATTCATGTAAACAGCCAGTGGATCTGAATACACTGTGAGCATAATTTTCAGGCCAACCTGCAATAGTTTTGTAAGTTTCTTAATGTGTATGGCATTACAGGTTTTGGCTCTCACAGACAGGACTTTCAACCAACCAGACATAAGGCCCATTATCCCTCTGTGCAACAGAGTCTTGTGTTTAAGCCAGTGCTGGCTCAGAACTTTTATTATCTTGGCTTGATCTTCCTCTTCCAGAAGACAAGGGATGCATCATACCAAGTGGTCTGAGCGCGCTGGGTCATGTCTCCACTGTCCATTGTCCAGAGCCTTTGAGGAGGTGGTGGTCAAGACTGAGGAGGACCTGTGGGGCCTCTATGGTTGTATCAAGCCTCCTCCTGCATGTGCTGCTGCTGCCCATAATGTGTCCTGACAGTGCTACATTTGTCTGTAAAGTTTAGGTATAACTTCTAAATTCTTACATTACATGTACAAGAATGTACTGCAGTTAAGCTGCAGTAATCCAAAATGATCACATTTTGCAAAGATAATTAGTTTGTTTTAGATTGTCACATGTTTCTGTAAAAAGAGTATATTGACATACAACTGTTTTTTGCTAACCTTATAATGTGTTTTATATCCATAAAGGTTTTACTGTTTGACTTTGTCTGTGTAATCCCCCAGGCCAGGTATGATTCATAGTAAAAGAAAAAATCAGTTCTGTCAACTGGACAAAAAAGTGTGTTAGTGTCAGTGTAGATATAAGGCAGTGTCCACCTGTAATCTGACCAGAATGTCTTCACTATTTGTCCACTTGACAGAATTAAATTTTTTGTTTACTTTCACTTTTAACATTACTGACAAAGTATTTTAAATATTGTATAATAAACATTCTTTTCTCAAATGACAGATGATCTCTTTCTTGATTGACTTAAATGCAGACTCTGTATATAAAGGTAATCCTTCATCAGTATAAAAAAAATTAAATTAATAAGGCATCACTTTTGGTGAAACTTCAAGTTTAGTTTAGATTTATCACACAAATAAAGCAATTTTGTTATGTTTTTTAAATAGTTTTCATGTTTGTGTTTTCAGCCTTAAGAGCTGGATGAGATTTATTATAGTAACTTAAGATCAAATTCCACTTGTGCATCATCTTTTTAATTGGCCCATGTGCGTAATGTGTGGTTTGTGGTTTTAGCATTAGCGTTACCAGTGTGTCTCGGTTGTTGGGCAACAAGAGTGGCTCCATGAGCTAGACCTGTCCCATTTCAGCATGACCTCCACACTCCACGTCGGCTCCTTCGAAGGATGCAGCCGTCAAACTGGGACATGGCTAGAGTTTCTGCTTTAATAAACCTCCAGTCAAAAACAATGAACTGACAAGCAGAAAACCATTTGAGCAAGCACATCCATCCAACTGACAACAGCTTCCTCCCAAAACCTCTTCACAATAAAAGTACATTTTGTGTGTGAGACATAAACACTTAAATGACACAATGGTTGCTATAAAAGTCACTGCTGCATTTTGTTTACACCGTTTTGCCAAGACCTGCTTCATAAACATGTCACCTTCTCCTAACCTCACCATAACTTGACTGAGAGAACAGAAAGTCCAACCAGGAAGTAAAATTATTCCACTAAAATTCCACTCCGCTTCCACCAAAACTGTAAAATTAGGAAAGAGGAATGATTTTAGTTAAATTATAAATGTAGTTATGTTTTAGTGACAGCAGAAGTGTTAATCAAACACTTTAAGCACTTCCTGTATCACCACATGACATCACAAGGTGGAACAGTGTCTTGCATTTGAGAGAAGAACACAGCTTAAATATGCAGGATTTGTGGAGTCATGCATTCTGCTGATACATACTGATGCCTGGAAGATGATGAAAGAATAAATTTACAAATGCAATGAGACTATAACTACAGGCTTAAAAATATGTCACATTCAAATTAGTACAAACGCTAAAGTATTTCATCTAGTTATCTGTTTCAAATGACGCACACACACACATAGCTGTAGCCGACATCAGTGGACCTTATTCCTCATTCTCTGATCTCATTGTAAGTCTGCAGGAGAGGTGGTGTGGTGGTCAGAAACTGTGATAAATGAAGTGATATGAGCGACCTCTAAAATGTTTTAACTTTATTGCATTAGCGTGAAAGCATGAGTGGGTATCCATCTCACAGAGCAGGGAGCGGAGCACAGAGCAGCCTCTTCTTATTACTGTGGTCAGGCCGCGCTGAGCACTCAATCACTCAGCATACACTGTACCACCAGCCACTATCAGACCAGATGTGCACGTAAAGGAGAGAACGGACAAAGGCATAAGGGTTTCCTCTTTTCTTACACGGTTAAACGCAAAATGCATTGTAAAAAAGGAAAAAAAATACTGTAACATGCTTGTAAAATTACAGTAATAAACAAGCAGCTGTGATTTGCAGATGGTAAAAATAAGCAAAATCAACATTAACATATTTACAGTAAAATGTCGGTATCCGTAGCGACCAACATAACATTTGCAACATTATTTTTTCACAATCTATCTACTTTGACTGTTTTTACCTAGCCAGACTTTCATTGAACACAAGTATGGATTTTGAAGTACCAAATAAATGAAGGTAATGAATACTTTTGAACTTGATTGCATTTATATAAAGTCAAATTTATGTTAAAAAGCCATTCGAATTAAGTTAAAAAAAACAATAGCTGCTAAAATTTCTATATTGAGATTCCTCTTCGTATAGAAAAATTGGGCACTAAACACCGTATTTTCCGGAGTATAAGTCACACCAGCCAAAAATGCATAATACTAAAGAAAAAAAACAGATATTTCACATATAAATCGCATCTGAGTATAAGTCCCAGCCCAAGCTATAACAAAAAAGTGTGATTTATAGTCCGGAAAATAAAATACAATGTCTGTGTAATTCCTCAGTCGTCAAAAAATTCAATTCAACAGCCAAACTATAAGAAAATGGAGAGTCGTGAGAGCAGCTCAGGACCTCAATCTGCTGTCCATCTCCATCTCAAAGCCACTAATGATTCCTTTGAAGATAGTGATATACAGATCTTAGTCAAAGAAAAGAAATGGTTTGAGAGGGGATTTAAAGAGGCAATTTTTGTTAGGAAAGAGAATGCGTCTTTGAACAGGAATGGGGGCTTAGACATCTTTTATCTCCTATTTATAACTCCATCCTCAGACCTAAATCAAAACAAGGAAAACAATAGGGCTAGCCTTTATGCTAATAGGTGTGAAAGCATCTATTAGGGGCCTGAATGATTATGTAAAATTTGATTCAGGCACAGTTCACACTTAGTGCAGTTCCATAGACCTAGCTAACAAACAGAAACTAAACAAACAGGCGTGTTAGTTTCAGTGTAGTTAGCTCCTCCTTCAGACAGATATAAGGCAGTGTCCAGCAGTAATCTGACTAGAACTGAAGAAGAGGCTTAGATGAGCAAAGTCTTCACTCTAAAACTTTTGTCCAGTTGGCAGAATAGAATTTTTCTTTTGCATTTGTAATTTAGATCAGACTCACACAAGGATTAAGTCGAGACAAAATCGGTAAATGTAATGGACATGCAACATCTATTCAATGTTTTCTTGCCATTTTGTTGTTTGTCGTACTATGGGATCATAAAAGTACATACAAAGAACAATACAATCAATACTCTACCTGAACACCAGCAAGAAATATCACCCCCTACTATCTATAGCCTAAAAGGTTATTACTGCATGTTTCTTCTGGTGATAAATGAGTGAGAACAGTGTACATCCATCGGTTCATGCATTGACCTTTCATTGTATAAGCAGAGTAGATAACAGTAGATTCTGCTCAATCACACCACATGACCTCCCAGATACACGTGTTAGTCACACACACAAAAGGTCAAATCATATTAAAACACTGAGCTATTTGAAACTTCAAAATGTCATGTTCAAAATACTACCTGCTCTACCCTTTGCCATTTACGGTAATGTACTGTATGTTAGAGTGTTTCTGTTGACACTCTCGTAAATTAAATTAAACAAAAAGCTATAGGTGATGTTAAAAGGCCAAATCATCAGTGTGAAGGATGTGAAGTCCTACCGGAGCACTAAGAGGTGAAGCAATTCAAATGAGGCTAGAAGCAATAGCTGCTGGTTGTGGGTATGTGGTGATGATGCACTGACTTAGAATTATTTTATTTTGTGTATCAAGCTGCAAGTCAAAGGATTATTTTTTCAGTGCAATGAGAATTTTTAAATACATCTGTAACCAAATCGAGGATGAAATATGAAGACTGAGGGCATCTAGATAGAGAATGTACACAAATGTAGGATATTATTGATAAAAACATGTTTATTCTTTTTTGGAATGCTGATGTAAAGCCAGTTGTTAAATTAATACTTCATCTTAGGCAAACTGGGTAAAGTGTCTTGCCTAAGGACACAGTGTCAGTTTTTGCCCTGGCGTCCCACTGTGGCAAGTGATATTTCTCATTCCTCTCATCCAGGTTTTAACCAGGCCTGGCCCTGCTCAGCCTCTGAGATGTGACAAGATCAGGCTTTGACAGGAAGGTTTGGCCACAGATGTAATTATGTTGTCACTGTCTTTGTTCTAAAGTCTTTTGGCATGTGTTTTTTAGTCTTTATTTTTAGAAATGGTCCAGTTAGCGATTACAATTATCGGAATATCTTTACAGTTGTTGACTAGTCACGATTATTCCAAGTAATTGTTGCAGCCCTACTTCCAACTAATGACACACGAGGTGGAACAAACATCTCTGGAGAAATCTGCAGGATTATTCAGACAAGCATGAATGAACCTAAAGAACGATAACATAGCTAAATAAATAAAAGTAAAGTTATTTTTCCTCCTTTATTTCAGCTTCCACTTATATGTTATATTTTGAGGACATTTTTATCATTCGATTTATATATTTTGTTTTAAATTGGTAATTGCTACGGAAACCACCCTAATTGCTCATTATTCTGAAACTCATGGATAGACTGTTAAATTAATTGCTAAATAAAATAAATAATAATCTCAGTCAGCCTCCCCTTGACCAGCCATTGAAGCTGAATGCCTGAACTCAAATGATCCAATCGGTGAAGACATTTCTATTGTAGCTCTAAGTCTGAGCCCTGCGTGAGTTTTAAGTGAGATTTGATATTGAGGGGATTACAAATCAGGCAAATAATGGAACATTTTTCCATTATTCCGTTACAATAATCAAAGAGAGGCCGAAGGCTGTGGGCTGAATGAGAATGAGGAATTGGCTTAAAGCAGTAATCTGACAGCTATTGTTACCACACTGTTCAGTTTGGGGCTGCAGCCATGATTGGAGAACCGGACCATTCTTACCAACAATGGCTAAGAGCGCTTGTGCTTGACTTTATGAATTTGTTTTGAAAAGACAAAATTGTATCCTCAATTTCTATTGGTGGGTTTTAGATTCTGGGATGTGATGATGTCACACTGCCACATCGAGGGCAAGACACACATTTCACTATTGATTTAATTTGACTTTGCCTTGAAATATATAGAAGAGAATAGAAGGTAAATGTACAGATGTTGAACCTGACCATTTACCAGACCCCTTAACTCACAGTATTACAACAAAAATCTGCATTTTAGC
This sequence comes from Periophthalmus magnuspinnatus, assembly GCF_009829125.3. Lineage (NCBI taxonomy): Eukaryota > Metazoa > Chordata > Actinopteri > Gobiiformes > Gobiidae > Periophthalmus > Periophthalmus magnuspinnatus. The sequence continues at coordinate 6,367,236 of NC_047132.1, forward strand.
TATACTGGCTTAAGCTGCCCCTATGTGTATTAAATCATGTTGGTTATTTTAAATGGCAGGAAATAATAACTGTTCTCTCTTTTTTTCATACATGTGATGTTGCTGTGATGTGTCTGGTCAGCTGATTTTGACACTGTCTTTCTATTGGTGGAGGCAGGAGGACAGTGCCATCTACAGTCCGACTTCTTCAGAACAGTACCCCAGGTGTGTGAGAGTAAAAAAGCCCCCTCGTCCCGGTTTAAGGTTTTTTGATTGTCTCCTTAATCCAGCGACGAGGTATGAAAACAAACTAAACATTGGTCTGAAAAAAGAATCTTTTAAAATACATAAATGGAAGACGAGATGAACCTCACTGACTTGATAATATCCACTTAAAGGCTCTATTATTTGTTTAAAGAAATCAAATTCAATTCAAAAGCGAATACTACTGTTGTGAAGTGTCCCAACTCATTTTCCCCAAATAAAGAACACAACAAGAAATCAAAATGTGATGCTAACTGCAGCTGATGCGATTACGTCCGTACTAGGCCGTACAAATGAAATCAAATGCCTATAGGGAGAATGGTTATTAAATGCACAAAGCAACAATTCTCTAAGTTGTCAGAGCACATATACTTCTTTTTTTGCTTGTTTACATAACACCAAAGTTGCATTTTCTGTGGTGGAGTACACGTCAGCATTTGAACTTGCCAGAACCAGACAATGAAAGTGGTAATGTAAAAAATAACAGCCAAAAAGATTCACAGTGAATTATTTATTGTATTGTACTGCTAATGTCAATGATGAACTGTTAGTTTTACAATGTAATTGTGATTAAATGTGTATTTTAATGTGTGTTCACCTGCCCAGGGACCAAACATGGAAAGTAGAAGTAAATAAATCTGGTATAAAATCATTGTTTCTATTGTAAGATTAATGAATTTGTACATGGTCCCTGACAAATAAAGACTAAAGAAAGAAAGAAAAAAATTAAATCACTAAATATATCGGCTGTTACATTGGCTCATATGAGGATCAGCCCCTCAAAACCTCAGAAATCATATAATAATAATCGATACTAAAGGCCACATGGGAATATAACAGACAGTACTATCATTTAATATTGAAAATTACATTCTATTTGTTTAAACAGAAAGTGTGTTTTATTATTGTCATGATATTGGGCTCAGTTTTGAATATGAAGTCTATTCCTTAGTATTGAAATAAAGTCTGAAATTTTAGCATCATAACAGCACTTGTATATATCAGACTTTGCCAGAACAAGAGAATGAACGCAGTAATAACATAGTGAAGGTAAATGGTTGCCCCATGTTGAGCCCTCATGTGGACAAAGGCTGTTCAAATCAATGCGGCTCCAATGCCATGAATCAAACCCAGAACACAACAACCAGCGCTGATGAGCGGTGCCATCGATTTAACGGTGAATTCATGGAGGTGTGACCGGTTAATGATAGAGGTAAAAACAGGACAGATAATGAATGTGTAGGCAACAAGCAAAACAATGGGAATGTGACATAAGCAGGAGCAGGACTGACACGTGGCATCCATCAGGGACACTGTAGATCAACATCTGACAAGGAGATGGATGGACACTCAGGGCGAGACGCAAAATGGACGCTGATGTGAAAGACTTATGTATAGGCATGGAAGACTATTATGATCAAGTCAAAACCACATTTTTCTGGTAAAGGGTCCATTACTGCTTTGTCGCTGCTTTGCCTGTAGTGTTCCACAGTGTGACATTACATATGCATTTATCCAATACAGTGTTTTAATCGCTAAAACCAGGAAGTAAAGCTGATGCGCTGTTAGCATGCTAGTTGTTTTAGCGGTGGAAGCAAAACTCCAAAAGTGGTGAAATGCTCTTATAAACTCATTGTGGTGGATAACTGGGATACTAGGAAGGCATTAATAGCATGAGAGATAAGTGTGAGGCACTGCGAACAGTTTAATATGTTTAATAATAACACTTTTTACACTTTAAAGTTATAAAAATCAAAATATTAGCTATTCTTGAACAAAAGATTCCTTGTTTTTCCATATATTATGCATACAATTGCCAGACAGACACCCCCTCTCCTGTTATTTGTAATTACATATTTTCTTAAAGCCACAGTATGCAACTTTTTAGCCAAAAATGGACTAACATAAAGAATTTATTTATTTTTTTTGGTTGTGCTTATTGCATTGAAAAAAAATACGTCCTTACTCTGAACGGGCTTGCATCTCTACCTTACTTTGGGTATAATACTTCACAGTATGGTGTATAACATATCAATCATGGGAAATGTTCCATACTGTACCTTTATTCTAGTTATGGCTGTGTGATTTGTTTTAATAAAAGACGTCATGTTACATACTCCAGTCTTATTAACCACAGCACATTCACCTGTTGTGTGTTCCAGCCCTGCCTGTGACAAACGGTCCTGTCCCCCTCGTTTACCCCCAGGAGCCACTAAACTAGCTAATTTCCAGCCTTCTACCTCCCCCCTTTTTTAAATACATTTTCTATCAGGTGTTTACTTCTCTCGTTTTCTCCTCCCTCCTCCCTCTCTCCACACCTACCAATATAAGACGCCAACAACACATTAGTCTTCAGCCCTGGGCCTCTATAATTAAAATGGTGCAATGTGCAACGTTAAGGAAAAGGGTAAAGTCAATGTGAAATCTTAGATGAGGGCGGCTTGTCAGTGCAGGAAGGAATGAATGTTCAACAGAAAGAAACAGTCAGAAACAAGGACAACAACAAGGACCAAGGACAAGCAATAGACACGGATTAGAGCAATAAACTGCAGTATAGGAGAAATAATAGGGTAAAAATGTCAGCTGGAAAATGTGATTATAAAGGAAATTGAATGAGATGACACTGTTTTGGTTGGAGGTTCAATCCCAGACCTGACCACTGCATAATGTTGTTGTGTCACTAGGCAAAACACTCGGCATGCACTTTCGATCAGTCTATCCTAGGGCAGCTGAGGCAACAGATGAAGCTTGCTATCAGAGAATGAATAATGGTCGACGGTAGCGTTTAGAAACTTGTCAAGGCCGTCTTGAGAATTCCCGATCTCATCTGATCTCTGAAGCTTTGGGCCTGGTTAGTATGGAAGAGCGGGAGGACCAGGTGACGCAGTGGGGTGGCAGTTGCCCAGAAGTCGGAGTGCATAGTTATTGTGTTCTTGGGCAAAACACTCCATTCCACCTTGCCGTCAGTGTCCGTGTACGCTGGTTTATGATTAAAAGTGCATTTATGAGCAATGACTAGCACGTTTGCATGTATATATCTCATGCAAGTTCATTAAAATGCACTGCCCAGGCCAAATAAATAAATAATAATAATAACAAAGCTTGTAAATTGCAAACAAAAAAAAAAAACTAAAAAAAACACGGACCTATGATTAGTACCTTGTTCAATAATCAGTATACTGCCAACGTAGCAATTTACCTGCCCCAATCTCCACACTATAAAGGTGTCTGTTATCTGAAATCAAGCAGTAGACTGTGCAATCCTGACCAAATCAAATTAAGAGGCAGAGATTTCCATTTGAGAACAAAGCTGCAAATACAAACACTGCAAAATATTAATCATTTCATCTCATTCAAAGAATCCTTTTTCCAGTGTATATTAACAATTGGGAAGAGACAGTTTGATGAGATGAGGGGTTGCTGCAGTGGCTGAAACAGCATTACATAAGCAGGTGACTTTGCAAAGAAGTGCACTTTCATCTTATTGTCACATTGGGAGTGGCTGATTAAATGAGAGCCAATAGTGATGACGGAGCAGTAAGGGTTTCTGTGCTGGCCTTCGGAGTGGACAAAGGACAATCCGGCTTTGAAAGACTGCATAAACACCTCCGTACTCAGCTTTTTGCTTCGCTTAGCCCCCTCCTCCCATTCAGAGGCAGTAAAAGGCACAGTTACTTTGGTAGAATGCTTTGAGCGGTCAGAGAAAGCAAAGCAGGAGCAGAAAGAAAAGACCCTCTGGCATCAGCTTTAAAAGACTTTGAGAAAGAAATGAGGCAGAGGGAGTCACCAAGGTTTAGTGATCAAAGTGCTACACTCTGATCTGTCTGTTTGTCCTCACTAAAACTAGATCTGATAGGATGCTATTTTGGAGCTGTAAAAGTGTCAAAACTTGTTCGAAACTAAGACTTAAACGGGCTGTATCTTTCATCTTCAGACGTGATGGAGCAAAGTTATGTTTGTTTTACGCTGAATACAGTATTAATAACAATGCTTTATCGCAAATAAGACTGAAGATTACTGTAAACTGATTTTACCTTAGCCTCACTATTCTTCAGTGCTGGGTTTCGGATGATATCACAACATTCTATAGGCCAATAATATTTAATGCAGATAGAGGTAGCCAAAATAAATAATATTAAAAGGGGAAAAGTGGCTCTTTCCCCCCCTCTGAGAGTATGACATCAGCACATTATATAATCTGAAAACCACTATTACAATTGCATAAATAGTGTCTATACTCCACCAATCCATAGTTTACTGTAATTTTAACTCATATTCTGCCAATTAGAAGAAAGTTTACACTGTCAGCTTGTGCTACACTGTCTTTGTCCTGTCCTCTTCCTCTTATAGTTTGTCCAGAGTTTGTTCTGACGGTGGAAGGACATTATAACTCATCTCAGCTGTAGCTCTGTCCTTGGATTATGCACGGACACATCTGTTGCTTTTTAAGGAGGCAGTCAGGATACACCAATTCAAACTGTAAGAGCAAATAAACAAATAAGCTAGATAGGCTGTTAACTACCACGTCCAAGTTCACAGATGCTTTCCCAATTTAAAACAGAAATGAAGCGCCTCTAAAGCCAGGAAAACAACCTGCCACAGTATTTAGAAAATCAATGCTAGATGAATCTCAATTGACTTGCACCTTACAGATGGTAGTTTGTTAATGTTTTTATGAAATAATATGATCCAATTACACAGCTAAATCAATGTTAGGAAGCAACCTACACACAATGCAAGACGAGTCACGATATTAAAATCGTATAAAACAAACTTGATTTCGATACTAAGGAATAGTAATAGTAGAACTCGATACCCATTACCTATTCTCCTATTCTGATACCACGATTATAAGAAAAAAACACACCACTTCTGTGTAATTCCTCTGTTATCGGTGTATGCTATGTTTGATGAATTCTTTAATGACAAGGTTCAGGGCATTAAAAATGTCATAAATTCCACAATGCAAATAACAACCCTGCAGCTATCTATACACTTAGAGCTGACTCACTTTGTACTTGTAACTGACAAAACTGTCCAAGAGATCGTCACAATCTGAGTTGATCTACATTCTGCCTCGATGGGCTCTGTGCTCAGGTTTGGCTTCCTTTAAAGCAGCTCTGCTTGTGTAGTCTCTCCATGGCCTAGCTCCAAAGTACATCTCCAACATGTCTTAGTGCCATATGAACTAATAAAATTTGGTACATTCATTCTTTATGTGACACTGAGGGAAAAAAAAGTCTAGGGGGACTGCACCTTATCTCCAATGTGAAGGCAAACTTGTCCTCTGATTTTTACCTGATGGACTGCAAACTGAGGCAGCATCATCAGGACATATCTGGGAATAAAAGTTCTTAAAAGATTTTGCATAAGTCTGAGGGTGTGGTCATAACAAGGTCTTAGCAAAGCAGCCATTTGGAAAGCAATATTTTATTCCAGTCTGGCAGTGTCAATTTTGAATCAAAGCCAGGACTGATAGGCAGCTGTCCCACAGAAGCATGCTCTTCTGTGGTCACAAGGGTTGCAAGGGCCCTTTATCACATTTAATTTATGTTTGTATTTGGTAATATTGTGATTTTAATGTCTTTCTTATTTTGTAAAGCACTGCGAATTACTTTGTGTATGACTTGTGCTATACAAATAAACTTGCCTTGTTCTAATACAGTTCAAGATCATTCTTAAGTTATTAGGGAAAGGTTCATTTCTGACCTGTGAATGTGACTTTTTTAGTTTCGATACCTTCTCAAATGTAGTATCTGATTTTACAACCCTACAAGACCAGTGAATATGATGTGATGTCATCTACCAGCAATGTATTTTCTCTATTCTTTTCCAATCTTTCTTTTGACGTTTGCTTTGCTTCTATCCTCTTCAATTCAGTCATCCTTGAGGAGAGGCAGGAGCTGGCAGTTTCTGTGGCCATCCAGGGACAATGCAGCAGGCACAGCAAAGCACAGCCCGAGTAGACTATAGTGCCCTGACAGGTTGTGTTAAAGGAGAACCCTGACTGAAATACTAATGAGGCAGTGTACAGCGCAGTGGTCCAAACTATCACACAGCTAACACACACAAGCTAGCCTTAAAAAAAAAATCCTTATTTGGTCTCAAAGGAGGAATGTTACGCGCTTTTGTCGCTTTGGGTCTCTCTCTGACAGACAAGCCTGGTAGACATTAAGCATTCAGGACAGCAGGGGTTACAGCCAAGACTGCACATCAATCTTGTTAGCACGGAGCAACGACCAGACCTGATCGGTGATTTGAGGAGTACAGTAGCTTACAAGGCTGTAGGGGTGGACTCACACTCACTGCAATGGGCATTTAACTCAACATTACACAGTTTATGTTTTATTTTTAATGTTCTATGACTTTTCATGTGGTTTTATTTTTGAAATGCAGTGGCCATATCAAGGAAAACAACACTTTTTGCGAGCAGAGTCTACATTTTTTTGTTTGGCTGTTTATAAATTGTGAGATAATGAACCTTGTTACAAATATAATTGGTGAGGTTTACTTTTTAATAGAGCTTTTACATATCTATTATAAAATTGCAATAAATACAAACACAGTCTAAGCCGAGGACCCCTTATTGTTCAAAAAGTATATCCCAAGGACCCCCTATCATTTTCCACCATGAGATGACAATACATTATGAACTGCAAAGCATGTTTAGAACCGTAAGTCAAAATACATTTCTAACACTGTTTATTTAATTGTGTTATTAATTGTAAAAAATGTGGACCCCAAACACATCGCCCAGGGAGCCCCATTGTAAACAACTAAACCTGCACGCTGACTCCACTGATGCCCTTTCCTGCGCTTATTTGGGTTTAGGACTGGCAGAATCAGACCCTTTATTGTCCTTTGTTTACTTTGGGTTGCAATGAAGGAGAAAATGACTTTAAGGAAAAAACTCTCAAACTTGTAAAGTGTCAAATGTTTGTGTAGGATTGTGCTGAAGTCATGACTCAATGTGGGCCACACCTGTGCTGAGTCAGGTATAGGGCTGCTCCTATGGATGTAATGCTGTAGATAACGAGGGCGATATTCATCCGCAGTGTGTGAGGTATGCAATGTTATAATAAGACAGTGTATGCTAGTTATAACTCACTGCAAATAAAAATAATACTAACATTTCCATACAGAGAGTTTTCCCCAAAGTGTATCACAATATTCAAGTTTGATTGATTTGATTTAGTGACATCCCTGGTTCTTTCGTTCTATTCCTGGACCAGTACTGTGTAGTATGTAGCGATTGTGAGATATGGTCAACAGAACAGCTAAAAATATTTGTAATGAATGATTGACGCTTCCTTGTTATTGTCAAACCAACAGATGACACATTTTATCCCCGAACTGGACTATCATGGACCATTATCAGTGCATTTGATTTAGCACTCTGAATGTGATATGCAGCATCAAAGCACTGTTTTACATTAGGCAAAAAAAAAAAAAAAAAAAAAAAAAAATTAGGCACCAAAACCGAAGTTGACATTTAAACGGACCAGCAATTATCTGAATGAAATCCATTATCACCAACATCATATTCCCTCGGATACAACCGCCTCGATCGCAGATGTCCTTTAGAGAGAAATCTTATCTAAACCATCCCTCTGTGCTCAGTGTTTCTGAGTCCCTGTACAATGTGTGGCAGCAAAGGAACTACTTTGCAGCTGAGTTCATCAACATATTCTGGAGGGTAAAGCTAACTAGAGGCACTGCTCTGTCTGAAGCTCTGTTACTCAAATTAGACTTTAATCTGAGCTTTGTTTAACACAATCTGACCATAAAAAGATTACTTAGATGGAACTACAACAGATGAGCTGATCACAAGCTAATTAGCATTAACCAAACATCTAAACATGAAAATAGTTTTTCAAAAATATCTGACATTTTTAACACAATTTGCGGTTAAATTGAAATTTGTAAAAAATGACCCCATTTCTGTATCAAAGAGATGCAATAGCGCCTCACATTTGGCAGTGGGTGTAATGTAAGGAGAAAAATTGAGAGCGCCAGGGCCCCCTCCACTTGCAAAGCACGACGTAAATGCAGGCGAGGGCCAATCACTGCCACTATGTGAAGTTTGTCGTTTTCAGGCGGTCTTTAAAATCTTTTTGGCAGTGTTTGCTAATGAGCGTCACCATGGTAACAGCTGAACATACTCCCATAGACATGCATCCAAAAACCCCCAGTGTGATCTCTTTGCCAAGTCAATATACTCCTAGATTTCTTATTCAGGGGCCAAATGTTGTAGAGAGCAGTCCTTTGGGAGCACACTTACTTGTACCTGCGGGGGGAGTGAGAGAGCTAAGTCCCAAGTTATCCACAAATTTGCCCTTGCTTTTTTCCCATGAGCCTCGGCAGTGCTTCTGGCTAGCCCATTACCTCCTGGACTGTCTATGCTAACAGCTGCTCTGCCACTACTGTGAATTATGCAACGGTAGAACCTTAAGGAACACAAACAAGGGCAAGCCACAGAAGAATGAAGCAAAGAGATGGACACTGGTGAAATTATATAATGGTAATATTATAATAATCCCTGTTTTACAAGATATTCTATTCAAACATCTTATTGTATGTATACCTTTATTTGATTATATCTTATTTTTTGCTTATTAATTCTTGTTTTATGCTGCACTATATCATGGAAGCACTGATAATCTAATGATCTACAATATGAAATGCAATAGGGCAGAAGTTATAGAGAAATAAATAAAATTGCTATTTTTGTTGTGGAGATATGCAAAATTTGACCATTATTATACTGATTTTCTTTTTGTAACATAGTAGCAAACAGGACTGATCAGGTTCAACTTTTGTGATTTTGCCTTTTGAATATTTCTTATGAAAGTGCAATGTAATCAATGAGGAAACTGTCTTTATTCTATACTGTGAAAACCACAAGCACCACCTCTACTTTCACCAAATAAGCGTCTTGATTATATAACTGACAGAGTTCACTGTTAAAAATCTATATAAAAGCACAGAAAGCACAGAGGTGTACACTCGTGTTTAGGTCGGTCCTCACGGGTCCTGCACTTGGGGCGACAGGGGGATTTACGATGGACAGCTCAGGGTGACCTACTCATCGACTGCAGCTCTTCAGCCACAGAGCGCAGAGACAGAGCAGGTCAATGCTGCTTTAGTGGAGTCTTAAGCCATATGTGCGGCATCTGTTTGTGCTGTGGTTTATGTGCACGGAAACAAACAAGAGCACAATGTGTCAGACTATGTGGCTACTGACTGTTGTGAAAATGCTCATTCATCACATGTGCAGTGGAAAGTGCATGGACTGTTTATATAAATGGACATAGCTAACCTGCTAGCCATCACGTTTCAAATTGGAGGTGAGAAGAGGCACACTTCGGGTTACATCAACTCTGGCTCCAATTCACTTTCTATTGGAAAACTGTCGTCTCTTTCTTTGTAATTGCTGCTGTCAGACTCATCATTTTGATCTTAAAATGTTCATATGGTCCCGCTCTAGATGATCCTGGTGTTTTTATTTGTGTCTGTAAATCAAGATTAATTAATAGCAGACAAATCAGGCAACTTTTTCCCCTGAGGTTGCTCCAATTAGCATTAGCAACAGGTTTGATTGACAGTGTTGCTAAGCGCCCGCTCCCTGCTAAACCAGCGGTGTGGCCGGGAAGGGATGTTACCTTCAACAGCTCTTTGGTTGCTATGATACGTACGGTCAGAATTCTTAATATGGAAATTGGTTCCAAATTCACCGTTATAACCTCTAGTCTCGATGAGCTTCATTTGACTAGACCTGAAAGTTGTGGGTGACGTCACATTCATTTAGTCCACGTCTTTATACTGTCTGTGGTCTAGTGTAGTACGGCTGCAGTACTGCTACATATACATAATAATCTTAACAGGCACTTAGCCATATAGACACTTTGAAACACTGCCTGTTTTAATTAACAAAGACAGTTATAAGTGTGCTTTAGTTTTTTGTTGTCTTTTTGTACATTGACAGTCCCTTCACTATTTACTAATTTTACTTTCATTACCACCTAGAGCTGGAGTTTCTGGAAATGTTCCCCTTTACTCTTTGTTCACAGTTACTGCATGCTATTAAGTTGTAATTACAAATGTTGACACAATACTAAACTGAAACTCGATAATACAATGACAATTGGTACAATAAAAGTGCACAAAGAGCAAGACACTTCTAAAACAAGCATCTATTTTCAATTATATTTTTTATTAAAATGTGTTTTCATTTTTGACAACTACAGTTAGATTTCATTGCAAAGGTTAGAAGATGAATGATTCACAAAACAGTTAGAGAGGCAGCTATTATTGATGTGAGGTAAAGTACTTTTCAACAGTAGCTCACTGAAGGTTGATGGTTCAAATCCTGCTCTTCACAGATCCACTTATACACAGGTCAGCAGTGCAATTCCAGCTCCCACAGATGATGTTGTGTCCTTGGGCAAGATACTTAATCCTCCTTGTATGAATGTGTGCGTTCCTTCATGTAAAGTGCTTTGAGTGCCTTGAAGGCAGAAAAGAGTTGTACAAAAATGTGATCATTTACCATTTGCAGAATGAATAACTGTTCTCAAATACCAAATAAACAAACACCTGGAGACAGGGTCAAGAAGATAAATACACACACAGTACTGTGTACCAATGATTACATCAGTAACTAAATCATTTGAACAATTGAACAGAAAGTCCAGCTAATAATGTTATAGATTATGCTTTGACTGTACCAAACATCACCTCAAAGGGATGAGTAAATGTAGTGGAATAACAGTAGCTCGTCCTCTGCATTTAATGTTAAGTGAAGGGTAAAACGTCCAGTGTGGACAAATATTTATGCAAATCTCTTTTTCTGCTAATTAACACAAGATAAAGCCTGCACTGTCCTTTTAATCTACAGGGATTACTCTGTTTGGAGTAAGGATGACACACTGTTCATCTGAACAAGCACATACACTTCATTTTAAATACAGAATATTGTAATAAAAAATATTCTGTACGAGATGTGTCAGTCCTATGAATGCTGCAGTACCTCCCTGTGTTCCTCTGGGTTAGTTTTAAAGGTGCTTTGTAACTGAAGGTCCACCAGTGTCTCCATGTTGTTACTTTCACATGTTTCACAGTATGGCATTATGCCATCACTATTATTTTTCTATTCGCTGAAAACAACCCATTAACATGTTTAATATGTTTCAGTGTCGTTTTTGATGCTCTGAGTCATTTGAGTCATTATTTGTGATTATTTATGTTTTGATTTCTGTGATTTTAATGTATTTCTTATTCTGTAAAGCACTTTGAATTACTTTGTGTACAAATTGTGCTATACAAATAAACTTGCCTTGCCTTGCTCTCTGTACTAAGTCACTCCCCCTTCAGAGCACTAACCCAACACAATGGCGTGTATTTTGTTAATGAAGCTACAGCACATGGCATCGGGTTTGTGAAGTTGTAGTGTATTGTTTTGTATCATGTTTTTGTATTTATTTGTCATGGTGGAGGCTGTGTGTGATGTAGGCTTGTGGGTGGAGCATTGGACACTTTTCTCTATGAAGAGGCAAAGGTACTTGTCAGATCTGTGAAGAAGCCACCTCACTCATAGTAAGAATGCATGATTTTTTATGCTTTTTTCTTTTCTTTTTTTTGTTTGCCATAAAACACCTAAAAATAGCCACAAAGACTAGCTGTAATATATACAATGTAGAGATTAAATATGAATACATGAAGCAGTGACATGAGTAAATGGCTTTGATGATAGCATTGATGTTTGGTAAACAGATTATTGCTTAGTGATGAGGTGCAGGTGCTATAGCAGAAACAAATGAGGTTAATCTTTACATTCAAGTCCTCCTAATGAAGTAATAAAGCAAATCACTGTTAAACACAAACTATTAAAAAACTATTGACCAAAAACACTGAAATATGACCAACTAAATGGCACCTTCAAGACTCTCAAAGTGCTTTTACATCAAAAAACCACTCACTCATTCACACACACATTCATACACCAGTGTACGCAGACACTGGGGGCGAGGTGGGTTAAGTGTCTTGCCCAAGGACACAACAACAGTATTGGCAGAGCACTCAGTGGATCTGACTACTCTACCAATCATGTTTTTTGTTAAATCAAGAGCAGGATACGAACCTCTGACCCTTGGATCAGAGGACGACCGCTCTACCGACTGAGCTTCTTTTACGTAGAATACGGCAGGATATCTGCGCATAAATTGCGAATTAATCAGTCTGTAAACTATAATTACTTTATTTTGTCATTGGTGCCTTAAATCAGTAAGATCAACACTATTTATTAGTGGTTTTCAGATTATGGAATGTCATACCGTATTTTCCGCACTATACGTCGCACTGGAGTATAAGTCGCACCAGCCAAGAAATGCATAATACTGAAGAAGAAAACATATATAAGTGGTGTCGGACTATAAGTCGCATTTTTGGGGGAAATTTATTTTACAAAATCCAAGACCAACTCCGGTGTCTTTTAAATTAACTTAATATTGAGATTTAATCAGTGTGACAGTAACAAAGATGTGAAATTATTTGCTCAGATGTGAGTTATATTCCACATATAAGTTGCACCCTGAACCAAACTATGAAAAAAAGTGCAACTTATAGTCTGGAAAATACAGGACTCCCAAATGAGGGGCAAGAGCTTCTTTTTTCCTATTTATAATATTGCACTTTGCCATGAAATATACAAAAGGTAACCTAGAAAATCTGCATTTTGATAATATAAATTTAAGCTGCCCCCATCTGTATGATATATAATTGTCCTGTAGAATGTGATGATGTCCTCTGAATCCCAGAAATAGAAAGTAGTGTTAGTGTTTGTAATAGAAAGTTGCACCTGTTTTTCAAAGTCAAAGTATAAGCATAGGTGCCAAAGTCTGCAGTTTATCTGAGGGTTGAGGGCAGTGCGGTGTTTTTGTTGGTCAGTCCACGGGGAGCGAGGAGGCAGACTTCAGATGACATCACTGCTAAAGGTGACACTAGCGCTAACACTGCTCCTGCACTGAAGCTCAAGTGCTACTGAAGACATACCCTTTCTCACTGGCATTATAGGAGAGACTGTGATATCTTGGTTTTTATATATATACAATTCTGTGTTTGCACTGTGGTTTTATTCTTACATATACCACTGTAGTATTATTGTTGTTGTTCAGCACTTTGGTATATTCTGGCTGACACCTGTCGATCATTATGTTATAATTTGGACGATTTAAATCACAATATTCATCTAAAATGACTTAATAAAAGAAACATGTCCATTGATTTCCGTATTAGAAAAATGCAATGCCCAATGGGAGCTAACATCACTCTAAACGTCATCACAACAAAGAGTCGGCACATTACGCTAGCGAGCAGTGAATTTTTTGTCATTTGTAGTAAAATGACTGTGCAGTGCTGCCAAATCCTACATGTACCATCAATTAAGAAAAAAAATTGTAGAACAAAGTAAGTACAGGGCAGTGGGTGTATACTGGGCGTATAAACAGGGAATTATTGGCAACATGGCGTCTGGAAAATAAGCGATTAAAGTTTACTTAAACATGCACGAATCACTCCAAATACAACTTTGAGAGGGGAAATGGTGAGGGGAAACAACTATAACATGGTTAAAAGCTTTTAAAAGTGAATTTTGCATAACAGGTCTGCTTTAATGTATCAAAAATAATCCGTAGAATGTTATTGGCAACATCCCTCAAACTACTGAACTTGTTGATTTTAATGAAATGTATGGAGTGCATTTTAAAGCTGCAAAGTGTCACTTTGCTGACAGGGGGTCCATCACCTGTTTGTGTCGATGAGGATGTTAGGACTTGAAATGCTTTACACTAATGCATTATTACAGTTATCTATCTCCTCACTGTAGAAAATCACAAGCAAAACAATAACAAAAATGATATAAAATCAGGCTGCTATATGTTGTCTTCACCAAAAAAAAAAAAAAAAAAAAAAAAAAATCATTGTAGTTTTTACCAACTTGTAAGAAAGAGCCATGTGATTCACAGTTGACTGGCTGTCCATGGGTGATCCACCTGGCTTCACTTTTCTGTCTGAAAAAGCTGTTCTAAATCAAAATACTCATGCATGAGTATTCACATGCATGATTATTATATACAGTTATATAAATATATATTTTTCTTTTATAAAGAAGCTAAATTATTCCCTGATTGTGGGAGGGATGGCCTGGTGTGGGCAGTGTTGTGCTTTGGTTTTTGTTTTTCCTCGAGTGATGCAGAAAAGAGGGGGCCACTGTCTGTGTGTATGGTCATGTATGTTAGTTGTATGTTAGTACATGTATGTTAGCCATGTGCCAAAGGGTTTGTGGGAGCTGCAGATCCCATGGTTTGAAAATCAAGTACAAAACCAGCTTTAATGTAATTTTAAAGAGGGGGTATTACAATGGGGTATTCATTGCTAACACATAGCATAGTTAGAGCATCATGTTACGTTTTATTATTAAAACAACCTATCAACATGTTTAATAAGTTTCTGTTTCATTTTTGATGCTTTGATTTCTTTCCTCTCCACACTAAGTCTCTCCCCTTCAGAGCACTATCACAACACAATCGCATACATTCCACTAATGAAACTACTGCACACTACATCAGGTTTGTGAAGTTGTAGTGCAGGGGTGTCAAACTCATTTCCCCCGAGGGCCACATCACCAAATGTTTGCCATCAAGGGCCAGATGTAACTGTGCAGCAGTATAAATGTCACTAAATGTCATGTAAAATAAATGTAACTACTTTTTAACTTGTTAAATAACTGTTTCTATATTTATTACTTATTGAACTTGCAAATATGAAATGTCTGTGTAACTGCGTATCCCCTGATAAACTGACATTTTTAAAAGTGTGTACCTTCAGCTCTGCTTCAAAAACAGCCTTTTACAGCCTTTTAATTATTGGACATTTTGTTGTTTTTCTTGAAGGCTAACTTTTGCATACTTAGCTCCGTGTTTGGTGTCAAAATGCCGACGCAGATTATACTCTTTGACAACCGACCCTGCCTCATAACACAAAAATCATACAGGTTTTTCTCCTTGAAGCACAAACTTGTATTCACCTTCACCTTTCTTGAAATGCCTTGAATGCCTTCCATGCCCACAATTTTCCTCTTCCTGGACATTATTTTTATTTATTTTACATTATTTTCAAATTTTTCTCATTTCCACTTGTTGGGAAAATCTCATTGGTTTATGGTCAATGCACACATTAAAGCAGCATAGAATTATTTTAAATTGACAGTCATGCCTTTTAATTTACCTTCTCGCGGGCCACATTTAGCCCCCGGGCCTTGAGTTTGACACACGTGTTGTAGTGTATTGTTTTGTATCATGCTTTTGTATATTTATGGAGAACTGTTGTGCGGGAGCACGGGTAGCATTAGCTTGTGGGCGGAGCATTGGACAGAATCGTATCGCTAACCATAAGGTGGGTTTGAATAGGGCCCGGGAGAGATCGCTCGATTACTCAAGTGGATGACATGGCGTTTTTTTGATGAGGTAGTAGAAAGCTCCAAAAATCAATTACTTTTTTATATGAAAAGAGTGACACAATCCATTTGTTTACTTTACAATGTTTTTCAGGCTTTTTGACAGCAATGCTGCCTGTATTGGTACTGTATATAGTATAAGGTCTCATGTCGGGATTAAGCCTATGGGGCTTTGGACTTGCCGCTGCAGTGTAAGCCTAATCTGTAGTTCACAAAGACCCACAGTCGCTCCCTCTGCCACTCACACAGCGCGCAGACACTCAGCAGAAGTTGCATATTTCTACAAAGTACAGTCTGTTCCCTCCACATCCACTTCTCTTAGTCGTGTTTTCCTGATAAATCATTTAAAAAGCTCTGGCAGTTACCACCACAGCGCAAGAGGCACACACTGACATTTTTCACTTTTCAACAAAAAGCTTTTTAGATTTTGATCAGACTAAAACATGGATAATTTCAAAGTACAACGTGAATTTTGAAGTAATAGTAAAGAGAGCGTATTACCAGCGTGTTGTGGGTGGAAAGGTGTTAGAATCTCCAGATGTTGGATCCCTCGCGGTCATGTGACTCTGTGTGGGCGGTTTGTTGTTTACTATCACAAAAACAGATTTCAGTTACTTTCCTGCTAAATAATAGAATGCATTGATTGTTTTAGAAGGAGAAGGTTTTAGTCAAAGGGTCCGCCACTTTCCTGTATGCAGATGTTTTTGCTTTGCCTGGAATGCTTCGCAGTATGGCATTAAACGTATGTGTCTTGCAAAGGGATGATAATCAATGTCAATACAATGCAATTTTCAACACAAAACATCAGTAGTTTCTATGCAAATACCACATGGCCTTGTACAAGTTTGGCTATATATAGTAAGTTCCGTCTAAAACAACAAAAGGTTAAAATGAGTAAATGTGAATGTATTTTTGTCCAGTATCTGTACCTGCTCAATTGACTTTGATACTAGTTTTAATATTTTCTTACAACCCTGTACTGCTATGGGTTCTAACTTACTGTTATTTTTAACATTTTGACCTTTTCCCATTCCAAAGATATAATATTTTGCCTTAAATTTTAAAATATTATAGCAGTGATTCAGATTTTTCATTATTCTCAAACCCACGGATATTTATCTGCATGAGGAAAGTAAATAAAAATCAAGATTGGTTAGTGCCCAAGATATAAATTCATGATTTTTATTTTTAATTTTTTTCCAATTCACAAATTTTTGTTCTACAGCCATAATCGACGTCAAATTTATAATATCTGCACTAAACTGGACACTTAATAACACCGGTCACTTTAATAAGCCACTTTGCACTGTTGTTCTGATGCTGCTGTTGTACATATTTCTCCCTTTAAGTATTTCATTTGATTTTTTTAAGCATATCTTTTTAACTTTGTGCATGCCCTTATTTGTATTTGTATTTATTCAGTGTGTTTATGTTGCACTTTTTCACCGAATCAAGTTCCTAGTTTGTGAACTGTGTTCACAGACTATGACAATAAAAATCTTCTGATTCTGATTCTGATTCTGAAATACATTCCCCTGCAAGAAAGAAAACCCTCATCTGTATCATTACCTCTCTCTTGCACAAGCATCACTAATACCAGCTCACATGAGTACTGAAACTAGTTTTAATATAGACTTTTAACAAATCTGATTATGTGTTCTGCTTTTTCATCTGCATGGAAAAAATATGTAAAATTCAAGGTAGGATGAGGAATGGCTGGTCTACACAGCTTGGATCATTCCTCAAATCATGATTTAAATTCTATCGTCAAGTCTCTTTTTTCCAGTTTATTCATTTTTTGTGTGTGTGTGTGTTTTTTTGTAGGTCTGTAATCAACTAAAAACACGTTCTGCCCATGAATTAGCCAACTCAAACGGAGGCGTAACTCACCAACTTCTCGTTTCTGCTGTTGTTCCATATAAATCAAAATAAAATGATCCGTCGACTTACAAAAAATGACTGCAGTTCTATTTTAGTCCCTGTACTCTACTTTCAAATACCATTCACTCCAAGAGAAAACCCTTTCCTGCTCCACTGCCTTTGACCCACCAGCCCAATCATTATAAGGGCTCCTCGATGTTCCTCCTGATCTCTCTGTACACGCCTGACACATGTTTGACACCTGCCACAGTCGCCACGGCAGCAGTGTGGGGCCAGGCGTGTCGGGAGGTGAAAATAATCTGACCAAAGCGGGTCTATGCGGAGGCGAGCGGAGGAGGTTGTGACCCACTAGAGCGGCACCAGTGTCCGTGCGGATGGTGATCATTAGTGGGGTCTCCAGGCGCTGTCTCCTGCTGTTTAATCTGCAGATCTGCCTCTGAGAGTTTAACACGTGATGCACTGAAAGGGGCAGTATCAGACGCAGCTGCTATCCTTAGATACAACGGACAAAAGTTTACGAAGACGTGTATCCTGTGTCCCTGATTTCAGATAGACGTCATTGACTGGCAAATTAACCATTCAAAGAGACGCTCGCTCCGTTCTGTGTTAAAACAAAAATGGCGGCTTACATGTATAAAAGAGGACAAAAAAACAGCATGGATTATGTGATTGTCATGGTTACTGACGCCATAAAATACAAATGTGAAATCCATTTTTGTTGGCTTATCTTTCTATTCAGTTTGCCTAACAAAAGCTCATTTTTATGCACATACAAAATAGATTAGATTGGAACCTGTAATGTAGGAGTGCATTGCCCAAGGACACAACAATATTTATTTCAATTGACAATGACACTGACTACGTTATTATGTCACCAGTAAATCAAACTTCAAACTCAACCACTTGTTTGTCTCCTCACTATAACACATGTTTCAAACTCAAGGCCCGCAGGCAAAATGTGGCCTGCCACGTCACTTTATGTGGCCCACGACAAGGTAATTTAAAAGTTATGACTGTTTTAAAATATCAGTTTATCAGGAGATATACAGTTACACAGCCATTTTTTTCATATCTACGCAAATTCATATGCAATATTCGTGACTTGAATAAGTAATAAATACAGAAACAGTTAATTAACAAGATTTAAAAAAATAGTTACATTTACTTTACATTATTTAGTTACATTACTGTCTTACATTTACATCTGGCCCTTTGAGAGCAACCGTTTTGCTGATGTAGCCCTCTGTGAAAATGAGTCTGACTCCCCTGCACTATAAGAATACATGTTGTTGAACTATAAAGCACCCATAAATACAATAATAGATAAATACAAAATACGTTTTTTGTCAAACTGTGGAACATTCCAGGAGACCCCCACTCCAGAAAAGTTACACAAATACACACACCTTTAAATATAACATAATTTTCTCCTCCTACATAATCACATTTACTGTAAACTGAATTGCATTTTAATATAATTGTCAGTAAAAACAATAAAATAATAATAGTGTTTAGCATTTTTCTGGTCTAGTATCCAACAGTCCTTACACATGAAATAATAAAAGTAGTACATAAAACTGTGAATTTATGTGCATTCTGACACCTCAAGCTGTAAGTATAAAATAATGTGTAATCAATAGATAGTGACGTTAATGTGATGGCGTGTACCTGGAGGCGTTTAAAGCTTTGGATCGATGAATGTGTGATCAATCATGGACCATGTAAAACACAAGTCATTTCCTCACAGTTTGTCCAATGTCCCTGCTGTTTGTTTAGCAGAGCTTTTTCCAACTCAGCAGTTTAAAGTCAATATCCAAAGTCCTCTGGAGTATTTGCATATAGTGTAGGGGACTTTAATTGCTTTGGCCAGATTACGGGGCAAAAATATCACACAAATAAGAGTGCTGTGTGCAGACTTATGGTGTAAGAGGAGTTCAGAAAGTTGGCAAAGCTTGTTTATCGTTGACTGTATGTATAAATGGACATAGCTAACCTGCTAGCTGTCACATCGCTCAATCGACTATTGCCCCTCTTTCCGTAACTGCTGATGTCAGGTTTGTCATTTCAGTCTTAAAATGTTCATATTAACCAGATTATCTTGAACCTGGTATTTTTATTTTGCTATTGTATCCATAAATCAAGATATGAACATTAATAACAAATCAAGTACCTTCTTTCCCCGAGGTTGCTCCTGCTACTTTTAACAACTGACCCTCGATTGGCTCTTTGGTTGCTTTGACCCCCCTATTTCATTTTGTTTTGTTTTTTTCTCTTTAACTTTGAAATTGTTTGGAGAATATAAGATGTGTCAATGAAAAAATGCATGAAGAAAAGCTGTGAATTATCAATATTTATTTGCGACTATGGTAAACAAAGGAAGTTGAGGTTAGTTTCGCTTTTTTGCAGAATAGAAGTCTCACAATGTTAACACCAAACCATATTGTCCCATCTCTTGTCGCCCTGTCCTCATCGCACCATTCTTGTTTATGCTTTTCATTGTCGGCCTATTGACACAACACTCACACTCACCACTCTATTTATCCCTGATGCTTTCAGACTAATTTAATGTCAAACATTCCCAAGAAAACCATTAGTCTGTCCTTACTCAGAGGAAGAAATATGACACGTGTGAGAATCTCGACAAGAACAAACAGCTGTTGCCAGATTGGACACACGAGGCATAATGAATCACTCGGGACGCACTGGTTAATTGCAGTGTGTAGATGGATGGTCCCTGGAGTGGAGGGCTCAGCTTAACATGCAAATATGTGTCAGAGCCTCTCCTCAGCACAGTAGCACCAACGCAGGCCAAACAACACAAGGGAGAAACCACGACTTTTGATAAAGACAGGGATGGAAGTTCAACCGGAAACTAGAGCCAATATTTCATCTGTTCATTCCAGCATCTTCCTGCCCATCTCTAAGCTCCAAAGTAGGGCTGTCAAAAATATCAAAAAGCACATACAAATTCATTCTAAAACTAGTGTCAAAATTGTAATCTCTCCTGAACTGATCTTGTGCTTTATCAGAACAAGTATAAGAGAAAACGAATGATGAGAAAAAGAAAAGTGCACTGTCTAAAAAAAAAAAAGCATTAAAATGTTTTTTGTTTTGTTTTGTGTTCTTTTTTTTTTTTTTATCAAAATCTTGAATCAAAATCTTTTGCATTGAAACTGAGTGTGAAATGTTTGTATCACTGCTCCAAAGTTGATCTATTCAGTAAATAGAACAGCTGAGGCCATTACCCCAACAATATAAGAACAAAACTATGATACTCACTGTATCATCTGGTTCACTGCGATGATGATGATGATGATGATGATGATGATGATGATGATGATGATGATGATGATGATAATGATGATGGTAACTACTTTTGATACTTATATAATCTTTTAAAGGTGCACTATGTAACTTTGAAAAATGGAGGTCTGCCACATTCTTGTCTCTTTGGACAGCTGCAGTACATCCAGAACACTGCTGCTAAAGCAGCTCTGCTTATGAACAAGTCTCTCCATGGACCAGCACCAAAGAACATCTCCCACATTTTAGAGCCATATGAACCATCTCACACTCTGAGGACTTCAGGAACCAGCCTCCTGCTGATCCCAGAGTCAGGACTAAACATGGAGAATCAGAGTTTCAGGCCTTTATTTTCACAATGTTTAAATCCAGACTCAAAACTGTTCTGCTTGGCTGTGAAATATGACTGAAAGGTTTTTATTCTGCACTTTTCTTAATGTAAATTTTATGATAATTATTTGTAATTATTTATGTTCTGATTTGTTTTATTGTGATTTTAATGTCTTTTTTATTCTGTAAAGCACTTTGAATAACCTTGTACTATACAAATAAACTTGCCTTGCTTTGTCTCCATGGAGATTTTATTAGTTAGCCTGAGAATGTTTCACAGAATGACAATAAAAACCTACTTTTATTCAACATTCATTTATTACTGTCTTAGAGTGAGTACTGTTGCCTCTCCGCAGATCTGAACTGTCACTTGGCCGCTTGGCATCATCTCCTTGTCTTCTTTTGCTACTGTGGAACTTTCCAAACAAACATCTCAATGGAAACAAGCAGGTAGTGTACTTTATACTTTAAAAAGATACATACTGAGCCTTTAAATATTGTAAATGGTAACTTTCATACTTTTCTACCTCCGTTGACACTCGCACCACTACATCTGGTAACCCATCACATTTATACACCTGGAGTCAGTGTATTGTCCAAGGACACAACAATAATATGCACTGGTGGTAGAGATTGACCGAGCGACCTTTGACGCCTCTACCATTCACTACTACACTCGACGACCTTGATGGAAGTGTTTGCAAGTGAGTAACTGTCATACTGACTGTGGAAGCAACTGCAGTTTTTCATGTACCACCGGTGGTACTCGGACAGCTCTTTAGCATGTGGGTTTGCCTGATTTAATCTAAAGTTAAAAGACAAACATTAAATTGAACTATCTAACTTTTATTTATATTACAAACTTTGAATACTTCCTGTTCCGTTGTCAAAGAGACGCCCAGCACTGCCTTCTAAAATTACCCCAATGAGGACACATGGATCAGGGAGAGCTCAGGATTAAAGTAAAAGTGGATATTTTTGCCGTTTGTGTGCGGAGACGACAGTGATGAGACAATAACACAGCAGATGGGGCAGTAAGACACTCTCGCAGTGATAAGGAGGAAGTGTACACATGGCTAAGTTCAGCGCGCTCTTATTCTGAACTAAAGTAACACTGTTGCTATGGTAAACACCAGAAACAATGGAGCGCAATGGGCCTGGTGATTTCTATGACATAATACTTAAGCGAGTCAGGAAGCCAAGATCAAAATAGTCCACAGTGGTGCTCAAAATGTGGCATATGGAGTGGTGATGATATGCAGAGTCTGAGTCTTCTTTTCTAGCCGTGCGTTAGACTATTCAAAAAAAAAACTGTCCTTGTTTTAGTCCTGCCATTTAAGGTTAATCCTGAAAAATAGGATTACACTTCATTTAGGTTTCTTTTGAGTCTGTAAACACATGGAAAGAGCATCAGCAGTGTAGCTTTTCCGATATTTAACAATTACCACATCTACAGCACAATTTTTTTTAATTTTTTTTTTGGCATGTCCAAATTAGTTCCATTCATGGTAGCTTAAAAAATAGTATACTAATATGTGTTACAAATTTCATTTGTAATTTCATTTCAGTTCATACGCACATAGCCCATAGAGACAAAGCATTTATGAGGTCTTTTTTTGTTATATTTTTTGCATCTCCATTGCTTCTTCTGTCAGGGTTAGGGTACTGGCAGTGGCAGATTCAACCAACCAGAACTTCCATGGCAACATTTAGGTAAAACCTTTACATTCAAAGAGGCAACACACAGTACAATATTATCACAGTATGCATCTCATCGTACAATATTTATAGCATTTCGGGAAGGATTGTGGTTATGCTACTTTTTCTTTATACATTCCCTTGATGAACCTTTCGCGGTACCGTTACAGTCATATTCCAATGAATTAAGATGTAGAAGTGCTTAATAACAGTTATTTCATCATGTTCTCTGCACCGAAACTGAGCAAAGGATCATGGATTACGTCTGTTCTTTAGCTGTTCTTGCCATAAAACGATGTATTTAAGCAAAGCGCCTTGTAATTCTATGTATTTCTACTGCCCACAATATTATTCTAAGACATTTGACAAAAAACTTGCACAAAAACGGCACATCTACTCTATAACTACTCTACGTACTTCAAATAGCAGTAATTTGCCATTCATTTCGTCGTAAGCAAAATCAACTGTATCCCATTGAAACAAGCTCCCTTTCCCCACTCCACTCTGCAACAATACCGTGTAGCATGACGACTGACATGGAAATCTGCTGAAGCCACTACTCTGTAATTACCTTGTTGTGTTTGACAAATGACCCCATGCACACCATTTACAGAGGGAAGCGTTTGAGCGAATACGTGCCAGGAGCTTATAGGAAAATAAAAGGAGTGAGTAAGTAAATAAAGATAGAACAGAAAACAACAGAAATGCCAATTAGAGCGATACCTTGTGACATCTTCTCCCTCTCTCTCCTCTCATGTGAAGGGTATAGTCAGACTTCATACGGAGTTATAATGCGGCAGTGGCAGAACTCTAGGTTATGCACAAAGAGTTTTCTGCTGTTTTAAATAAGTAGAAATCTCCAAACACCACCAAGCTCATTATCAGGCCAGTACAGACTGTGGTTAGCTGCTCTTAGTTCAAAAAGCACTTTCTTCTATGTGTTTTTAAAGTTGGAATAAGGCAGACTTGAAAATAGAAAGTCAGTTCAGCTAATAGGAATACACCATAGTGAGTAAACAGAGAGGTTTGCAGAGTATAGACAACCATTAACATCCTTGGCAAATCAATATGCAAATAAATGAATATATTATGTTTAGATGTTAGATTGTGGTTTCATCTAGACTTGGTTTGGAATTGGTCTAGACTGGCATATTTTATTCCTATGTTAATAACAATTATAGGTATATGTTGGTGATTCCATTCTAGCTTCATCCAGTCAGTGCTGTCGTTGTGTCCTTGAGACACGTCACCCATCTTGACTAAGATGAGTATGTGAGTGAATGATTGGTGGTACTCCTAATTTCTCATCATTCACATCAGATGACACATTTTTTGTGAGGTAAGTCCTACAGCAACCAGTGCTGCATACGAGTTCTTAAATTAGATACTGCAGCAGACCCAGGAGCTCACCTTCTCCAACTATCAGACCTTTATCCGGATGACGACTGCACCCACCCACTTCGGGGACATGGAGAGCAGCGTGTGCCACCTGCTAGACACTCTGTCCCACTTTGGAAGTAAATGCAGAGTGTTGAAGGCTGTCTGTGTTGGTGGACAGAGCTGGTTCCATCAGCACCGCTGCTGCTTGATGTTAGTGATGCCCCATTTTACTATCGTGCAGTCCAGCTCAGTGGCATGCTTTTGGGACAAACTCGGCGCTAAGTGTCCCTCTGCTCCGAGCTGTCCCTGCACTGGAGGCTGACGTCTTGACCGCTGCTCTAGTCTTGTCTGGTCGTAGTGGTGGAACGCTTTTCTTTGAGCCTAGTGCGAAGTATGGCGTCGCTTGCCGGCTTAACGCACTGTGACAGCTGTCTACTCTTGGAAGCGAGGATGACAGAACTAGAGAACTGCATCTCCTTACTTACAGAGCCAGTCTCGTGAGCAGCTCTTTAACTCGGTGGTGACAGTGGGAAAATCTAAGTCCATGTCCACTGCCATGATGGGTGACCATAGTTGTTTCTGGTGTAAATTCCACTCCTGCAGTTAGCTAACCTCTGTTCATGCCCTGCATGATACATGGGTTAATCATGGTGCAGCTAAACCAAATGTCCAACTTCTTCTACTCTGTCACCCAACTGGTCCCTCGCTTCGAATAGTAAACAAAAGGGGAAGTGCTCACATCATCATGCAAGTCCTAATCAGAGGCAGCCACTGAAGCTGTCAAATAGATTTAACATTCCTGACCTGAACGGGTTTACCATCCTCTCTTCGATCCTTGAAGGGCTTCACAGTGGCACCCACTGCATTACGACAACAGTAATTCACATGTCTATAAAGATACTACAAAACATGGAAAAGAGGGCAAAAAGTCCCCACCACAACATGTGATTAATTATCAATCAGCTCAGCTTCGGTTGGTAAGGGAACGTCCTTCACTGAATAAGACCTGCCACGGTTCCTCATTGGTTCATCTACGGTACACCATGCAGCCAACCAACAGACTGAAATCGAGAAATCATGAACACCGTACTCAAGCACATACTGTCCAGTCATGCGGATATATCTACTGTGGAAGTGCAGTCTGACGTGTTGAAAAGTGACTTCAAATCACATATAAACACGATGCTAAAGTTGGGAAAACAATACATAATGATTTCTTAAGTATAGAGTAAACACTGTCTCATGTGAGGCTTTCACAAAATCAGATAAAATAAGTGATAAGGTAATTAAAAAAAAAAGAAAATTACAAAGTTTTTTAGTTGTGACAGGCGATCTAAAGGAGGTGGTGCTTCCATTTATGTTAAAGATCTGTCTTTGGAGTCTATTCTCCTGCTTAAAGCCTGCTGTAAATTGTTTGAATATCTGTCTCTGTCTGTTAGCTATGTAAGTGATCCTATTGTTGGTATTTATTGTGCACCTTCAGCCCCTAAAAATGCTCCTAATGATCTATTCATGACGCTTTCTACACTGGAAACTTACGAGGTCCTAATAATGGGTGACATCAATATTAAGTGGCTGGAGAAAGAGTCCAAAACTTTGAAAGACCTTTGCAATGAGTCTCACACAACTAATTTATATTCTGACTAGACCTGCCCCTAGAAATTTAAATAAAGGTGCACTCATTGATATAATCTTGACAAGGAAAGTTCATAATTATAAGGCAAATGGTGTTTCCCCACTGGATTTTAACAACCACTTTTTAATTGGGGGTATTCAACATACAAAATAAATATGTGTAAAGGTGAGAAGATTGTAACATGTCAATGAGCAAGCCTTCATCTCTGACCTGTATTACAGTGATTTTGGGTTAACATCAGGATTCCCTGACCCTGATATGGCCTAAAAATGTAATGAAATTGCAGATTGACATGCACCTAAAAGAAAAATTATAAGGACAATACTTGGTTCAACACAGAAATTGCAAGTTTAATTAGATTGGGCATTTTTTCATTGAAAAAAAAGGAATAAATCTGTATCAACAGTTAGAAAGGCAAAAACATCCTACTTCATGTCAGAAAAGTAAGACAGAGCCTAGTATTCATATGTACTAACAAATATTTTATTGGATTCAGCTATTGCAAATTCTAAAAAGGAAATATGTGATGCTTTTAATGGCCATTTTACTGTGCAAGTGGTGTTTTTTTTTTTTTTTGGATAATAATGGTGACTCCTCTGATATTAATTATGTGGAATCTGAACCTCTGGCATACAGTCAGATTGTTTCTTTAACACATTTCACTTACATGGACGTCTTAAATGCTCTCCACTCCATAGACCCAAAGAGGTCTACAGGAGCTGATGACCTTGATATCCAATATCTAAATTACCTTGTCTTGCTAGTTTTTAAAAAGTTAGTTGCAAATCAAGTTCAAGTTTATTTAAATAAATGCTTCATTTTGCTTCTAAGTCTTATCAGTCAGGTTTGGGAAAGGACATGGTACTGTCACTGCAACCACTAAAGTTTAAATGGTATTTTCACAGTCCTTGATGACAAACAACATTATGTAGCACTGTTTATTGATTTAACTAAAGCTTTTGATGCAGTGGATCATAAAATCCTCTTGAACACCTGAAACATATTGGATTTGACATTGCTTCATTGCTACATGTGATTGGTTCCAAAATGATCTTCCAAAGAGAACCCAGGCAGTAAAAGCAGATGGGTATAAATCTTTTTTTAATTTTTTTTTTTAACTTTAAGCAAAGGAGTGCCACAAGGCTCAATTTTGGGCCCGCTACTTTTAACTATATTTATTAATTCCATTGGTTGCAATTTAAGAGAAAGCCTCATACATTTATATGCAGGTGCTGTTTTGTATGCAAGTGCTCCCTCTGCTGATCAGGCCATTTTAAAACTGCAGGAAGATTTTAATGAAATCTAAAATTGCCTCAAAAATCTTTATCATCAATTATTATTTTTCTTTAAAAAAACAAACAAACAAACAAACAAAACATTTTCATCGAAGTGATGTGTAAGCTGCAAATCTTTATACACTAAATGTTACATTGACTGAAAGAGTCACCACCTATCTTGACGAAAACTTATCCTTTAAAATCGTTGGATTATGTAACAGTTTAAAATCAAAATGATAATTTTATTACAGACAAAAAACTTGTATCCTATTGAATTACAGAAAAGAAATAGTTCAAGTAACCTTTCCTTCTGTACCTGATTATGGAGATATAACACACACAGACTGCACCCTCTACTTTGAAACCTTCAGATCCACTCTCTCACTCAGCCCTTTGTTTCATAACAGGTGATGAAATAAAACCCACCACCGTAAACTTTATGAAAAAGTAGGTTGTCCATCTCTATCTGTTAAAAGAGAACAACACTGTATAAAATGTATTTAGAAGTGACACCTTGAGGCCTGCCTGAATATCTCACTTGTTTGTTGAACTTTTAATACAAGATCACATGATTGTCTACGTCTAAAAACTGCCGCACAAGAACGGAAACGGGAAAAAAGGTTATTTGGTTATTTGGTTATTTTGCTTCCCAAAAACGGAACACATTTCAAGGACATGAAAACTGGATACATTAGATACTGTTTTTAATGTTTTAAATGGACCTATGTAGTTATTTGTTTAGTTTGTTTTTTGTTTGTATTGTTCTGTATTTGAACAGGGTGCTCATGAATACGAGAGTCTGAGTACTCTCATTGGACTCTCACTGTATAAATAACGCTAAATGAAATGAAATGAACTCATATGGCATTATCCTGGGTATCACTTTCCTTTTCAATCCACTCTTAGCGTCACTGTACATGTCACAGCACAGGTTAGCTAATCAGTGCCTGTGGTAGGTCTGACTAAGCCCGTTTTATACACCCACCACCTTGGCACTGCTCCAGTTGGGTTTCCTTCCAAACTCCTCACTCCTTCTGTGACTCTATAACAGCTCCGATGACATTGACACTTTTATAACCCCACATTCACACAGGACACCCCTGGAGAGGTGTGCACAAGCGCACCTCATCCGTCTGCACTAACTGTGAGTAATGCCCACTATGCAGTCCTATATAAAACATGCTCAGGTTAATATTACATAATCGTTGTTTCTGCAATGAGCCCACACGTTAAAGCTACACTTGTCAATCATTGCTGTTACACTGGCATTCTTAACAGACTTGTGCTGCCATTCAACTAATTGTTCAGGGACTAAAATAAGCTTTTAATTGGATACCTTTGTTTGAACACAGTGCCTCTAATGAAAAACCATGGAGCTACACTATTACATTAAAATATGATGTATAAGGGGCTGGTGATGCATGCTTCTTCCACATTCATGATAGAGGGACTGGATGTCAGATGCACACTATGAGGTTACGTTAAACCAAACACGTAGTTGAGTGCGTAATGGCTATGATTAATTCAAAAATATGAATAGAAATAGCCAGCTGAAACAGATTCCCCCCCAAAATCTCCGTATTCCTTCCACATTGTCCACGGAGAATAACTTTGAAGCAAGAAATAATGATTTGTCATAGCTCAAGCTGTTATCAAAGTTAAGTTGTGGGCAGGCAGAGTTCCTAGCAACCGTGTATCTCTTGGATTTATGATGAAAAAACAAGATTGACGTGACATTTCCACGCAAAAGACCAATTCTCTCACTCGTGTTCCCACAGGTGAGGATGCTATAAGCTTTGGCAGACATTATGGCACACTGCAGGCTCATGTCTCCGTCCTAAAACCGTGCGTATTTTTGAGGGAAAGCCGCAACGCCCGCTGTAAAAACCCCTATAAATGTGTCAACAAGCTTACCTTTTCGGTGTACGAACTGCCAATGGGAGTCGTTGAGACAATACAATAGAGTTTTTATCCAGGTTTTACATGTCGGCCGCGCTATCACTGTCACCAGCTGTTGGCAAGGTAAACAAGACGCGGATCCGGGGACGACTGAAGCGCGGTAATTTCCCTTTTATCCTTTTAGATGTATGGCGTCATTCCGCTGCGGTCATGTCCAGTTTTCTATCCACTGTCCCGCCAACGTGGAGAGGGACTGTCCGATCAGCTCAGGGATCCGTCACAACGCAGTTGGGTTTTTTTTTTTGGTTTTGGCGATGGAAGAAGAGGCTGTTGCCGGTTATGCAGCTGCCGCACCGCCGAGACACGAGATGAGGAGAGGAGAGGAATGGAAGGATGGAGATGCGAGCGAGAGAGGAGGAGAGATAGAGAGAGGAGGAGGAGGAGGAGGAGGAGGAGGAGGTGTGGGGGGGGGCATCCAAGGGCCCACGACAAACAGTCAGACCCGCGTCGGAGGGACTCGGTATGAACTCATAAGAGAAGAAAAAGGAGAAGGAGAAGAAGCACGGGGCTCACGAGCAAACGGTGGTTGGTGAATCACGATGCGCACGCAGCAAGAAGCAAGAGGGACTGATGGAAGTGCGCACCGTGAATTAAAAACAGACAGAGCAGCCGTGGAGGGAAAACAAATGTAGACTACCGAGGCTGTAGCTGAATGGGATTTTTAATTAGCCGCGTAAAAGTTGTTCCCCAGCATCTGAGCCCTCTCGTTACAGATTTTTGTTACGCAGACTCACACGGAATAGCTGCTGTCAAGATTATGAATGAACCAGAGCAGATGGCAGCTCGTGAAGAGGCGTCTGAAACTACTATTTAGAGGTGGAAGGTGAAAAGACATGACGTTGCGGTGACGTCTAGTGAAAATCTGGACGTGGAGCGCGCACAGGCCTACGTGTTACAAGGAGGGGGAGATTCTACTGTGATTCAAGATGATTCAATAAGTAACCTGCCTTAAGGTATTAAAAATAACCCAATACATGCCTAAATAGAATAGAGGAGCTGCTGCTTTGACATTTTGATGCGTGATGTCAGTCTGGATGTTTATTCTGACCAATCTTATTGGTGCACAAGGGAAATGACTTTAAAACAAGCAGTGTGCAGCAAAATATAATGCAAAGAAAGTAAAACGACTATAGAAATAAACCAAATAGGCTACAAGTAGTAAAGTGCTGTATTTAAGTCGATTTTTTAGGTATCTGTACTTTACTTAAGTACATTTTACAGTGGATACTTTTTACTTTTCACTGCATTTGAGAGCAGTATCTGTACTTTCTACTGCACTATATTTTTGAAACTTTAGTATATATTTCATGTGATACTTTTACTTTCGCTTGAGTAACTCTTTACCTTTGTATATGTACTTTACTTAAGTACTTTTTACTTGTATTTCACTGCATTTGAGAGCAGGAATCTGTGCTTTCTACTCCACTACATTTGTGAAACTTTAGTATATATTTCATGTGATACTTTTACTTTTACTTGAGTAACTCTTTACCTCTGTATCTGTACTTTACTTAAGTACTTTTTACGTGTATTTCACTGCATTTGAGAGCAGGTATCTGTACTTTCTACTCCACTGCATTTTTTAACTGGACTGAAAAGCAAAAAGTAATTTTCATCTGATCTGAGGTTATTTTTTACCATGTTCAACAGTTTTTGAGGTCAAGATTTGGCTGTGAGCAAAAAAAATAAATAAATAAATAAATAATAATAATAATAATAATAATAATAATAATAATAATAAGAAGAAGAAGAAGAAGAAGAAGAAGAAGAAGAAGAAAAAGAAGAAATTGACTCATATTGTTACTGTTAAATCAATATTGCTGCATTTAACACTTTAAAACAAATTAACAACACCTCTGTGAAATAGTTTTACTTTTTTTTTTTAACAGGTTTTTTAAATACTTTTACTTTAGTGTATATTTAATGTGATACTTTTACTTTAACTTGATTAGCTTTTTACCTGTGTACTTTTACTTATACTTTTACAAATGTAAGGAGTACTTCAACCACCACTGCAAATAAAGCACAAATATACAGATTTGTAGCATATGTCCAAGAAAAAATAATGAATATGTAGTGAATATAACATGTCTGTATACAGCAGGTGAGGATAAGGGGATGTCTTGTCCTTTTTCTTTGCGATACTTGGAGACAGTTATGTGTCGGCCAGAGCACAGTGAGGGGCAGAGAGTTCTGAGCAGCAGTAAAAAGCAGCGGTCATACATCACAGCTCCAGAGCCTTGAGTCGGAGAAAGGTGGAGCTGGAGGTGGCACCGTCCTGTCTGACATGATTGGACATTCAGTTTTAAAGTTTTACAGTTTGCAGCTTGTGGAACCTGAATAACTGTAATTACAAGTGTGACATATAACTGGTCTGGAGTAAAAGGGAAAGCATCTTTATGTGGATGTCCTCACCACAGATCTGTAGGCAGGCCCGGTCCTAGCTTTCAGGGGGCCCTAAGCTGAATTCGTCTCTGGGGCCTTCGGCAGTGGATGCCTTCTGACTCAGCTATTGGTGATTCACATTTGACAACATTATGACTCTGCTCTCATCACTTTGACCAGTTGTATTTGTGTTTATATGACAAACATCAGACTGAAAACATCCAAAATGTCACAACTACCACAGTCACAAGAACAGAACACAAACATAAGATGGGGTCAAGATTTTTGTAATTCTGGACATTTTTTCTTAATTTCCGGTGGATTTTAATGTGTTCCAGTTTGCGACAGTGGGCTTACATTTACATTATGTCGGGTCTTTGCACCGGCGTAAACACAGAGCTGCCCTCACCTCTGCCCGACTCAAAAACAAATGTAGCAGCAGCAGCAGATATTTTGCTACTATAGATATAAAACAAATGTAATAGTTTTAGAGGGATATTTAGGCTGCTGTAAACACACAAGCCCTGTGTCCAATAAAACTTGATATATTATATTATTTTCAGTATAAATGTACAGTCTCTTGGGGGCCCTCTAGTGGCCTCAGGTCCC
Organism: Periophthalmus magnuspinnatus; assembly: GCF_009829125.3. Classification (NCBI taxonomy): domain Eukaryota; kingdom Metazoa; phylum Chordata; class Actinopteri; order Gobiiformes; family Gobiidae; genus Periophthalmus; species Periophthalmus magnuspinnatus. The sequence goes on from NC_047132.1 coordinate 6,399,448, forward strand.
TAAGCAGCTGCTCAGTGTGATTATAGTCTGGACCGGCCCTGTCTGTAATGTGTTAATGTTGTACTGTAAGAAACCATACAAGAGTTACTTCCTGTATTTTATTTATTTATTTTAGCAGGATAATCAGATTGGCATTCAGGATCTCATTTTCAGGGGCGCAGACTTGAAGGACCCTATTGTACACAGTTTTTTTTTAGGAGAAACTGGAACACTCAGAACATGCAACACCACACAGCATAGCCCAACCCACCTGGGAATCAAACCCAGGACCTTCTTGCTGTGGGGCTAATTAACTACCTGCACTTAACTACACAGTGTTTTAATATATCTACTAATAATAAACAAAACCAATCATTTTAATCATAATAAATGGTAAATGGTCATATTTATATAGCACTTTTGTACGCTATATATAGGCACTGAAATTGCTTTACATCAAGGAACCACTGACCCATTCACCATTGTGTACGCAGACACTGGGGGGTCAAGTGTCTCGCCCAAGGGCATAATGACAGCATACATCTGTGGGAGTTGGAATTGTACTGCCAACCTGGATTCAAATCGCCAAACACTCCACCAACTGAGCTACAACCGCCTCAGATGCAATAACCTGAGTTCACCTTCACCTGCATATTCTATTCTATTTCATGCTCTAAAAACACATGAACACCACTGTACCAATGTTTAGCCAATCACACTTTCTTCAGATGAGGTTCTTCTTCATTTTTGTACATTAAAAGCATAGTTACACCATGAAGCATCTGTTTTTATTCTCCAGAGCTCTGAGAGACGTCCATGCTCGGTTTAATGTGAACATTATGCATGCGAGTAGAATGAGATGCAGTCTGCTGTCTGTACCGTTGCCTTTCCACTGTAAATGCCCTAAATAGCTCTGTGTTGGAGGCGAGGAAATCTTTGTTTTTCTTCTGTCTTCTTCAATTGAGTAAAAAAGCACTCCAATCTGGCAACGTCCTGAGCATGTTCTGGTGTGAGGCTGCAGTCTTCCTGTGCTGATGGAGGTGCATTTCCACAGTGATGGCACTCTGAAATTGGGGTAATTTTTTCAGCTCTCTCTGAAAGTGGGCACTGGAATGTCTTCAAAGATGGATTCAACATGGCAACAACTCTTGGTGGAAAAAGTTACAGAATTCTACTCTCCAAAAAAGCACTGTGTATCTGCTAGTTAAAATGTCAAGAAATAAGGATATAAATAGGTATTGCTTTTTGCCAATGCTGTAATTATTAGCAATATATTAACTTTGCAAAGCTGGATGATATATGCCAAAGGTTATATCACAATTATTTTGTAAGTGTAGTGAATGATTTTGAATGTACAGTATCATGATTATTGTAGTATTACGTCTTCAGGAGGTAACTATGTCCCTGTGACCACATACTGTACTTACACATTTCAATATGAAGGGTCCTCACAAAATCTTTGAATGAAACTCATAAATAGAGTTCACGCCTCACTGTGATTGGTTAAATCCAGCTGTCACTCACTCGGAGCATGATGACAGCTGGCCAATAAGAAGAGCAGATGTAAAAAAGTGTCTGTTTGAGCACAGAGCCAACGCAGGTATCATGATTGGATACTGTGCCATCCTATACGTGAACAAGACTGACAAAACTGTTCTACTCGGTGTTGAAAGAAGTCACCATTATTTCTATGTGAAGACAAACACTTCCCTGCGGCAGGTCTCTGAGGGGTCAGCGCCTCAGCCTAAATTAAGCTCGAGGTGATTAGAATGGCTGTAATTAAGCTTAACTCTATTGATCGCTTGGTTCAAAGGTCAAAGGTCTTGACTGTGTATGGCAAGACAGGGTGAGGGACGATGTTTAGTGTTAAGGGTCCACAGCTCTTGCATTTGCAGTTCTTATGTTCTACCTATTCTGCAAAATCAACTTTTCACCAGCTTTTAACCACGTTATAGTCGTTTCCGCTCACTATTTACTCACCCGAAGTTGTATTTTTAGTGCGTCATACAATCTTTAAGACGCCATTTTGCCAATCAACACTTGCTTTGCACCGCCGGCACACGCCCGCTGCTCTGTACTAACTTTGTTCTCCAATTTAATTTTTTTAGTTAGTGATATGCGCAGGATTCAGCAGCGTCGCAAAGTCATTTCGGTTCAAATGTCTGTGTAGTCCCTCAGTCAACCAGGTCTGATTCATTGCAAAAGACGAAGTTTAAAACTGACAACTGGACTGAACGTTGTACAAGTGAAGACGTTTTCCTGCTCACCAAGCTCTACTTCTGCAGGAAACAGCTATTGTCTCCAGTTTCAGCCTTAACAACCGTATTCAATCTACCTATTTTGGTTCAAATAAAATAAAAAAAAATCTGTGGCTTACTCGTGTGATTTTCAATTGTGGGGCCGACACCTTCTTGGCTCTTTTTTGTGAGGACGTTTACCGCAACCTCTGCCCCCATTGGACTCCATGCAATTTAAAATGTCCAAATTATAACGTAATGATCCCCGGGTGTCGTAGATTGTAACTATATAGCAGACACAAACACAATATATCTTCTTTAAAAGTGTAAACATGCTCTGAGGTTCTGTGCTACATCATCAACATGTGACCTCTGCGACCTTGTACCAGCTGCTGCTCCAGACGCTAAAAACATATAACATCAGTGAGTCGCCGTGCTCCAAATCTGCCCGTACACGCAAAATACAGAAATATTCACCTTCATTCAATATATTTTCATAATTAAACATGCGTATTTTAAAGATATATATAACTTTTCTAGTGGAGAGTCTGCCCCCTGCTGGTTATTGCTTTGCTTATGTGTCACATGTATCAAACTAATTTAATGCCACCAGGCCAAGTTACAGGTCAAATCTGTGGAGAGGAGACTATGCCGCATGTGTTTATTTAGTAATGCACCATACAACATGATTTTAATGCCATACTGTGAAATATTCCAGACAAGGCAATGTTTTCATGAACATAAGCAGGTGGCAAAAAAATAAAAATAAAAAAATAAAAAAAATAAAAAAAATAATAATAATAATAATAATAAATACATAAATAAAATAATAATAATACATCAGACTTATTTTTTGGATGATCAAAGATTCTTTACAAAGACGAGGGTGGAAATCATAGGGGGAAAAATTATTTACTTTGGATCAACGTGAAATAATGAAATTGAAAAAGGTGATATATGATTTTATTTTTAGCGTGTATACATGTTCTGAAGGAGTGCAGTATTGTAGAAATGCCACATATGCTCTAAAAATACCCTGACAAGTCCTTTGTGCGCTTATTCATATTAGAGGTGATTAACAAAAGTCGTTTATCTGACTGCACTGGAATGAAGCCAAGAATTATGGTCCAGAGTTAACGTTTTTCATGCCACTGTAACAAAGCTGCAATGAAGGGCCTGCAGCTTTTATAATTTGATATCTCATATATTGTTTTCATTCGTCTGTCCTTTTTCTTGCTTGGAGATTGTGCAGTTAACCAGGTTATTTGGCAGATTAAACAAGATGCCCTTTCAGTAGGATATTGAGGAATTAGTTCTAAATGTTAAGCCCGGTGAAATAAAGATAAAATAAAATGAAATATTACTGTGGAATAGAGAGTGTGGTTGAAGTGAGCAAAAATGTGTTGTGTCCCCTTCATTATCTTCTTCATCCTCATCATTACATGCCAATATGAGTATGTTCCACTGTGTAGTATTACACTGCTTTCACTGCGATATATTACTGCTAAAATACATGTCACAGTAAATCCTGATGTAACACATTTTCTTACTCACAGAGGGAATAAAAGGTCGAGTGTCTGCCACCAGCGACGGCACGTATGACTAATGTAGTTTAAACCCCTCTGACAATAGAAGACAATATGTCCCCTCTCTCCCTCTCCCTATCTCTTTCTTTCCTTCTCTCTCTCTCTCTCTCTCTTTCTCTCTCTCTCTTTTGCTCTCTATCTCGTTCTCTCTCTTTTTTACTCTCTGTTTCTCTCCCTCTCGCTCTCTCTTTCTCCTTTCTCCCTCTCTCTCTCTTTCACTTTCTCTTTCTCTCTTTCTCCCTCTGTCTTTTTCACTCTCTTATTCTCTCTCTCTCCTTCTCACGCTCGACCCCCATCTTTGTCTCTCTCCCTGTCCCTTTCCATTCTCTCTTCCTCCTCTCTGCCTCTTGTTACTCCATCCTCTCTCTCTCTCTTTTGCTCCACCCTTTCTCTCTCTTTCACTCTCTCTCTTTCTTTCCCCCTCTCTCTCTTTCTCGCTCTCTGCCACTCTCTTTTTCACTCTCTCTTTCTCTCTCTCTCCTTCTCACTCTCTACCCCCATCTCTGTCTCTCTCCCTGTCCTTTTCTCTCTTCCTCCTCTCTGCCTCTTGTTACTCCATTCCTCTCTCTCCCACTTTCTCTCTCTATTTTTCACTCTCTCTTTCTCCCCTCCCCCCTCTCTCTCTTTATCACACTCTGTCACTCTCCTCTCTCTTTTGCTTTCTCTCTCTCTCTCTTTCACTCCCTCTTTCTCCCTCTCCTTCTCACTCCCTACCCCTATCTCTGTCTCTCTCTCTGTCCTTTTCTCTCTTCCTCCTCTTTGCTACTCTTTGCATTTCTCTCTCTCTTTCTCTCCCTCACACACACACACACACACACACACACACACACACACTCCCTCTCTCTCTTTTTGCTCCCTTCTCTCCCACCCCTCTCTTCCTTCCTCTCTCTTTCTCTTCTCCCTTTCTTTCTATCTCTCTATATACATGTCTTCCCATCCCTCTACCCTCTCTCTTTCACCATCTCTTTCTCTGCATTACAACCCTCTTTTCCCTTCCTCTCCCTCTTCCTGTCTTTCTCTTTCTCCCCCTCCCTCTCTCTCTCTCTTCCCCTCTCCCCCTCTCCCTCGTTCTTTCTCTGCACACAGAACAGCCTGGGAGCTTCAGTGTTAAGGATGGCCCATTGGATAAGAGCATGACTAATTTCCCTGAATGTGATCCAACAATGGAGACACATCACACAGACAGGCTCCATACACACATTACACACATTACACACATTACACATACACATATTACACACATTACACATACACACATATACACATTACAGCTGGAGATTAACTTGTCTACCACATCGGAGTCTATGGATGGTATTCACAATATCCCTGTACAATACATTACTCAAATCATCCCTGTGCTATTATTTTCAGTGCCAAATCTGTATTAAAGGGTCTGTACCAAATTTTTATTCGAGCAATAAACCTATATTGCCCCAGTACAGGTATATTACGCTGCTACTACAGTCCAAATGGAGCCGCTGTGTACTGTCTGCCTCTGATTATGAATGATAGAATAGAGGCAAGGCAGGTTACACAAAGTAATTCAGGAGTGGAGAATAAAAACCTTCCAGTCATATGCAAAAATCAGATACGTCACCTTTAAAACCAATTCACAACTGTGACATTTGTTCAGTGACAATTTGTTTAACATATTCCAAACCGTGATTACTCAAGGGGCACTCACGAACTGGGATCTGATGGTAGAAGTGTCTGGGGAGGAGGAAGTCTAGTTTTTCTACGCTTAATAAGAATGGATCATTAGCGCTTTTTCTCATCGTCTACGGACCGGGGGCTCTTGAACGTATTTTGAAGCCGGATTTACAAAATGGTGGTGGGATACGTCAACATCTTTTTATTCTGATCCCCTTCAAACAAACGGCTTCGTATAGTCGCTATGATCACTCCCAGATGTGTCGTGAAGTGCTTTAATCTTTCATATTTCAGCCCTAGATTAGTCATTTCAAATCTGCCTCAGTTTCACACAATGCAGCAGTGTCAGTCTCTCTACTCCACTGGGTTTAAGCAAAAAGAAAAATAAAGAGAATTTTAAAAGCAGTTGGGATCTGTCCTAATTTTCAAAGTTTGGACTGGTTATGTGCACAACAGAATGACTAATGCAGAAAAGTTATAAAAGTAGTAGCAGGACTAGTAGTAGTAGTAGCAGGAGTAATCATTTTGAACTTTGACCAATTAAAGACGAGCTGTGTAACTTTACTGGCAAAAAAGAAATATATAGATAACATAATACACAGGAAAAGAACAACAAAACACCAAGATGCTCTGTGTAGCTTGTGTTAAATGCCAGGGAGAAGGGGTTGAAAAACACACATTCTTACTGTGAGCTGGCTCGCTTCTTCACAGACCTGGCTTGTGACTTGGCCTGTTACCTGCTTCTTTCTGTGCATAAGTTTAATATTGTACTAATTAATATTGTTATGATGGACATGGGATGTGGGGGTGGGTACTTAAGGAGACACGGGTTTATTTAGGTGTCGGATCATCAGTGGGTGGGGTCTGGTGGGTGTAGCTGGGGTTATACCTGTATCTTCTCCAGAGGTCCATGGGTGGGGCAGGCGGGTGCAGGGTGGGAGCAGTGTCTGATCATGTTGTGAGGCAAACTTTGGCGGTGGGAGGTTTACAGTGGAAGTCTCCAAGAGGTCGGACACGGTGATTTTTCTAGATGTTTTCACCGCCCTGTGGATCAACAGATTGGTGCAGGTGGAGAACCGGAGGAGCAAACCATACGTAAGCTCACTCTAGGGGCACTGGGAATGATTTCAGCTCTACAGGATTGTTGGAACTGAATAGTAGGTGACAGTAGGTCAGTTTGTAGACCGCTGATCTTAAGGTTGGCGCTTCGAATCCCGATCTCGACATAAACATCAGGTCTAGGTGCGATTCCACCTCCCACAGATGAATACAGTACTGTCATGGTGTCCTTGAGCAAGACACTTAACCCACCTCACCCGCAGTGTCAAGTGCACTGGTGTATGAATGTGTGTGTGTGAATGGGTGCGTGGTTTCTTGATGTAAAGTACTTTGAGTGACTTGAAGGTGGAAAAACGCTATATAAAAATCTAACTAGTGACCATAGACCATAGTATTTGAATACAAAATATTCCTTATGCGCCCTCACGTTTCAAAGATATAATTTTTTATCATAAACAAGAAAATAATAATATAATTTGAAATGGTAATACACTAAACAGATTGACAAAAAATAAATAAAAACTGGTATACAAGACAAAAAAGGTTTGGGTACCGCATAAACTTCAACCTCCCTGTGTGTACCTGTAGTCCTGTTGTGGTTTATTATGAGTCCAAACACAGTTGTTGTCACCTGTGAATTTTATGATGTGGTAAACCATATGTAAATCTGGTCTAGTTGGATTATCCTGACGTAAATACAAATGCAAGTAATTAGTGACTAAAATAGTTTATTCCAGTGGTTCTCCAACTTTTCGCATTCCACATAAAGTACTACCTCTACACAAATATTTAACTCACCAGCCAAATATCAGTGACCAAATATCAAAATCATTTTAACAAAGATGAGATAGTTTTAGACAATAGTTTAGAAGAAAAAAATGACTCTTAAATAAGGTAACATGTTAATAAGTGTTTGCTTCAAGTTGTATTTGTCTTGATTTGAGTATATTTTTGACTGATCTTAAAAAGGATTTGACAAAAGGACAAACAGTTTTTGTGTTATTTCAAGTTCAGTATCTTTTGTCTCATTTCAAGTAAGAAAAAGCTCAACTTATGTTACAGAAACTGCAGTATAATTTCCCTTTGGCTCGTGCTCTGTTTCACTAACCAGCTTCAGTCCACAGAACGTGGCCGGTGGCATGCACGGCCTGCTCCTTCCTGTGGAGGGCTGGCATTAAACCTTACCCCCTCCTCCTGTTTGTGCCCCTAAGACATCACGCCAATTATCTGCCTCTGTGGGAGCAACCTATTTGCAGAATATGGACCTAAAAAAAAGCCTGCGCTTCACCCTCTGGTCCCTGAGTGGACAGTTAGTGCGCACGTGTCAGCACGGGTGGAGGGGACCCTAGGGTGCTGTCTGAAATGGCAGAGGAAGTGCGGTGACGTTGGTGAAGGCTCCTGGTTCAGTTCACACCCCTGTGGAGAGAATCGGTCCCGCTGTGGCTCTCCACATCTCCATTTTAGGGAGATAAGAGAACATCACACTGCTCTGCAAATACAGGCCTATGTGTGTCAGCCCACACTCCATTTATACACACCGCAGACGAGATGAGAAAGTGTCCTGCCCATGGAGACATCAACAGTATTTATGGCTTTCAAAGTACAGCAACAGTCCTTTGTTACTATAGAAATTACAAAATTAAAATAAAAATAGATCAGATCTTTTAAATGGGGAGTAATCCCTACAAAATCATTATAATTACGAATAATTTACGTGAAACCCATGAACAGCACCAGAACCAGCAGCCTTCTGATTGGTGGGTGAACACTCTCCAATCAAAGGTGCACTTTGTCACTTTTCTTTCATGCTCGTCTCCACTGAAGAGTGTTCTACAATAAGACAGTAAAGGTCCTATATTATGCAAAATAACACTCTTGTACCTTTATACCATCTTATAATGTTCCTCCTCAAAAACAGACCTGGAGTTGTGTTTTGTTTCATTCACACATGTTTGAGTAACAATGTATTATTCATCTGTCTACATCCCCTAATGTAGACAGCTCAAAATCCTCTGTTCCACCTTGTGATGTCATGAAGTGCTAGTTTGACAGCTCCTTTTACCTTTAGTTCAGTAGAGATTGGCAATTCCAGGGTTGGAATGATCCAAATGAATCTAGGGAAGGTGTATGGAGTTTAAAAACACAGTGGAGCACTTCCTGGATTACCTCAACACAAGGAGGAACAGAATTTTTCAGTTTGAGAGAAGAACACGAGATAAAAATGCAGGGTTTGTGTGTTAAACATAAACAAAACACAACTCCAGGTCTGTTTTTGACGAGGAAACATTATAACATAGATCAGAAAACAGTGTAATATGGCTCCTTTAAACTCAAAGCAGGCGATGCCACCAGCAATAAGAAACAAGATTTAACGCCTGACTGTAGAACATTCCAGGCAAAGCAATAACATCTCCATGGAGGCAAGCGAGTAGCAAAAGTTGTGCACTTTTAATCCCTGCTAACTTGTTTACAGCTCTTCTGAATGTTGTCTCTAATTATTATTTTGCTGATGTTAGGTCCCTCTTGCTCAGTGATAAATATGTGTTTGGACTGTAGGGGATACAGCCTCTACACTCCTTTGGGAATAAGAGAAAAAAGGTGAAGCGAAAGATACATTCTAATAATAATGATAATAATAATAGATTTATTTTCGTGACACTTAAAGACGCTTCACACAGTTCAAGACAGACAAAACGCAAATGAAACAAACACATAAAAAGGAGATGCTGTTTTTTGAGCAGGTTTTTAGGGTTGTTTTTTTTTTAAATGGTGAGTGTTTCTGATGTGTTTGGGCAGGGAGTTCCAGGAGGTGGGAGCAGCAGCAGCAGCAGCAGCGGTGGAGAAGACCCTGTCCCCCCAGGTCTTATGTTTAGTCCTGACAGGGTGAGACAGGAGGTTGGCATCAGCTGATCAGAGAGGTTTGCGGTGGTGGAGGAGCTCAGAGAGGTAGGTGGGGGCCAGGTTATAGAGGGACGTGTGCACAATGGGACGGGGAGCCAATTATACATTAGATATTAGCATTAAAGGACATTCAGCTTAAAACATATGTCAAATATCAAATGATCGGCAGATGGTTTCATGCGATAAGTATAAATAATACTATAAGAAGCAACTCATTAACACATAACTGATAAAAAGTTAGTTTCAGCAGTATCCTATTACACAGCAATACTTGAATGTTTATGTTTTAATGAAGAATTATAATTTCCAAATGTAACAAACCATTAATAAATAAATCACTAGGGAATTGGCATCAGTATTAAATGTTCAGTCTTTGCCTTTTAGATGTTCGTCAGTCAGCTGTAATGCAGATAATTACTTTTTAATCATTTTAATAAGCAAAGAAAATCTACAGCCATGAACAATTAATTGGATTTGGTCTCTTTTTTTTTATCATATCAGGCAATAGTGGTTTTCTCGCTCAGTGGGATGTACCAGACAGCTATTAAAACAAACACAAATGTAGAAACCGGTATTAAAGAAACAGTGATGTGGGGGCATTCAGGTGAGACTAGTTGCAACCGGAGATGAATAAGGGAGTTTAGTGAATATTATCTTATTTTGCTCAAAGATTTGCACAAAAAAGCATGTATAGTTACGACAGAAGTTCAAAACAGTGACACATGGAAGGCTACATACAGTATATAGGAAGTCTGTAATCTGTAACTTTTTGGTGGAGCGTCTGCGACCTGCTTGTGTCCATGGAGATGTTATTGTGTTGCCTGAAACGTTCCACTGTATGGCATTACTCTTATCTATCTCCATGGAGACAAGCAGCCATTTTTCTGGGTAATTCAGTACAATAAAAACACAAGTTAATACAAAATAGATACGTTTAATTCCATATTGTGGGACGTTCTAGATTAACCAATGGCATCTCCATGGAAACAGTAGCTCAGTTAGTAGAGTGTTGCCGGTTTGAATCCCGCTCTTGACATAAAACATCATTGGTAGGGCGGCCTTGAAAAGATAAAGGTGGAAAAAACAGACACAGAAGGGCCAAACTGGACAGATTTGTGCATGTGTATAATCGCAGAAGAAATGAAGATACTTGGTCTGAGAAGAAGGTGATATTTTTTTCTTTTATCTTTGTGGTGAAAACGTGTCTGAACACTGCTCCACGCTGCGTGCCAGTTGTGAAAGAACAGTGGGTTTAACAAAGCAAAAGAATCCGACAGCGGGCAGGGACAATAGCAAGCTCTGACATTGACTAATTGTGTTGTGTGTGCTCAAATGTGCACAAGATTAATGAGTCCTCAGCTCAAGCAGAAGACTTTGTCAAACAGACCATGAACATGTGGTTTTAGGGCTACGCTGCTCCATTTTAACTACATTTTACATTTATTTCTGGTTTGTTTCTGCTGTTGTTGGTCTAAATGTTCAGTTTTGACTCGTGGTTTTAAACGTTGCTGGAGGGCAGGTCAGAATTCCGTGGTCGTTGCAGCTGAAGTGTCCATATATTTACAGCAAAATAACAGAGATCAGCTGGTTATAGGCCTGAGTGAAAGGCAAAAAGTTACTCAAGTAAAAGTAAATGTATTGCATGAAAAAGTTCCACACAGATTTTGATAGAGTTATTAATTTCTCAAAGTGACATTGATGAAAAACTATACATATTTTGGTCAACAGTGGCAAAACAAATCAATTTCTTAACTTTTATGATATAGTGAAATAATAAATCATAAATAAATCATATGAAAGTGAAATGGGAAAAAGAAAAGAGTACATATAAAATCGTTTTCATGCAGATGCACAGAGCGACATAGAGCAGCGCTGAGCCTAGATGGAGGCCTGTCTCGTATTTTAGTTGCATAAAACTGAAAAACTCACTTGGTTTGCGATTCCCCATGTTTAGTCCTGACTCTGGGCACCAGCAGGAAGCCAGTCCCTGAGGTGAAACTAAAACTGGAACAGTGACTGACTCAACCATAACAACTTGATTATCAGTTACTCACAGGATTTAAGCCACTAGCTGAAAATAGCATGCTGTTTTTTGGATGAATTAACGAATAAATAAATTACATAAATAACACAACTAAATATATACAAATTTAGAATATAAATAAATAAATATTTCTTTCATATCCACATACTATTATTGACCTTTGCCCCCCTCTCCCCACCTGTGATAAGGACATCTGTGAATTACTTTCCTCGGCCCATTTGGCCTACCCCTGCACAAAAAGCAATATGCCATAAAAGGTTAGTCATCTGCGTGGTTAATTATATGGTCTATGTAATGCAGAGCAATGATAAACATGGAGCTCATTATTTCAAGGTCATCAAAAGGTTAAATCTTCATGACTCCCCTTTAACTAACAGTTTACAATATATCAGCAATTTCTGTGTCAATTAGAGAATGCAATGAGGCTACTGTACTCACACACGTCCATACTTAGGTTGGCTTAATGTAAATATAATGGATTCACAAAATAATGCACATTACTGACCTTGCCAATAGAATAAGGGACAGACACAAATGGGCTAATAGTGGGAGATGTTGATGTAGTCTAAATGGCCTGTACATGAGCAGGGTTTGCATCCTAGTAACATCATATTTTTCTGTTACTCATAGACCCAGGCTATATTCTTCAGGACTGAATGGTGCATCAACATCAATATTGCTATAATAACATCCCTCCCAGCGGCCCATGTGCTTAAGTAATGCAGTTTACTGTACAAAAATGACCACTGTGCGGCGTGATGGCGCCATCTAGTGGTTACACTTAAGTCTTGCTGCTTTTTGGCGCCGTGTTAAAAAGAGGCTCGTGGCTTTTGTGGTGCGCTTCATAAGCCTCAATTAGGCACATTTAATTAGGCACATTTAAGGAGAAATAAAAAATGGAGCTAGACAAAATATGTGTCTCTAAGCCTTGGATGGAAAAATCCAACCACTGACGCTGTCTAGGCGTACACAGGATCCAGCTTCTTACATAAATTAGTGCTGGTCAGATCGTGTGACGTAGCGCAAAGGGTCAGTGCTAAAACATTAAAACATGGAAATTTAAAATCCTAAATGATTCGCCAGGTGCACAGGACAAAACAACTGCAAACTTGCGACAAACAACTAAGGTAAATCAAACATTTGTAAAGGGAAAATAATGCTGTAGGGAAAAAAAAAAAAAGAAAAAAAAAGAAAAAGGAATAACACATACAAAAACAATTAAATATAATGACGTAGATGTGATATCAAAATACACACGCCTTTTGCACTTTTAAGTTGAAGAACAACAGTAAGTAAAAGTGGTAAATAAAGGCGATCTCGCGGGGGTGATGGGGGCTCGCGGGCAGGGGCGTGTCCAGGCGTTGAGGGGGCGGGGCCTGCGGGGTCAGAGTTGATCGTGTTTTGTCTTTTGTGCTGATTCTGGAGCAGGAGGAGAGTGGAGTCCGAGCGATCAGCGGTGTCTCTTCCCTCTTCCCCGGGTCCTCTCTAAACTCCCTCCCGAACCTCTCCCCTTCTACCCTAACACCCTACCCATCCCCCGAACGCTCTCTACGGGACGCGGAAGGTAAGAGCACCGCCAAAAACGATGCGTTTGTTTAGTTTTTCGCTCTCGGTTTTGCAATGAAGGACGCGGGTAACTCATAATGCTTCAGTGCGCTCTCTAGGCCTCAGGAGCCGACTATTTCCTGGAACGCTAGCGTGCTCAATGGAAAATTACTCCAAATGAAATGAATGACCAATTTTTATCTACTTATTCTGTACGGGGGTTATATTATCTACCTCGCCCATTGAAATAGTTTATCCCCTACTTCCCCTCGCGTTTATTTGCTGTGTAATTGTGTAGTTGTTGTGATAGCTCGCATGGCGTAAATCTGGTTTGCGTGACTAGCGGTGATGCTCTTTCCACAATAGGATTTGGCTGTGTAGCTGGATGCACGAAGCTCTGTGAATAACCCTACTGATTACAAAGTTAATACATTATATCACTCTGATGTTTTTGATTAAAAAGTACGGCTTAAAGGTTAAAAAGTGAAACGTGCGTCGCTTCCCCCGCTTTTCCAGCACATAGACGGCGCCCCTCGGAAACAGTGGCTCATTGTGCTGATGCTGAATGAATGGACTCGGGCCAGTGAGTCGTGCATTACCGCAACGAGTACAGCTCTTTAATTCACGATATCTGCTAATGTTTATATGTTAACAATAGAAAAACGGGAGTCTATAAATACGCAATTGGCACTTTTTGTAAAGTAAACAGAACTAGGATAGTTACGCACAGCCATGTTGATTATTGTTTTAATTATAATCTGGGTTGTTTTTGATCTATTGCAGCTACCAGTGACCAAAGACTTATTTCGTCGGCCAGTACAGTGTCTACTATGGAATCCAGTCTGGTTGAAGGGGGACTTAATGTCACCTTAACTATCAGGCTTCTTATGCATGGGAAGGAGGTTGGAAGCATCATTGGCAAAGTATGTTTTGATTTCTCTTATAACAATTTATTTCTCTCTTGCAGCCCTTATGTTAAAATGTTTATTCCTTCTTTGCAGAAAGGAGAGTCGGTGAAGAAGATGAGAGAGGAGGTAAGAGGGTGCTTACATGCATGATGCAATCCTCCATATCAGACTGCAACTAAAGTTAACTTTAAAGTGTAATGTTCCTGTGTCATTTTGATGTAATTGTTGCACTCTTTGAGACATAAAGTGTCAGCTCATGGCATGATTTGAAATATGTATGTAGTTTAGATAAGGCTAAATTAGTTGACAATTAGTGATTAGCTTGATAAGTTGCTGCAGCCCTACTTCTATAGTATTTTTTGTGAAATCTTATTTATTACATTTGAGATTCACAGGAAAGGTTATGCTAACTTATTCCAGCCTGAAGATTATTTTATTATAGGTTCCACTGTAGTCCTGTTGTAATGGGAAATGCTGCATGTTTAGAGTTTCAATGGCATTGACTGGTGTGTTACATGATAAGAATGAGAGTAATGTGGTGTATCCTGTTTTCTCTGCAGAGTGGAGCTCGCATCAATATCTCAGAGGGCAACTGTCCCGAGAGGATCATAACACTTGCAGGGCCCACCACCTCCATCTTCAAAGCCTTCTCCATGATCATCGAGAAACTAGAGGAGGTAAGAACCAAACACCTACACCAGTGTTTCTCAAACTGTGGCACGTGGGCCCTTCCCATTGTACTATGGATCCTTTGCCACTTTAGGCTTAGTTAGATTTCCTAGATGTTTTAGCAGTACATTTGTGGTCGGCCTTTTGCAGGTTTAAATCTGGTTTATACCCAGTTAGGTATTACTTAGTCCATCTAAATATTGCAATGGAGGTTAGATTTGTCATGTATGTTTAAAAAGTATTAACATTGGAGAAAAGATTGAAATCTGAACTGAAAAAATAATACAAGAATCCCATGAGGTACTAGAGGTACAACTAAATGTTTCTATTAAAAGACTGTATATGTTTTTTTGCAGTGCATTATCTAGATAATTGCACCAAGTCAAATGTTAATTATTATCGTAATGTATTATTTGGCCTTTTTAGTTTTAGCGAGCCTACCTGGAAACCGAATATTTAAAGAGTTATTATTTTGGCTGAAAAGTCAGAGTCAAGAGTCACTCATCTGCATTGTAAAAATTGTAAAACTCCTAAAGCGATCCCAGTGACATTGCGATTTATTGTCTTTCCAGGACATAAGCAACTCTATGTCAAACAGTACGGCCACCAGCAAGCCTCCCGTCACCATGCGCCTCGTCGTGCCGGCCAGTCAGTGCGGCTCTCTCATCGGGAAAGGAGGCTGCAAGATCAAGGAGATCCGCGAGGTTTGTGCTCACTGTTATAGTATGTGGTGATGTCATCTCTACAATGGGGCAGGAGCCAGTATTCCTGTGTCAGTTACCGTATATGGGGTTTTCATGATAAACATTCAGAAGGAAAATCCACAAATTTGAACCTAAATTACCAACAATATTCACTGCCCATGTATTGTTTTAGAGATGGAGATGGTGTTGTCAAAGTGTAACAAATATAGCAAAACTGAAAAGCAGTGGAAAGTTTGTCTGCAAGCTACTTGAATTATCATTTAGTATTCTGGTACTAGAGTGTGTTAGTGTACCAGTTCTTTTCTTTGCTTTTTTAATACAGTTTTGGCAAATAAATCAAAATGAATGTAGTTTGCCAGAAATGTCACCATTTTTGCTTCCCAATCTCAGGACAATTAGATGCCATACGGTGCTACAAACGGGATGATATTACCTTTTAAATCATATAACAAATTAATGGTAGCACCTGGACAGACGATTCATTTAAATGTAGTTACGGCCCTAAATCATAATGTGGAACACTTTCTGAACACTTTGGGGTTGTTATTTGAACATTTTATTTGAGACTGGATGTCTTATGAAAGACAGAAAAAAATAACTAGACCTGCTACTGTATCTCCCTCCATAAAATCCTCATGTCTAACATTATTTGTGTGTTATTGTTGCAGTCGGCCGGAGCTCAGGTACAAGTAGCAGGGGACATGTTGCCCAACTCCACAGAGCGTGCCATCACTGTTGCAGGGACCCCACAGTCCATCATCGAGTGTGTCAAACAGATCTGTGTCGTCATGCTAGAGGTACAGACACTCACAGCATTTATTTGTTTATCTTTTAATTGCACAATGTAAAAATCTATAGGCACTAGAATAACTGTCTTGTAGTTATAAAGTAGTATTTTTGACCTTTTTTTGTCTTGAAATAATTATCCACTAACACCATTAAAAGCAGTAATATGAACTTGGAAATATTTTGAGAAAAAAATATTTTAAAGCAAAATAGTAGGGTTGAGCAATATGCGAAAAAAATCATGTTTTTGTCACATTGATTCATCATGATTTTTTTTGTCTTAGGTCGTATTCACACTAGCACTGGTTAGTACGCTTTAATCGAACTCTAGTTCTTTTGGCCACAAAGTCCGGTTCGTTTGGTCAGGTGTGAATGCGCAATCGAACTCTGATATGGTCCAAAAAAGCGAACTCTGGTCCGCCAAAATACCTAGGTCTCGGTCCGGTTGAAGTGAACTCTGGTACGGTTCGAATGCATATGTGAACGCCAAGCGGACCACAGGCCGTTCCAAAGACAGGAAGCGGATTACATGCAGAGCATTCTGGGTAAATAAAACCAAAACAAACACGGGTGCAAAGCTAGCGGAGCGGAGAAATGGCTCGTGGTCAGACGTGGAGTGAAGAGGAGGTAAAAGCCCTCATAGAAATATGGTCTGACAAAAATACATGTCAGTTACTCGTGACCACGCACAAAAACAACGAGGTTTATAAATTAATAAGTGAAAAAATGAAAGCAGTAGGATTCCCCCGCACTGTAGTGCAGTGTCGGACAAAAGTAAAAAAACTTCGTCAACAATAGATAAAAATACATAACATGTAATAGACGAGCGGCGTTTCTTCTTCATGGTTTTTTTGTCTCGTTTCCTTCCATGGTTTTTGGTACAGCGTCACCACATGTGAAGGATTAGACAAGCTTCTCAAAAGGTTTGGTTCGTTTGACAAAAAGCAGTGTGAAAGCAAACCGCTCCAGTTGAAAATGTTAATGTTTCAATTTTGGTCCCGAATCGAACCGAGTCTACTGGACTATTAGGTGTGAAAACGACCTTATTCAAAACCAATACAAATATCTTTCAATATTAACGTTTCAAACCACATGCTTTTACTGCATGACTATTAGAAATGACTGACACCCATGACTGATCTCAGTCTAGATTGCAATTTGTAATAACTCATATATATTTAAGTTGCTGGATTTATTTTCTTGCTGTTTGTGTGTTGTGACTTTTATTGTAATAAAATACTATGTTTTTGTTATTTTAGTCCCCACCCAAAGGCGTGACTATCCCATACAGACCCAAACCCTCAGGCTCTCCTGTCATCTTCGCAGGTGGTCAGGTGAGGACAGTTTTCACTTGTTTTGTTTCTAATGTGGCCTTTTGCAGACAGTGGTAGTACCTTTTTTATTTTAGAAATGCCGATTGTAGTCCAGTCCTCTCCAGGTTTTGTTCTTTAGTTGAGTAAGGGTTGTATTTGATGGATATTGAAGTGGCCTGACACGCCTGGTTAAGTGCTCTTTTCTCCTTGCAGGCTTACGCTGTCCAAGGGCAGCACGCCATTCCACAGCCTGATGTAAGTGAAGGGCCCTCTGTAAGTGATCCAATATATCTGCTCTACCGTCCTGGGGAGCCATGTCCTCCTATCTCACCACCTTTCACTTTATTTCCTTTTACCTTCTATTACCTTCTGCATTCATTCTAAAACACCACTATTGTTAATCTTCTATAATTATCTACAGCACGTGCCATTTCACTATTCTTTCCATAATCACACCACTTTAAAGGGATTTACAATATACAATGCACTAATGGTGTTAAGATGACTGTGCTCATGAGTCCTTCTGTTTGTTTGATGCTTGTCGGAACAGCTCACCAAACTTCACCAGCTGGCCATGCAGCAGAGCCCCTTTCCCATTGCACACGGCAACCAGTGCTTCCAGGGTAGGCTCACGCTCTGAGCAGAATGTGATGCAGTTTGTAATCCTGATGATCAAGTCTCATGTGAGATCTTTGTGTTGTTTCAGCTGGGATGGATGCCTCTGCACAGACGGGCTCTCATGAGCTAACCATTCCAAATGATGTATGTCATCCTCCTTTAGACTGTAGTCTTATTTAATGTGCTAAATCAAAGGCTCTTGTTTCAACATTTTTGTCATTTTCAGCTCATTGGATGCATCATTGGACGCCAAGGGGCAAAGATCAACGAGATCCGTCAGATGTCAGGGGCTCAGATCAAGATCGCCAATCCAGTGGAGGGCTCCACCGACCGCCAGGTCACCATCACGGGCTCCCACGCCAGCATCAGCCTGGCCGAGTACCTCATCAATGCCCGGTAAAACAGACAGAACCATTTGACACTTGATACTGTTCAGTGCATTTCTTCACTTCACCGTTATCATCGTGATAATGACTGTTGTGAATGTTGTGTCTGTGTTTTTATTCTAAATGTGCTCATGTTTATGTTCCTAAGGCTGTCCTCAGAAGCCACTGGACTGGCAGCCAACTGACGCGGAGGTCTCATCTGCACCTGACTCCCCCCTCTCCTTTTTACCGAAGCCCCACACTCAATTAATGCAAAAACCAAGTAAACTCACTGTTCTCTTTGCTTTGGATACATGTAATCACATCCTCCTCGCATAAGAATATGGATATTTTATTTATTTATTATTTCAAATTACTTTCCATTTAGTTTCCAGAAATTTCCTTCCTACTGTGTTCTCATATTTTGCTGTATATCTGTATGATCTTTATAATAGGTAAAGTTTTAGAAAAATCTGAAAATAATGTTTTTTATGTCAGATTTTTCTTAGAAAATGTAAAAAATGAAGAAAAAACTCACAATAACATTGATAGACTGTTCTTTCATTTAACTAAATATTTATTTTATTTAATACACAACGTCTACACAGTAAGAGTGCATTGATATTTGCCACCTATTTGGAGCTGTACTTTTGGATATGGCATTGGGGGAAGACGCCAGCAGGTGTATGATTTTTCCAGTTGAAGTTGTATGCGGGTAGAAATCTCACGTTGAAGGCAATTTAACTTGTGTTTGGTGGAGTTTTAAGGAGAAATAATTAAGCAACATTTTTGTCTCACCTCTAATCTGCAAAGTAATTGTTTTGTGTCATTCCTGTTTCCACCTTGTTTTTTATTGATCAGGACTTTTGAGTGTTGTTGTTGTATTGGATCATTTTGAGAGGGCCGCGCGTCAGCCGGAGGTCCCGAGTGAGAGGAAGCATTTTCTTTTTCAGCAATTACAAGACCACAATAATGATGAGAATAACATTGAAATGTTTGTTTTAAATAGAGAAAATATTTTTTTTAACTGCAGGGTTTGGGGAATGCTACCGGGGCAGAACTTCAACATATTGGTCTTTATAAATATATTATGCTGAGGATTAAATTAAGATAAACTAGAATGAGAAATATAGAAATAACACTAGTTTCCTGCTATCTGTTTTTGCTTGGGTCAGATTTTATTTTTTATTATTCTTTGCAGGATGAAGAAACACGTTTTTGTGCACGTTTTCAAAACTATTGTAGATCTGGGTGCAATTGAATTGTTGAAGAATTGAAATGCAGAAATAAAAAAAAATATGTGAAATGCTGAAATGGCCTTTGGTTATTATTTCAAAACAGTATAAATTAATAGATGTATTATATTTAGGAGGGCTGTGGAGTTCACTGCTGTAAGTCATGCTAATGTAATCATAGGAATATATTTGACCAGTTGCATCATGAAATGGAGTTATACAGCAATGATGTCATAGTATGGCTCTTCTAACAGGTCTATCACAAAAGATAGCAGGATCTGCGTTATCCAGGCCTATAAATGATAGAAATGATCAGATCTAAACTGGGCTTAATGAGGATTATACCAGGTCTGAGATGAGATCAAACACCGAGTTTCAACCTAGGTCCACTCATTTCTGTGAAGGTATTGAGGTTGTCAGTATCAATATCCAGGTACTACTAAACACTAAAACTAGTATTCTAATTTAATCAAGTATCAATACTGAAATAACTGGACAAAAACTGTTTTTAGAATGGCCTTGATCTTTAACAGTATAATGCCATATGGTAATGTTAAACAGAGATGTACTGACTCCATCTGAGAGAGTGGGATCTCACACAAAAACAACCAAAAAAGTGACACTCCAACACTGTGCACATGCTTAAAGTCGTTGAAAATAGTCATTTATTTCTCATCCATCTGTCGTTGAGTGACATAGCAACAGCACAAACTGCAGCTATTACAAGGCTTGTGATTTTTAAACAAACATCACACTGTTTTTTAAACCAATACATTATTTATTGTTCATAGTATTTTTGCTTTTTGATATAATTCCTATGTTACAGGTACAATGTGCAATGCCGTATAAAAACAGAACATTTCTATTCAAACCCAAAGGATACTTATACTCTTCTACTGAAACCACCACAGAGTGCTCTAGTCAGGCCTTTTGGCTAACCTCTTAAAGGGTTAAAGTGTTTTTATCAAGCTCACCCACAGGAAACATAGGGTCATCAGTGGAGCACCATATATTTAAACATCTGATACTTTTGCACCCCGATCAGACATGCATTCTGCAGGTACAGGCCTCCGTAAGTGAATTTACTGTAGTCCAAGTACCTTTAATGAACCCCAAGTTTCCTGTTTACATCAGATAAACTCTATAAAAACCTATGTGTGTTTTATTCCTAGGTAGAAGCTTACCAAGACCATCTAAATATGCATTATGACACTTGGTGTAGTTTTCATTCCCATATATATATTTAGATTTTTTTCAGTGTCAACATTTATTATTAACAAAATCAAAAATAACAGAATACTTTCAGGATTTAAAAAAGTGTAAACTCTCACAAAATATAAAACGGACACATCTGAACCGTAAATTATAAACATTTATATCATGCATTTGTTCACAGGGGCTGCATACCGTTTAGTCTTATATACTATACAAATAAAATAAAGTTACATATTTGTCATGTGGTATGGAATGAGTATTTACATTATTATTCATTAGTATTTGATGCATTAGTGGTGAAGTACTCAGGATACTTCATTGTGAGGGTTAGTGTTTTTAAAGGACTAAAGTGTAAAGTTTGTGCGTGCGTCAATGAAATGGGTTTTTTGCCAAAGTCGAGCAGCAGATTCAGTTACCATGTTTTCTGTTATGCTCTTTCAATGCCAACTCATTTGTAACTGCAGTAAATATCCATATGGAAACATCGGATGAGCATTAAAGTTCCGCTTTATCCAACTACATGGTAACAGCTCTGGCAAAACTGACCCTAGTGACGGTAAATGACACGTGACATGTGATGTTACAAGCTGCCAAATATCTATGAGGAGGAGAGAGAGGAGAGGAGAACATTTCGTTTGGCTTCTTATAGTTAGTGTTTCATAAAATCGTCGTGGCAACAGTTCAGTCCTGCACAGGTTGTTTGGTGTAACATTGTTGGTTCTTCTCTAGGGCAGCACGAGTCTCTGTTGGGGATACAGAGCTATGGGGGTCCTTATGGGGGAAGGGGGGGTCCTTATGGGGGTCCTTATGGGGGTCCGGGGGCGGTGTGGGGGGTCTGGTAGCCCTGTGGTTGGGAGGGGGAGGACCAGGCTCCGGCGCTCGGGGGACGGCTGGGCTCACCACTGCCGGACTGGTCCAACTCAGCGCTGTCGCAGTCAGAGTCGTCACATAATCTCTACATGGAAACAAGGGCAACAGGTTAAATCTTTGTTTTATTAGTTGTACTGCACCTGCTTATACTTCATTTCCATCCTTCATAAACTTTGTCCTCTCTGTACTTTACTCATTTACAATCAGTCTTTCAACATCACACTATTACTTGTCATTTTGATTGATAGATGGTTAAATTTCCACATTTTTGTATAGTGCTTTTCCACCTTCAAGGCACATTTCATATACAGCTTTTTCTACACATTGAGAACTGAGAAACCACAAGTACTGAAGATGCCTTGCTCAAAAAACTCTGCGCCCAACGTGGGGCTCGAACCCACGACCCTGAGATTAAGAGTCTCATGCTCTACCGACTGAGCTAGCCGGGCTTCTGTAGATCAGGGCTCATCACATTATATTGCTCATAAAGTTGGATTTTTTAATGTTTTCATCTAATAATTTCTGTAACATAACATATATTGATCATGTATAGAGCACCAGTAATCCAAGTGAAGCCAGTTTTACCTGATATTCTTAAGCAAACTGTCAGTGGACAACATTGTTTTTTATTTACTGTAATTTTGTATTTAAAAACCTTATCATGAAGCAACACCACTTACAGTTTAAAGGTCCTATATTACACAAAACTGATTATTGTGAGCTTTAAGTCAAGTTAAAATATATAAAATATATATAAAATATATAAATACCTCATCAAAAACATACCTGGAGTTGTGTTTTGTTTCATCCATACATGTTAGTAATGTGAGTAATCCTTTATTATTAGTCTGTCTACATCTCCAAAGCTCAAAATGCTCTGTTCCACCTTGTGATGTCATGAAGTGGTAGTTTTCAAGTTAACATCTACCTTGTAACTTTGTTTAGTAGAGACCAGGTCTGAAATAATGCAAATGATTCTAGTGAAGCTGGAGTTTAAAAACACAGTGGAGCACTTCCTGTATCACCACATGACATCACAAGGTGGAACAGAGTGTTTTCGGTTTGAGAGAAGAAAACACCATAACAACATAAATATGCAAATGAGACAAAATACAACTCCAGGTATGTTTGTGATGAGGAAACAACATTATAACTGATCAGAAAGAGCATAACATGGACTCTTTAACATTCACGCCTCATTTGAATACACCATTGGATACAGACAATTCAAGATGAGTGTGATGTCTTGCCCAAGGACACAATGTTAACATGCATTCTAGTAGCTGGGATTGCACCGCCAACTTTCAGGTCAGTAGGATAAAGCTTCCTCCATTAGAGCTGCAGCTGCCTCTATTGTTTTTCTGTGCGTTTGGTTGACTGTTTTTACCTATGAATACTTTGAGCTCACGTTGCCTTTTGCCTGTGTCAGTTCAGCATGACCAACCCCAAAACACTGACCTCATTTGAAGTCTGCCCCAGGTCCAGCACTGCTTTGGCAGTTCCCACCGCGCCCTCTCGCTCCGACAGTCCATCCGTGTTGTCGGCGGGAATCTCGGAGCCTTGGGAGAGGAGGTCATCGCTGCGGTCGTCCAGCCTGTCGTCTGTGTTGGTGCTGACCACATCCGGAGTGCCGCTGTGGGAATGGTCCGTGGTGTGACCCTCCTCCCCATCCGAAACAGACAGGTTCTCCGAGCTGAACGTGGACACGGACTGGCACTTGGTGATACTGGTGGGACGTCTGCGCGGGTTTGCAGGAGGGAAAACATTAGACACAATAGAATGATGGAGTACCTTATATGTTCTTTTATGAATGGTATTATTCTCGGTCAAATCCAAATGAAAACATGTCACAATATTCATTTCAATACAGTAGTATTTTTACCAGCTCCAGTCTCAAACATTACAAGACAATGCAATGTAAAAATGTTAGGACACAAAGCCTGGTTTTAACTAGTCTACTGCAAAAATATTTATTCCTCATTAATTATTATACTTAAAACAATATATTTTATGAATATATACTACTAGACGGGGGCAGGGGGCAGTATTCCTGTATTCATGGGTTTACACTTCTTGTTTTATGCCACATTTTGAGGACTATTAGTTTTTCCCATTCAGAATATATAGTATTTGGTTTTAAATGTTCAATCCCTACGACAATGGGCCTAATTTTTATCATTCTCGACCCACGGATTGATCTGTATCAGTATCAGTATACATACAATAATGCACTGTTTTCAAAAGCAAAGACCACAAGACAAAAGCATTTAACCAGATCATTAATTTTACGGTGACCATTATTCTGCTTTATTTATCCAACCACTTCACAACCTCACAAGCTCCAATCTCAAACACTATAGCGCTGTTTGATGTAGTAATCAGCATGTTAGGTCAAAAAGCCATTCCATTATTCTGACTAACTAAAAACAATAGATTTAATTGTATAGTATAGTATTTAACATAACCACAAAGTCCACAGCGCTAGCAGCCTCATGGAGGTTCAAGCTAAGAAAATGAGTGAAAGAATAAAGCAGTGACAAAAGGACAGCAAGTTACTCACCGTCTCCGTGGCAACTCAACCTCACTGTCAACTTCACCCTCCTCCTCTTCTGATGACACTCCACGCCTCTGTGTGAGAAAGCAGTCATCTCTGTGTGCTCTGTGCTCTGTGTTGTTAGATACTGTTAATGCTTGTACCTGTTTGCGTGTGATGGCGGCCCTGTACAGGATGGCTGAAGGGGTGAGGTGCTGACTCCCTATGCCCCCCGACGCTCCTCGTGGTATCCGCACAGAGCCAGCACCTTCCTCCTTGTCTTCTCCGTCGTGAGGTAGTCGTGGGGATCCTAGCGACCCCCGCCCCCCTCCGGCCCCCCTCCCACATGGAGAGTCGGGGCTGCTGGAGAAGGGGAAAGAGGGGTCTTCACTGGGCGTGTCACTGCGTGGAGGTGTCTCTGTCAGGTCATCCAGACCAGAAGCCCCCAGCTCTGAGCCCCCCAGCCCCGCAGAGGCGCTCAGACTGCCCCCGCGCTCCAAAGCCCCCCCAGAGCCCTCCCCTTTGCCCTGAGCGTCGGCTTCCAGCGTGGTGCTGAGCAGGTCAGGGCTGGAGGAGGACAGCTGCCTCTGCTGCTGCTCGTGGCTCAGGCCTCTCAGGGCGGCCGAGGGCTCCAGGAGCTGCTGAGAGGGGGTGGTACTGGAGGGGTCAGGCTGGGAGGAGGCATCTCGATGGGGGGACGACTGACTGGCCTTCAGCCCGGCCAGGTCTCCGCTGCTCCCTTTACCAGGCTTACGGTGCCGAGTCTTTACTCTCCTTGAGCGGTTTGGAGACGTCCTGTTCTGACATGTGGGGATTGTCACTTGCATCACAGAGGAGTCCATTTTAGGAATGATCACCTCCGATTTCAGAATGTCAGGCCTACAACATGATGGAAAAAATAGTCACAGTGGTCACTCTATTTATTCAACAGTTTTCTTAAACCATAACAATCAGCGTTGGCGTCACTGTAACGTACTTAGGCCCCATGAATAAAACTGCTGACATGGCTCACCTCTTTCCTGACGGCAGTTTCTGAGGGACGTTCCTCTTCTTGATGAGTTTGTCCATGGAGTTAGTGGAGCTCTGTCTCGAGCTGTGATGTTTGAACAAACCTGGATACTTCTTGTCCAAAGACTGTTCTCTTCTGCAAAACACACAGATTTGATCCTGTAACTACACTTTTTTTCTATAACCTCTACCCCTCAACCAGAAAATCATTAGAAACAGTAAATAGCTGGTAGAGAAAGTGCGCTGTGGTGCCATGTCAAGGACACTGCCTGCTCAGTCCTCATTATGTTGGTCTACATCATCAGAGGTATAATACTAACTGCAACATAAGCATACCCAGAGATGAATAAACAATACTACTCCAGCTCCTGCATTAGTCCTGTACTGATGGTAAATACACTTCTCCTGCATTGGAACTACAGTGTTATGCCCTTTCTTGGAAAAGACAAGTGCTTAAGCAAGCACCTTTCTTGGTAATGTTCACTCTCTTTATTGACTGATGTTGTTTTAACTTTTTGAATTTTTATTGAAATATTTTAGTGACTGTTTTACTATGGCCTGTTCAGCACTTTAGTCAACTCTGGTTGTTTTTAAATGTGCTATAGAAATAAAGTTAGACTTGACTTGCAACTCTTGGGCTACTTCACTTAATTCTACAGCAATAGCCATTTGACCCCGAGCCCCTGTACTGATGATGGTGATGATGATGATGATGATGGTGATGGTGATGATGATGATGATGATGATGTTACCTCTGCAGTTCCTTCTCTTTGAGCTCTAGCTGTAGCATGACTGCACTCAGCTCCATATACAGGTTGTTTGCTCTCTCCAGTTTCCTCTCGTAGTGCTCGCGGATGTCCAGGGCATGTCTGCAGTTAGATACTGTTATTGCAATGTGCCCTATGGGTCCAATACATCGACTGTATAAAGAAATGGACTGAGTGAGTGTGACGTCACCCATAGTGTTCAGCTCCAGGCAAATGAAGCTCATCAAGCCTAGTAGTTAAAGGGGCCAATTTGGAGCCGATTTTCACATTTAGAATTCAGACCGTGATTATCATAGCAACCAAAGAGCCAATCCGGAGCGAGGCTGTTGAAGGTAACACCCCTTCCCACCCCGCTGGTTTAGCACCAGGCAGACACTTAGCAACGCTGTCAGTCAAACCTGTTGCTAACGCTAGCAGGAGCGACCTCGGGCAAAGAAGCCGCATGATTTGTCTGTCATATCTTGATTTACAGACACTTAGCAACATAAAATTCAATAAAGTCACAGAGAGAGGGGCGACAATTTTTCAGTGTAAAGTAAATTGGAGCCGATGGAGCTGGAAGCACGCCCGTGATTACTTCCTATTTGGAACGTGGCGCCTAGCAAGTTAGCTGTGTCCATTTATATATACAGTCTATGGTCGATATGAACAGTCTTTCTATACTATACTGTGGTCTTGATTTCAGACCTGAGCTCTTCTCTTCGGCGGTTGATCAGCTCCTCGTCCAGTCGGTGAAGACAAGTGCCCTCCGATTTAATTTTCTCAAAGTGCTGCTTCACTTCTTCCCTCCATTCGGCCTGTTCAAAGCACACTTCTGTTAACATGGCCTTCTGTGCATAATCTATAGTGCCCAATGCACAGCCTGAACCCACCACAGGCTTATTTAGGCAGAGCAAATTCTAAAACAAACTGATATCGTGTCATAGTTTGGTTTAGAGATGCAACCACCTGATTTAGGAGATGTTGGGATTATTCTGTGCATTATGTTGTTTACTATGAACACATAAAACACTGTAACCATAGTGATTTTAAATGCACACGTTATATACCTGAGACTTGAAATAGGTCTCTTGAGGTGTGGACAAAACATCAGCAGATGCTATGTCCAAGTGAAGAAGGATCTGACGGAAAGAGGGTCTGTTCCTGGGTTTACAATTCCTGCAAATTTGAACAATAAACATAAATGTAACAATGGAGGGAAAACGGAATAGAATAAGATTATTTCATACTCTCGGATGAAAACATAATCAAATGTTCCTGTAATTCTGATATAGGACATTCTTGGCAAGAGCGATAACCATTGAGCTCTTATACAATATAAAATGATGATCTTACAGTACAAGCATACTCAGCATACAGATGTCCAAAAGTTGTACTATTTAACCATTTCTCCTCTTTTTGTGATCTCTTTCCAAAAACTAAATGGAATGAATTGACCCTGGGGTTGCTATAATTAAACCATTATACTGATTATACCACATAAAAGTAAACACATCGCATTTGACATTTTACATTTGTGGCCAGATTCACAGTTTTTGCTCCACAAATACTGAATGTTTTTTGTCAGGAATATGCTCCGCTCATTTGCCTTATCAATCTTATAGCTTAACATGGCTTCTTGATTGTTCAACTGACAATAATCCTGTCTTTGGGGTTGAAAAAAGAAAAGATAATCTAACTTTTCTTTATTTATACTAACAGAGAAGACATTGAACTTCATGTCAGTTTTAATTTCATGTGGACAAGGCCGGTAATCTGAAACAAAACATCATCTTTTTATAGTCAGATATATAATTTGTACTCACCAGCATTGTCTGAGTAGGATCTTAAAACCATCTGGGCAGCTTTCAGGGACAGGCAGCTGCAGACTGTTGTTTCCCACTCCCCAAATGATCGCTGAAGAGTCCACGTCTTTATAAGGAATCTCCCCTGTCAACATCTCCCATAGAACCACTCCAAACGACCTGCAAAAATGAAACCAAAAAGTGAATACAACACAGGTAATAAAGTCATGATACAAGCCAAGCAAATAAAAAGAGATATTGTTTGAGTCGTGATGATTTGACTCACCAAATGTCCACTTTTTCAGAGACTGGCTCGTTCCTTATTACTTCTGGGGCCATCCAAGCCACAGTGCCAGCAAATGACATTTTTGTACTTTTGTCGCTCAGCTCTTTCGAAGTGCCAAAATCAGAAATCTTCACCAGATCGTCGTGCGTTATCAACATGCTGCAAAAACAGACAATTTATGCTTTTTTTCTAAGACAGAGGTTTTCAAAATGTTGTAGTTCTGTCTGATGGGATGTAGTGGGATTCTAGAGGGGATAATTAAGGGGAATTAAGACCTGTTTAGTCCTGGTTTAGTCCATGTTTAATTCTGATCTGGGCTAGATTGTTCTCCCATTTGATGTAACATACCATTTTCTAAGTCCTGGTTTGTTTCAGCGCAGTTAAGTCCTGATATAGTCCTGATTTGGTCCATGTTTAATTCCAGTTAAGACTGTTTCAATATGCACTATGTAACTTTTTGTGGGGAGGTTTATTCAAGTACTGATGTTTTTCAATGCTAAAAATGCTACAAATGATCAGAAAAACCTGCTTTCTTGGATTTGGGTGTGAAGCAGTTTGGTTTTCTAGAGGTAGGGGATCCAGGAAATTTTGGATACTTTTCTAACATGCTGAAAGTAAAGTCAGACATGTGGTATTGGTTTAAAAAAAAAAAAAAAAAGACTAATCCAGGATTAACTGTGTGCATATTTATGATCTCACTTGGGTGACTTGAGGTCTCGGTGGATAATCTTGTGTAGGTGTAAGTAGTTCATTCCTCCTGCAATGCCCATGGACCAGTCCACCAGGAGGGACGGGGTGATCTTTCGTCCCGCCCGGAGCACCTCGTACAGCTGCCCTTGGGCACAGTACTCCATCAGGATACAGTAACATGGAGCCTGCGTGCACACACCCCTAAAAACAAACAAAGCTGTCACTGATAGAAATACAGATGACAAAGGATGGATTAATACAGGAAATGATGTGATATTACAATTAGAAAAGTAACATTATACATTATGAATGACTATATTAAAGGTACACCATGTCACTTTTGTTATGGGAGGGACTACTTGCATGTCCTTGAATTGTTTTTTCTATCTTCACTTACAGATATTTGTATGCACATTATCTTGACATGCATGCTTACTATGAACACAGTCACCTCTCCACAGATTTGACCAATAACTTGGCATTGTGACATTACTTGCTTGTTTCCATGACAACAGATCAACATAACAGTAAATTTACCATAGTGTGAGATTTGGGTTTAGTTACATCCCACACTGATTGCCTTGTTGACTGAATGGCCCTAGAGGCACAGTGAGGGTCCTTACTTGAATGTGATGATATTGGGGTGCTTGAGTTTGCGCAGGTGCTTGATCTCGGTCTCCTTTATGTCCCGCACTTTCTTTACAGCCACCTCTTCTCCGTGAAACTTCCCCAAAAACACAGCCCCCTGCGCCCCGCTGCCCACCCACTGCAGTTCGGAGATCTCCTCAAATGGGACCTCCCAAGACTCTGCACACACAACAACAACAAATAAATTAATTTATTTAGTAACGTTGAAGTAATCAAGCAACCTTGTCTATAGAATAAGTATTAGGAATAAGTTGTCAAACCTCAATGCATTAAAAAATGGGAGGCTAGTTTGTCAATAGTAAAACTCAAACACACTTGTTTTATGAAATGTAAATGTATTATGTAATGTATGTATGTATTACACTGAATTAGTAACACAGCAGTTAGTGTAACTTTGTAACCAGTGCAACTCTGTGTACTACTTCTTAAATATTTATGATGTGAAATTCCAAGGTCAACAATGCAACTTTATTGCAGTACTATGTTGCCAGTGCAATTCCATGTGTTTTTTTTGTTTTTTTTTCATACTTTCATTCTCCCAACATACTGAATATTTATGTGGGCTTCAAAGGTCTATGCAACTTTGTTTGTTATCTGCATTGTTGTTTGAAGGTAACATGTTTGTAGTGCACTACACACATGATGGTGTATGTGACCATGATCAGTGACCTAAGGCTTGTTTTTGGACTTGGACATTTGTAGCAGTCTAATCAAATGTACAAGGACTAGTAAAAGAAGTGTCTTATTCTGCCTGTGATCCATCAAACAGAGTCTGGCGCTAAGTGACACAGACAGAGTGGTCACTTCAGAGGAATCAACTCTGAACTGACTGAGATCAATTCTTTATAAAGCCCAGTGCTGGAGTCAGGGCTCTGTGAACTGAGGTCTCTGTGCTCCTCACACTCAGAGTGACAAGTGCACAGCCAAAGTCTACTGCCCCAAGACCAGATGGAGACAGCCTACTGTGTTCTCTGTACTGAGAGAAGTAACAAGTCACAGCAGCAGCTCTTTAACCCTGGTCCAGCTCTAGTTTAACAAAGCAAGGATCTCTTACCCTCCTGGTTGTGTTTATGCTCAGTGGAGTAGGCCTTTCCAATCATGGTCCACACAGGTTTGAGGCAGCCGAACAGTCCCTCCAAAAAGCCTCCACTTCCGGCCTGCAACCTGAAACTCTCGGACTGCCTGCGGACAGCGCCGGCCTCCGGACTGTGGCCCGCCTCTGCCCCTCCACACTGGCACGCATCATGTTCATGCAGAGTCAACACACTGTTGTCAAACTGGGGTCCATCGCTGGGGGTGGGGCTGCTGCCCCCGGGGGCGCCCTGGGCCCCAGTGTCTATAGACAGAACATTGCGCAGCACACACTGTGTGGGGGTCAGGTCCGTCTCAGGGGTGAGGGCAGGTGTGCCAGCGTCCAGTCTGCGGTAGGGCTCTGAGAGGGGTGAGCTGAAGCCTGAGAGGGAGGGGGAGGGGGCGCGGGGCTCATGAAGACAAGTCCCACTCATCAACACAGAGGTGCAGAGTGGAGCGGCGTCAGACGGAGACCACCTCAAATCAACAAGGGACCACCTGAAGTCAACCAAACATGAGATTTAGTGACAGTCATGAGAGAAGCATGATACACATACCGTATACACACAGGAAGAGGACTCACAGTTCATCTAACTGCGGCTGCTTAACTCAAGGACCATTGATGAGAATGTTCTCTTGCACTTACTCTAATGTGATGGAAATTTACATAAATTCAGTCATGACAAAATAAATAAAAGACGTTATATTCACTGTGAGGCAGTAGTTATCCGGTGCTGACGTGCAGCAAGCTGTGTCCCGCTTGTTTACTGCTCCATATGCAGTGTACATAAGTCATGTGTTTGTGAGTGTGAATGGGACAGAGCATTACCCTCTCACTACAAGGGCTTTATGAATGAGTCAGTCATTGGAGGGTGCACGGTGCACCCATCCTCACTATCACCTGTTCTTACGGCGTTTCTGCTCGTCCGTCGTGCATCAAGACGCATCAGCAGAACACGCCAAATTGCGTAACCAGGCAGTGCGTGAAGTGAGGGGAGGAAAACTGTATAAACCGAAAGCACCGTGGTACGTTCACACACACAGCAGCGTGTCCTGTACTGCACCACTGCACGGGCTGGAGCGAGAGCGGCGTGAAAACGGCCAATAAACAAGCGCGGGCCTCGCGAGCGCACCGTGCACACGCGCGCACACGCTAACGCAGGAAGATCAATCTTTAAATAACCGAGGATGTGACGATGACACTCGGCAGCATCATTGCCGACGTGAATGCGAGTCCTATGCCCGGTCCAGTCCTGTATGGTCCACTCCACTGCCGCAGCGTCTGTGCGCTGCTCGGCTCAGGCATTAACGCAAATATACATCATTATGAGACATTATGTGGTCACAAAAATCAGACTTTGTGCGGCTGATCGAGCACGCTGCTTTGATTGGTGCAGTGTGAGCGGCACCAGCGGCAGCGGTATTACACCAAACAGACACACATCACAGCCTGGTCTCTGGTCCACGCGCGGTTTACGCGGATACTAGGACAGTCCCATACCTCTCTGCCCGGGTGATGTCGCGGTGTCAAGTGCAAGGATGGGCTCCGTCCTGGTATTTGGCATGGACAGCTCGTTGTTTGTTCGTCGGCCCCTCGGTTGTCTCTCGTGTAGTAGGCCTACATCCAGCGCCCATAGATCCACGAGTTTCACGTTTCTGGGCTAGATCCCAGTGGGCAAATTGTGTTATCAATAACCGGAGCCATGCAACGTGAGGAGCGCGCTGGGTTTTGGGGGAGGGAGCTGTCTCCTTCCCAGTGCTGAATTGACGTCACGGAAATGCAAGTTCGCCTAAAGGGGGCGCTGTTGACAGACGGACACATACCACTGGTCCATGAGGTGAGGGAAGTTTAGATTTAAACTTTACAAACACAAACGTCTGTAATATCACAGTGCCGTGAATTAGGACCTAGCAACTGTACAATAATTATGTCAATATGAGTGCAAACAGCGATAGTCTGCTGTGTTTAGGAACTGGTATTTTTAGCATATTGTTGATTTATTTTTATTTTTTTTCCACAAATTTTATGTTTGATGTTTATGCCTATTCTGAAAAAAATATCTTTATATTGTCTTACTTCTGCCTGCAGTTTATTATGTTTTAGCTGCCTTCATTAGGGGATTTCCCCGGTGTGAGATCAAAATAGTAACAGTAAAACCTTATCTCTTCAATAAAGAAATGATCGACTGAATTTCTCTGCTTTTTTCACACTTTTCCACTGTTCATGCTTTATATTTTCCTTTTTATATATTTAGCGAAAGTGTATTTTATTTCTAATACCTTATTTCATGCATGCCTTTTATTTATTTTATCTTAACTAATATTTACTTTTTTGTAAACAATATTAGCCTAATCGTGTAAATGCTGCATTATACATTCATAAAGTTTGAATCAAAATCCAATTAAGTGTTGACTGTTTGTCTTTTATGGTTGTTTCGGTTCTGTTTTTGCTGTTTGTCCACCAGAGGACACTGCATAGCTCCGTGAGTCAAAAACGCGAGAGGTACTTTTTGTCCCTCTCGCTTCCTGTAGCTGCCTGCTCGGCGCGGTTCACTCCACTCAAATGTTTCATCTATACTGCGCTTATTTTTTATACTTTTAAAACTTTTTGTGCAATAAATCAACATCAAGAGACGCAGCGGGGAGAGAGAGGGGTAAGATTTATTGATTTGCGAGAAGAGACAAAGTGGCAAATTGAGAATAAAAACAAAAATCTTACAAAACTAGCCAGTAGCTGTTTAGCTTTGAGAGATGTTAGCTGATTTGTTGATATAAGAAAGTGCAGTCAGATTACCTATTATTATTATTATTATTATTATTAGTATGGCCGTTTCTCAAAAATATCATCAGATACAGTTCTTTTTATATATAAAGTATTGATATTCCCACAAATGCTAGTTCTGCATTGCATTTATTTTGGGTAGGGTTGCTTTGCTTAACTGTCATCGTATATTTTTCTCGCCTCTCCACAGATCTGACCTGCTGCAACTTGGCCTGGTGGCATCACTGGCTTAATTCCATAGAAGTTCAGGTAGCATACTGTGGAACATTGTATTTGCAGTACAGACAGAAGTGACATAGCCAGTAACAAGTGTAAAATACAAGTCTCTCTGTTATGTACATTTATTGTCTGTATTTTTCAGGGCCTGTTGCTGATCTAAAGATGTGTTCCCTAGCTTTGTTCCCTCCTCCGCTGCCCTCAGGAAACACCACTCTTTGCGAATCCAACAATGAGCTACTGTCAGGACGCAAATACGAGGAGACTGTCCAGGTCATTATATTAACTGCTTTTGTGATGTCAGATTTAAATGAGAGGATTTTTGTCAGAATCCAGAAGTGTTCTGTTGTATTAAAGGTTTCTTGCTTCTGGCTTCTTAATCTGGTTTTAAGTTGATGTTTTGCCTCTTCTATATGAAGTAACACGTTGTAATCGACATAAAAGTAAAAAAAAAAAAAAAGAAAACGACAAATACAAATTTCATTACACTTGCCTTCCTCCCTTACACAAAATAACTTTCACGTACAGATAAGTCTCTCTTTGCAATGCAGCCTTACTGATATCTGTCCTGTCTCACCAATATGTTACTTGATCTATGTACACACTTAAATTAATGTTGTTTTTTTCCCCAGGGCAATAATCTTTTGAACTTGTATTTTCCTCGGGATTCGCTGAAGCTTCACAGTCGCACAGAGAGTAGCAGTAAAGCAGCTTTCCTGGATCATTCAGAGACACTGTGGATGAGGAGCGCTTCGGCCTGGTACAAAACACAGAGCATGCACAAATTCTATATGAAATAGAAATAATAATAACAGAGTCTGTCTAATCTTTCTACAGGAGAGATGGGGGAATAACAGGGCTACTAAATGAAATATCCAATTCAGACACAGAAGGTGAACACTGCGACTACATTTTAGAGGCACAAATTACGGGAAAAAACATGAATTTTTAAGCAAGCAAATAAATAAAAACGTTGGAAACATTGAATATTTATTTATATTTGTTAAACTGTGTTCAATACTTTTTGTCTGTTTTAGTTCCCAAGTGGCTGGCCATGAGCGCCGGATGTGTTCTTGCGCTGCTCAAGCGGATCGCCTCCTTTCATGGATCCTTGTTTCCTCATGTTACAGTAATGACATTTACATTTGCAATTTTTTTTTTTTATTAAACACATAAAATATTCTATAACACATTAATAATCAGTGTTTCATCTTTGTTTTCAAAGCTGAGCAGTGAAGACATGATAACTGAATTTTCACAAGTCTTAAATTGGTATGATGGTCATCTTTTAAAATTTTCTTAAACTTAATGTTCACACTTTTTAAAATGTTTTCATAGGCCTGACTGTGTGGTGCGTGCCTTTGCCTGGCACCCGCACACTGACAAATTTGCTGTTGCTCTTCTGGACGACTCCATCAAGATTTACAATCCTAAAAGGTATAAAAAGTTTTTGTGCTCACAGATAAATAAAATAAAGATAGACATTTATGACTTAACCTCGTCTACGTTTTAGTCATAGTTGTAATTTCTACTTGGAAGAGCGCTATGTAACTGGTTTAGAGTCTGCTGTCTTTATCTACATGATAATGCTATTGCTTTGCCTAAATATTTCACAGTGTGGTATTAAACTCTCTTTTGTCCATTTAGACTTGCAGGTAGTGCCACCAGGCTAAGTTACATGTCAGATCTGTGGAGAGCAGGGTCAAAATAAATATAAAACATATTAGTTTAATGTCATATTTACGAACTTTCAGGGCAACAGGTGTAGGACCCACACCAGAAAAGTTAGATAAAGCATTTTTAATATTGCCCAGTTCTGACATGTTGTTTCGACACATAGTAATTGAAATTGAACTTACTGTGAAAATGTTAGATTTATACAAATATTACTCATATTACAAAGCCATCTATTTTGACTTGAATTATATTTGAAAGAATTTGTGTGTATACTGTCGTCAGTGCCACCACGCCCACACTGAAGCACCGACTACAGAGGAGCGTTGCCGCAGTGTCGTGGAAGCCTCTGTGTGCGTCTGCTCTGGCCGTGGCCTGTCACAGCTCTATCCTGGTGTGGCACGTGGACCCCTGCTCTTTATCTACAAGGTACCCTCCCCTGTACTTTCTCACCCAATGTGGTTTTTCAAAGATGATACCTGTACTGATTGAAATGAAATGTATTTAAGCTCCTATGCATTTGTGGTGACAATGTATTGTACACAGTCACTTCACTATGCAAGAACCTGTTATGACACGTTTTACTCTGTGGTTACTAGGGTCATAGTATAGTGCAAGATTAAATGTTTTGATCCATATTGTGACATTTGACCCGGTTACAGCCCAAAGTACTACTCAGTATTAATAAGTAGCAATGATTTGGGCATATCCATGATGGCCCATTTTAGGATCACGAGTTTCAATTACATTTTTTTTTCTCTCATCAAAAACAATATACACTGACCCATCTCCAGGCCCTCTTCTGGATGTGCTCAAGTTCTCTCCCACCCGGGTCACTCTCCTGTCACCTCCATTGTCTGGTCTCCAAGTGGATCCCTCCTGGTCTCTGCCTCGCCTATGGACACCGCCATGTTGGTAAGAGCAAACATAGTATTGTTTTACCCACCCATCACACGAGGCATACAGGTGCTGACTTTCCTTTCTGTGGCAGGTTTGGGATGTGGCTGCAGAAAGCTGTGTTCCTCTGCAGAGAGTCGGAGGAGGAGGCGTCACTTTTCTCTCCTGGTCTCCTGATGGCAGTCATGTTTTGGCTTCTACCCCTGCTGCTCTGTTTAGGTACTTTTATTGATTGGTTGGAAAACTTGGCTAATATTAAGCATCAATATTTTTGTAGTCTGTGTGTGCCTGTTTTAGATTTTTATATGTGTTAAGTGTGACATTATTGTCCACCTAGTTCCATTGACAGAAACAAAAGAAATGTGGACTTCGTTAAAGACCAGGGATCAGGGAACAGACCAAATAATATCAGTCGGTGCACCATTTTTTCCAAATAATATGATTTGAATAAGTATTTTTATTTTTAGGTCGCTTTACAAAGATAAACATCATTTGAAGGTTTTCCCATTTTTTAAAAGAGGTTACTTCCGACACAAGCCAATATTATGGCATATTGTTAAGTAATATAACAGTTTTAATTAAATAAAATTGCTCCCTTTATGTCTACATCCTGCTACACCAAAAATACTAGTGTGTATTGAAAGAAATAACTGTTTGCTTGGAGTCATTTCATTAAACATTACAGGCCTGTAGGATGATATTAAAAAGCGACAATTACTTTATTTTATTAGGGTGTGGGAGACAAGAATGTGGACTTGTGAGCGGTGGCCTTGTCTTAAGGGACGTTGCCAGGTAAGAATCTCTGCTGTTTATTTTATGTATGATTTTAGCCTTCCTCTGATGCTGTTTTTGTTTTTTTCTGTCATTTAGTCGGGATGTTGGAGTCCAGATGGAAGTCGACTTCTTTTCTCTGTTCAAGGAGAGAGTGTCATCTATGCCCTGACCTTCAGCTCCAGCCCAGGTTAATACATACACTTAAATACCGGTATTTATTTTTATGTTTATAGATGTGATTGGTCTAACTATGTTTTCACAATTCATTGCAATCAAATCAAAATTGCAATTCCTGTTGATGCAATTATCAAAAGACAAAGGCTGAAATTCATGACATTCTTGTATTTTGTTTATCAATTCATTTTTTCATATTTTCTTCTGTCAAATGTTCATTCCTCTTGATTTGTTTACTATGTGCACTCTAAACAGAATCCTACTTTTTAAATGTATGCTACAAATCTAATCACAATTTCAGTCTTTTAAAAAAATTTTTTTTATCAATAAACGTGCATCCCTAGTTCTCACCCAAGCCTAGATACATTGAAAATTTTTATAATTCCTCAGGCCTGTCTTCAAACTCTCCTGTCACTGGACCTCAGGCAGCGACTGTAGTGGCTGATCTTTCAGAGACAACTTTCAACACCCAAGATGGATGCATAGTGTAAGGTTTCTAATTCTCAACAAAAAAAAATTGATTTGCTATAAGAATGTTGTAAGAATGTATAAATGTATGCTTCATCGTATTTAGTGTTGGTGGTGAGATTCAGTGTTTAGTCTGGGACCCTAAAGGAGAAAGACTTGCAGTGCTTCTAAAAGGTACTGTGTGTTTCTTATTTTTGTCTGGCGTATTTGGTTTGTACTTCAGTATTAAAACTGCTGCTGTAACACTTGAAAACAACACTACAAACTATACATTTTTGTATTTTTTGCATAAAGTAGGCCTCAATCTACATAAAGAGTTGGTAATAATTGAGTGGTCCATATACTCAGCATTTGAACTGATTTTAACTCCAATGCTATCTGACTTTTTTAGCCTTCTCCACACCTCATGCAAATCCTTGTGCCCTCTGCTGGCATTTTGTATGCATAAAATTTGAAATTTAATTACATTTACTTGTTGTAATAATTATTTAAAATGTTATTTTCATTTAAAACCCAACTTTAACTTAGTATAGTGCAGGAAAATAAAGTTTTGTGTCTGAAAATATGTCAGAGAAATTTCATCTCTTGATGATTCCTTGTGATTGGTTTTAGGAGATCCACAGGCTGCAGACCGTCCTGCCATGATTGCAGTATTCAAGACCAGAACCAGCCCCATCTTTGAGCTTTTGCCTTGGTTTGTAATTTTGTCGACTTTTCCTTTTCTTTCCCAATCCAAGTGAGCTATATTTAATTTATAATCTCTTCCTTCTCCCTCCTTTTTTCTTTTGTAGTGGATTTGTTCAGGGGGAGCCTGGAGCTGAACCAAGGCTCATACAATTTCACCCAAATTTCCAGCATGGAGCCCTCCTCACTGTGGTTTGTCGCTTTTTTTTTTGTTTTAAATAAAATCCCCTTTCTTTTATGTATTACTAAATCATGAAGTCTTTATAAATAATTGATTAGATTTTCTTTTCTGCCACCTTAAGCACAGTTGTTTCATTATTCTTTCAGTGTTGGTCCAGTGGAAAAATCACTCATGTTCCTTTCTACTTTTTGAGCGCCGGTGTTCCCCATTTTGGCCTCAATGGAAGTCCGTCACTGCCACGCCCCCAAGAAAGACCAGCTGACTTTGCCAACCAATCACTTTTTACAGAAATGCTCTCATAAAATATTCACTGCAACAAATGTCTTATTTTGCACTGTAAATTTTCTAAATAAACCGTTACATATACTAGGTTTTGTCAATTGTTTTATTTGCCTTGTCTTCTAGGTGAGACTTAACTTATGGTTCTTTGCTGCATAAAGTTGCTCCTCTAACAATCACACAACTCTCAATTTTTTTTACATTGTTGGCAAAATACACATTTGTATAATAATATAACAAAAATAAGTTGGATTTATATTGTAATTTACATGCTTTACAAATCACTAGACAATTCAGGCAACTCAGGTGATGTGTCTTGCCTAAGGACACAACAGTATGGTTGAAGCTTGGTAGGGTGTTTAGTTAGAGATGGACAGTGTTGATATTGCACAATAAAGTCTTAAACATTTCTGGACTTTTTTCTAATACATCAAATGGCTATTTGGGCCAAAGATGCAATTTTCTGCCGTTGCTGTTATTTTGATTTCTGCTGTTGCCTCCAGCAGCAAACAAAGCAAAGCAAAGTGCTTTCTTTTTAAATGTGACTGTAATTATCACCTTCAAGTATAATTTATATAATCTAAAAATTTATTTAAGCATAATTTTTCAAATACCTTGAGTGAACTGCTATACAATGTCATAAACGATTTGCAACATGTTAATGGGAGGTATTTAGATTTTTGTTTAAAGTTTTACAAACATGACCTAAACATACCAAATAAACATACCTAAGCAACTGCTGTCAATCATGAATCAGTGCTAGTGCAGCCTCTGCAGCTCAGTGAGTGAATTCCAGAGGTTTGGACTTTTCCCATAAGGCGTTGCATATGTCCTCTATCTGCAGGTTAAGGCGCTCCATTGCCATTATAGTTCCTTTTTTTAAAGCACTAAGTGCACTCCCTTTAATATCGAGTAAATAAAAGTATGGTCCTTTGAGGCTTTAGTCAGACTTTTATTGCTCAGAACAGAAAAGTAGTGATGCACAATTTATCTGTTATAGATGTTACGTCAGTCTACAGAATTGTTGTGATAGTATTTGTTTTCATTCATCTTTGGAGATATACAGTACTTTAGATAAATGCTAGGAGGAGAGCACACTTACACCAGACGTATGGTGACTAACACACACACACACACACACACACACTCAGGCAATCACAGCTATGAAACATGAATAAATCTATAGACAAAAGCAATATGTCCCCACGCCAAATCTGTTTTATTCAAAAAATCAACATCCTGCTTAGTTGTGTTTTCCTTTTATTTCCAATTTACATCAAATAGAAGTGTAACAAAATAAAAACAAAAATACCATAATAAAATTAATTAAAAAATGTACACGCCCTCACACAAACACAGACACCCCACCCTAGTTTGCTCCAATTCCCATAACCAGATTTGGACAGCATAAGTAATGCAATTTAACATACCCCTCCCTCTTAGTTAGCAAAGTGCGCCCCCTCCTGGTCTAGAGTGGAGTGTCCGTGTAAAATGTGAGGGTAATGGAACACAGGGGAGAAGGGTTGAGGAGGGAAAATGAACTCATAGCACCTTTAGAAATGCGAAAGTGAGCAACCCAAAGCAAAGTTGGCATAGCAGCCGCCGAATTCACTATAAGGCAAATTTTTTTGGATGGAATTCACTTTGATTTTAAGCGTGAGGTAGCATTAAAAGGAATCAGGATTAAAACAGCAAAATGTCTCTAATTATTTTACAATCTAAATTTGTTTGGGAATTGGGTAAAAATGTCTTATTCTAAGCAGTTGAAACATACATCCCAATGAGACCTCACTTTCATAAAAAAGTGTTGGTGTGCATATAGACACAAATAACAATCTGGCTGCTTATAAACACGCACCTTTACAACAACAGGGTTTATCATACACATTTAAGGCTTTCTTTTGGATTTCTGCCATTTTTATGTGAGGAGCAACACAGGGAGGAAGGGAGCTGGGGTAGGACAGGCTCAGAGGCGGTGCTGCGGTCTTGTAGTGGAAAAGGGGCGTGGCTTACTTACAAAATGTACCTGTCCAGTCCTACCTCAACTCTGCCTGTTCATGATAGACAATAAATAAGTGACATCGAGTCATGTTTCTCCAATCAGTGACTCCTCCTGGTCCCTCTTCTTCCTCTGGCTCATTCCCGTCAACAGTTGCCATGGGAAACATGACTGGATCTCAGGAAGTAGGTTGACAGAGAATGGTGTTTAATGTACAGATATTGCCGGTGCCCTTCAGTGCTAACATCCAGGGAGTACAACTTGGAGAGCACTTCGTTTTGACAGAAAAAGTATCAATTTTCTTTAGAGTTTCCAGTCTTGTTTATTGTCGAAATGTGGTTTAATAGTTCATGGTGGAGCTTATCTATTTCCTGTATTTTTGTCTGGGGAGGGGCTTGTGATCTTTCACTTTACAAGAAGCAGACTGCGCCTAGATCTACTCCAAACTCCTGATCGGCTCCTCCGATGTCTCGAGGAGCAATGTCCAGAATTGGCAGACGAGAGGTCTTTGTTGTTTTGTACTCAAAGACAGTCTTGCCCCACCGGCCTGTGTGTTTCTGTAAGTAGAGACAAAAGCACAAGTTAAAACTAGGTTACAATAATAAGTGCAATACTGCTGTTATTGGTTATTGTCCCGTACCTTGCAGCCGTCCTCCAGTACGCTGTAGGTGAAGCGGCTGTTGCCCTCTGCACGGATCTCCACCTCGTTGGAGCCTCCGAGCAGCAGAGCCTTCTTCAGGTTTCCTGCGGCCTGGTCCATGTAGGCGATGCTGTTCTTGCAGTGGTACGTGACGTTCTGAGATGCTTCAGTCGACAACAGCCTCAAGAAGTTGAGCTGCACGGTGGCGAAGGGGCTGTTCTGAGCGTAGCTGAACTGTAGGAGCACAGTCATATTAGTTGCTTGATAAATATCCACTGTTACATGAATAATATTGTATTTATGTACCTGGAATCCTCCATTCATATCTCCAAACCAGATGTGCTTGCGGTCCTTGCTCTTGGCAGTCCACCAGTTCTTCTTTGGTAGACTGGCGATAGTTGGGTAGACACAGGTCTCTCCAGTCTCCATGTTGCAGAAGGCCTTGATGGCATCAGCTGTGCTGCCCAGGTTAGGGTCGATCCAGTATTCACCTGAGGATAATTGTACAATGAACCTTTCATTCTGTACAAAGCAGTTATAAACCTCTTTTTCTGATATTAGATGGCACTTTGTACAGAAAGTATCCATAAGGTAAACAGGTAACACTCACGCCCTAAGCAGCACTAGTGTATCCAGCACTCACCGCTCTTCCAATCAGGGTGGCACAGCTTCAGGTCTCTACAGGAGCGGGATGGGTTCTTCTGGGAACCATCAGGGCTGCGCAAGTTCTCGATCTGGTTGTTGAGGGACTTAAGAGTGGAGTCCACCTCGATGTCGTGCTGCCGGAGGGAGGTAGAGGCCTCATCAGCCCTCATGTACCTCAGAGGGTCAGGAGACTTCTCAGTCTGACCCAGTCCAGCAAAAGCAGACATGTCAATCCCAGGGCCAGGGGGTCCGGGAGGTCCAGGGGGGCCGGGGTTACCAGGAGGACCCTAAGAGCAGAGGAGCAGATTAGCACAAAACAAGTGTGGGTGAAATTATCTTTATAAAAGCCACAAAAATGGCTGTTGCTTACAGCAGGACCAGACTCTCCAGAGCGACCACGAGGTCCAGGGGGTCCGATGGGACCCGGCTGTCCATTAGCTCCATCTTTACCAGCAGGTCCAGTAGGTCCGGCAGGGCCCTAAGCACCAAAAGTACAGATTTATCTTATTATATATAGAGCATAGGAAAGGACAAAAGTGTTTGTTCAGGTATTTTTTGTGTGATTTGTGAAGTGATTTTGTTTTGATATTTTATCATTGATTTTAGTTACATTATATGTTGTTTCCTTGTCTCACCTTAGCTCCACTTGGTCCGGCAGGTCCAGCAGATCCAGCATCTCCAGCGGGGCCCTGTATTAAACAGATAATATTAATATTGTCTGATACATAACAGAATAAAGACAGCAGAGTGAATGTAGATATAAGCCTGAATGACTCACAGGAGGTCCAGGCAGACCCTGCAGACCAGTGAACCCACGGTGGCCCTTCTGTCCTCTCTCTCCAGCCTCTCCAGCCTCACCCTTGTCTCCACGGGGTCCTTGGGGTCCCTGCAGGATGGGTGACCATTATTAAAGCGCCATTTGTAACATTTAAAGAAATCATTGGTAATTACATGATACTTACAGCCATGCCTCTAGCTCCAGCAGGTCCAGGGGGTCCAGCAGGTCCTTGAGCTCCCTGTATGAGGATTAACAGTTAGCTTTGCCATGTTTTATTCTTTCCTCAGACTTTTAGTGTGCTACTTACAGCCTCTCCTCTGTCTCCCTGTTTGCCCAAAGGTCCCACAGGTCCTGGGGCACCGGGGGCTCCGGGGGCACCAGGAGCTCCAGCAGGTCCAGTGTTACCACGCTCTCCCTGAAGTACAGCAAAATCAATGTCAATGATAAAGATCCTAATCAATAATCCAATAATCAGAATAATGCAATAATAGTGCTTGATAACAACAGTGACACCCACCTTGACTCCTGCAGCTCCGTCTCTGCCAGGAGGCCCATCTGATCCCGGATTTCCCTAAGATTGACAAACCAACATTGAATAACTCAATTATCACAATAAGAGAGTTTGGAGATTCCTTTCCTGTATCTTGTGTATAAAGTTTATGTTTGGATAATGTGATACTACCTCTGATACTGATACTGATACTGACCTCTCTGCCAGTCTCTCCAGCAGGTCCAGTGAGTCCAGGGGGTCCGACAGGTCCAGGGGGTCCACGGTCTCCAGCACTTCCTGTGGCTCCCTGTTTACCAGGCTCACCCTGAATACAACAGCAGATATTAGTAATGCATAAGCAAAATATCAAAAGTACAATTCATTCATTCACAGCATAGAATTGTTATTGCTGCATTTGTAAAATGTGTGGTTATGACAAGTTCAAGACAAAGATTTCTTTCTCACTTTTTGCACTACCACCTACATATACAATCACTGAGAGTTACACAGTCACATTTAAGGAGGATGTGGTTTAAAACAAAAGTTTAAGCTAACATGTAGAGACTGAGACACTTACAGAGGGTCCGGGCAGACCAGGGAAGCCTCTCTCTCCACGCTGTCCTGGCAAACCCACAATACCACGAGATCCAGCCAAACCCTGGGGTCCTGCAGGTCCATCAGCTCCCTACACAGGTCAAACAATCAGTATCTTATAATTTTTACAAATGAACTAAAGCATAATTTCACAAACACTGATCAACACTTGTCATTTTTATAATAGATTTGA
Source organism: Periophthalmus magnuspinnatus (assembly GCF_009829125.3). Classification (NCBI taxonomy): domain Eukaryota; kingdom Metazoa; phylum Chordata; class Actinopteri; order Gobiiformes; family Gobiidae; genus Periophthalmus; species Periophthalmus magnuspinnatus. The sequence goes on from NC_047132.1 coordinate 6,443,387, forward strand.
TCAGGGATTTAACAAGAACTATCAGAGCCTCCTTATAACATCCAGTAAACTCTGCAGAGGATAATAATACCCCATATTGATACTACTGATACTATTTGAGACACCATAAAGGTCATATTGCTGTTATTATTTACATATCCTCTACATGTCCTCATGCAGTAATGAAGCTGCTGCTGAGTGCTAGAGGAGAATGCTGAAGTAAAGTACTGTAGTTCATGTGCTCTTTCTTTCTTTATTTATACAGGGGGACTAAGTCTAACTAACTAACTGCTGTAACTAAGATGAGCTTATTTTGCACTTACAGGGGGTCCATCCTCTCCTGCCTCTCCCTTCTCTCCCTGAGCTCCGGGTGGGCCGCGCAGACCAGCATCTCCCTGTCGCCCTGGAGGTCCAGCATCACCACGAGCACCTTTAGGTCCATCTTTACCACCAGGGCCAGGAGGCCCAACAGGTCCAGGGTTGCCCTGAAATGGAGAAGTTGAATTTAGGAACACCACTGTAGTACAACTGAGCCTGTAACTGCAAGCTTTAATAGATTGCAATCACGAATTTGATGATTTCATAATTTCAGATCAAGAGCAGAGGCCTATACATCTCTATGGGACATGTACTGTTTTTGCACGAAAACTAATTTATAATCTGCAAATGCTGAACCTTATTATTTGTTCAGGACAAAGTCTTTGGGGTTGAATAATGGCACCACTTTCTGAAACTATTGTATTGTAAATTTAAAAATAATTTTAATTTGGTTCATTTGCTATAGAAGATATTGAACTTTGTGCCAGTTTTTGTTTCATATGGATAGACCTAGTAATTAGACCCAGAGATATTAACCATAAACCAGGTCAGCAAAGTCTAACCTTTCCTTCAGCTCAGTTTCTAGGGATTCTAGGGATGTCAGATCAACACAACCTATTGTTGATTTGGCATTTTGTGTTTGTATTTATTTTAGCTAATGGATTGTTTTTAGCATAGAAGTATACAATAATAATTACACTATTTACACTACTATACAATAATAATTACAGCATTGGTGTACTTACATTAGGTCCAGGAGCTCCAACTCTGCCAGCAGCACCAGGGAAACCAGTCGCACCCTGTAAGGAAAACATTTTTAGAAATCACTGTTTTCACTTACTTTTAAATTAAGTGTACATTTTACCACATTGACTTATTTCCCAATAATCATAGTTAGCATTTTGTGTCACTTGTCACTATCTTTGCACCTTTTAAGTTGACTTAAATGCCCCCTTGCATCACTCCTTCCTGATTTTCAGCTATAACCCACTTCCACCACATCTCCACAGCCTCCACAGCCTGGCTCTAAACTATTGTCTTAGTCCTAAGGAAATATTTTCCCTAACAAAGCCCCCAACTCAATAATGATTATTTATTTAGTAAACTATTACTCTCACTCCACTCATTTGTTTGGATCTGTTTAGGACTCACTTTCTTGAAATAGTCTTTTGCAATATATATTCTGTAGTATATAGTTTGACATTTCAGAAATCTTTCAGTTTTTAATGGCATAACAGTTTCTGTCTATAATTTACAAGGTGAGTTATGAAGCTTTTGAGTCATAATCCTAAAGATTAAAGCAACAAAGACAAAGGTGTGATTTAACTAAATGAATTGTTACTTACAGGAGCGCCCTGAGCACCGCGAGCTCCTTTTGGTCCAGATACACCCGTGGGTCCCTAGAACAGTGAAATAAAAAATCACATTATCATTTAGGATTTCCTCTCTGCTGCATGCTGGATGCACAGGGGCTATAATTTATAAAGGACAAGTTTTGAACAGTTTTGAACCCATCTGAATCTGCAGTTTTGAACCCAATTATATGTTGATAACAGCAATTTTTGGCAGCTACACAATATGGTGTTATTGAATAATATCCCTGCTTCAGATGCCAATTATGACAAAATTACTTTACTCATTTTGGACAACATTGAACTTTGTGTAGGTCTGGCTTGTTGTGAGTAGACCTGTTTATTACAGTCGCAACTTGGCAATTGTGCCGTCAATGTTCAATGTTTCTGCGCAGTGCCTCAGACAAATACATAAATTTCCACTACTTACAACAGGTCCAGGAGCTCCAGAGGGTCCCTGAGGTCCAGGGGCACCAGCATCTCCCTTCTGTCCGCCCTCTCCCACCTCTCCCTTGGCTCCGGGCTGACCATCTGCACCCTGTGAGGTACAAAATACAGTTTAATACATGAAAGCAATGATAACTTTTAATCTTTTTTAACTTTGTGCATGCCCTTATTTGTATTTATTCAGTGTGTTTTTATGTTGCACTTTATCACCACAGCAAGTTCCTAGTTTGTGAACTGTGTTCACAGACGATGGCAATAAAAGTCTTCTGATTCTGATAATACTGATAATACAGTTTACTATATGAAATCAATGATAATACTGATCATATACATTACATACAACATTTTACTTACAGGAGGTCCAGCAAAGCCAGCAGGACCAGGAGGACCAACCTCACCACGATCACCCTAAAGGACATCAGCACAGTTTGAGTTTTCAGTTCACTGTATTATTCAGGTTAAGATTATGATTTCAGTGATTTTGTTTCATATTGTGATGAGAAAGTACTTACAGGGGCACCACGAGCTCCAGGAGCACCATTCGGGCCACTAGGTCCAGTCTCGCCCTGTTTACAGGAAAAGAGTTAATCCATATAAGAAAACAGGCAATGGTAAACCTTTACATGTAATATACTGTAGCAGAATCTTACCTTAGCGCCATTAGGACCAGATGGACCAGGAGGACCAATAGGACCAGTCAACCCCTGGAGAGATCACAGATTAAGGGTTTAAGATGGATGATAAAATGAGATACCGACATCACTGTGAAAATGGCCAAAGATTTGGACACTTACTCTAGAACCATCCTTTCCAGGAGCTCCCTCAGGTCCCTTTGCTCCATTGTCTCCCTGTTGAAATAGAACAGCTGTTAATCCCATGTATGATTCAAAACTCAGTTTATACTACAGGTACAGGCCTTCAGCCCGCTCCTTCCAACACATCTGTGCTTCCCAGTGTCTTACACAGTCACATTTGAACTCACTCTGTCTCCTTTAGGTCCTGGGATGCCACCAGCTCCTCTCTCTCCAGGCATGCCTTGCAGACCAGGGGGGCCTTGGGTGCCCTGAGCACCAGCTGGTCCAATAGCTCCCTGAAGAACAGGAAACATCAGTTATGTTTGACTTTCTTGGAAATTTTCCTTAGAAGAGTATCATAAAAAAATTAGATATATTAAAAATAATCCCCCTCTGACCTTGGGTCCATCAGTTCCAGGAGTTCCAGGAAGTCCACGTGGTCCCTGCAGACCCTGAGGTCCTGCTCCACCCCTTTCACCAGGGAAACCACGCTCACCCTGAGAGATATCATGAAGTCAGCGTCAGGTGCAGTCATTTAATATCAGTGTGTTTGTCAATTGTTTGAATACAATAATATATAGGACTGAATATGGTTATTGATAATGTGTCTACTTACTCTAGGTCCAACAGCACCAGGAACTCCGCCCTCTCCAGGAAGACCCTAAAAAGACCATTTAGAATTTAGACATTGCATGTTCTGTACACCTCTATGGATAGTAAAGATATTGGGAAATCATTATAAACTCACCTGGTCTCCGGGTTTCCCACTCTCTCCAGGAGCACCGGTTGGTCCGGGCAGACCCTACTCAAAAAAACAGTGAGTACTGATACTATCACAGATATATCAAAAATAATACATATCACACATATAACACAATATATTTCTGTCTCTTCCCAGGTTAGACTTGTACCTGGAAGCCAGGGGGTCCAGGCTGTCCTTGCTCTCCTCTCTCTCCAGCAGGTCCCTATAATAAGCATATCACCAGTTAATGGCAGTTGTTTGGTTTCCAATTGACAATTAACAAATAAAAAAGCTTAATGCAGTTTTCCAAAAGGCAGTTTAAAAGACTCACAGCGGGGCCAGGAGGTCCACTGGGGCCAGTCTCTCCATCTTTTCCAGCCAGACCCTGTTAGACAGAGATTTCCTTCAGTTACAAATTGAAAGTATTTATCATTTCTATAATAAAAAGAGATAGAGTAGTTTTAAAATATAAAATGTTAGTTGTACTCACTCTCAGACCAGGACGACCCACAAGACCCTTCTCACCAGGTTTTCCAGGTTCACCCTTGAAAAGAAAATGTACAATAATTACAAAGTGCAAAGTATGAGCTGTCACATTACAACTGTCTGTATGATTTATAAGTTGCTTTTGCTAAATGGATATAAATTATAGATGTCTAAAGAAGGAATGGCTGAGTAACCATCCCTAAAGGACAGAGTCTGACATAGCTCAAATCTAAATATACCTTATGGTCTTCTGTCAGAAAAAGTTACAGTTTAACCCCATATTCTCCTTAGCACTTACATTGGCTCCTTTGGGCCCAGGGAATCCCATGACTCCAGGCTGTCCACGAGCTCCCAAAGGACCAGGAGGACCAGGGCGGCCATCATCACCAGGAGCTCCCTGAAGGAAAAAGAACACTATCAGGTAATCACCTAAAATAAGGTACTGTATGAGTTTATACACTTAGAACTGACTACTGACTATCTTTATTCTTTAACCACTCTGTTTGTATATAGCCTAATGTTTGCATATTTTACCCAGAATATATTGTTTTCTAAGTAGGTTGCGCCCTGTATTTGATACATGATTATCTTACCTTACCCTGCTAAAAGCTAATAATAACTATAAAATATATTGTTATTATATATATTGTATTATTCCAAATACAGGGAGTGAACTTACAGCAGGTCCAACTTTGCCCTGAGGACCAGCATCTCCAGGACGTCCAGTGAGACCCTAAAAAAAGATATTAGTTTTAACTATATTTTCCTTCATTATAACTTAACATGAGCACAGTAGAGATGTTTGAATCCCCCACTCACTCTGGCTCCAGGGAGACCAGGCTCTCCTGTGCGGCCGGGGTCTCCGGTAGCACCCTTGGGTCCAGCTGCTCCAGCAACACCACGGTCACCAGGGGCACCCTAATCCAGTGAGACAAGGTGAGTTACTAATCATGACACAGGGACATATGATCTGAATAAAAGGTAAAGTATGATTTGTGTTAATGTGAAGTCATCACTACTTAAAGAAATTACAAGTTAAAGCTGTTGTACAGATCAGAATTATATGGTAGATCCTGACGTAATGTATAAAGTGTATAAAAGCCTATAGAGCTTGAGCTTGTGTCATCACACCTCATAGAATTTTCATTTAGCCTAATCTTCAACCAATGCAGATTTTAAGATGCTATATACTAGATTTAGTGTTCATTCAAAATTCATTCAGTCTGACTCTATAGAGTAATAAACGCAGTGGTGACGCAGCAGTTTATCAGGCTGTTCTGTGGCTTTTATATATTTTTTTGCAAATGCATCTCTTGAATCTTGAGCTCTATAGTTTTGGCCTGGTTCAGACATACAAGTGTGATTGTAAGCAATTTATTAAGGCATGAATAGAGCCATTTCCCAAAATGATTAACATTTTAGATGCATTTTGTTCAGTCTAAAAAAATGTTGTCTCCTCGGTATAGTAATATTGGCCCATGCCTTCATGTGTTTAAATCTTGAAAATAATCTATAATTTATGTCTATGAAATGCGATAAGACGGACCTTAGCACCAGCAAGACCATCCTGACCTGGGAAACCACGGTTACCAGGAGCTCCCTAAAACACAATATAGAAATTATTAATATGTTGTCAGTCATCAAATAAATATACATAAAAATACATGTAAAATCTTAATGTCTTACTCTCTCTCCTGGAGGTCCAAGGGGTCCAGCAGCACCAGGCTCTCCTCTGGCTCCTCTCTTTCCCTCTTCACCAGCGGGACCAGGGGGGCCTTGAGGACCAGCTGGGCCCTGAAAAGAACAAGATTAAGGTAAATATTGATAATAAAATAGAAAAAATAACATTTAAAATCCTAAAAGACACTTACAAGTTCTCCTTTGGGACCAGCTTCACCTTTCAATCCAGCAAGACCAGGCTCTCCCTAGAAAGAGAAGGAGCATGATCAGTTTAAAGCCATACAAGAAACTAATTATACCAAATAATTATCTGACGCTGTGGTTCTAATGTTGCTGTTACTGCTACGTCTAGTGATAATCCTTTGGCTAGATGAGGCATGAGATTGGTTTTGACCTCGTTTAGTCCTTGTTTAATCCTGATCTACTATTGGTTTTCTCCTGATTCAGTGGTTTAGATTTAGTTAGTTTTCATTTAGTTAGATTTAATAGTCCTTTAGCCTGGTTTAGTCCTAATGTAGATATGAAAAACATATAATATATAATTTCTTTCGCAGGGCTGTCACATCCTTGAACATTCACTTAATGCACTTTAACACTGAACTATAACAGTAAAAATGTTATAGCACTAACTCATATGTACATAGCATGACAAACTTACATAGTGCACATTCCCACAATATGCTAATTTGTATCTAGAGCTTACTTCATTGCAAAAACAAAAATAATGGAAGAGTTTTAGAGTGAAGGGAGGAGCTAACTACACTAAAATTAAAAGACCTATTTGTTTACAGTTTGTTGTTTGTTGGCTTGGTCTATTAAATTGCACGAAGTCTAAACTGCGTCTGAGTCATATTTTGCACAATCGTTCAGGCCCCTAATGGCCACTATTGTTTTCCTTGTTTTGGTTTAGGAGGATGGAGTTATAAATAGCAGATAGATGATGCCTAAGTCCCCATTCCTGTTCAAAGATGGATGGTCTTTCTTAACAAAAATTGCCTCTTTAACTCCCTTCTCAAACCATTTATTTTCTTTGACTAAGATCTGTACCTCACTTTCTTGAAAGGAGTGGTTAGTGGATTTGAGATGCAGATGTACAGCACACTGGTGTTCCAATATGGTCTCGCAACAATGTTGGTACATTCTCTCATGGAGTGTTTTGTTTCTCCAATATAATGCTCACTACAGTTTTCACTACACTGGATGGAGTAGATCACATTGCTTTGTTTGTGGCTCGGGGTTTTTTGGGTGAACCAGTTTCTCTCTTAAAGTGTTCGTAGGTTTGAAATAGACCAGGGTTTCATTCTGTTTGAAACTCCTCTGAAGCCTTTCAAACACACCAGCTGTGTAGTAAATAGTTAAACCTTTTCTCTTAGGTTCAGATTCTCCGTTGTCCTGCTTTTTAGCTCTCTTAGATCTATTGAATGCTCATTTTGGATCTCCACAAGCCGAGAGGGCTTACTTCACCGAACTTCTGGTTAGGTGCTAAACCACAGTTTGTTGCATGGTACTTGTACAAGTGTAATGACAAAGTTGAATCGAATCTAAGATGTTCCTTGGTGCAAAAGGTTACATATAAAGACTCACAGACTGTCCCTTTGGTCCCAGAGGTCCAGTGGCTCCCTGAGGTCCGGGTGGGCCACGAGGGCCAGGGAAACCGGGAGCTCCAGCGATACCAGGGGCACCCTTAAAAAAAAAGAAAATAACATAAAACATCAGGCAAAATTTAAAACAAAAAGAAAATATCACCAGACAAAAAGTTACTACTTACAGCAGATCCTTTAGCTCCAGGAATACCATCAGTACCAGGGTTTCCCTATAACACAAGAGGAGAAGAAATACAATGAAATTCAGATTTAGTCAAGACATTGCTGGGTTTCTGATGACATAATAATAATATTTAATAGATAGGAGCTAAAATGAACAGTGGAGATTTTAGTTATAGCTAATCCTAGAGCTCAGCCACAAACAGAAATGGTCAGGTTCAATATTTGTGAATTTACCTTCTGGATATTTCATCAGAAAGTAGAATGTAATCAATATGAGAACTAGCTCTTATTTCCATTCTTGAATTTGAAAACCACCAACAGTTGACTGGTTGTTGTTACCAGAAATAATGATAAATATGATGAGGATGACTTACAATCCCAACTTGATATATGATAAATAATCATTTCTAAAGAGGGTTTATCTGCACAGAACATGTTTAGTGATTAGTTGCGATGGTGGGTTATGCGGTGCCTGAGAATAGCTCTTGGGCACACAGTCTAGTCTCTAATCTTATTACTGAAACTGAACAGTGGACAATAATTTATATTTGGGTTTGAAGTCAAAGATAGGTGACAGCAGTAACTTACAGATGCTCCAGCAGGTCCTGGAGATCCGGGGGTGCCAGCCTCTCCTCTTGGTCCCTGTGCTCCTTCAGCTCCACGGAGACCGGTGGGGCCAGCTTCACCCTAAAAACAAAACAGACACAGTTTATAAATCATACACTTCATTATTATACCAGACTAAACCTGAATATTTAGATAAGATTTCGATTTATTGACGATTAACCTGTAAGAAGACATCATTACATGCTAATCCTGAAATGTGCCAATCACAGCATCAAAAACAAGACAGAACATTCCTATAATATGTTAACAGCTTAAATATACAAAATCTATCAATGAGATGAAAGGAAATAAAACAATCAAAGAGCTTAAGCCACAAATTCATGTTTTCTGGTCATGCTGTTGTTTGCTACAATCAAGAGCACGTTACATAAAACTAATATGTGGCTAAAATAATCTGACTATTGATATTGTGGTCTATAGTAGAATATGCTGATTTTGTGCTGTGATTTGATAAATGTGTCAAATTGGGGCTTGACACTGATTTAATTAATCAGGTCTAACATTTTTGGATATGAGCAACATCTTTCAAATCTGACAAATATCCATTAATTTAACAAACCTTAGCTCCTGGGGATCCTGGGAAACCGGGTGCTCCAGCAGGACCAACAGGGCCCTGAACACAAAAGAGTCATTGGTTAGATTCAAAAATACTGTATTACTTATGATTTATTTACGCAGATATTGTTTGATTTGGGCACTTACAGGTGGGCCAGCAGGACCAGGCAAGCCATCATTTCCACGGGCACCCTAAGATGACAAAATGTAATAAGTCTTAAGTTTAGAATTTTTCTGAAACAGGTGAATATTAAAAGAAATATTTTTAAATTGTTTTACTCACAGCAGCTCCAGCAGCTCCAGGACGTCCTCTCTCACCGGGCAGACCACGAGGGCCCTAAACAGAACACATAAACTTAACTTCAGTAAATTAACTTCACTACAGTTACTTCAGAGATAGACATAAGCTGTGTAGCCATGTTATGGTTTAATTTATTTAGAGATGTCACGAAATTAATATAAGCATTTTGGAACAGTTTATAATTAGGGCAGGGCAATTTTATCATGAAGATTTGCAATAATTGATGATTGAACCTAAGGCTGCTTTTATTATATTTGTACTGTACTATAGTTTTTAGCCTCTGCTACAGTCAGTGTTGTTCTAGGCTTTAGCGTTAGCAATTAGCCACCATTTCTATCTGCGTCCCCTCACAACTGAGAGGAAAAGCTGTAATATATCGCAGTATATCACCAGCAATATGATATGTATTCTATTTACATTTACATCTGTAGATCACTTTCAGAAAGCATTATTGTCATAAGGAGCAGGGTATTCTATTACACCGTGTGACAAAGAAACTGAAAAAATACTGTCATTATTATGCTGCTTTCAGCCCAGTTTAGTCCTGATGTAGACTTGGTTTGGCCCTTTTCCAGTTTCTGTTTAGTCCTGGTCAAGTCCAATTTTATTTCAGGGTTTAGTTCCAGTTTTGATGTAATCTTTGTGCAAGTGTTTATGCCCTGGTGTCAGTATACTCAATGTCATAAAATTACACAGTTTCTTCTCACAGTAAACATTGCACAGACATTTGACCCTGTGACACAGCTACAATGGAATTATCTTGTATGTTTTCAATAGGAAAGCATCTGTTTTATTTAATTCGATCTTACCATTGGTCCAGGGGCTCCATTCTCTCCAGCAGAACCAGTCTCTCCCTAAAATGGAAGAAACAATGACAAATGATGAGATATGATACAATACAATTTAATACTAAAAACAAAACTATACTGGTTTGAATGGTTCCTGTTTTCTACCTTGGCTCCAGCAGCACCATCTTCTCCCTTTGCTCCGTCCAAACCAGGATGTCCCTACACAAAAAATCACAATGGACTCAATAAGACTCATCATTTATCACATAAAACTAGAATAAAAATATAGAAAGAATGAGGTAATTTACTCTGTGCCCTTTAATTCCAGGAAGTCCAGGAGTTCCAGGGAATCCACGAGCTCCCTGTGAAATAAATGTTTAGGTCAATATTTCAGTCCAGCTCAAAATTTATGATAAGTGTATTTGAACATTTGGGTCCTCACCTGAGGTCCTGCAGGTCCACGCTCACCAGCCTTGCCAGGTTTTCCAGCCTCACCCTGAAAACAATCAAATCAATATGTCGATCTGTAAATTTGTGTGTGAAAAGCATTACACATCTACAAGATATGTGAAAAAGCAACTTTATTATTTATATGTTAGAACATTCATTCATATAATCAGCACATAAACCATAAATTCATTCATTTTAAAGGTGGGGTGTGTAGCTTGTGCTCTAACTGGTTTAAAGAGGTAATATAATCACAGTTGAACTTATGTTGCCAGTGTCTTAACCTTTATGTTGAGGACTAATACAAGTTTGTTTTTTCTCATTCTCAGTATAGGGACAGGCAATGTCTCATGTGAAACCTCAGATCCTATCTCAATGAGGTGCAAAGGCTGCACTAGCACTGATTAATGATTGTCTGCAAGTGCTGGGGTTCATGTAGACAGGATTCAGATCAGAGAGTCCTTATAGGCTTAAACCAAATGGAGTTCAGCATTGAAATTGGCAACCCAAATGAGAGACTCACTCGTCTGAGCATCATTCTGCTTCTGATTGGAGAATTGTCTTAAGAACCAAAACACTAAACAATAACATAATAACATGACAATCATGTCCAATGTTTTGAAATAAAGATAATCAACGTAACTATTATTTTCTGTAAAAGCAATATTTAATTTGAACATGTTTACCTTGTATCTGGGGACACATATTAACTAAATTTTAATTACAAATTCTAGGTACCGTCCCTTTAAAGCATCAGTGTTGTACTGCCCATGTTGAGGTTGACAGAGAAAACACTTACATCACTTCCTGGTTTTCCAGATGGCCCAGGTGCTCCACGGGGTCCCATTGGTCCCTGTTATTAGATCAAATAAAGAGTGAATTAATATAAGAAATATAAACCATGAGCATTCAAGGAGATGTACTGGTACTTACAGCAGGTCCGGGCTCTCCAGTCTCACCAGGGGCACCTTGGAAACCCTGAGGTCCCTGAAGATAATAACAAAACAAAAAATATTTAGTAAATTTAGTAAAAAAATATATATATATTATTTGACAGTTTGTAAGTTAGATTCTTACAGGAGCACCAGTTGGTCCAGGGGGTCCACGTGGTCCCATAGGTCCCTGTAGAAAACAACATAATGATTATTATAAAGTATTATTGCATTTTCATTTTTATTTATTTAATCATTCAGTTTATTTATCAGAACTTTTATAATGTGAATACCAGCAAATTTTTGCTCACATATATAAGATAGCTTTATTTATATAAAATTAAAATGCATGGTCTACTATAATGCAATTATTTTCTTAAGCTTCACATTTCTTGACTTACAAATTATATGTTTATTCTTTTCAACCATCTGTGAGGTGAGGAAATGCAATGCCTCAAGGGGGCAGCACTGAGAAATATTTTTAAAAATACATCCTTTTTGCCAATCAAAGTGAATATATTTATAGTGTGTTCAGACAGTTTTAAGAACGCCCTGTGGTTCTTACCATTGGTCCTTGCATCACGCCCATCTGAGCACCTCCGGCCTTCTCATCAAATCCTCCAGCCATCTGAGCACCAAAGTTCTGTAAAAGACAAAACTCAGATGAGACAAGGAACTATGGAGGCTATTTTGTGATAGATTAAACTGCACAACACTTAAACAACTAGCAAGCCTAACTCATATGTAATTTTAGGTGTCATATTGTGATGTATTGTATTAGAAATTAATTAAACATGAGGGAACGTGCAAGAGGTATATGTATGGATTATCTTATAAAAATGAAATGTAATTACATTTTGTAGAACTTTGTTCAACCTTTTTTGAGTTGTGGCACATTTGGTCTTAAATAGCTGCAGTACAACATCCTCTGAAAAGGTTCCTTAGTGCTACTGCTTGTACCAATACATGACCTGTGCTTCTGTGTTTGGGGCATTATTTGACTGTGATAGTTATGTTTATTACAACCACTTGATCTGACTAATACAATTACAGTGTGAAACATAAAAGCTGAGTAAAAATGGCTATAGTGGCACACCTGACAGTCCCCCCATGGCATTCAAGAGCATTACCACTTATGTCACAATACTATTTCAAAGAAGGTCCAATTTGGTCCTATATGATTTTTGTCCAGTATCAATCACCTACTAGTATCTATTTCAATACTCGTCTTATTATCAATTAGTATCTGGGTGTTGATCTTTTGACAATTCGTACAACCACATACTGTTTTGAGTCTATATAATAAGTGCTACAGAGGGTCCTGATCCTATTTTTACTCCTGTGCTCAGCCTCACCCCTCCAAGTCCTGGTGGTCCGGGTGGTCCGGGGGGGCCAGCGGGGCCGGGGTCTCCTGGGGTGCCAGGCTCTCCATCTCTTCCTCGGGGTCCGGGAATTCCCTGAGACCAAAAAGGAAGAGACAGACTGTATTAGGATCATCAATATCACTGGAGCTAGTGTTGATTCACATTATAAATTGAAATAAATGGTAAATTGTTGAGCTAATTTTTTTATTTACCTGATCACCTTTTGGTCCACGTTCGCCTCTTGATCCTTGTTCACCTAATGGGCCCTGAAAGTTATATTAGGTTTAATTTAAATGATTCATTTCAAATCAAGTATTGCTAATGTCATTAAATAAATACAAATCATTATTATGTCTTCTTACCTGAGGGCCTGGTGGTCCTCTTGGTCCTATAACCTATAAAAATAAAAATAAAAACCCTAAATACTTTCTTGTTTTGATATTGGGGATAAGCGATCACACTGTGTAATATGAATGTGAATTGGCAGGGCAGGCTTAACCTCTGCTTTGGCAGACATTGTTATTTTGACATGTGCTTTTGTGAGACAGGTGCTGAGCAGATCTAAGAGGATTTAACCTGGTTCATTATGTTGAAGGAATGTTGAATGTCCCCCTAATGAGATATCAAATTAAAGGCCTATCATACTTAATTAACTTCCTAATACAAGATGAGGGTCAAAACATTGCACCAGGACATAAAGTTGGGAATGCAATGTCCTATTATGCAGCAGTGAAGTGTAGACATAAATAAAGCAGATACAACTTGGAAAGAGGTACAATTTTTTTCCTTTTGTCTTATTATTGTAGGTATGATTTGTGAACTTTTGACTGATGACTACTTACATCTAAGATGTCTCCTGGTTCACCCTTTTGGCCCTTCAAAAAAAAAAACAAACACACACACACACATAAATGAATTGCTATAGTGTATCATTATGACTGACACCTGAGTACTTATGTGTAAGGTAACAACCTACCTTAGCAATAAGTGTTGCAGTTACTGCAGGTAGATGACAAAAAAGAAAAAATAAATAAATTAAACATGTAAATGATATTTGTAGTTAAGTAGTAGACAATGCTTACAAAACCTTTCACCACATCAAATAGAGCCCACATACAATATTTCAGTGGTGACATGTAATTGAAAAGGTTTATGTCAAGCAACCCAGCAATGCAGTTTAGTAAATAAAAACAAAAACAGTATGTATTTTTGGATGAAGTCTCTATGTATTCCCAATCCCTGCAATGCACCAAGCCTATATAGAATACGTAATGCTGGAAGCGTTGCAGTTGCAGACCTGTCTCATTCAAATTCATTCATTCATAAATATAACAACACACATAAGTGCAAACATTGTGTAGATCGCAGCTTGTTAAATTGAGTAAAAGCTTTTGTATTAGTTTGAATGGGGACCAGTGAACGCATCGCATGGGCTACTTCCATTGTAATGAAATGCACTTCCACTGATGGTGCTCTGGTAGCCATCCAAACCACACACCCAAATAGAAAGCATTACAACTTGGCAAAGAGTGCTGTATAAAAATGTGACATAATACAAACGAAATGGTCACTCTGCACATTTCATGCCATTTGATGTTTTCTTTTGAGTTTAAAGCGTCAGTAATTTATTTATAGGTTTGTGAATAAATAAATTACAACCAATGGGTGTAGTTGCATCAGCAGGGCAGATGGGGCAGCACTCTCCAGGCGGGATGATAGGGTTGGCGCACTCTTTGACGTCTTCACAGATAATCTCATCGCAAAGCACCGCTCCGCTGTCGCACACGCAAATGCGACACGGCTCCGGCTTCCACACATCTTTATCATTGTACTGCTGTCCGTCCTGAATGCAGCCAAATGGCAACTCTGCACCGACCAGCAGAGGGAGCAAGAGAGGCACAGAGGGAGGCAGAATAATAGCAGAGCATGTTAAAATATGTGCAAAGGGTGGGGGTAGTGGGGGGTATTTAGGGCCAATTATGAAGAGGAGATGAGAGAAGCACAAAATGGGGTCAGAGGGCAGGTGGGGAGGGGTTAAAGCAAAAAGGGAGGAGCCACTAAGAAGGTGGTCAAGATATGTAAGAATTTAGGTTTGAGGTTAAATCCTGTTTTAAATGAACATATCAAGAAAGCAGCATTAAACAGCAGTTAATGTAAACAAAATATGAAGCAGGACACTCAAAGCAAAGCAAGCCAAAATGCGCATCCAAATTATCCAATCATAGCTTTAAACGTACACTTGTATACAGAATATTTTTTTTAATGGATAAATATTAGGTTAAGAACAGTTAGCGTCTGTTTCTTGTGCTGTGGGCAGTTATTCCATGTCTTGCCTGAGTAAATGTTACCCTGTGCTGAGTATGAATGAAGCCCTCTCATCCAGATACTGTGCCCAATTGACAAGCTGCTGCCTTAAGTAAACATGGGGTCCTTCGAAAATTCTCTATCTGGAAGTCAGGCTGGTGTGAAGTGCCAGTTCAAACACACCAGGGAATTAATGAGACTGGCTGATTTGTTTAATGTATGGACTGTTACTAATACCTTCCTCTATCAGCTACAATATGCATGTTTTACTCATATTTTAATCCTAACTTAGTCCTGCTTCTAGTACTTAAAAGTGTTTTTGTGATAGCGTATTTTTGATTCATTTCTGTTTTTGTTGAGTGCATTGCAACAGTGACATTTCCCCACTGTGCTCCAAGTAAAGGTTGTTTTATTCTATGTGCTTATTGTTAATTGGATCCCCCATAGACCAAATAAATCCCAGTACACAGGTCTATGTACTTTTATGACCACAAGCCAGGTGCTCTGATTTAGGAGTAAATGTAAGGCAGGTATTGTTGTCCGTGCTGCTATAATAAGGCGTTCATCTGTTGACCCCCTGCTGAGTGAGTCTTGTGTCTCTGCTCCCTGTGAGCCTGTAGGACTTGAGGTCAAGCCTGGCCTGACCTCATCACTTCACATCAGCTGCAGTCACACCCAAAGAGAGCCAATTTCACTGCTCCAAACTGTAACAATAAACTCACTGTTCACGGTGAAGATCACTTCCTACAATCTGTGCTTAACTATTTCCGAAAAGATTAGGGTTAAGAATTTTGACCAGATGACCGATGATTGATAAGGCTAAATAAGGTGAATATAGACTGTTGTTCACCTCCTCAGTGCTCTGATATCCTCACCTTTCCAAGGAAAATTATAATAATATAATACTCCACTTAGATTTTATTTTATTTTTACTCTCATTGTCCTTGAAATCGCTATTCCTGCTATATGACCAGATAAAACTACTATAGAGTGCACATAGGACACCTGTGGCATATATGTAATGAGGTTGTTTAGATTTGGAGACAAACAGATTTTATAATGCGAATAGCTTAAAATGTCTGGAAAAATCCTATTACAGCTGTCAATCTGCAGCAACAGGTGGCTATTAGACTACGCTGTGCTCACAGTTTTCATGATTTAAGCGTTGAGCTTTGTCCTGATGTAGCCTTGGTTTGGTCCTGTTCTACTCTCGGTTTAGTACTAATCTTATCTAGTTTTAGTCCCAGTTTAGTTTCGCAAGTTCGGACCCCCCCTTAAACTTCGCCATCACAATAAGGACAGAGAAAGCAACATAAAAAAATGCGACACATATGACAATGAAAAACATGTGACAGTCCAAAAACATGAAATCAAGAATAAAATCAGACTTACGATCGACATCTTGACATCTCACCACAGATAGTAAAAAGACTTGGGATGCTACAAGTAGCAGGAGAGTCCGTGAATCCACAAAGCCAAACATGTCTAAATATTAGACATGCAATAGCTCAGGGTAAGAATCGGAGGGGAGCTGAGCCCAGGTGATAGTCAGTCAGTGGAGTATGGTGGGCGATCCAGAGACTTAAGGGACCATGGACCGACCTCCCAAACCTAAGACGAATCCAAAAAGAAAAGGGGCCCCGGCTGGCACTCTGCACCCACCGCGTCAGGGCAAGCACCGCGGTTTTATGTCCACTGTGCCTTCTATGGATCTTGGTATATTCAGAGATGCCAGTCCTTCCCCCTGACCCCCTGTGAGGCTGAAACCTGATGCCCTCCCCTCCCCTTCGTCCAGCAGCAGCATCACTCTCCCAGGCACTTTTTTAGGTTCCTCCTCTGACCTGCGTGGCCTGGGCTGCCCATTGGATGCACCTTCACTTTTACATTAGAATGACTACTGCCTCCAGGGACATACTGGGCCTCAACACAGATACAAGCAAACATGACAGTCAGATATATGGTAACAATAACAATATCAACTCATATGTTAGCGTCAGTGTGGTTTTAGCTATCATTTCAGAGCGATACATAATCAGCAATGTTGACATACCAATTAACAATTCAAAACACAATATTCCATCACTTGAAAGGTCAAAATTCCCCCAAAATATTGACTATTCATGTATTTCAGACTTACTGATAACTATTATTGTATATTATATTTTATGTTTCTTTCAGTTTTATGTATATGGATGTTACACCAACTGGGTTCCTTTCATTGTAATGTGAATTAAGCGAGATATAAAAAAACCTTTTCTTCTATTGGTAAAACAGCTTTATACTGACCTGTCACATTCCTGCCAAGGTTTTTAGCATAGTATTAGGCCCACACTTGAGAACAAAGAGATTAAACAATGTTAAAAGAACTCAAATATAAAACAATTGGGGGATTTTAGTGTTCTTCACAGCTTATCGTACCATACTTGAACACTGATAATTAGCTGAACTTTTGATGGCTGGTCATTCTGTTTAAAAGCCCTTAAATTAACAATGTGTTTGAACAAAAGCAACTGACACATACTGGAGAAAAACACTTAAACCAAAGAACCAGTGGGATAGCTCATCACGTAGGAAGTGGGTTTTGTCAGTGCAGTACAGTCAGTTGTATGATATGATTAACTTGCATGCACATGGTGGGTTGTATCATTACTTCAAAATAAAGGTAGCACACCAAATAAATATTTAAGAATGAAAAAGTATGTGGCAAAAATACTGAAGTAAATATTTGGTCCTAAATCCTGAGGGTGTTTTTCTACCTTGGCCCTGGTTTGAGTCCAGTTTAGAGACTTGGGTTGGTCCTGTAATGGGACTGATAAATATTTTTAAGGATAAATATTTTTTTCAATCATGCAAAAATATTTTGATCAAATTTGTGATTTTTACAAAAATGAAAAGTTACATTTCTGACACATTTGTGGGCTTTGCTGTGGATATTCAACTTTTAATATTGGCAAATACTGGCCACAACAGTAAGACAAATATTGGATACCAGTTTCAGCTAGTCTCTATTCAACATGTTTATCTGCCTCTAGACATACTAGACAAACTATGTAACCAATGTCATGTAAGAGTTGGTCATTTGCAATGATATTCAAGTAGAATACGTTGAAAAAATAATGAATGAATTAATTATTATCTCTAATATGATATCTATATATTTTTATACAGTGCATTTTCTTAAGTAATTGTATTTCTTTGCCACCCACGTGTTGTCATCTCAGTGTGCATTAACTGTACCTGGGCTAAGGGATAATTAAACACGTGATGACTCTTGTACCTCTTTAGCAGATCAAGGCCCAGGTGACTATGGCTGAAAGGGGGTCTTTGTCATTCGCTGAGGCAAAGTAATTCCAGGGTCATGACCTTTTCCCGAGCCCCCCTCATTCCACATACAGAACTCAACCATTCCAGACGCTATCTTAACTTTTGGCCTTTGCTGTAGAGTTCATTAACCTATCTAGACGCAAATTAGCAAGTAACACCTGTGATGTCTTCAGATGTAAGTGTAATATCTGTAATATTATTTACATGATCTGAATTTACAATATCCATCTTGATTGTAATAGATCCAAAGGGGGAACTTTCAAAGAGTTTTAAAGTAAAAATATACCAGTGGGGTAAAGAAATTGCAGGTAAGTAGTAGTACTAGTAGTACCACTGCTACGACTATTAGTAACTATAGTAAAACTAATAATGCAGTGTATTTATATAGGAAATGTATATATCACCCAAAGTGCTATAAATAGCTTTTTTCATTCACTCAGTGGTGGTCAGCTACTGTAGCCACAGCTGCCCTGAGGAAGAATGATGGATGTGATGCTGCCAATCTGCACCATCGGCCACCTCTAACAAGCACCAATCACAATCACCAGATTCACCAGAAGTGTCTTGCCTAAGGACACAACAACAGTGTACATTATAGAGCCCCTTCCACCTGACTGTGCACTGGTGTTCCCAGCTCTCTCCCGTCCAAGTATTAGGAAACCAATTAAAAAGTCTATTTAAAAGATTATCTAAAATCTGAACTCTGCACAAAGTAAGACAAACTCCTGTGATTTTATTTCACTTTTTTACAGTGTGAATAGGCCTAATTTGAGCCCTATTGTTCATAATGTAGTAAAGAGCCAAAGTGGAATTAGCAACATCATTAGGATTTAGCTCACCTCAACAAACAGTGGTGTTTAGACGCCGCTAAGAAAAACATTTGAGGAATTTAAACAGCCAGCTGTATCAATAATGTTTGTGTGCACCGCTCGGACAATAGAGCTGTAGACACCGGTGCAGTTTGCTGAGTCAGGACAAGTCATTGTAGCATGTCAAGTTTGAGGACAATACTAAACAGTTACAGTGTTATGGTCTGTGAAAGAATAAAAAACACTAAATGGTCTATGGCCCCAGGGATCTCCAACCTGCAGCTCTGCAGGTACAAGGAACTCTCCATCCCCTCTCAGAACAGCTCCTCAGTGGCTTTCTGAAATCAACACTTGACTTGGCAAAATAACTTGATTGTACTTTTTTCATGCTTGTCAAGGATGTAACTTTTTGGTGGAGGGTGCCCATAATTGCTTGGAATGTTCCAGAGTGTGGCATTAAACTTATCTTCCCTGCATTTATTCACTTACCTGGGCTTTACTGGTCAAAAATAAAATACATTGAAAGACAAGCATTTTTAGTGTAAGTGGGCCCGCTTCTCCACAGACAACAATATTATCTCTATGGAGACTGTCAAGGGATGGATCTTCCACCCAAAAAGTGACATGGTGAAGCTTTAAATGTATTCACAAGCTCGGAAATGGGACAAAAATAAGTCATGTCAGAAAAAAACTATTTTGTTTGGAGACTTTGGTTTAGACAATAGGCTCAACTTTGAAGTGCCTTTGATTCCTAAGTTTAATTAATAATTTAATCTGATTAGCTGCCAATTAAAACAAGGCTAGAAATGTGCATAGTTAGTACTTTAAAATACAGCTCTATACAAAAAGTAACACACTGTGCCTCTGTTCAACTAATTAATGTTATCACCATTTGACATTTCTCTGTTGACTTTAATAACCTTTTGTCTATTCTGCCTCAATATGACCAACAGATTTATATATAGTTTTTATGGCCTCATTTTGCACTAAGAATCCAGTGTTCAGTGGGTACATGTCCTCTTTCTCGGGCCCTCTGACTGTATATTACCTGCTGCTAGCGTCTCCTGCCTCACACAATAGGGCTCTGTGTGTGCGGCCGCGGAATGCTGTGAGATGGCAGGGCAGTGGGATAGCCGGTGCAGCGGAGGGGGTCGAAGGAGAGAGAGAAGGGGGAGACGTGGGTGTGTGAGGGGATGAGAGGGTAGTGACGGGACCAGGCTGGGCTCCAGGGGTCTACAGGGTGGATAGGTCCCGGTACACTGACCCAGGTGAGGGCTGCCTCTGGTCTGCCATGGAGCAGTGAGGAGAGACAAGTCTAAGGGTGCGTTCAAACTTGTCCCGTTTGGTCCTGGTTTGGGCCTAGTTTAGTCATGAAGTAGACTTGGTTTGGTCCTGTTCTAGTCTAGTCCTGTTTTAGTCCTGGCCTGGTCAAGTTTTGAATTTATTCATAGTTTAGTCCTAATGGTCTATGTGAAGGTGTGAACACACTCTAAGAGAGAGCAGTGAACAGCCAATGCAGTACAGTGAGGATGCTACGACTGACAAGCTAGTATCTGCAATCTGCCTTGTGGAAAGATTAGGTAAAGGTCCACTACTTAACCTGCTTGTCTCCATGACAATTTTGTTTGTCTGGAATGTTCCACAATATGGCTTACTTACTGTAATGCCTTTTTAGTGTGAACAGGATGATCTCTCCACAGATCAGACCTGTAACTTGGCCTAGTGCCGTGATGTTCTTGTATACATGGAAATAAGCAACATTTCAGACAAAACCAGTGCACCTTGAATGTACCACTGGATTCTTTTGTCTCTATTTTCTAAACTCGGGCTGGTTCATGTAGCCATGACGTTATTCAAAACTGGTCTGAATGTTAAGCCATGACTATAACTGGCCAAAACCTTTCTGATTGAAGCAGCGCCACAAACTTACTTTACTTTTGTGTTTCATAGAAAAACAAAAATTATGTACTAAAAACCAAAATGAGGAACAGCTCACAGTGACTCCTCTCATGTATATGTAATGGTTTAAAGGTAAAAAAAAAAAAAAAAAAAAGGTGGACAAGAGCTTTCATTATGGGACATGCTCTGACTTACATTTCAGTGTGACCCAATTACATGTCCTCTCCAGCAGTGCCCTCCTGGACCAGAATCCTCCTTCCATACCTGGAAAAAAAAAACATTTTAAGCTTTATTAGGCCTTTATCCAAATTACGGGTTACACTTTTTCAATTTTTTATAATCAATCAATTTTTAAGGTGAATAAAAAGACTCACGTTCTTTCACTATGGGACATTTGGTGCACACCTGTGTTGTATTATTGTTTTTTATTGTTGATATAGACCTGCCCTAGTTCTGGTTTCATCTAGTCCTGGTCTAGTCTAGGTCTATGTTTTCCACAGTATGGCATTAACATCTCTATTTTGGCGGAAACAAGCGTATGGTGCCACTAGTTACATGTCAGATCTGTGGAGATGGGGCCGTGCGCGGAGTAAGAATGCATGTTTTCAAGGTATTTTTCAACAATAAAATATACTGTGGAGCAATACAGGTAAAGCGATAATATCTCCATGGAGACAAACAGGTGAAGGACTCCTCACAAGAAAAGTTACAGTAGTATTGACAGACATAATCATGTCTAATCATTTTTCAAATCAAACTATGGTAGAGGGAGCATACAAAATGAGGCTGCACAATATTACAGCAGATTATACAAGTGTTAATTAACTCATCTAAACCAGTGTTTGGCCAATGCAATAACTCTCTGTGATATTACCAATAAAAACATGTACAACTTTAGACACAAGTGTTATAGATTAGCATCATTCTCTCTAACACACTTTTAAGATGCTTGTGTTGAAGACCCGGGCCTCTCCCCACACCTCAAGATTAGTGGGGCCAAATCAAAGCTCCGTCTGGGTATGCTTCTTTTCCTGTGCTAGCTAAGGGGAAGAGGTTAAGTTTGTGCAGGCCCGGCGAGTGTGGTGAGGGGGGCTTTCTCACACAAGACGGAGGATGAAGGGACAAAGGTGGCATTCATTGGCCCAGGAATGGAAAACATTTTCTCCTGAAAACAGAGAAGCTACAAGCGGCAGAGGTAGCACAAGAAGGCCATGGGTGAGCACTGAGCAGTAGCACCCATTTAGAGGAGTCCTGTAGAAATTACAGGGGGGACCACCACTGGCTTAGGTCCTGCTAGGGCTGTGCAATGAATCCAAGTAATCTATATAAGCTCGACTATGAACCAACAAAATATGATTAAGATCAGGTTTTTTTTCATAATAGTACAACAACTATGTCCTGTTTAATGAGAGTGACTATATGAACCTATTTGATGGGACAGTCATGAGAGTTTTAGGCTTGTCTCCAGTGCCAACAAAGATCTCTAGGTCAGTGGTTCTCATCCTCCTATAATAACACAGCTTGGCATTTGCAACTCCCAGACCCAAAGCAATAATAAAGTAGCCTTAAGTCTAATTAAAGTTTGATCCTATCAGGGCATATACCTAGATAAATGACTATGGTAGGCCAACAAATCCACTTTTACTATAGCATTTGAAGGGTTATTTTAGGATTATGGCACAGGCTACATTTTCAGTTTTCCGCCATAATCTGACCCCCTGAAATCCTCTGAATCCTTGCAGAGGGTTTCAGAACCACTGCTCCAGACAGAAATAGACCTTTGTGCAAACTCTGATCAGATTTATCACTGTCCACACTGAATTCATTTACTATGTTGTTGTTTGTATGACCATCCCAAACTTTGAACCACGTTTTCTCCTCATCATATTAATTAGATACATAAATCTGGTCAGACACTGATCACCCTGTTTTTCACAGAAGAAAGGTGAAGTTTAAGATATCCCCTTCAATCCCATTTGTCTCCCGAAGAAAACACAAATAAAGTTTAATCAAATTCAAAACGGAACTGGGGCTAACATGAGATACCTTCAAAGACAGGAAGCACCGTGGGCCACTTGAGAGCGGCCCAGAACACAACGGGACACCTCTGAGGCCTTTGAGGCTCTAGTTCTGATTCAGGAATGCTGCCAAAAGTCTAGAAGAGAGGCGAAGTCTCAGACACATGACTGTGAGAGTCCTCCCGACACAACAAGTGCCAGACACACTCACTGATGCACTGACCCGAGGAGCGGGGCCCTGGAGCCACTGCGCCACCCACAGGAAAGAGCAGGAAAAACATGTGTGCGTCCAGTGCGCATGCGGCACAGCGGCCACACGGGGTCGCCATTGGAAAAGGAGAGGGCCCCAAAACACTGAAGGGCCATGTGAGACATCTGAGAAGCTATTAGAGCACCTGACTCCTCACTGAAGGCCAGCCCATACCTAAAAATATTTAGACTTTATGGCATTATTTATAAGCTCACAGTGTTTGCAGACGACTGCGCTGATGAAGACAGGGAACCTTACACTTAACGATTCATGCAACAAATTTGACAACTTGGCAACACCTGAGCAGCATGTTGGTGAAATATTTCTGCTATTTTTATTTAATTCCACTTTTGAAACATTTATTTTGCTTCGGTGCATCGTATTTTTACATTTGCTCTGTGAATTCAACACATTGTCAAGAGCAGCATTTAAATGTGGTCTCCTCATATGTGGGGATTATAAAGTGTAATTATGTTGGTCTGTATTGAATTATCTTACTACCAGCTTGACTAATAGTGTTTCTGTACTGCACATAACAGTGAGCAAAGAGAAACCCTTTATGTTTCATTTTTAAGTTGAGTGAATGTGTTGTGGTATATGGTAACAACACTAATAGTTTATTTTTTATGTTTTTGTGAGGGTCATTTATAATTATATTACATACATTTATTTTTTTTCATGGGAGCACTTTGTAGGGTCCAGCCCTGTTAATTGTTTTGGCTAGAAAGTTCCACAGTATTGCATTACACAGAGCTATGGAGAGAAGAAGGTCAAAGTACAGGTCAAATCTGTGGAGAAGCGAGCCAGCTCATAGTGAGAATGCATGTTTCTCAAGATATTTTTAAACAATAAAAACACCTGTTCAAATGCACGATAGATTTACTAGGTTTAATGCCATACAGTGGAACATTCCATACGGAGCAGTTACATCCCCAGAGATGAGCAGGCTGCAGACCTGCAGACTCCCTCCATCACAAATGTTACATAGCCCGTTATATGTAACATTATATATATATATATATATATATATATATATATATATATATATATATAGTGCATTATGCAACTTGACAAGTTTGTCTTTGTTGTTTGTTTTGCCTGGAAGGTTCCTCAGTTAAATATATAGTGCTGGCAGTGGTGGAATGTAATAAATTAAGAGTAAACTTCTGTTCTTAAATATACATTCTAGGTATGTTACTTACTTGAGTACATTTTAAAGTGGATACTTTTTACTTTTACTTCACTACATTTGAGAGCAGTATCTGTACTTTCTACACCACCACATTTTTTTTTACTGGACTGAAAAGTAAAAAGTACTTTTCATATGATTTGATGTGTTATTTTTACCATGTTCATGGAAACATCCTGACCAAAGGTTTTCTAGTCCAAGCTTCAGCTTTGAGCAAAACAAAACTAAATACACAAAATTCATAAGAGAGATTGAAAAAAAGAGAAACTGATTCTTTTTTGGTACTGTTGACCAAAATGTGTATCATTTTTAATCAATAGCACGACACTTAACACTTTAATAAATCAACAACACTTACTTTTTACTCTTAAAGTACATTTTTAAATGGGTACTTAAATACTTTTACTTAAGTAGATTTCATGTGATACTTAAGTAACAAAAATGAGCACTTTTTCCCACAACAAATTGCTGTCACTATGATGACATGTACAATCAGCATGAAATAGTAAAACATCTCTTAAAACACATGCACAGAATCCAAAGTCATTAAACTAAATGAAAAGTGTTACAGGCCAAAGTAAAACCAGCAGGTGGCCAGAGTATTTAGTCTTAAATCATTATGACAACGGTCGCAGTATGACACCCATGGGTAATGTGAATGCTCACTCCTGGTCATGTTGCTATCAGCTGCCCCAGTGACTGTATGTGAGTGGCTGTTGTCATAAGGTCAGCCTGTGTGTCTGTGGGCTCCACCTCCTCCTCGTCTCTGTGCATTTGATCTGTGACTGTAAAACACCACCTACTTAAACTCACTGAGGACCAACTACTTTGGCCACAAGTCTCCAGCAGCAAACACAGGGCCAAATCTTGCTTTATTCTCAGTGCTCTTTTAATATTCACTCATCTATACTTTTCGTATACTAATGCATTGCTTAAAAAGTTTGAGGACAGCTAACCCAGGACTCTTGCAGTTGTTGAAACATGCAGGGCCCAGTGCCAGGCTGGGATGTGAGAGTAGCTCTGTGCTGTGGCGGACTCTGCTCCCTGCTCCTCTGTCCTCAGGCTGGGGGACCACAGCATCACCTCCTCAGCCCCAACGAGGCCTCCATCAGACCTGCCCCGAAGACCAAGGACGCACCAAGTAGGTTACAACAAACTGACTGGCTCTGGTATAATGCATGTTTAAGACACACCACTAGCACGAGTAAACTACAGGATGGACATATCACCAGAAGTCACAGCATATTTTTATTTCTGGATGTACTATAACAAAAAATTAACATATTCTTTCACATGGACAACTTTCAGAATTGTATGCTAAATGTAATTCTTATCATTTTAACTTAACCATAGTATGTACAGTCATTTTTGGCCAGAAAATAATCTAAAATACAAACATGTTTTTGTTGTGTTCATTGCACTAAAAACTCACAGCTTGCATCTCCACAAACCTGACTCCTATTCGGCCTGGAGGATGGTCATCTGCTTGTTTCCATGGAAATGTCGTTCCTTTGGCTTTAATCTTCCACATTATGGCATTAAATTCATCCATCTCCAAGTAGAATGTTTCAAAGTATGGTTATAACTTTCTGTTTCCATGGAATCATCCGGTTGACTTTCCTCCTCTAAAATCTTACATGCTATGCCTTTAAAATATAAGGGTTGCACACTATTGTAAAATTGTTCATTTGGTCAGTTCATTATTGGCAGTTTTCAGCGTGTAGAGCGTGATGATGATGTCATACTCCCAGATGAGTGGAAAGAGGATTTTGTCACTTTGATTACTGTGTCTTTCCATAAGAAATATCCAGGAAAATGGGCAAATATTGACCTGATCTTTTCTATGACTTTCTATAACGATCTGTATTACAACAAAAATGTGCATTTTAACAGTGTTCATTTTAGCTGCCCTCCATCTCTATCAAATATTACTGACACGTAGAACATTGTGACGCCATCTGAAATCCACCTCTTACATTTTTGTGTAACTGAAATTTTATTGAACTTTATTCCCTGATATTGTGCAAAATCAAATTTGCACAACACTGGATAATTCATCATGTTCTGAAAGGGTTAAAAACATCTCTGAGATATGAGCCCATATTTGCCCTCGTATTTAACCTCAAACAAGCTGTGCGTCTGTGTGCGCTGATGCAGCAATATTGGCCCATGTGCCAGTGTTTCTCAACAGGTCATGTGATTGACGTACAAGCTTCATGTTTGACTAACTTCTCTTTGTTGTCTGTGTCGACCCCTGCTCCCCTCTCTCTCTTTGCCCCCTCACCTTCCTACACTGTCCCTCACCCCTCTCTCTTTATCTCTCTCCTCGCTCTTTTTGCCACTTTCTCTCTCTAATTCCCCTCTCTCCCCTTGTGTTTCTTCCACTTATTCTGTTTCCTCTCTGTCCATCTCTCTCTTTCCCCATCTCTGTGTCTCTCTCTCTCCCACCTCCTCTCTTCATCTCACCCTTTTCTCATTCACTTGATCTTTGTGTCTCTCCTCTCCCTCTCTTTATCATCCCCTTCTCTCTCAACCCGCCTCTCTCATTCTTTCTTCCTTCCCCTCCCTCTCTCAATCTCTCTTTTTCTTTCCTGCCTCCCCCTCTCTCCCTTTTCTTCCCCCTCTTTTTTTCTCTCTCTCTCTCTTCCATTCCACTCTCTTATTTCCTCTCTCTGTCTATCTTTCCCCCCTCCTCCTCTATGCCTCTCTCTTCTTTCCACAATCCCAATCTCTACTCCTCTATGTCTCTCTCTCCCTTAATCATCATCCCTTTTCCTCTCTCTCTGTCCATCTCTCTCTTTCCCCATCCCAATGTCTCTCTCTCTCTCCCACCCCTCTCTTCATCTCACCCTTTTCTCCCTCACTCAATCTTTGTCTCTCTCCTGTCCCTCTCTTTATCATCCCCTTCTCTCTCAACCCTCCCTGTCTCTCTTTCTTTCTTTCTTTCTTTCTTCCCTCCCTCCCCTCTCTCAATCTCTCTTTTTCTTTCTTGCCTTCCCCTCTCTTCCTTTCTGTCCCCCCTCTTTTTTCTTCCTTTCTCTTTTTCATTCCACTCTCTTACTTTCTCTCTCTGTCTATCCTCCTCTATACCTCTCTTTTCTTTCCCCAATCCCTCTCTCTATTCCTCTTTGTCTCTCTCTCTCTTAATCACCATTTCTTCTCCTGTCTCTCTCTGTCTGTCTGTCTGTCTCTCTCTTTACCCCACTCTCATCCTCTGCCTCCCTCTTTCCTCCTTCTGTTTCCCTCTTGTAGACACAGGTTAATGGAGGGGATGGAGGACCTCCTGTTCTACACCATCACTGAGGGCAAAGACAGCATTCCCGTGTCTCAGTTTATCTCTGTGAGTCGACAGCAGCCTTCACACTTCACCTGTCACTCAATGTTGTGACTTTCCACTGCGGCAGAGCTCGAGGACACACCTGATGTTTACTAAATTAATCTTAGCACGGAAGGAACTAGAGCTGAAAGAATATAATCACAATTAAAACGTGATCACGTTAGACCTCATGCACATTTGTTTACATTCAGCTGTTAGTTCCAGCAGGTTACAAGTCAGACCAAGTGCATGTTTTTCAAAAAAATGAAAGCAAATGCAAGGTAGATAAGTTAATGCCATGTTGTGGAACATGCCGGGCAAAGTTACACCTTCAAATGAAGTTACAGTTGGCTTAACACAGTACACAGAGTAGACAGTAGAGGAGGAACTATCTGGAGTGGCAACACTAGCTCAGTTTGTCCTCTGATCTGAAGGTTGCCAGTTCGATTCCCGCTCTCAACCCCTACAGGTTGGCGGTGTGACTCCAGCTCTCACAAATGAATACTGTCATTGTGTCCTTGGGCAAGACACTACCCCCCTCCACCTTCAGCATCTGCGTACACTGGTGTATGAATGTGTGTGTGAACGGATGAGCAGTTCCTTAATGCCTTGAAGGTGGAAAGACGTTATATAAAAATGAGTAAATCTTGATCTTCAGTTTCCATATTTCATCTACTTTTAGAAGCGGGATTCAGATGTTATTGCCCCTCCTATAGGACTCATTTACCCTTTATTATCTTAGTTTGAGCTTCACTACCATAAATAAAGTTACAAAGGGTCTATTTCCTGTTCTTTACTTCTTCTATAGCCCACTACTCCAACTCCAAAATATGTGACTTTTATTTTTGTTTTAATTGGACGTAAACATGAAAGGGACCCCGGCGTATCGTATTTGAACATTGATTTTATTTGAGTTTTTTATACCTATTTACAATTATATTCCTTGCTCTAAACTTAACCTTGACGTGGGAAGTGACAGACGGCATAAACAAAGCATGTCCTCGGCTGAATTCTTCTATGTGGTGAGAAGGTGTTTGGGGCCGAGCTTATGTAATGACTCTAAAAATAACACCTGGCATATTTCTAAATTCTGGGGCACATGGATTAAACCTGTCACAGTAACGAATTTTGATGGGCCAATTAGTGTACTACTGTATTATCATATGTTACCATGGATTTTTAATACTGTCACAATGTTGGTATCCACAGTTCACCTTTGCGTAGTGAATTTTATTAACCAGAACTGAAATAAAACATAGGAAACTACAAAAATGAATGAATTATATTAAGCTAGAGTGTGTGCTATTGTTTTGCATGTGCACACGTTTTTCACAAAATGCAAAGAAAGGCTTTTTATTGCATATCAGCCTCTGCGTAATTCAAAAATCATTTCCAGCTCTGATTGTGAAATAAAGACGCATCACGGCCGATGTGTGGAAATAGGTCAAGAGCGCGTGGTGTGTCCTGAGGTGGAGAAAAATACAAAACCGGTATCAACATAATTACAGAGTTCGCAGAAAGACTTTGAATCACCCACATACAGTCCCTGGTGTACTATTAAAACTACAGGCACTGTTCTGTGTAATGAAGAGAGTGCTGCGCTGGGCTTTGAATAGTAGAGCAGTTTAATTGATGCATAATGGTAAACAGTGCTTAAATAATCTGCAAGCTATTTAGTTTGTGAAGGAAAGGCTTTTAATAGAGAATATGAAGGATTGGTTGTTGGATATGTTGGATATATTGTCAAGAGTCCGCTCTGACATGGTTTGGAAGTTAATAGAGTGTATTTATTGCACTGTGTTACTGTTTGGATTACAATTGGTGCATTAATAATCTGCTAAACCAATAGAAGAATCACAAAGATTTTATAACATGTACTTTAAACAATTGCGTTATCAGTTTTGGTGCAGTACAACAAGATCCTTTTGGGTTTTTTATGTGGCTGCTAGATGCACACTGTTCCAATTCCATTTCATTTGTGATTTTTCATTCTTTGCTCTTCATCTTCACCTGTGTTTTCAAGATGACAGCAGGCAAACCATGCATTTGCCACTGAAATATCAAAAAACATATTAAATGCAACTTTTCTGACAGGCGTTTTGATGTTATTAGATTTGCAATTGATGTTTTAATTGCAGAAAATCATCAAAATTCTAACTTTAAACGCATCCAGGAGCATTAACAAGGCTGAAATATGAACTGCTAAGATATTCCAAGTGACCCATGTGATTCAAAGTGTTTGTAGAGGTCTAAATAACTATAGAATTACACGGTTTTATACTTAAAATAGTTAACTGTTTGCAGAGAAATGTTACAAAACTGCAACCATTCAAATTGTGATTGTAATTTAACGGCACTGAACGCAGTCTGACTTTATATTCTGCGGCGTCTCCACACTAGGCCCCGTGCTAAAATAGCCTCATGTCTGCTGCTTATGAATTAAGAGAGTGTGCCTGTTTTTAGTACAGCTAAGGTGGAGCTCATGAACCAGAGGGCTGACTTCATGTGAGAGGAGAGTTATATAAGTTTGAGGGGCCCTAAGCGGACAACCTGCTGCCCAATTTCTGTCTGAAGTATTAAAAGTCATTAAAAAACTAGTTGGATTAGCTTGAACTTGAATAAGAATGAGAGTCATGTTGACATTTTAGGCTTTTGTGATATGAATTACTGATGTGAAAATGATAAAACCGGCATTGAGCATATACTGTACTCCACAGTCTTTTTAAAGGTAATAAAATCTTTAGGCTAAAAGTAAAAAAAAAAAATCATAATATATATATGTTTTAAATTTAATTTTAATCTAATTTGATTTAGATTATTATTAGATTATTATTTCATTTTTATCTATTTTTTTTCTTTTTTTTTAAGATTTAAAACATACCTCATCCAAAACATACCTGAAGTTTTGTTTTGTTTGAGTAAAAGTTTATTATTAGTCTGTCTACATCTCCAAAAGCTCAAAATGTTAATAGCTCCTTTTACCGTTAGTTCACTGGAGATGGGAAATTCTAGCACTGAAATGATCCAAATGAATCTAGTGAAGGTGTCTGAAGTTTTAAAACACAGTGGAGCACTTCCTGTATTACCACATGACATCACAAGGTGGAACAGAGTATTTTTAGTTTGTGAGAAGAACTCTAACTCTAAATTTGCAGGGTTTGTGTGTTAAACATGTGCGAATGAAACAAAACACAACTCTAGGTCTGTTTTTTGATGAGGAAACTACATTATAACATAGATCATCCTTTAACACATTTGCAGTACACGTCCAAACACTGATCTTGTACTAATTTAGTCCTGGTGTAGGCCTCATTTGGCCTTGGTTTAATCCTTGTGTAGTCCCATATCTTGCTTAGTCCTGATTCTGGTTTAGTACTTGTTGTTTCTAACTATATGGGCCATGTTGTTTACTGTCACTTTTAACTGTTTGTCTTTCTCTCTCTCACTCCCCGTCTCTTCTGTCTAATTTCAGGCCCTGAAGAAAACTGGTTTGTTGATGTCGGACCCTCGGCTGCGTGACTGCGTGAAGCACATGAGACAAGCCTCACGCGACTCCATCGGCCCCGTCATGATGGACAAGGCGTTGTTTAGAAGGTGCAATCTCATACCTGTGTGTTTAACATGCAGCCAAAGAAAATATGGTAATGGTGTAAATGTTCACTGGACATTTAGATGGCCTAATATCCAGTGCTGTGCCCAGTGGTGGAAGAAGTATTCAGTTTTGTTGCTTAAGTAAAAGTACAGATACTGGAGCAAAAAAATTAAAAATACTCAAGTAAAAGTATCACATAAAAAATCTACTTAAGTAAACGTATCTGTTTGCACTTAAAGAGTAAAAAGTAAAAGCATTTTGCACAAATTTTGAGATCTAATAAAGCTTCTTATGTAGTGATTTTGATAAAGATTTGCCCTGAAATTTGTTTAATAGAAACAACTAAATCAATTTTTATAAACCCCTCAGCCTTTTCAGCAGGTTTTAGACAATAATAAAAAAGTAGAAAGTACAGATACATACTTTCAGATGTAGTGAAGTAAAAGTAAAAAAGCATCCACTTTAAAATTGACATGACTTATTTAAGTAAAGTACAAATACCTAAAATGTGTACTTAAGCTCAGTACTTTTATTTATTGCATTCCACTGCTGCTTGTGCCAAAGAGTACAAAGGCAGTAACGCAACGATGATGAAACTTTCAGCCTTTGCAGAACACCTCTGCCAGCTAAACTCACGTCATCCCATCTCACCAATCTAATCATTTACTGCTGCCAGCCTGTCTTCAAATGGGACACTGCGATATAAGCAAGAACAATCTTTCATTCTGATTGTTTTAAATATGTTTTAACAATAGTGCAGTAAAATATACAGGATTAAGAAAACTAGCACAAAAGAAACAATGACAATATGTAAAAAAGAATTGTGGAAAATGAAGTATTAGCAGTTGTATGTGTAGTTCATAGTAACTTTTATCATTCTCCTTCAGTGCTAATCTCTATTTAATATTCAACACTAAGTCTGCTCTTGAACAATCCACACACATTAGTTCACGCTAATTAAAAACACTGCTGTAAAATGTTTCTCTGGGATTTTTTTTTACGTTTTGCACCACTTCAGAAAACATTGAGCTGGTTCTGTGTCTAAATCAAATCAGAACTAACTCTGGGCTTAATACAGCTTAAACTAAAGCTACATTTGGAACAAGAAAATCAGGTGTTTATGTGCGTAAACAGAACAACTACAGGGTTTAGCTGTGGACCTAAGGGATCTCTAAACTGTGAGCCGGTTCTTAGCCTTTTCACACTTGGTGAACAAAGAAAATATTTAACTTTCCCAGTACCATCAGATCTAAAAGACTGAAACATGACTTAAAGATGTACTAGGTTAACCTGTTGCCTGTATATATGAATATGCTATTACTTTGCCTAGAATGTACTTTACTGTGGAATTAAATGTATCTATCTTGCATATAGTAAGAATATAAATACTTAAAAACATGCATTCTTACTGTGAGAATGCAGTATCAACTCTCCACAGAGCTGACCTGTAACTCTTTAACCCAAAGGTGGACAAAAGCCTAACTAAATATGTATTTGTATTGTTTCTAAATAAAAAAAAATAGATATGGCTAATAGGCAACCTCCAAATAACTATAAAAGCAAGAAAGTATTATTAAAAGAAAGCATGAAAATCACTATAGACCAACACTTTGATTACAATATTCTTCCTTGCTTATACGGTCTGACTGTATCTGTAGTTAAGTGTTCACATGTGCGTTTCCCTGACAACACATTAGACGCTCTTATGAAACAGATGAGGTGGAGGGAGGGAGGGGGGTGAAGGTGGAGAAGGCACATACACCATGAACATTATTGTGAGAAGGAAGTGAGGAAGTGTGCGCTGGGTTAGTTAAGGTTATTGAGGACTTGCACAGGTTTCAGCGCTTGTGTAACAGCGGTAGAGCTATTTAAGTCTGCACAGAGCTGAGGGGGAGACGACAGGTGCCAGCTGCTATGGGCCAATTCACGTGCCAGGAACCAGGGCGCTACAGCATGGGAAAATGTGTACGGTGCTTCTGATTAATAGTGTGTTTAAAACCTACCCTGGTTTTGTCCAAGTTTTAGTTGGAGTCCAGTTGAGTCCTGTTCTAGTCCTGATATAGTCCAAGTGTGGTCAAGGTTTCGTCAGGATTTACAGTCCCAAATTTGATGTGGTTTGTAAGCATCTTAAGACTTTTGTGTAAAGATCTTTTGATGATTTTTAAGAAGGAATATCTCAGTAGAATTAACCTGTCTTGAAGTGTATATGTTTCATTCTGGAGGTGGCACATCTCATCTCCTGCTTGATTCCATGAAAACACAAAGCTAAAACCATACTTCAGAATATTTTCCTTGGAGCTAGATATGTTTTATGCCTTACTGTGGAATATTAGAGCCAAAGGAACAACAGTTACATGGAGATAAGCAGAAGGAGTCAGGTTTGTGGAGATGCGAGCCTGCAAGCATGTTTTTCCATGATTTTCAGTGCAATTTAAATGGAAAAACTAGACTAAATATCAAAATGATTAACTACAGTAACTAACTACAGACTTGAATATGATCTATAATGTTACTCAGCTCATCTAAGCCTTAAAAAGATCAAGCTGCAGTTGATTAAAATAACAAACTGATCATTTTCCTTGCGTTGACATCTCACACTAGAGACAAAGTAAATTCTGCTGACTACGTATTATCCAGAGTAATTTATTCATCATAATCACACTGGGACCTATAAATACCATGGATAGAAGTAGACATTTTTGTGGAAATGACCCATATGAATAATACAAGTCGTCTCTCCTGTGTGTGTCCTAAAAACTGTCGACAGCTTTGTCTCAGATTGGCCGATCTCCAGGAGGATATTTTAGTTTAGAGCAACTGTGAGGGAATGTGCGCCTTGAAAGCATATACTAACTTTTCTGTCGGAGGGTCTGCCACCAGTTTGTCACCGTCTAGATGTTATTGCTTTGCCAGAAATGTTCTATAGTACCACAACGCATTTTCCACAATACAGACAGGTACTAAATGCAATATAGAGAAGTTTAATGCGGTACTGAAGAAGCAATAACATCTCCGTAGAGCCAAGCAGATTGAAGCTAAACCAAAAAAGTTATAGAGCATCCCTTTAAATATGTCAATGGTGTATCAACTTTCTAGTTTTAATGCTCAAATGTATTATCTGGTCATCTGTGGCTGGTAACAGAGTGCTCCAGTAGCATAGATAAAGTAATAGTCCACTGAGGTTCATCTGGTCTTCCGTTAATTTATTGTAATATATTCTCTTTTCAGCCCAAGCTCTAGTTTGTTTTCATGCTTGACAGTTTCGTCTGCTCACTAGCACTCTTTCTCAAAGCCAAAACCTGTTTAAATCCACTGAACGGACTCGTAACAGCAACATCAGGTGACCATTCTGAGGAAGAACGCTAGAGAGTAGTTGAAACTGTCAATGTTCCCATTGACCTTTTACTGCCTTTGTTACACTGATGAGCAAAGTCTGTTCTTGCTCTTTTCAAATGCAGATGCTAAATTTACACAAGAAGGTCAATAAAGTATAAAAACAATTATGCAGGACAAGTTTATTTACCTGCTTCCATTGTAAGGAGTATTATAGCCTCATAGTAATGCATGTCATAGCTAAATGGTCACATATTTATATTATAATGTTTTTACATCAAGAGCGGGATTCAAACCGCCAACCTTCCGACCAGTGGACAAACACGCTACCAACTGAGCTACTGTCACCCACAATTAAATTTAAATTAAGTTAAAGAAATGTGGACTGTGCTGGAGAGGTCCTTGGTAAATCTGTGCAGAAGTGGAAAATCTCTAACAGTATATTGTTTATTTAGACTTAAACATCTCAGAGTGACCCAGAATCGACCTCGACAAACATTACAAAACTTTCAATACTTCATGAATAAAGTTTTAGCCAGTTGATGTAAATTGAGTTAGATATGTTTAATGACGCTCCCTATCCAAATGTCACTAAATCTTTTCTCTAACTGCAGATGTGTGAGCAACATAATCCTGCTGCTGACAAAGGCATTTAAGAAGAAGTTCATTATCCCCAACTTTGAGGAGTTCACGTTAGAGATCGATAAAATGTACGACCACGCACAACGACAAGAGGGAGGACAAGTGAGTCTAACATTATATATAGTGAACAGATGTATAGGCCTGTCAGAACTAGAGTCACGTGTATATGGATATAAAAATTTGTTTCACGTTACATCACATTATTCAGAAGGTGTGAGCTCATGTGTCATGTGGCATCACAACATTAAACAGACATGTGCTGATGTACAGGCCATAGGCTGGTTATTTCTGAGCTCAGCAAAAGTAACTTGAGTGTAAACAGCGTGGCCTCATTTAAATGCTAAAGTGCATGTGACAGGACCCGATGCATTCCCTCATTCGGTCATCACCGGGTCGTGGTAGAAAATATAGAGTTCAGATACTGTAGGTGTGATAGACTCGAGGCGTGACAGAGGATTTAACAAAATGCAAGTGTTGTCATGTGTGTTTATTCATCCATTGATAAATATTATGTAAATTAGATAAGCTTTGTGTCTTGGTTATGGTATAGAGAGGTTTATTAGGGAAATTCATTTGCAGCATATAGGCCTGGAAGGTGAGGGCATCAGTGGTGCCTGTGGTCGTCGGAGCATTTGTGGAGGAGTGGAGGAGTGGAGGAGTGGAGGAGTGACTACAGCAGACATCTCAGTCCATAAAAGTGCAGTACTAGGAACAGCAGACATACTGTGCAGAACCCTCAAGCTCCCAGGCCTTTGATAGAGAACACGAGCATCAAGAAATGGGGGAAAATGAGACCACCATATATGGCAAGGCAAGTTTATTTGTACAGCGTAAAACCTTTCAGTCATATAATGTGTGTGTATATATATATATATATATATATATATATATATATATATATATATATATATATATATATATATATATATATATATATATATATATATATATATATATATATATATATATATATATATATATATATATATATATATATATATATGTATATGCATACAGACAGATAATAGATAATAATACAGAAATATACGATTAGTAGTAGTAGACACTTAATAGACAAAAACACACAAATGCTTTTGACATTTCTATGCCTCACCTTTAGAGTCACAGAGGTCACTGCCTTCATCTGAACACAGTCATTGACCTTGTTACTAACATGGTCAGGTTAAACATTAGTGGATTTTTAGTTTTTTTGGCAGAGGGATATTACAAATACTATATGATACAAGAATGCTAACTCCTGTCCTCATTTTGGTTGTGTGTTATTCTATATAATCTGAAATACCTTTTATCTGTTGTAGGTGGCTGACTATATTCCACAGTTGGCCAAGTTCAGTCCTGATCTTTGGGCTGTGTCGTTCTGCACCATCGATGGACAGAGGTAAAGTCATGTCATCATTTAATGTCATTCATTCTTTTTTCATCCATAATGTCATCTCACACAGAGGTGGGCAATATATTGTCTTCAAAATTATTCCAAATCGATTGTAAAAAATTTTGACTATTCACCAAAAAATAGCCATGGATTTAGCATGGAGCTGCCTCTCTCAGCAAATAAATTATATTCAGACAACAAGCTGTTTTCAAGCCACACAGAGACAGGGAGCAGTGTTGACTTTTTGGTGCACGTGAATATTTAACATTTTATACAAGTCAACCTACTTTATCATATTTTCTGCTTAACTGGAAATACCAAAATGAACTGATGTAGGTCAGCAACATACAGAAGTAAAAGTGGGCCTGGTAGAATGAGAGAAATACCATCTACAATTTGAAAAAAAAAAGTGACCAAAAAAGAGCGCAAATAATAATTAAATATCATAATCTGTTGAAAAGTGATATTTCTGGACATTTGTGGGTAATTCTCTGTCTATTCATTGTATGCAATATTTAAGGTCATTTACAATGTCTTAATGCTTCACTGGCAGAATTTGCTTCGGGGCTGATAAAATTATGTCTTATTTTATCTTAGTACATAAATAAAATATAATGTCATAAATCTGTCAGGTAGTGAGCCATGATGATCCAAAAAAACAACATATTTATTTTAGTCAATATCGCCCACCTCTTATCTCACTTTCGCTCATCTGTTCTGCCTTGTACACCCCCACCTCCCCGACCCCCACCCCTCCCTCTCATAGACACTCAGTGGGCGACACTAAGGTCCCGTTCTGCCTGCAGTCCTGTGTGAAGCCTCTGGAGTATGCCATTGCTGTGCATGAGCATGGCACCGAGCATGTGCACCAGTTTGTGGGCAAAGAGCCCAGTGGACTCAAATTCAACAAACTCTTTCTAAATGACGAAGGTAACTCTAACTCATCCATGATCTCATTACATCATACTCAGCTGCAAAGCCAGAATATCATCCAAGAAATTATTTTTTGTTTGATTTAATTTAATTTGTGTGATTTTTCTCATTACTAAGCTGCTATTTTGGATGTTGTCTGCAGATAAACCTCACAATCCAATGGTGAATGCTGGAGCTATTGTGATCAGTTCTCTTATAAAGGTAACATTATTTTGCATACACTTACTTATCATGAAGGAGATGAATGTTATCAGTCTAATCAATAATGCATTAATGTCATACAGTATATGTGTGCACAAACATGTACAAATATTTGACACCTATCAACCCAAAAACATGGACAAAAGCAAAAATCCTGCAGATGTGGCAGTCCTGACCAAGCCTGACTGTCTAAGCTACATCTGGAAAGGTGGACACTATAAGAATGCATGTTTTTAAGCAGGTAATTTCTCAATAAAAACACCAGCAACTGAATAAATGTAAGACAGATAAGTTTAATGCCATATCATAGAACATTCCAGGTGAAGCAGAGACATCTCCATAAAGCAGGTAGCAGACCATCAACCAGAAAAGTCACAAAATTAAGGACACGGTTGTTTGGCCTGTCGCTGTTTGCTTCTGTGTGGAAACAGCTGAGGTTGACAAATTTTCCTTGTCTCCTTTATCACCCAAGGCTATCTCTGTATCCAAACAATCCTAAAATGCGGGTGATGGACTTTGGCCAGACTGACCGTGACGCAAACTCAAATTATTTCAAAGCCATTCCCTTT
This sequence comes from Periophthalmus magnuspinnatus, assembly GCF_009829125.3. Taxonomy (NCBI): domain Eukaryota; kingdom Metazoa; phylum Chordata; class Actinopteri; order Gobiiformes; family Gobiidae; genus Periophthalmus; species Periophthalmus magnuspinnatus. The sequence continues at coordinate 6,481,737 of NC_047132.1, forward strand.
TATGGACAAGTATATTTATTTTTCGCGAACATACCCAGCTGACTGAGGTACACTGAGGCCTCTTGTCAAATATGGGACAGGTTCACGAGGGAACGGGAGGGGCACATTTTTTTGGGCTTGACCTTCTCCACTGACCAATAAGAAGCCACAGAGCAGAAGGTGTGTTTTTGGGAGGAGGAAATACACACTATACAGTTTGACCTGCTGTGTTGTGTAATATTGTAATTTACAGCTGCAATTAATTTAAAATAGAAGTAGGCAAAGTAACTAATAGGCTGATATATACTGTACTTTTATATTCTGATGTAATGTGATATCAGAATATAAAAGGCATTACAGTATATTTCTATATGTATTTGTAGAATTTATTTTTTAACTTGAAGAAAACTGTAATTAAACATTTGAGACTAAAATGCAGTAGTCAGTATAGTAGTAGTATAGTAGTTAGTATAAATATCTAGTTTTTGTTATATAATTTTCAGCTACAAATAGTTTGTATTAAAAAAGGCCTTAAAAAACTTTACGCTTCAGTAAGTGCAGTGTTATTCAGTTCATTATTTTAATTTAATTCTTTTAATTATGTATTTGTGCAGTATTGATAATTACTAATGGCCAAAGTAGGGTGACCTGTCCCTCTTTTGGTCGTCCGTTAGAGCGAGTAGGGCCCCTGTGTCCTGTCCCACTTACTAGAGAATGCCCCACTTTTTCACTGAGGCCACATTAATTATAAAAAGTGAGATTTACTTATGATATTTTTTTTTTCTCACAAAGAGATCAAGACTTTTTCGGTGTATGGACTTTCAGGGTTGTAATATAGTGGCACTTATTGCTATTCTTGAGTTGGACACGCAAATTTAGAGGGATACCTGCATTCCCAGCCCTTTAGTACTATATTGTCGATGGTCAATAATAATGAGTCCCAGGTTTAATTTATTTTGTGTAACCAGTTTAGATGTTCGTGTCTGGTCGGTTATTCCTCCTCTGATTAGATTTGGCATGTTTCCATTTTCTTGAGAGTGAAATTGAAACGAGCTCTTAAACAGTTGCACAGCCTTCACTGCCAAAGGGATTAAACACTCATTACTATACGGACACACACACCACAGTGCCCCGGGACAGTGGACATCAAAGGACAGAAACACTGCCCCCTGTAGGGACAAACAGGGAAACCACTCAGAGAGAACATGAACATATATAGCAGGGTAAATAATGGGCAAATCACAGTTGTTATGATTAATGTGAGGAGAATTGATCATGATGTGATGCTTTTTTACAAAATGCGGCTCTAACATGAGGGAGATGTTCTTTGGTGCTGGTCCATGAAGAGACTTGTTCACATGCAGAGCTGCTTTGAAGTCTATTTTCTGAGCCACAGGAGCCAGTGAAAATCTGCTGCTTGTTACGATGAAATGCAACTAACTTGGTTCCATGTGTGTTACTAAGAAATTCAGATCAATTTTGCAGGTTACAATGAACAAAATGTAAATGAATGGCCTATGTACAGTAACCTACAGTTTATAGGATAAACAGGTCTTTATTGTGACATAAACAGTCAGATATAGAGCACTTTAGCTTGCTTTTTTAGACAAAAAATTTTCACAGTTATATTTTTTTGTGCTTGCATTTATATTATGACCTGAATAATTATGACTATTGATTAACTAAATAATCTCCACATCCCAAGTCAATATTACATTTGACATTATGGCCTCAATATCATGTGAAATGTCAAAATGTCGATCAATAAATCTTTTCTTTTTCTTTTACAGCCCATGTCCAATAAGGCAGAGCGCTTTGATTATGTAAGTATATTCACTTTTGTCTGTATTGTCTAATTATTTATTTACTCATACTTTGTTCATTGGTGAATGACAAATGTTATTCTCAGGTTATGGATTCTCTTAAAAGCATGGCGGGTGCGGAGTATGTGGGCTTCAGTAATGCAACGTAAGCTTTTATTTACATCCAGAAGTACTGAACATATTAAGTTGTTATTATGCTGTTGATTGTAGGTTCCAGTCAGAGAAGGAGACTGGAGACAGGAATTATGCCATTGGTTACTACCTCAAGGAGAAGAGAGTGAGTCATTTTACTGCGTCATTGCAGTTTATTGTGTTTTAACAGTGCACATGTCTGGTGTAGTGTTTTTAAACATATTCACATGCGTGTCCTTACAGTGCTTTCCAGAGAACGCAGACATGATGGCAGCTCTTGACTTTTATTTTCAGGTAAACGCCATAACTCTAAATTGCAACATGGATACACCAGTTTATCTTAGTTGGTTAGACTGGGAGTTCTATTCCACATTTTAGACTCTTGGTTTGTCTTTGGGCAAGGTACTTTTCATTATTTGCCCATATGAATGTATTAGTTTGGTTATATCCATGCTGGGAGTCTCACTGATGAACCTCTGTATTTCTTTGACTGGGAAATGAATAAACTATGCAATGTGAGTGTCTAAATTGATAAATGATACAATAAACTTTATAGAACCTTTATTAATAATTAATCGTAGTTTAGATGACATGTCAAAAAAGTAAATTGTATTAACTACTTGCAAATGTTTCATAGATAAATAAATAAGTATCTATATAATTTTACACAGTTTTATAATGATTTCAGCTGTGCTCTATCGAAGTGACCTGTGAGTCTGGAAGTGTCATGGCTGCCACTCTGGCCAATGGGGGCATCTGTCCAATCACAGGTGAACGTGTGCTGAGTGCAGAGGCTGTCCGAAACACACTGAGCCTGATGCATTCCTGTGGGATGTACGACTTCTCTGGGCAGTTCGCTTTCCATGTAAGAATCCACTGTGTTTAAACAGTAAATATCAGCAGGACTTGACATTAGTCTAGACAACAGTCCAACAGTCTGCAAGATTGTTCATGCTGCAAAGCAACAGTGAAGGTCAACAAAACACAATTCACCAAAACTGTGGCTGGAGAGTAACACTGCTCACATATCAAGACTGTTACAATATTATCACTGTATTAACCTAAAGTTCAGATATTTATTTGATAACTTGTATTTTTGCACATAATATTATAGAAATTCTCATAACTACAAAATGTTATCCTATAGTGTTAATAGGTTTTAGTCCTAATGAACAGGGAAAAAATAATATCCTTCACGTTAGTTGCACATGAAAAAGCATGAGCAAAGCATCATGGTCTATGTAGTTCCCTCTGCCGTTTTCACTAGAACTTTGTCTGTATTTATTAAATATCTTGTCTCTCATTTTGAAGGTTGGGTTGCCGGCTAAGTCTGGGGTGTCTGGAGCAGTTCTGCTGGTGGTTCCTAATGTCATGGGAGTGATGTGCTGGTCGCCCCCTTTGGACCGACTCGGGAACAGCGTCCGGAGCATTCACTTCTGTCAGGTGAGCTGTCAGTATTACCTCTCAAAGCTGATATTATTATGCTCTACAATTTATTTATTCACTATTTTATGTCAGGTTAGAATTTACATTTATTTTTGCTTGGATTTTAATTAATGTGTCTGAATAGAAAATATATATTTTATTGCTCTCTACAGAGTGAATCATTTTAAAAAGGCAGCAGCTAATAGATTATTTTTATGAATGAAACACAACTCCAGATATGTGTTTGAAATGCAAACTTATTTTACACTGGTTAAAAAAACAACACCAGGTACACTATGCAACTTTTCTGATAGACAGTTTACTGCATCTGCTTGTCTCCATGGAGATATTACTTTACCTGGAATGCTTCACAATATGGCATTAAACTTGTCTATCGTTTTTTAAAGTATTTTTGAGCAATAAAAACACCTGAAACTGAATCAATAAAACACAGATAAGTCTTACTGTCATGTTGTGGAACGTTTGAGGCAAAGTAATGAAAACAAGCAGACAGCGGACACTTCATCTGAAAAGTTACATAGTCCAACTTTTAATAACTAAATCTAATGTGTCTCCTGTGTGTTGTTATAACCTACTGTCACATTACTCTTTTCAGGAGCTTGTTTCATACTTCAATTTCCATAATTATGACAACCTGAGACACTTCACCAAGAAACATGATCCACGCAGAAAATACGACGAGGACCCTGTAAGTCAATGGCCATTTTGAAGATATTGTGACTTTACAAATGATCCTGAATGAATCTTTTCTTTTTACCAGAACAAGTATGTGGTCAGCCTGATGTTTGCGGCCTACAGTGGTGATGTGAATACGATGAGACGGTAAAATTAAAATCTTCACAAATTTTTCTCAGTAACCAGTTGAAACATTCACATTAACTGTAACTGTAACATTTACTGATGAAGGTTAATTTTTATTTTTTGTATTTTTAAGTAATTAACAAAAATGTTGCAGGTTTGCCCTCTCAGGAGTGAACATGGAGCTGACAGACTATGACTCTCGCACAGCTCTTCATATTGCAGCAGCAGAAGGTAATTTATGGTTATTGATTTATTTTGCATTCACAGATGTATAATAGCTGGTGTTTGAAATGTCCACATGCCAGATGCTTGATTACATCACATTACATCACATTATATTACATTACATCACATTACATTACATTACAATTATTTTACATTACATTTTCTCTTCATCTTTAGGTCAAGTTGATGCTGTAATCTTCCTCATAGAAATCTGCAAAGTGAATCCGCTCAGCAAAGACAGGTGAGATTTCAACACAGTAATGTGTTTTTTGGTGCTGGTTAGCGGTTCAATCCCCGCCGCCACAATATAATACTGTGGTTGTGCATTTCCAGAGATGGGTAGAACACAGTTGCATTTACTTTTAAATTGTACTTCTCATACAAGTTTTTGGACTACATACTTTTAACGTTACTTGATCAATCTTTAGTTTGAAGTTACCATACTCATACTTGAGTAAAAGTTTTGGTTACTCTCCCCACTCTGAGTAAATGTTTAATAGTAATAGTTTTTATTAAAACTTTTATACCCTGCCTGGCCAAAAAAATTTGCCACCAAAAAAAAAGTCTACACAGTCTCATATTTGGTTGTTCCGCCTTTAGCTTTGATTACGTCACACATTCGCTGTGGCGTTGTTTCGATTTCGCTTCTTCAATGTCACAAGATTTATTTCCATCCAGTGTTGCATCAATTTTTCACCAAGATCTTGCACTGATGATGGTCGAGTCTGACGCTGCACAAAGCCTTCTCCAGCACATCCCCAAGATTCTCAATGGGGTTAAGGTCTGGACTCTGTGCTGGACAATCCATGTGTGAAAATGATGTCTCATGCTCCTGAACCACTCTGTCACAATTTGAGCCCGATGAATCCTGGCATTGTCATCTTGGATTATGCTCGTGTCATCAGGAAAGAAAAAATCCATTGATGGACTAACCTGGTCATTCAGTATATTCAGGTGTCAGCTGATCTCATTCTTTGAGCACAGACTGTTGCTGAACCTAGACCTGACTCGTACCTATTTGCTTAATTAAATCCAGGTGGCAACTACTTTTTTGGCCAGGCAGTGTACTTTTACTTGAGTAATATTATTTTGAACTAACATTATTACTAATTATTCTTACTTGAGCACAATTTGGCTACTCTATCCACCTCTGGACATTTTCCCAGACTCAAATATATGAACAAAGAAAATTATTTTTGTTCAGGTGGGGGAACACACCTCTTGATGATGCCATGCACTTTGGACATGATGTAATTGTGTCACTGCTTCAAGATTACCAACAACTTTACAACAGCACTTACAGAAGCACAGACACAGAGGCCAAGACCATAATGGACACTATTAAGAGTGTTGTTTAAGTAGGTCTATTATTAGAAGAGTAAAATACATTTATTTATATTATTATGCTAAATTATTCTATGAGTTAAAGACAAAATATATATTTTATAGATTTGTGTAATTGTGCAATTTCTATTTTTTTCTCTCTTGTAAATAACTAGTTTCTTTTTTAATGTATTTAGAGGATGTATACAAATGTGCAATAAATGTAAATATGTGTATAGTTAAATCTAAAACCAAACTTAAAATTCTATTAAGCTTTTTGATTTTAAATGTCACTGTTGCTTTCAATGAGCATTAGTCAGCATTAATGACTAAAGCACTTCTGTTGTAGACTTTTACTGTAAATATGTCACAGCTATAAATAAAAGGCAAAACTATTTCACTTCTTACATTATTTTATTGTTCATCTTAAGGTACATGTGTTAAATTCATGTTGTCATAATATAATGGCACAGCATGGAAACACTTACAAAGCTCAAATTTGGTAATTCATGTCCCGAGAACACACAACACTTCACTCAATCAAGATAAACCAAGAGGTAATGCAAAAAGAACAGAAAAGCACCTTGTGAAGTATGAACGTGTTACTGATACTATGGATGGTTCATTATAGATCAGCGTTCAATATGAATTACCTATGAATATAAAGTGATCCTCACTCATTTACCTCATTTTGAGAAGGACCACATAACATGGGTGGAAGACACTGTAAAAAATCTAAATTCATTAATGCATTTAGGCTCCTATGACAATATTCAGGTGATAGGTGATATTATGGCAGTGCATCAAAAATGTACAAAAACATGCAGGAATCTCACCTTATATCTTTGTTTTGGAAGTACACTGACATTTTGCATTTTGTTATGTAACATTCCTGGTAGAGGGCATGGAATAATATCTCTGTGCAGGCAAGCAGGTGGCTGTTTGTCTGCACGGAGATATTATTTCATGTATTATATTTCCATAGAGACAAGCAGTTAACTCCACCAGGTCTAGTTGCGAGAGGCTTCTGTAAGAATGCATGTCTTTCAACAAACATGATGAAATAAGTTTAATGACACACTATGAAACATTTTTGGCAAAGCATATCATCTCCCTGGAGACAAGAAGATGGCGTACAGTCTACTGGAAAACGTATGTGTGTATGAATGTGTAACAGCTTTCTTTTTTTTTAAATTATTATCATTGATATGACTTGATATTTTAATCTGGCTTATCTCCAAAACAACCCTTTAAAGATTATATATTTTTCATTATACCTCCCCCCTCTAAAATAACACACAGTTGCCCTTTATGGACCCAAGTTACATAAGCCCCACTGCTCAAATGTCTTCACTTGAGGCCTGCCGGCTCCTCCAGGCCGCTGTGTGTCAGAAGCTCCCCATCCCACAGTCCAAAGGCGGGGCAAATCTCTCCCTGAAATTTGGCTTTGATGCAATGAATAATGCTACTTTTTTCTACATCTACCAGAGCTAGCACTCCCCCCTCGTAGTCAAGCAGAATTCCCACACGGTCTGGCTTTCCTACCAGCGTCACAGGAACGGTTTTATTGTTCAACATGGCAAACCACTTCCTCTGAGCGTACCCGTAAACCCAAGAGGAACTGTTGGTACCCACACACTCATCGCGGGACATCAACGCCTCCGCAACTCCGATACGAAATTGCTGGGATTTCTTGACAGTGACTTCCCAGTAATGCCTCCCACTGCGGATCTTCTCATCTCCGAAAACCACAGCCCAGTCTCGGAAGCGCTCGGGGTTGTTCTGCACCTGAGAAGGGTCCAATCCCAGGATGCGGTAGATCACTCCTGTATCCTTCTTAAAGAGGTCCAGACTGCTGTGAGCTGTCTTCTCATCTAGTTTGAACTTTGCATCTACAATAGAAAAATAAAACAGAGTTTAACTTAAGGGTAGGCAATAAGGACAAAAATGTCAATAACAATAAAGATACAATATTTAACAATCCATCAGCAATGTGTCTTGGTTGAGGTTTAAGTACCATATGTCACATGTTTTTTTATTTGTACAGGACACAACAATACATTATCCAAGACAAGTCATAGGAGAGATGCTGGTGCCAGGTTATAGCACGAATGCTAATTTAAGCATCCCATAAAAGGTGGCTGGACCATAAGTAACCACAAAAATGCAGAGATCACTTTAAACCCTTGTTTGGAAGGGTTCAGTATGTTTCTGTTCATTTCTATTTATTTAATTTTTTAGTTTTATAGACAATCTACATATCATTTAATTAACAATAACTGTGATATTATCATTTTTTCCTTGTCTCTCGCCTATAGTTTGACTGCCACATGGGCTGGACAATTTCTGATTACAAGAGTTTCTTACTAAGAGAGGAGACTGGGATGCCCCCCTCAGTCTATTATTTTTCCCAAAACAAGTCGAACAAATGTTTTGTAATGTATTTATGTATTGCTCGTTACAATCATATGGATTGCACATACATACTATTATTAGTTCAGTTTTGATTCGTAGACATTTTTACCTGGCGCCATCTCTCATGAAAAACTTGGGAAAACATTGTACAAAGTCAAAGCCCTGAAATCAAATAGTGGTTTGCTACGTGCGTGTGTAGTTACTACAACTACCTTTATTTATACTGTTTGCTTTGAGGCACGTGCACAGTGACCCGTATAAACAAATAGTTATGTAACAACAGGCGTGTGAAAACTTTACAAAGATTTACACAATGATAACTATTTTATGAATAGACAAGAGTGTAATTGAGACTAAATGTTTACAAATTACATTACAGAGATCACAGCTGCAGGAAAGAGAACTTGCTCTTTTTTCCGAGCTTCCAGACTTGTTGACAACTTATAATGAGGAATCCATTGTTGTGAGCCAGTTTTTGACCCTGTGCGTGTGGTTCGTGATTATTTCTTTAAGTTTTGACATACCGTTCCTGGCTGTCGTGACCACATAAGGCCTCCTCTGCAGCGGGCTAATGGAGCGTCTGCTACGGGCACAGAGGAGGGAGACTGCCCGCCCTGGGCCTCGATACAAGCGGACTGCAGCTGCTGCCACTGCGGGCGACGCCATGTTCCTGTGTCTGATCACGTGCTCACTCACTCGGACTTATTACAAACACAAGGTGAGCTCTTCTGCCCCTGCCGTGAAGGAGAGAAACTGCAGGACGCGTCAGCACCACGGACAGCGACACACAGACACAAACCAACCAGACAACATTACATAGTGTCCTATACGGGCCCCATAACCAGAGGCTGTATGTAGAACAGTTCATATTTCAGTATTGGGCGACCAGTATGGGCCCTAGCTCAGTTTGCCCATAGGTTCCATGAGGGCCATGCATGGTTTTGCACACATGTAGGCCCAACGTGGTTTTGCCCACATGTAGGCTCTAAATGGGTTTGCCCACATGTAAGCCGTACATGGTTTTACCCACATGTAGGGCCTAGGGTTGTTAGACAATGTAGTCACTGCCTTTAAATAAAATAGGACACCTTTAAAGACACAATCAATCACATTTAAAGGCTAGAGCCCTGCAGTTACTTACATATAGCATACAAACAGTTTACCATTTCTTTTACTCACTTCATGTCAAAGAATTGTTTAATCCAACCTGGACTTCTCACGTCTGCACGGCCTGCACAAACTACCTCAAACAAAGACTTTGAATGATGTTTTGTATTGATCTAGTATTAAGTCCTTTTATATAATATATAATGTTACCTGCAAAGAGGAATTAGAACAACAATAAACACAAACAAACAAAATCGATAAAGTATCAGCAGATGAAGCTAACATGCACAGACATGCTCATTTACACAATAACAGTACTAATAACCAGGAAAGAGAACAGAAGACTTTAACTGAGCCACAGTTGTGTTATTAAAGTTTTAAGATGGCTCAATATCAGCCGTGGAGTGGGAACTGCATCTATAATGTGACAGCTCTGAAACCTCAACACAAAATTAAAAAGCACATTTTTTATTTATTGGGGACATTGAAATGTGTACTTCTGTGCAGACTCTGCACACGTGACTGGGCACAGGTGCACTAGAGGAGAGGCACTTAATGGAAAGGTTTTAAGGACCTACACACTGTCTCACTGTCTCAGTGGTTCCACTGAAATGTGACAAAGACACAATGAAATTCACATTATTCTATTATTAATACTGTATTACTGTGTTTTATTACCAGCTATTTTCTGCTTTGTCATGTCTGCTGCCATGACCTCAATAAAAAGTACATTTAAAAATAAATGTTTTTGTGTTATTTTTTTGTAGTGTTGTTACAATACTTCGGGGCAACAAATAGACAAAAGGTTTACAATATGCAGGTATCTAAATAAAAACATAGGCATTCTAAAGTTTTGAATTTTACCTCTTGATCATTGTTTGTACTTTTAATCAACCCACTGTAGTCTCAGGTGTAGGCCAAGATGTAAATGTTTTATTAAACATTTTCATACTATTATTATTCATGTGTTCTTCATCCTTATATCAATCTCCTGTTTCTTGCTTGTGTATATGTAGATATTTTCAGATGGCTGCACCAGAAATGCCCCTCGAGGATGAAGTAAAGAAATCAAATCTTATCTTTTGTTGCATAAATGCCACCTCATGTTTGTCTTTTCAGTGTATATATATATATTATAATGCTTATGGGTGAACGTCAGTATCATTTTGACGGTGCATTTGGGCACATCATGTATTTTTAAGAACACAGTCATAATAAATATGTGGTATGTTAGCTTTGGCTGGACTGCTGTGTCTGCTGCTTGGTGCATTTTTCACCCCTCTGTCCAGCTGGGGACCAAATGCCATTGTTTATTTATGGCCCTGTCTACACAAGGAACACATCATTATTTGCAGTTTTTTTGAGATGATGGATGGACTTTTTGAGTGGAGTTATTGCAAACCTCCTGTGGCTGATTGATGTGGCCATATTGTAATTAAAACACTGTAAGCGAAAGTCCATCGTTTTTCATATTAGTGGTGTACATTTGTCTGCATGACACAAAGTACAGTGTGGACGGCATCCAAGTGGTCATGTGATTAATGCTGCTCTCAGTACAGTCTTAAATGAGATCATTACATTGCGTTTGTACAAATATAAATGCAGTGTTACATTTAGGCTGCATGTGAACTCCAAATACAATGTGATATAGAGACAGTACAGAGCTACACTCTAAGTCTAAGTCTAAGCTCATTAGTGGATTGAGGGGCAAACCTAATGACATTTTGCTCATAAAAATGTTCTTCTGCAAATAAATGTATGATTAAATTGACTTTAAATATTAGGAAATAGATGGGAGTGGCTTTCTTCCCATCTCCTGACAGTCTTTTCAATACAAAATCTTAAAATCTCAAAACCTTCTCTGTTACTTACTGCATCTGATTGTGGCTAACGGTGAACTATAACTTTTCTGGTGGAGTATTTATGCAATAACTTAACCTGTAATCTAAAAATGTAAGATGGATAAGTTTAATTCCATACTGCGGCACATTCCAGCCAAAGAAATCAGTACATAAAGATATTATTGAAGATGTGGAGAAATGTTACATAGTGCACCTTTATACAACTTTTTTTTCAATGCTGAACTTGCGTAAACCAAATACATCTTAACAATACTGACACAAATAACAAATATGGCGTTACTGTAAAATCGCACAAATTGAACACCCCGGTGACATGTGCACGTCTGCACAGCATCAGCAGCTCCACTGTTTCCTGCAGTGTGTGACCTCTGACCTTTACACATCACGGATTTCTGCTGAGACGTGTAAGCAGCCCCAGGTGAACGTCAGCGCACAGACACACACGCTGCTGAGAGGGAGAGAGGGGAGGACGAGGGAGACAGAGAGAGAGGGAGGGGGGAGAGGGAGGGAGAGAGAGAGGGAGGGGGGAGTGAGAGAGAGAGAGAAAGAGGGAGGGGGGTGAGGGAGGGAGAGAGAGAGGGAGGGGGAGTGAGAGAGTCAGAGAGAGAGAGAGGGGGAGGGGGGAGGGAGGGAGAGAGGGAGAAAGACAGAGGGGGGGGGGGAGAGACAGAGAGATGGGGTGAGGGAGGGGGGAGAGAAAGAGGGAGGAGAGAGGGGGAGAAAGAGGGAGAGAGGGTGGAGAGAAAGAATGAGGGAGAGAGGGAGAGAAAGAGGGAGGGGGTGAGAGAGGGGGGAGTGAGGGGGAGAGAGAGGGAGAGAAAGACAGAGAGTGAGAGGGAGGGGGGAGAGAAAGAGGGAGGGAGAGAGAGGGAGAGAGAAAGAGGGAGGGGGTGAGAGAGGGGGGAGTGAGGGGGAGAGAAAGACAGAGAGCGAGAGGGAGAGAGGGGGGAGAGTGAGGGAGAGAAAGAGGGCAGGAGAGAGGGAGAGAAGGAGAGTGGGGGGTTGGGAGGAGTGAGGGAGAGCGAGAGGAGAGAGAGAGAGAGAGAGAGAGAGAGAGAGAGAGAGAGAGCTCACGACAGGACCGACAACACACAAGCTGCTGAAGATTCTTTAAGTCACCCGGATGCTCGGTGTGTTCTCCTCACACATGGGAGAGAGGAGCGTGCCAGTGTAGCTGTAGCGGAGTATCCACGCGCAGACACAGGAGATGACCGCACGTTTCTGTACTGACGTGAACGCAGCGCGCGGACACTGGTCTAAATGGGGGGGACTTGTCTTCGTTAAAATGCTCCCTCCTCGTGCTTGAGTTGACCGGGGGGCCGCGCTCGTGACGTTTGGACTGTGCGCGTGATGGATGGCTGCCAGAAGTTGCCTGTGGTTTTCTGCACGTTCACACCTGGTCGCGTGGAGAATGGAAGCGCGTGCCACAGGTGAATGATGCACTTCACGCGCCTCCCAAAGCTAACTGCTGTCTCTCAGTGACTCTAGCGGGTATCGAGCCGTCAAACCCAGACAAAGATGGACCTCAAAGTGGAGCCAGAGGAGATGGACTCGAACCAGCCTCCGTCGTTGGAAGTTTTCGCTAACAGCTCCACTTTACACGGGATATCGCACATCTTCACGTACGAGCGCTTCTGTGTCAAACGCTGCTTGTGGCTGCTGTTTTTCCTCGGCTCTTTGACGTTCTTGCTGTACGTGTGCGTGGACAGGATTCACTTCTACCTGGAGTACCCGCATGTGACCAAACTGGACGAAATCATGACCCCGACGATGACGTTTCCCGCCGTGACTTTCTGTAACCTGAACGCCTTCCGCTTCAGCCGCGTGACCCGCAACGACCTGTACCACGCGGGCGAGCTGCTGGCGCTACTCAACCAGAGGTACGGCCTATTGCCCCGTTAGCACAGAGCACAAACAGGCCCGTGCATGTGGTGTGAAACGGGGTCACTCTCACACACGTGCAGTCTCGCGGTGTTTTATGCTCCACACTTTGGTTCTTTGAATGAGACAGAAGTACAAGTTAATGTTACAGCAGGCGTCATGGTTTGTTACGAGCTTAAGTATAAAATCCATCTGTATTTGTGAAGTCTGGGGATTTCAGCAGCGTTTAAAACCACGTGTGTTGTCTCAGAAGATGAAGTGTGTTGCAAAGAAACTATGACCAAAAATCCTTCCTGTAGTCAACTCAGCATTTTCAGAACTTGTTGCATAGAAATAACACATTCAAAACAAACTATTACACTATTTGAATGATAAACTATCCTCAAAATGGCAAAAAAAAAAAAAACCCAAAAAACAAAACATAACAGGAAGTAACGTGAGGTCACCTATTTTGTATAAATGATATTCCAGTGTTCATTTGTCCATGCATTATGTGTGTGGGTTTCACTGGGGCAGTTACAGTGGGACAAGCAAATTGGTCCAACTCTGAACTGTTAATCCAAATAATTGTCAACGCTCTATTCAATTACAAAACTGTGATCAAAAATCAAATGTTCAGAGTAGTCTGTGCTGTGCCCACGCAAAACCTGGAGTAAAGACACTTTTATTATCAGTGGATTTGAAAGGAAGTTAAGTTGTTTAATTTGCTCTATACTTTACAAGTACATTTTGACAATATAAAAGTAACCTGTCTGTGTAATCCCTCAGTTGTCCGTGAAGGTTTTATTGCAAAAGGTGAGAATACCTGTCACCAGTCCACATGGCTTCTTCAATTCTGACAGGGTTCTGTTAAGCCGCTGCCTTATATCTGTCTGAAGGAAGGAGGTAACTACACTGAACTAAAACCTCTAGTTGTTTACAGTATCTGTTGTTAGCTTCTCAGGCAGAATTCAATATTTTATTTTCCTAGAAGTATTTGTTTGAAATAATTATGATTTCACTTAAGAGCCAAATAATCCTGATTGTAATGTTTCCCATAATAATTTCCTGGCCTCCTCGTACTCCCATTGCAGAAGGAGGTTGCTCATCTCTCACTCTAAAGCAGGTTTTGGGCTCATTATCCTCCCTCCATTGGCAGGACAGAGGCAGTGCAGCTCCACTACAGTCCCTCCTTTACCTCAGGCCAAAAGAGGAATCGCTGTTGGCCTGAAACCCATTTAAGAGAGAGCTGCTCCCTTCTCATGTCGGGGACCGCTGGGCTGAGAAATGTCTTTTGGCGCTCGGTGTTTAGCCGCTTGGGCAGCCTGCTCTGAGCCTGCAGCACTATCTGGAGCTGATCACATAAGTGGCTCTTTGGCAGGTTTGTCCACTGAAGGCGAAACAGGGACACGTTTTCTCTTCTCTGTTTTACTTGTTCAAACTATTGTTCTGAAGATGATTTTCAGTAAGCTCAAGTCAAGTTTGTGGTAGCACTTTATAATAACAATAACTCAATTAGTGTTAATAACACATGAACAGAGGCCTAATTATGGAGTTAGAATTAGGAGTTAGGGTTAGGGTATTCATTGAGTAGTTACTTAGCCAAAATAATTCTTAATAAACATTTTTTTTCACTATGGATTGAATTTTTTTTTTTTTATAATAATAACTTGATTTGGTAGGAAACCTGTGGTAAATTTTGTAATAGTGTCACATCAGTTAAGTGTGGAAAAAAAAGTTCAAAAGAAAAGTACAAAAAATACAAAAATGTGCAAGGATTAAAAAAAAATAAATAAAAAAATAAAAATAAATATATATATATATATATATATATATATATATATATATATATATATATATATATATATATATATATATATATATATATATATATATATATATATATATATATATATATATAGTTTATGTCTCTGTGCTTTTTATCTTTTTTATCATCCTTAAGCACAGACCTGTAGACTGTATAAAGAAGTGGACTGAGTGTGACGTTCCATAAGCGTTTGGCTCCAGCCAAATGAAGCTCATTGAGGGTAGAGCTGTTATAGTGGCCAATTTGAAACCGAGTTACATATTTGGAACACTGATCACAAGTATCATGGCAGACAAAGAGCCAATCAGGAGCCAGGCTATTGAAGGTAACGTCCCTTCCCACCTGCACCGCTGGTTTAGCTGCAGTGCTGTCAATCAAACCTGTTGCTAATGCTAGCAGGAGTGACCTCGGGGAAATAAGGTACCTAATTTGTCTGTTGTTAATGTTCATATCTAGATTTATGGACAAAATACGAACATTTAAGACCAAAATGACGAGGGTCACTGCAGCAGTTACAGAGAGAGGGGTGAGTTTTTCAATGTGAAGTGAATTAAAGTCGATGGAGGCGGAAGCACGCCCATGATCACTTCCTATTTGGAACGTGGCAGCTAGAAGGTTAGCTATGTCCATTTATATACATAGTCTATACATCAATTCAAAACCTGCACCACAGGTAAAATCCTCCAGCTAAAGCCGTCCTGACCAGGCCTAGCTCAAGATCTGGAGGTGGATCCCATGGGACAGCAGTCTCCCTCTGCCTCAATGAAGAATGGGACAGGTTGTCCCAGTGAAGGATGATGTGAATGGAGAGAAATAACTTCCCTCATGTAACACTACTTTTATTTTAGTGCAAACTGTTGGCCCTCTTTCCACCTCTCTAAGTGAGTCAGACCAAAATAATATATTAAATGTCTCAACAAATTCTTATTAGGAAAGAACCGGATGAAGTTTTTATTGATTTCGAGGAGGTCAATTGAAGTAATACATTGTAAAACTCTCAGATAGACCTGTCATTAGGAAAAGACCCAAGCCAACTTGTGTAAAGAGGTCCGTATATCACCCAGCAGGAGCATCGATCCAGTCAAAGTTTGGATGTATGGCTCCTGCTTGAAGAGAAAAGTCTAAGCTCTTCATTTTGACCCTAGCATTTGGCAGCACTAAACTCAAAGGTGTACTGTGTAACTTTGCTGTTGGAGGGTGCTTGTCTCCAGTGAGATGCTACTGTTTTTCCTGGAAAATTCCACAGTATGGCGTTAAGGTTAAGGAAGGGAAATTTGGGGACCCATCTCTGTGATCTTGTTGCTAGTCTTGGTCAGGACTAACTGGAGGATTTTACATTTGGTTGAAATACAAACTCCACACAGAAAGGCCCAGACTTATCTATTTTCATGGAGACAGGTATAGAAACCAGGCCATGTTACAGGTCAAATATGTGGAGTAAGAATGCAAGATCAATGTGTTTAATGCCATACTATAGGACATTCTAGGCAAACGAATAACTCTATGAACTCCATGAACACCGTCTCCATGAACACAATCAGAAAAGGTATGCATTGCTATATAAAAGTAATCTATACCAACATCATTATGCAAGCTTTCATGATTTTCTGATGTTATTCACAATTCCTAAACTGGTTTCTTAAGACAAAAGAGGAAAAGTGCTATAGCCTTGTAAGTTTATTTAAGGATTTTCAATATTCACACTTTCACACAGTCGTTGTGTTCTGGTTTTACTATGAACAGATCAACCACATTCCAACTTACCCACACACGTCTGTTGCTAAGGAGATCAATGAAAGATTGTACTTAAACAGAAATGAAAAGAAATCTCTATAAAGCTGTGTTATGTTTTCTAAGCAGGGCACGGCTGGACATCACAGTCAGGGTTGAACGTCTGCTTGCACTCCTAGTCTGCTCTGGTCTAATGTAAGCCTCAGATTCCTGTGGTCTGTTAAACAGAAGGGAACCATTCTACTGCTGATATTTCTGAGTTCAATGTAGCATGTGGATTTAAGTAGTGGGACTAGAGCTGGATGAGCAAAAACATTCCCAAGTTAATCAGGATAGAATAGATGTTGTATTAGTTATTTTTATATAAATATGGGACTGGATAAAAGCTTTGAAAAGATTTTGCTGTGTTTTTTATAGTAATTAATTAATTCATGAATCATTGGATTTCTATAGAGACCCTCTGACCATTACCAACACCCACACATACACCACATTAATACTGGGCCACGTCAAGTGAAGTGTCAAGTCCAAGGACACAACAACAGTTTTTTTCTTCTCCAATGTCTCATAACTGTGTTCACAGGTATGAGATCCGGGACGTGCACCTCGTGGAGGAGAGCGTGCTGGAGAGTCTGAAGACCAAAGCGGACTTCCATAACTTTAAGCCACGGCCCTTTAACATGAGGGAGTTCTATGACCGCACAGGACACGACATCAATGACATGCTGCTGGGGTGTCACTTCCACGGGACAGAGTGCAGACCCGAGGACTTCAAAGTGGTGAGCAGCAGGGAGATGTTTTTTTTTTTTTTTTGGTTGATGTTTTTTCCTTTAGTAGTCAATTATTTATTTTGTACCGTGATATGAAATCAAATTATGTTTTTCATCTGGCTGCTAATAATGATTTAATCTGATCCTCATGGTTTAAGGATGTCACAATATAATCCCAGTATTTGTCAGAAGAAACAGCACAATGACTCAAATGATTCACCATTATTGACATCATGGCCAAACATCAGTGAAATCCTTTCATCTGTGGCTAGCGCTCTGTGTGAGTGTGTGAATGAATGAGTAACAGGACGTAAAACACAGTTTACACATACACTCCTCAGCAAAAGTTTGGACACGCCATCTCATTCAATATTTTTTTTTTTACTGCTTTCTACATTTTATACACACACAGAAGAAATCATATATATGGTGTAAGAAATATGGAATTATGTAGGAAAGAAAAAAAGGCAAATAACCCTAAAAATATATTTTTTATATTTTATATACCAATCCTCAAATTATCCACCCTTTGCTTTGTCAAAAAAAAAAAAAAAAAAAAGTAGAATTATTAAACTTCACATATATATCGGATGTCTTCAATATGTATAGATTGTAGAAATTAGTAAAAATAAAGAAAAAAAAACATTGAATGGGATGATTTGTGTAAATTTTTGACTGGTGTTGTTTAAACAGACACTACCAGTCAAAAGTTTGGACACACCCTTATTTTTTTTTTTTTTTTTTTTTTTTTTTTACTTCCTAAATTTTAGATACATACAGAAGACATCAAACATATGAAGCAAGACAGATGAAATTATATAGTAAAGAAAAAAAGTTAAACAACTCTACTAAATATAAAGCAAAGGGTCGATACTTTTTGAGGATTTGAATATATATATATATATATATATATATATATATATATATATATATATATATATATATATATATATATATATATATATATATATATATAGTTATTTAATGTTTTTTCTAAAACATAGAAAGTACTAAACATAAAGAAAAAAACATTGAATGAAATGGTGTGTCCACACTTTTGACTGGTACTGTAGTTCACACGATTGCGGTGAAATTTTGCATTTCATTTTGCATATCACATTTTGTTATTATTTATTCTTAAATTCTTTTGTGACCTGAATAATCAAGATAATTGATTAACCAGTTCACCATTTCCCCAGCTGTAACTATATGCTTTTTTATTATCTTGTCATATTGTGATTCAGTGCTTTTGTGTTAATGCAGCTCTATGCTCCCCTCCCTCTCCTATTGGTCCGCCTCTGGGACTCTCAGTGAGTGACACGCAGATTTAATCAATCACAGTGAAGTTTTCATTATAAGGAAAAATAAAAGTACCAAAATGTCTTACTTAAATGTCTTCCAGTCTGTGAGCAGCCTAAAATGTTTGAATATCTCAATGCCTTGATCAAAGACATATTTTTCTTTACCTCAGTCCCTGTGGGTTTGCAAATGTTTACATGTTACCTTTTCATCTTTGCTCTGTGGGGGAGGGCTGACTCTGTGTTAAAGAACATGTCAGCACTCAGACAAAATGTGGATTAATGTAGTGAACAACAAGATGCTTTAGAACGTAAACACTGCATTATACATGTGGCAGTGTGATGCATGACTTCGCCTGCAGCTCCGACATCCTCCTGTTTCTCTCATTTCTCCCTCACTCTTTTCTTTTTCTCTCTGTCCTTCTCATCTATTCTGCTGCCTCACTCCTTCCCTCATCTCTCATTCCTCTCTCCCTTTCGTCTCCTCTCTTCCCTCCTCTATCCTCTTTCTCTCCCCTCTCCTTTTACTCTCTCTCCTTTCTCCGTCTCTCCTCTCCCCACTTTTTTGTCTCTGTCCCCATCTCTCTTGTTTCCTCTGTCCCCTCCTCTCCCCCTCTCTCTTGTTTCTCTGTCCCCTCCTCTCCCCCTCGCACTCCCTCTTCTTACCCTCTCTCTCTGTCTCTCTCCTTCCACTCCTTACCCCCTCTCTGTTTTTCTTCTCTTCCGTCTCTCCTCTTCTCTTTGTTTTCACTCTCTGTTTCTATCACTCCCCCATCTTCTTACACACTCCCCTCTCTCCTTGCTCTCTCTCCCTCTCCTCCCTTCTTCCCCCTCTCTTCTCTCTTTCCTCTCTTCTTTGCTCTCCACAGAGCTGCTGTTGCTCCTGGCAGAGCCTCAAGTCAATGCCACCACACACTGGCATCATCTCCAACTTCCTCTCAAATATTTGATGCCTCCACAATCTTCTAAAAAGTAAAAAAAACACCAAGTACTTCTTAAAATAATAATTAAAAAAGTTATAGCCCTATTGGCAGGGAGGAAATGGAGTTTGCTTTGCCTTGAATGTTCCAAAGTTCTGCATTTAAGTTATCTATCTCCACAAAGACAAGCAAGTGACCATCAGACTAAGTTACAGGTCAGATCGGTGGAGAGGCAACCAACCAGCAATAAAACATGCTAATGGAATAAATGCCACATGCTATACTGTGGAACATTCCAGGCAAAGCAATAATATCTCCATGGCGAAACGCTTGAATAAGTCAGTTCAACATGTCATATTGCTAAAAGTTTTGAAGTGCAAATGTAAAATCTATTTACGATCTATCATCCTCTCTTTCTTTTTGCGCTTCCCCTTTCCTGAAAAGTACGAGATGTGCCGTATTGCGGTGTACAAGAACTTTATGAGCATTAAAGTCTTGTATTGACTAAAAAGAGATTTATTCATTGCAAGTTTTGAAGAGGAGTTTTGAGCATCGCCACTTTCGCAGCAGCTGTAGCGAAGGAGCTTTGAAGTGTGTTTTTTCTTATAGGCAATGAATGCAATGTTTCCTACGACGACACAGAGAGGAGAGAGCGCACTTTGAAATAGGAATGAGCCAGTGAAAGAAGATTAGCCCCAGATCACCTAAATAATTACAAGTCTGAAAGAAGACTCGTAATTATTAACTCTACTGGAGCTCAACTACTGTTAAGAGCTGCGCACAAGCAACAGGGAGGCATCATGACAGACTTTATCACTCCTGAATATCACAAAAACAATGTGCTTAGATAGGTAACGCTTGAATCAAATTCATTTTATTAAAGATACACTGTAGCATTCTCTGTGCTTGACTCCATGGAGATGTTATAGCTTCCCTGGAACATTCCAAAGTCTCTATGAAGTGAGACCACCGGGCCAAGTTATTAGTTAGACCACCCCCTCTCAGTGTGCATTTTTCTCTAGCTATTTTTTAACAATAAAGCAACTATAATTGAATAAATGCAAGATGGACAAGTTTAATGCTGTACCACGCAACATTTAGCAAAGCATTTTCAAAGAGTCAATACCTCATTTTAGTTTTCAGTTTAGCTCAATTCACATTCATTCATTTTCAGTAGACCTACTAGTTATATTTAATTTCATGAGAGGGCGATAGGCTCCACACACACTAGTGCCCAGCAACCTCACTGTTAGTGTCACTACTTCCTGTCCAGTTTTATCTCTATGGGATTTTTGCCTAATCATGCTAAAATTAATAAATATTTAAAGATAAGGCAGTGGACAGGGAGCTCGGTTTAGAAAGAGAGATGTTTGTGTATTAAAACAACCCAACAAACAGAAGTATTCCACATATAAACAAAATTGGGTAGTCTTTATTTTAATTAATTTGAATTTTAATAGGCTGTTTATTTTATGTTTTCCAATTTTTAATACAAGTGATTGTTAGCTTTGAGACACAGTGAGCTAGCAAGCGTGCTGCTGTGTACCATGGATCTACTAAAATAACTGGATAGGGTATTGCTGCTTAGAACTGTTGTGAGTTGGACTAGTGGCCACTCATTGG
The DNA here is from genome assembly GCF_009829125.3 of Periophthalmus magnuspinnatus. Classification (NCBI taxonomy): domain Eukaryota; kingdom Metazoa; phylum Chordata; class Actinopteri; order Gobiiformes; family Gobiidae; genus Periophthalmus; species Periophthalmus magnuspinnatus. Next base: position 6,502,880 of record NC_047132.1, read on the forward strand.
TACTACAATGAAAACATTTCTCATACCAGACAGAGTTTTTCCTCATATAGTGCAGTATAATCCTACTCACGTTTGGCTGACAGGGACCTATAGCTTTCACAAAGGTCGAATTTTGGGGAGATTTTAATTTATTTTCAGACAATAAACTTTTTTTCAGCTCAAAATCCGTCTGTTGTCTTAACAACACTTTTTAATCGTTAGTCTTGGCTATGCTCTATGTCCACATATGTTCACTAAGCTGAAGCTCTGGTTGGTTCAAGCGGTCACATGGTACGACAAGAACATGTGAGCTATGTGAACTGTCATGAACGACCGCAGGTTTAGAACATGATTCGTGCCCTGGAAGCAGAAACATTATCATTTATAATTTATTTATCATTTCACTGCCTCCTTTGTGGCCGCTCCGCTCGCTCTTGTCGCATAAAGACTCATGGGGAGTAGCTCAACTGCGCATGGTCGATGGGCAGGGGAGGACTGGATGTACTTACCCGGTAAAGGCTAAACTCGCAACATGTGCCATTGAGCACAGCCCATTGACTTCAATGAACGGCCATGTTTAGACCCCGGGGTTTGCTGTGCACAGAGCCTATTTATTTGACTGTATTTTTAATCTTTGTTGGATGAAAAAACATAGAATTATTACATTTGATTGTGAATTTGTCTGTGAAATGATTTTATTGGTAACAAAAGCCCCAGACGCTTCTTCTCGCTCTTCTGGTGCAGTGGCCGTTGAAGCGTACATTTTTGTTCTATTATGCACCTCATCTGACAGTCTAAATCCATATTTGATTATAAAACTGCTACTGTAAGCACATGAAACACAGATCTCATAAATAATTACATTTTGTCCTCCCTTTTGGACACTGAGCCAGTGCACGACACCATGCAGCCAAAGTCCATGTCCTCTTAAAAGGTGAAGCCAGCTCATCATGGTGGCCATCTGGTCGCCGTGGTGATCCCAAATTAACTAAGTACCCTTTTCACATTAACAAGTCTGCCTGTGTTCATTTCCAACTTGTAAACTCTCTGATCAATTATTCATGAATGTTCTTGTATTTCTGTGCCAACCGAGATTTGGGCTCAATATTCATCAAAAAGCAGCAGTGTAGCATGGCGGCTAAGCTCACTCGATTTTCATGTTTGGGTTTGTCTTAAGGGGCCACGAGGTGTACTGGAACATCTCCACTGGTACATCTGTCTTTTAGTCAATCTGAATGAGCCAGATAAAGTTAACATATAACATTTGAATGAACTTTTAAAGTCTGAGTGAGGATCTTTTAGTTCTTATTATATTTTTACATCAAGCGATACCAAGTTCATACTACCTCACTCTGTATTGCAGGTCTACTATTCACTGGAAATGAAGCTGACAGAAAAATTAGAGCCATTGCATTTTCTTTAAGACAAGGCTCTGATTTATTCAATTTCAGATGTTTTATGGAAAAGATTTATAGAAAACCTGTGGTATTGTATTTGCTTTAAAACAGTACTCTTTAACTTTCCAGGTAGTTATGTTAATGTTTTGCTTGTAATGTTCCACAATATGGCATTAAACTTGGGTTTATTCAATTGCAGACATTTTAGTGCAAAGAAAACATGCATTCCTACTGTGAGCGGGGTCTCCTCACCACAGATCTGACCTGTAACTTATCCTGATGGCACATCTGTTTGTCTCCATGTATATAGACAGACTTAATGCCATACTGTGAATCATTCTGCAATAGCAAAGCAATAACATCTTCATGGAGACTAGCAGCTGGCAGGCTTTCTAGCAGCAAAATGTTACGCAGTGCACCTTTCTTTCTTTTCAAATACTCTTGAATGATTAAATGACCAAGCTCATTTTGGAGTCTACTTCTATTTTGAAGAGACAATGAATCATTTTAACCTCTCTGTATCCCACGGCTCCTCCTTCAGCTTGTATGTGGGCTTGATCCAAAGGTTACACAACATCTAAATTCGTCCTCAGTAATTAATTTCATCCCTGGACCGTGTCACAGTCTCACAATGAGGCTGTGAATAGCTCCTCAGAACAAGTGTTGTTGTGGACGGCGGCGGTCTTTTGATAGCACAAAGACTTAATGACCTTTACGTTATGTCTGGCTAATTTGTGAGACGTTTGTTCATTTGTGTAGCTAGCTTACAGCAGTGGTGAGAAGAATCAGAATAAAAAGTATATGTATTTTTACTCTTTTAAGGCTTTATTTCATTTTGGATTTTTACAATTATTTTGTACTCCACAACTTAAAAAGTAGAGTGAGTATTTGATTAACCTGAATTGAAAAGCTGTAACTTTTGTTGTGGCAGGTCTGGCATCTGCTTGTTTTTATGGAAATGCTTTGCCTGGGATATTCCATAGTATAGCATTAATCCTGGATATTTCTTCCATTTATTAAGTTACACTATTACAGTAATTTTGTTGTCAGAAACATTCTTATAGTGAGAGGGGTCACCGCTGTACAGATCTGATGTGTAACTTGACCTGTGATCTGTTATCCCAGGCTCAGCTCCGGTCCAGTTGCCGCAAGTATTCCATATAATTAACAGTAGCTCAGAGCTCAGACCGCCTGCCACGCAGTCCGATGGTGCCAGCGGAGGTGCCGCGCTGCTCCAGATTCTTTTCTTTGGGAGTCTATTTATGTCGGACCGAAAGTCTTTTCCCTCAATAAATGAGTCGTTATCACATTAACACGTGGTCTGGCGCGTGCAGCCTTCAAAGGCAGTGACACAGCACAGCTGTGCCACACGGCTCCAACACAGTCTGAGCGAGGTGTTAGTGGCCTGTTGGCATCTGCTTGTCTATGGAGATAGTTCAGTTTAATTATATACTGTGGAACATTCCAGTCAATCAATTCACAGGCAGACCCACCACTACAAAAGTTACACAGTGCAACTTTAATTTAAAGTAGAATACATTTGCTCCTTAAACCCTTATGAACATTTACTTAAACAAGGACATTTACTGCTTTATCGTGCACCACTTTCAAGAGCTGTCCACCCATTGTCAGTGCAGTGATTAAGTGTGCTGTGAACATTTAGGTCCATTATTTCTCCTTTTGTTATTTGTAATGGCAGACGTGGCCCTCAGAAAGTGAAAAACCTTTGCCTGCCTTTGAAGATGCCCCTGGTTCACTGCATTGTTAATCTTGTGATGGTTTGGTTGTAAAGTATTTGATGAATAAGGAACGAGGTATATCCCAAGTGACTGGTCTTTGTGAGCAGATGAAAAGACTGGTGTACAGGCTTTGTGTGGTTTGAATACTGATTTAAACTGTGGACTTTCGAAGCTTGTCATGGGAATATATAGACGTACATGGACTAAACTTATTCATTTTCTGTTCCATATTATGCTCTTTTAGTGGTTTATGTGTGCTTGTTATAAACCACTGCTACCCAAAGTATGGTAAAAGTAAGTAAATTGTAAGTTTAGAAATATCAAAATTGATACTAAACTGGGGCTTAACCTGGAACAAAATCTGGACCAGAACTAAACCAGGACTAGAACAGAATCAGATCAAGTCTACATTGGGATTAAACCGGGACAAATGAGAAAACAGACCTGGTTCAGACCTGGTGCACTTATTTAAAGCCTAATCAAACTTAGTCATTAGTCTAGTGAATCCTCCTGACTATATCTTAGATCTATGTTTGCAGATGAAAATGTGAAAATCCTTCATGAAAATGTTATTGCTTTAAAATGTTCCACAGTATGGCATTAAACTTTTCTCCATGTAAAAAGACAGGTGACGCCACCAGGCCAAGTTACAGGTTAGAACTGTGGTGAGGCGAGCCTACATAATAAAGTATGTTTCCATTTCAAGGTATTATTTTCTTAGCAATAAAACACCTGGAATTGAATAAATGTGAGGTGCAAAATGTTAGATGAGTTTAATACCACCCTGTGGAACATTTTAGAAAAATGTATAACATCTCCATGGAGATAAACAGATGGTGGGCCCCCATAAGAAAAGTACAACTTTAATTAAGATAACTGTATAGATTCCTCTGGCAGTTCTTGTGAAAATTACCCAGCGCTCCCTGCTCCTCTGAGGATCATTAGTGCTCATTTGCAGCCCACAGCAGACGGCCTCATTTAGGTCCAGCGTAGCGGAGGAGAGGAGCGCTTCATTTAGCTCTGTTTTTGTTTGCCAAACGCACCCTTTGACGGGCCTCACCTGGGAATATGGCCTCGTTTTTGCTTGTTCGCAAACTGCTGCGGCGTTCCTGTGACATTCCTCTTATCATTCTTCTGGCTCTGATCTCGTCTGTCAAAACTCAGGGAGGAAGTTTGCTTTTAGAGATCACACACACACGGAGAGGAGACGTGCGCAGTATAGTGAGGAAAATGAGGGCTTTGGTGATTAATTTATCTGCTGCTTACATTCCAGTAGTTCTGCAAGTTCTGATTAATTGTCGTTTACAGAAAAATCTCAACGGGTTTGTAAGTCACCTTGAAGGAGACATACTATGCAGATTTACATGTCTCCTTGAGCTTTTAAGTTAGAATGATTTTCCCTAATTATAAACACACTCAAAGTTGTATTTTGAGTGATTCTTGTACGTAACTGTCCTGGATTTGAGTCAAGAAAATGTCAGTTTTCACCCACCCCTTATCCCCACCCACCACACTCTACACACTGTTCACTGTACATACTTGCAATTTATTAAAAAATTTACACTCCCGGTTATACACAAATATTCAAAAATGTTGTAATGACATTATTCTAAAATAAAACAATGTAGATGAAAATCTGCAGCAGAGAATCCATTCTGCAGTTTTGGCTTTGGAAATCAGTTAACGTTTTGTATTAATGAGTCTTTTCAGAATAATATTGCGGTCTATAATTAACTAAATGTAAAATGATCTACTTGTCTGATTTGCATATTGTTTTTCGAGTCAGATGCCCTACTCGACACAACTGTTTTGATTTATTAGGTATGTGACTGCAAAGTGCTGTTGTTATAATGCGTCAGGATTGTATCTTACAATTATTTACTTATAACTCCAAGGGATGTTTTAAGCAGTAATTCTCATGCTGCCGTACATATGTTTTCACTTGGCTAACTGTTAAGCAGAAAAAATACTCCATAGACTTTAATTGAAATTTGAAATTAAAATATCTTGTACATGCTCAAGGCCATAGCAAAATAGTGCTTTTATAATCCTCCCAAATACTAGACTTCTTGAACACTGCGAACCAGAATCTGCATATTCAGTCTCTAAACATTAGCCTGCAGTTAAAACATGCACAATTACACCTCCTCAGAAATGCCCGGTTTAAACATGCACAAACTGCATTATTCATATCTGAACAGTAATTGCATGTGTGGCTGCCTTGTGTTGACTAATTAATGTAATGTGGATCATATCAAGCATAGGCACGATATATGCATCCCGGCATGTCATAGAGAGAAACAACACTCATTTCATGGCCATGTTCCAGACTGATATTATTGCGGCTAAAAAGTCACAGGAGCTGATCTGATCTTCGCAGGGGAAAAAGGATTGGACGCCTTTTATAGATTACAAAGCAAAATAGGCTGAGGTTTTTTTGTTTTTTTTACCATCATATTAAAATTCATGAATATCTGAACCATGTTGTCATATATCATCATTAATGAGCATGGTTATTACATTAGATCCCCTGACAGGTTAAGTAATTGCTGCCTCATAGCACCGTATAATAGTGCGAAAATCTATTATTGTTAAAGGAGACGTGTTAAAGGAGTCGTGTTCTGCTAACTTGACTTTTAAGAGCTTTTAATCTTATAATTGTCTTCACTCACCATTAACTTAAAGGTCTTCACACAAATCACACAAAATTGACTGTTGTGCGCTCCAAGAGAAACTCACTCCACAAAAACAGACCTGGAGTTGTGTTTTGTTTCTGTGTGCGACGCTCAAAATGCTCTGTTCCAGCTTTTAGTGTCATGAAGCGCTAGTTTTCAAGAGTGTTGAGAGAAGACCTAAATATTCCAAAATATGCAGGGTTTGTGTGTTAAACATGAGTGAATGCAACAAAACACAAAACTCCAGGTCTGTTTGTGATGAGGAAACAACATTATAAAATGGATCAGAAAATGTCGTAATGTGGGACCTTTTAAGTTATATTCAAATGTAATCTACATTCGAGGTGCCATTAATCACAAAACTATGATCTTCTATTTAATTTTATGTTTGTGATACATTGAAAAACATGTAGGGTTCAGTAGCATTGCATACTTACAGTATTCTGGCCAAAAATGCTGTTTGCGATTGTGTTTTGTTGTGATGGCATTGACAGTGACATACCATAAAAGGACATGCAGAAATCAGCGCTAAAGTTTAGAACCGGAAATCAATGGACCTGTTTCAGTAATTGTCTTCTAATATGTCTTATTTTGGCTGTGTACCTGGTTTGATGGATGAAGAGCTCAGAGTAGAGACGCTGCCCCTCCACATTGACAGAGCCTGGAGTTAGCTTAGATCTGTTCTGAGCCCTTTTGTTTCCTCTTTCCCTGGAGCACCGATCTGCCCCAAGAGGAGGAGGGGATCTGGAGAGAACATGAGGTAACACCAGAGGGACTATAGGTCTCCAGGCTCGGCTGTGCTTTGGTAATAACCCAGAGGTGTTGCTTCTGCCAAGGGACTCAGCTCAATAAAAGCAGATGAGGATGGATGACTCAAAAAAGGATAAAATGTCTGGCACTGATAAATACTGCTCAAGTCTCAGAGTTGATGGGATAATCCCCCAAGACAGAGGTAAAAATAGAACAATTATCCTCCATATTCAGCTGATACTAATTTACCCAGTAGCCAGCTCTAAGCACACACAGTTAACACGGCCTATTTGAGCCTGTCAGTCCTGTCCTACTCAAACTCCCTGTCTGCTCATTACTGCTCTGTGAGGCTCTGGGCTCTTTACCTACAGGATTATTGAATGTTCTCTCTTTAGTAACAAGATGCAGGCCAAGAACTGATCAGCACTGTAGACTGGCCACAATGGATAAAGACATACAAGTGAGTAGAACTGGGAGTATGTAGGAAATGAAAAAAAAAAAATTCAATAACTCAACTACATGGTTTTTTTTATATATATATATATATATATATATATATTGTATTCAAATGTTCAAAGTGGAATAGGAAAACAACGAGGCCAGTTATGTCGCCCGGACTGGCGTTACCGGGGCCCCACCCTGGAGCCAGGCCTGGGGTGGGTGCACGCCAGCGAGCGCCTGGTGGCCGGGGCTTTCCCCACGGGGCCCGGTCGGGCCCAGCTCGAAGGAACGACGTGGGGCCGTCCTCCCGTGGACCCACCACCTGCGGGAGGAGCCATGAGGGGCGGGTGCGGAGAGATCCGGGCGGCAGTCGAAGGCGGGGACCTTGACGACCGGATCTCCGGACATGGAGACTAGCTCTGGGGACGTGGAACGTCACCTCGCTGGGGGGAAGGAGCCTGAGCTTGTGCGGGAGGTTGAGCGTTACCGGCTAGATATAGTCGGCCTCACCTCCACGCACAGCTTGGGCTCTGGAACCCAACTTCTTGAGAGGGGTTGGACTCTCCATTTCTCTGGCGTTGCCCGCGGGGAGCAGCGGCGAGCTGGTGTGGGCTTGCTCATTGCCCCACAGCTCAGCCGCTGCGTGTTGGGGTTCACTCCGGTGAACGAGAGGGTCGCGTCCCTGCGCCTTCGGGTCGGGGACAGGTCTCTCACTGTTGTGTCGGCCTACGGGCCAAACAGCAGTGCAGAGTACCCGGCCTTCTTGGAGTCCCTGGGAGGGGTACTAGACAGTGCACCAACCGGGGACTCCGTTGTTCTCCTGGGGGACTTCAACGCCCATGTGGGTAACGACAGTGACACTTGGAGGGGCGTGATTGGGAGGAACGGCCTCCCCGATCTGAATCCGAGCGGTGTTTTGTTATTGGACTTCTGTGCTAGTCACAGTTTGTCCATAACGAACACCATGTTCGAGCACAAGGGTGTCCATCGGTGCACGTGGCACCAGGACACTCTAGGTCGGAGGTCGATGATCGACTTTGTTGTCGTGTCATCTGACCTCCGACCGCGTGTCTTGGACACTCGGGTGAAGAGAGGGGCTGAGCTGTCAACCGATCACCACCTGGTGGTGAGTTGGATCCGCTGGCGGAGGAGGAAGCCGGACAGACCTGGCAGGCCCAAGCGCATTGTGAGGGTCTGCTGGGAACGTCTGGCGGAGCCCTCTGTCAGGGGGGTCTTCAACTCCCACCTCTGGGAGAGCTTCTCCCTGATCCCGGGGGAGGTTGGAGACATGGACTCCGAGTGGGCCATGTTCTCCACCTCTATTGTCGATGCGGCTGCTCGTAGCTGTGGTCGTAAGGTCTGTGGTGCTTGTCGCAGCGGCAATCCCCGAACCCGGTGGTGGACACCAGAAGTAAGGGATGCCGTCAAGCTGAAGAAGGAGTCCTATCGAGCCTTGTTGGCTCGTGGGACTCCTGAGGCAGCTGATGAGTACCGGCGGGCCAAGCGTGCCGCGGCTCGGGCAGTCACAGAGGCAAAAACTCGGGGTTGGGAGGAGTTCGGGGAGGCCATGGAGGAGGACTATCGGACGGCCTCAAAGAGATTCTGGCAAACCGTCCGACGCCTCAGGAGGGGGAAGCAGTGCTTCACCAACACTGTTTACAGTGCGGGTGGAGAGCTGCTGACTTCGACTGGGGATGTTGTCGGGCGGTGGAAGGAATACTTTGAGGATCTCCTCAATCCCACTGTCACGTCTTCCGAGGAGGAAGCAGAAACTGGGGTCCCAGAGGCGGACTCGACCATCACCCTGGCTGAAGTCACTGAGGTGGTTGGCAAGCTCCTCGGTGGTAAGGCTCCGGGGGCGGACGAGATTCGTCCTGAGTACCTCAAGTCTCTGGATGTTGTGGGGCTGTCTTGGCTGACACGTCTCTGCAACATCGCGTGGCGGTCGGGGACAGTACCTGTGGAATGGCAGACCGGGGTGGTGGTCCCTCTGTATAAGAAGGGGGACCGGAGGGTGTGTTCCAATTACAGGGGAATCACACTCCTCAGCCTTCCCGGTAAGGTCTATTCCAGGGTACTGGAGAGGAGAATCCGACCGATAGTCGAACCTCGGATTCAGGAGGAGCAGTGTGGTTTTCGTCCTGGTCGTGGAACACTGGACCAGCTCTATACTCTCCATCGGGTCCTCGAGGGCTCATGGGAGTATGCCCAACCAGTCCACATGTGTTTTGTGGATCTGGAGAAGGCATTCGACCGTGTCCCTCGTGGTGTCCTTTGGGGGGTGCTCTGGGAGTATGGGGTCCGGGGCTCTTTGCTAAGGGCTGTCCGGTCCCTGTATGACCGGAGCAGGAGCTGTGTTCGCATTGCCGGCAGTAAGTCAGACCTGTTCCCGGTGCATGTTGGACTCCGCCAGGGCTGCCCTTTGTCACCGGTTCTGTTCATTATATTTATGGACAGAATTTCTAGGCGCAGCCAGGGGCCGGAGGGGGCCTGGTTTGGGAACCACAGGATTTCATCTCTGCTGTTTGCAGATGATGTTGTCCTGATGGCTTCTTCGAGCCAGGACCTGCAGCAGGCACTGGGGCGGTTTGCAGCCGAGTGTGAAGCGGCTGGGATGAGAATCAGCTCCTCCAAATCTGAGGCCATGGTTCTCGACCGGAAAAAGGTGGTTTGCTCTCTCCGGGTGGGTGGTGAGTCTCTGCCCCAAGTGGAGGAGTTCAAGTATCTCGGGGTCTTGTTCACGAGTGAGGGAAGGATGGAGCGTGAGATTGACAGGCGGATCGGTGCAGCGTCTGCAGTGATGCGGTCGCTGTATCGGTCCGTTGTGGTAAAGAAGGAGCTGAGCCGGAAGGCGAAGCTCTCGATTTACCGGTCAATCTACGTTCCTACCCTCACCTATGGTCATGAGCTTTGGGTAATGACCGAAAGGACAAGATCGCGGATACAAGCGGCTGAAATGGGCTTCCTCCGCAGAGTGGCCGGGCGCACCCTTAGGGATAGGGTGAGGAGCTCGGTCACACGGGAGGAGCTCGGAGTAGAGCCGCTGCTCCTACACGTTGAGAGGAACCAGCTGAGGTGGCTCGGGCATCTGCTCAGGATGCCTCCTGGACGCCTCCCTAGGGAGGTGTTCTGGGCATGTCCCACCGGGAGGAGGCCCCGGGGAAGACCCTGGACACGCTGGAGGGACTATGTCTCTCGGCTGGCCTGGGAACGCCTTGGGGTCCCACCGGAGGAGCTGGAGGACGTGTCCGGGGTGAGGGAAGTCTGGGAGTCCCTGCTTAGACTGCTGCCCCCGCGACCCGGCCCCGGATAAAGCGGAAGAAGATGGATGGATGGATGTTCAAAGTGGTTTATTGACATCGCTGTAAACCCTTGGCGTTCTCTCAGTGAGCTGTAGAATGAAGTGGCCTGAAGTAATTTTCACTTGACCAATGGTGGAAGTACTCAATTTTGTTATGTAAGTAAAAGAGGTATAGATACGGAGGTAAAAATGAAGTATCTGTTTAAACATGTACATTAAGAGTAAAAAGTAAAAGTATTTCACAAGTGTTGTTAATGTTTTAACTTGGAGTTATACTGATTAAAAATGATACATATTTTTTGTCAACAGTAGCACTATGAATACATTTCTTAAGTTTTCTCATAAATTTTGTGTATTTATGTTTGTTTGCTCTAAGCTGAAGGTTGAATTCGAAAAAACGAAAATAACCCCCCAAATCAGATGAAAACTTTTCAGTCCAGTTAAAAAATGCAGTGGGGTAGAAAGTACATATACCTCCTTTCAAATGTCGTAACGTAGAAGTAAAAAGTATCCACTCTAAAATTGACTTAAGTAAAGTACAGACACCTAAAAATTCTACTTAAGTACAGTACTTTACTAGTACTTCTTGACCTTCCATCACTGCACTTGACAGTTGTACCATGTAAAAACCACAATAAAAGCAAATGGTGGCCACTTTGAGTTTTTTTTTGTTTTTGTTTACTACATCCCATGTTTTTTGGTAATGAAAAAAGTAAGTGTGTCCAAACTTTTGACTGGTAGTATACAGTATATCTTATCTTTTTGCCAAAACCTTTGTCAAATTACCACCCACACACAGGCCACGTCCACCCACTCATGTCTGAAATAGTACTGACTCACAACCAGCTAACCTTACCTCGTATAATGCTCAAGTTCTGTAGCACCGTTTCATTTTAATCGCCCGGTTTTTCCTCTTCGCTGCTTCTCAGAGATCTTCAGGTGATTAGAGCATCCATCCCCTGGAGTGAGTCAAGCACCAGACGAGTGTGTTTTAAGACTGTCAGGAGAAGTTAAAGCGTCATTAAATGTAAAGGTAAAAAAGGGAGAGAAGAGGAGGACGAAACAAGGCCGGAGGCAGCGGACTCACTCACACTGGCGTCATATATCACAGTTGTTTTGGCATGCTAACGGTGCTATTATTTTTAGTGTTGTCGTTTAATTGGCTTCAACAAGTATGACCGGATTTAAAAGTGTCATAACAAAGCAATGGAGCATGTTTATCGGTAAAACGTAAACAAACAGGATAACTTGTGTTCGATCAATAAAACCGCAATATAAATTTATACAACATTGAGTACAAGGCCGCACGCACAAGTAACTACAATGAGTTTACTTTGTTGGATGATTGGTTGCTTTAAAAGTCAGTCGAGGTGACACCGGCATCTGTTGTGGTCCTATGGGTGCCCCTCTCCCTGATGGTGTGTTCCAGACTTGTCCCAGCTGGAGTAGGATCAGATCCATGGGGATATCTAGGTTGTATTTTTGGTTGTTCTGGGAATTGTTTAGAGTACTGCCCCTGAGACCCATCCCAAATAAGCAACAGATGGATTCAGTATTTTTGTTTCACTTCACATAAAGTCATTTTGGTGGACAGTTTACAAGTCGAAACAATGTTTGTGAACCGTAGTAGCAGGAATAATAAAATAGAGTTGGTGAAGAGATGGAGAGGCTGAGGCGGCGACTTTACCCACATGCCTATCAATGGGTTATCTATGCGTTTGGAGCTAACCAGAACCATAGAGAGTGCTTTTAAGAGTTATTCAAGAGAGATGACAATAGGTGGGAAATACAGGCTTCTTAGTTGAATAATTCTTCCATTTCTGATCAAGTAGGGTAAGAAATGTTCGTTTCTGGTGTAAGCATCAAAGAGGACCAAGAGATTGAAGCATAAAGTCAGAAGGGTTTTATGAGTTCCATACAGGTAAAGTGAATAATGAAGCAAACAGACTCCCCAGAAAGGATATAAGAGAGTCCTGAGATGTGCATGTGACAGCTTTTATAACGTCTTTCAATGTATGTGTTTGTGAGGTCTTCTTCTTGTTTGCATGGCGTTATACACTAAGAAACTTTAGGCAAAGTCATACAAGGTGTTTTTTATAACCCTCTCAAAGTGAGGTCACACACTCCTTAATGAGAGGGGCACCAGATAAGAAAAGAAGACCAGAACATAGCTGTTATCTAATTGTCCACACGTCCTTGTAAGCCCCAACGCTGCTCTGTATTTGATGTAGTGCTGCATTGCTAGAAAATACCTTACAGTAGTATGACCCAAAACCTATTATTGACAGCTAAAATACTTTTCCGCAGCTTCATCATGTAAAAAAATACAAAATGCATTGGCTTATTTAAGTTAGTATAACATCTAAAATGAACTTTTCCATGAGGTCAAGTATGTTTACATTGCTGCATTCTCCTTGTTTCCATGACACCAGCTGTTTTGGAGAGAGATCAAGCCCATTTGCCCAGACCGGGTCGTTCCGGTGAGCCGTTAGGACTTAAGCACTGAGGGTGGGAGGACGTCTCTGAAAATAGCCCCTGCTCTGCTCTACATGCTTTATTCAGTGGGATCGGTGCAGGTGACTTGGGGGCCGCTGTGGCACTGACTCACACTGCCAGGGGACGGAGGAGAGAGAGAGAGGAGGCCTAAAAGACGACCTCGTGTGACCTTTTAGCATCGTAATGGAGTGTTACACAGAAGGTTAGGGCTGAAATGTTACGGCTAATGCAGTTTACATAACCTTGGATTGACTGGTTTCACTGCTGGGGTGGAGGCGTTAAAGGCTATTTGGAGAAGGATTTTCAAGGAGATCTGTGGGTTTCACAAGGAAGAAAATGAAGGAAGACCGTTGCCATAATGATTAACAATTTAACAGTAAATATTATTATTAGAGCTTCAAATGAAAAAAAGTGTAAACATGTAAAAAAAACAAAAGCTGAAACCCATAAATATGTTTCCAAGAGTAAATTTACGCTTAATTATAAGGTTCGCTGTAACTTTTCTGGGGGAGTGTCCACCACCTGCTTGTCGTCATGGGGTTGTTGGTTCGTTGCCGGGAATGTCCCACAGTATGGCATTAAACTTAACCATCCCCACAGAGACAAGAAGTAGACGCCTTCATGACGCCAAGTTACAGGTCAGATCTATTGAGAGCCGAGCGTACTCATAGTAAGAATGCAGGCGTTTTTAAGCAATAAAAATAGTTTGAATAAATGCAAGATAGTTACATTTGATGGCCTAGAGCAGAACATTCAAGAGAAAGCATCAACATCTCCATGGAGATAAGCAGATGGTGGAGCCTCTATCAGAAAATTTGCTTAGTGCACCTTTAACCTAAATGTTGCAGAATAAATAAATAATAATGCAATTTACCTAAAAGTAATATATTTTAGATGTTATAATAAACTAAAGGGCAAAAGCATTGGCTCTTTATTGTAAAAATATAGTGATCCAGACTTGTAAAATCTGACCTCTCGTTATTACTGCATTAAAACTCAACCAAATGTACTGCGCTTATCTGACTTTTTTGTGTGTTTAGTGAATAGGCAACATAAAAACAAAAAAACAAATATAAAGTATTAGTTATGGTCATACACTTTTAATACACTTAGCTAAGCGTTTGTTGTCTCTATGGGACAAGTTGTCGCCTGTACCCATCCTTCAGTGCTGCAGGGGCTACTTCTCAGTAACCGTAATGCAGCAGCAGGGGACCCAGCTCCAGATTGAGCTATCCATGGGTTTCTGAATGATGAGAAATGAGAACCGTTGCTATAGCGATCAACAATTTAAAGGAGATCTGTTATGCAAAATCGATTTTTCAGAGCTTTTATCCATGTTATAGTTTCCCCTTCTCATTTACCCTCTCAAAGTTGTATTTTGAGTGGTTTGTGCATGTTTGAGCAATCTTTAATCACTTATTTTCAAGAAGACATATTGCCAATCAATCCCCTTTTTCACTGCCACAGGCATACGCCCACTGCTCTGTACTTACTTTGTTCTCCAATTTTGTTTTCTTAATCGATGATACGCACAGTATTTAGTGTGACCTAGTCATTTTGGTACAAACGAAAAAAAATTTGCTACTCGCTAGTGTGCTCTGCAGCTGTCCATAGGAGGAGCTGACAACTCCACGACTCTTTGCTGTGAGGACGTCAGCTCCCACTGGGCATCGCAGTTTTCTCACACGTATGTCAATGGACTTACTGTAGGTCGTTTTAGAGGGCTGGGTATCATTAAGAAGTTGCCAATACAATACATATCTTAATACACAGGCCACGATACAATATGTATGTCGATACAGTGCACTGTGGATTCGATACAATACGATATGATATATTTAAAATTGATCTGACACGATTCAGTGAAAAATAAAGGCTTTTGGGACACTTAATGATCAACCCCATATTCAAATAGTAATTGTATTTTTTTTTTAGCTTCCATTTATTGAAGATGAATGAACATAACAGTGCATTTAGTTCTGTGTATTTTACCAACTAGAAAAATACATCAGACTGTTCCATTGATCAGTTTTACTCATCCAGAGCTTATATGAGCTCCACATTTACATGTAACAGCGACATGTGCAGTTTAACGGCTCTGAAGGATCACAACATATTTACTAATGTAGCTCTGTGACAGAATAATTTGGTAAAATATACAAAAAAATACTCTTGGCAATATATTGATATTTCAAACGATCTAAAATCATATCAGGCTGTGTTTGCTAACATGTGCGTTGTGTTACCATGGAAACATTCCACCACAGAAACACATACAGAACTCCCATAGTATAATGTCACTGCAAAGTATCATTATGTCATTCTATCACCGTCACAATGACTCACTAACATCATCAAAAGAACTGAAAACTTTGTGAGGTCATAGCCAGATCTGACCAGAGATCCTGTAGGGGAAACCAAAAAACTACAGTCATTACATTTTGAATCTTACAGCGAGAGACATGGCACGGCGCAGCAAGAAACCAAACTATCAAAACATGAAGGCTACATCTCATGCTCCACCAGCACGGGCCGTCTTTCAACAACCTGAGGAGAGCCCACTGGTAATGGACCTGCGACTACAGCTTCAGGATGTTCAAAGAGCTCACCAAGAACAGCTCCACATCAACGCTAAACAGAAGCACAGACTGAGAGAGCTGGAGGAGGAGGTCCAGGAGAAAAGAGGTCTTGAGAAGAAAGTTGAGGAGCTCCAGAAACAGCTGAATGAAGCTAAAGAGGAGAAGGAAACCATCATGGAGTTTGGGAAAAATCTCCTCAAACAGAAAGATGAGGAGAGAGAACAAATGATCGAGCAGGGTAGGCAGATGGTCAACGAATATGTGAACGACCTCTACCACGATAACGATAATCTCAAGAGATTCTCTCAAGAGCAGCAGACTCTTGCCCTGAGGTACCGAGCCAAAGTGAAGAAGCTCAAAAAACAACTGAAGAAACATAAGGCGAACAGCCACTACTACAGAGCTGATGTCTTCGAGGAGCTGGAGTACGCCCGCGACACTGTCGAGAAACAGGAAGTCGCCATGATGAAAATGACCCAGAAACTAGAGCGATATGAGGAAGAGAAAAGGGCTCTAGAGTCCACACTACAAGAGACCACAGAGATAGTGGAGACCAAGGACAAGCTTCTGGTCAGCACCCAACAGGAGCTGCAGAAAGAACAGGAGGAGAGGCAGGCTCTGCAGAAGAAGATCACCGTCCTGGAGTCTGCCCTCACCGAGCAGAGGCAGACAGCTGAAGAAGCCCTGAACAAGTCACAGAAGCTGGATGAGAGCCTGAACACTGAACGCAACAAAGTTCAAATGCTCCAAAAGGACTTGGACTCTCAGAAGATGGCTTTTGCAGCTGTGCTGGAAAAATGCCACGCCACCCACAAGGCCATGGTGGAGGAGAGTTCACTCCACCAGAAAACCATCAAGGAGCTGAGCACAGCTTTGACCCACAGTGAGGAGGAGAGAACATCTGCCCTCCTCAGATGTGACCAGCTGCAGATGTCCCTGAAAGAGTCAGACGATCAGCTGCAGCAGACCAAGGTCATGCTGGAGGAGCTCCAAGCCGAGGTGGACAAGAACAAGAAGAAAAGGAGGAGGAGGTGGTTTATCTGCTGGCGGTAAACCACCCTCCAGTCTCAACCTAACCCCTTCTTAACCTGTGTCTGTGTAATCTTGACTTGTTTCCACTGCACATAGTGTAAGTGGCACAAATGAGTTGAGGTACGACACACACACAGGTCCTGCATTCAAAATAAACAAAAAAAATTTGCAAATTCAATGAGTCTAAATGCTTTTTCCTGTATCCCAAACATTTCATACTTATTTCTGTTACCATGGTACTGGTGAAGAGGTGCTTCTCACAGTTTCTTAGGTCAATATGTGATACTACACTTTGTAATCACACTGAAAATATGAGCAGCACATTTAATTTCAAAAATCTATTATTATCGTCATATCTTGACAACATTTATGACTAGCGCTGAGTATCATTAAGAAGTTGCCAATACAATACATATGAGCTCCACATTTACATGTATAGGGACATGTGCAGTTTAACGGCTCTGAAGGATCACAACATATTTACTCAATCACAACTGTGATTGTTAAACCAATGTTAATATGAAATATGAAATAAACCTATTTTAATCATCAAAGCAGTCAATCAAATGTCAAATATTCTGCATAAATGGGTTTCTTTCCTCTAAAGAAGCCCCACAAATGTAGCGCTGTGACAGAATAATTTGGTAAAATATACAAAAAAAAATACTCTTGGAGATATATTGATACAGCAGTCCATGATATTCATACTGTATCATTAAATAAAATGATACAGTATATATCAATATTTTTGCACATCCCTAATAATAATAATCATCATCGACGGGTGTCATAGATTATAACTGTAGAGCAGGCACAAGTGCAATAAGTCTTCTTTAAAACTAAATCTATCTTTTGAATGGGAAACAGTCCTAAGGTTTTTCTTCTACCAGGGTCACCTAGCTGAAGGATCAGTCTACTCTGCATGATTGTGTGTAGTTAGATGTAATTTTTAGTTGCTTCTATTCTCATAAACCACATTTAAACCAGTAAAAGTGATGAGTACCTATCATCTCCTTGGCTTTCAATGTTATAAGCTCTTTTGCGTCCCCAATAATCCAGTCACGCTCTGTATAAAATGTCTCAATGCCAGCACTAAACCTGTACTCACAAATAACATCAAATTCCTGACAACCTTGAACACATCATCTCAGACAGCTGCTGGGGTTTCATTTATTTTTACATGACTTATTTTTACATGTGGAGAGCAATGGTGCGTTCGAGGACAGACGGAGACTCTGTGTGCAGGAGGAGAGGACACAGAGAGGGCCAGATGGCGAGGCGTTCGGTGACACGTTCAGCTGAAGGCAGTGGGTGTGAGACAGGACGACACCCGCCAAGAAGTGAACGCGCTGTGAACTAGGAAGGACAAACCCACAAAAGACAAAAAGAGGATGGACAGCAGGAGGAGATGAAGGCTTTTAGTGAAAGAGCGAAGTGTAAGGAGGTGCAACCGTACATGTAAAATCATATCAAATGTCAATAATGATTTAAATAATTCATCAAATTGTTAAATGTGTCGTTAAATAATGAGATCTGTGATTCAACTTAAAATAAATATAATAATAACAACGTGTATATTTAAATACTTAATAATAATACAATAATACTGCTATTGCTATTACTACTTGCAATACAACTACTGTTACTTCCAATACCAATACCAACTACTACTGCTGCTACTACTACTTTCAATACTGCTACTACAAGATCTGATCATTTTGTAGTAGTAGTAATAGTAGTTGATCGAGAACAGTGGAAATTAGTAGCATACTGTATAAAGAAGTGTACTAAGTGACGAGTGTGACGAGTGTCCATAGTAACGCCTCACTTAGACGCCTCACTTATTTGGAACGCACGGCTAGCAGGTTAGCTATGTCCATTTATATATACAGTCTATGGTACCAACAGAGCATGAGGAACTTTTTAACGTATGTTAACATGTGATCTGTAGAGGGTCAAACTATTAACACATCTATAACTAACTCATTGTAATTTCACATGGTTCTTTTTGAAAGTCTTTTACTGGGATTATCACGGCGTAGGGTTATTTGGTAGGTGGAATAAAGTGGTCTTCAGGATTATTGTAATATTTCAACACAAAACACACACCATTGGCCAAATCCCCCAGCTAAGATGGTCCTGAAAAAGCCTGGCTCAAGATCTGGAGATGGGTCCCCAGGCGTTGTAGGGCAGTAGCTAACTGCTCCTGACAGGTCGCCTTAATGTCTCTGGTTGAAGCATGAAGCAAAATCAGAAAATTAATTTCCTTCACAAGGGATCAATAGAGTTCACCCTGCCTTATATTTCACATAGCACACATTTGTGACAGGCACATTTGGTGGTGATTTTAGCTGATATTTACAGACTTTTTATAGTGCGCCGTGAAATAGCTTTTGAGCCTCTGTCTGAACCAGTGTCAGCCCATTTCAAACCGCTGTCCTCTATCTCCCACCTGGTACAATGGTGTTTTTAGAGTAATGTGCAGGTGCCAAAATGTCCAACGCTTTGTATTGTCCTCACAGACAGCCCTGCCAAAGTGGGCCTATTTATTTCCAGACACAGGTGCACACATGCAATCAAGTGCTCTGCAGAGAAAGCACTCAGCTCCAGAGAGCAGGAGGCTCAGACACAAGCAGACTGCACTGATTAACGCTTCCTGGATGAGCTTTTTGTTATCTATATCGCAATCTGACATTTCCTCTGCATTAAGCTCCTAATCAGACGGTGACTTCACTTGTTAACTTTTATGACAGGCCTATATGATATTTTTTACATTTTTGATTGTCAGTTTTGATGCCCAAACAGTGTATTTTTATAATTGATAATCATTTAAATTATTTCCTGCATGTAAGCCATCTCGAACTGCACATCAACATATCATGATTTACACTACTTTGTGTTGGGGACTCCACTACCCAGTTGTCTTCTTCAAGAGGTTAGCCGGGAATGTTGCACAATATTACATTACACTTTTATTGCTCAAAAACATGGTTTCATTCTTACCATTCTTATTGTGAGCGACGTCGCCTCTCCACAGATTTGACCTGTAATTGGCTTGATGGAGATACATTTCAAGGTTCCCCAATGTTGGGAGTTATGGTGCTTGTTGCTTCTAAAGGTTTTTTGGTAATTCTCCAACAAAACTGTATATTATTCTAATGGCTGTACATACTTTAAGGCTTTATGTTATAGATACCTGTGCGTTGGTAAAGACAGATTGTTTGACAGATTCATTTCTATGTGGATACTGCATGTTCTCTGTGTGTCTGGGTGGCTTTCCTCTCTTCCTCTCCTCCTCTGCTCCTCTCCACTGGTTTCCCTTGGCAACATAAACCATGAAAAGTAGGCTAATTCCCAGAGGTATTTAAAACTAAGATGCTCGATCTGTTGACATGGATCCCTGTGGTGCACTGCTGTCGCCCACTGCTCTGAAGTTCCCCCAGCTGCACAAAACTGGGTTAAATGCAGAGGACAAATTACTCCTTAGTGAATTTTGATCTATTTTCATTTGTTTACATCTGTTTATTTTTTACTTTTTATATATTTTATAACTATATGTTTAAGAATATGCTTACTATTAGCTATTTGAGCAATTCTTGTAAATGTGTGACAATGGTGTAAAGTTTGACACTAAATAGATGCATTAAATCGCCTGTTTAACCTCATATCTGTGGACAATCTTATGGTTCTTTTAAATGGAAATAGGTAATATAAAAAAATGCATTTAGGATCGACTTTTTTGTTTAACGTAAACCTTCATGAGATATTTAGCTTAGTCACTACGTTCTGCAGTACAATGTTTGAGTAGAAAGGAACTGACAAGAGCTAATAAACCTGAGCAAAACAGATCAGTACAGGGAAACATCACGGTAAACTGACTTAAGTGAAATAAACAACTGAATGCTTTTGGTGAAACTTTCTCTGAGAACTTTATTAAAGAGGAGGTATCACACTTCTATGGGGTATTAACTCCTAACACAACATGTTTAGATCACCAGGTTAACTTTTATTGTTTTGAAAATTCTATATTCACTGAAAACAATATATTAACATGATTTATAAGTTTCACTTTCATTTTCTCCCTTTACTTTCTGTGTTAAGTCACACCCCCTTCAGAACACTATCACAACACATCAATGTGCATCCCGCTAAAGAAACTACTGCACGTCGCATCAGATTTGTCAGACTGTTTTGTTGTGTTTTGTATCATGCCTTTGTATATTTAAGGAGAATTGTCGTGTGGGAGCATGGGCTTGTGGGTGGAGCCTTGGACAGAATCTTACAGCTAACCATAAGGAGGGTTCAAACAACGCCCGTTCAAACAATCACTAAATGACTGAAACATGCATGAATGACAATCTAAATCCTCATCAGACATGTTTTTGATGGAACAATGTCGATTTTGCATAACACCCCATCTTTAATGTGTTTGGTGATTATGGCAGGAAATCTATTTATCTTAAAGCTGATTTTTTTTTTTTTTTACATTTGAATCATTTCTGGTGAGTAAAGTTATAAAAATACAGCCAAGCTAACCACTAGCATGATTGATTCAAATTCTATAGATTACTCAAATTGAGGAATGATAAAGAGGGTGCGGAGACATACGGTAGACATAAGTGCGGTAGTGTCATAATAAAAGTCATTTCTGTAGCCCAGACACTGACTTTGAAATAATGTAGAATAAGCTGGCGCTTTATCATGCATGGTGGGTTCAAACTGCGAGCGTCTCTATATGAGGTAATGATGGAACCTCATTTGTCACGTTTTACGGGTGTGAGGCACTTTGCTGCGCCACAGTGTCGGCCACTCCACTGAAAATCATTTAACGCCATCTCCCAGGGCAACCACAGGAACTAATCAACTCTGCCAGGTCATTTAAGGATGGCTTTTAGATGGAATTGTGTCCGTATTTCAAAGTAATGGAGGAACATGGAATTGCGCTATGCCAAGACAGGGCAATTGAGAGAGACAGCCCAATTGTTCCCAAGAAAGTTAAACCTTAGCTTGGATTTTGTAATAAATTCTCAAAAATGTATGGTTTTAAAACGTGGGGATTTCTGTAGTCACTTTATTTTTATGTAGTTATTTTATTGCTGGTACATTATGCAAACATAAAGCATTTTGGACTGGGGCTCGGTAGTGTGATCTGTTGCTATCCATAGAAGGGGCTGACAGCTGCCGCAGTTTTCTAACATGGAAGTCAGTGGACTTGTTTCTTTTATTAAGTCATTTTAGATGAATATTGCGATGTAAAATGTCCAAATTATAAAATAATGATCCTCGGGTATCATAGATCATAACTATATTGCAGACACAAGCACTGTAGGTCTTCTTTAAGGAGCTTTCACTCTACATCAGATTTGGGACAGGTTTGAGTCCTGGTTTAGTTCTGGGACTAAACCCAGAACTAAACCAGGACTAGACCAGGACTAAACCAAATCTGCATCAGGACCCAAAGTGGACTCAAATCAGGACCAAACCAGGACAAGTGTAAATATAACCTTGTATAACTCATACCAATTATTTGCCTTTTGTTTGTGTAAATCACTATTAAAGGAAAGTGTTTTTTATACTTATCTTTTTTCATTTATTCATTACTTTTTTTTAAAATAACACATTTAAAAACTTGTTTACAAGCATATCTTTATTACATATACATCTAAAACATATTATTCACCTTAAAAACTAAATCTCAGTTGACAGAAGATGTGTGTAGGCAATGGAAAGTAGTGCATTATGTAACTCATGATTATTCCACCTCTGTCAAATCTCTTTTAAGCTCATCTGACAATTAACACTTTGTTCATTAGCACTTTGCCAGGACTGAGTTTTGAGTGGGTTTATCTATATGAGAAATTCATCCAAATTGCACAGTCAAATACAAGAATGAATGTCAAGTTAACTCTCCGCATACTTTTGGTCAATATTGTATGAAGCAACTGCAATTAGTTAAAATTACTTGAGTTTGGAACATATTACTCTTAATTTAAAGCTCCTATATTAGGAAAACACTCTTGTGAGCTTTAAGTCATGTTAAATGTCATAAAAACATACAGTGGAGCACTTCCTGTATTACCACATGACATCACAAGGTGGAACAGAATGTTTTCTGTGCGCAGGATTTGTGTGTTAAACTTGTGAATGAAACAAAACACAAGTTCAGGTCTGTTTTTGATGAGGAATCGACATTATAACAGATTACAAAACAGTGTAATATGAGCCCTTTACGTAATTTTGATTAGATATACTTACTTCTATTATCAAGTCAAATTTTTACCTTTTTTGTATGGCAATAGCACTTATCTAAATGACAGATATAGTCTCTTATTTATTGCAAGCTTAACTACCTTGAAACCTGATCAAAATATTGTGAAAAAATGTATAGGGCAGTAAAAGTCGTAGTGTAGTAATCGTGTCATTATTTTGAATTCATATTATACTAACTCATAGAAATATCTCTTTTGCAGTGTAATTGGGCCCATTCTAAAAATAACAGCGTCTGTTTAAATAACGCTGGAACAATCAGCCACTATAGAAGACATCATTCACTGTGTGCAGCCCAGACAGCTATATCTGAAAACTAAATGAGCTCTTTGTTTTAACTGCACTCTTGAAAAGTGATTAAAGTTTGTCAGGTGTTTTTATGTGGTCTTTCTCCCAGTGTCCTCCAAGTGACAGGGGCGCACCTGTTAGAGCTTATGTCCTATTAGTTAGTATTCTCCTACAGCCACAAGTAAATGTCGCCTCTATATGTTAATGTCTGCCAAGCAACCAATGAATATTTATGTATTTGTAGGGCTAAGAACAATGCAAAATGATGAGAAAGATAAAAGAAAATTGTTTGATTTCATAACTGTTCTCCATTGGTTAACACATATGTTATACATTTGATCTAAATATATCTGATCTTCTAAAAGAAACCCTTTTCCTTTGGTGGAGCCATTTTCTTTGGGGTTAAAGGTTGGACTAAATTGGTCATTTATTTATTTTATATTTATTAGTTATTTGAATGGGGATAATGCAACTGTAATCCCCAGGCAAGGTGTAAAACGCCTGCACTAAAGACAACATTTACATTATCTACTAAAAGCTTAGTAAAAACCTATAAAAGTGAAGAGGGCACTTAAAAACAGATTACTGTGTGAAACGTATAACAGCATTCTGCAAAAGCACAAACACACAGACAGTGGTGGAACGTAACGAGGTGAAAGTAAAGTAAATTTTAGGTATGTGTATATATTAAAGTGGATACTTTTTACTTTTACTTCACTACGTTTCTGTTGTAAAGTCTGGGGGATCAAAGATACAGACTAGGAATACAGGTTTAACAGAGTTTGTTGCAAACAGGAGGATGTGAATGCTGTTTGGAGGAGCTGGTAGTAGGTAGCTGGGTCAGAGGCTGAGGTGCAGGGTGGGTCCAAGAAACGGGATCACAGAGGATACACTGTTGAGAGGATGACATGACGATCTGGCAGCCTCTGTGACAATCCTCAGCCCCTTTGTACTCCAGAGGTGGAGACTTGATGCTGCTGATTGGCTGCAGGTATATAGTGAATGGTGCCAGAGTCTCCGCCCAGCTCCAGGCAAGGACACAGAATGGAGGGGAGAAGACAGCACAGAACACACAAAAAACCCAAATCCTGACAGTTAGATAGAAGGTATCTATAGTTTTTACTCCACTACATTTTTCAAATGGACTGAAAATTAAAAGTATTTTTTATTACCATTTAAGACCTGCTGAAAAGTCTGAGGGATTTATTTTTCACACATTTGTAGTTAGAACAAACAAAAATATACAGATAAAAACAGCTAGGAAAAAACTATCAATTAAATTTTTTCTAGTGAACAAAACAACAGAAATCTTTATCAAAATCAATACATTGAAAGCATTATAAGAGCTCAAAATTGGTGCAAAATACTTTTATTTTTTACTCTAGTACATTTTTGGACAGCTCGGCACAGAGAAAGCAGACTAAAGGCACTTTTTTTTAAAGGACGACTAGATTATTTGAAGTAGCAGATCTGTTGTGTCTGCTGCTCTGTTTAAAGAAATCAGAAAGTGGTGGTGGAGCCAGGCTGTGTAAGATTTTAAAGGCCAGATTTGTGTTTTGAAATTTTCCCAATTTAACAGTTTATATTTATATAACTTTATATTAGTTTATATTTAACCAAAATACTGCAATGGTGATGGTGAAAAAAATTCATGTTCAGGACTTTTTTAGAGCCTTTTTATAAACAGAGTGGACTGGCTTCAGTGTTGTCTTACAGCCCTGTGCCCAGTCAGTGATGCAGTAGGTTATCATAGTGTAATCCTGTCTAGCTAATACTAGCTAGACAGGATATCTTGGTGTTTTATTGTTCTTTTCCTATGCATCGTGTTACTTGTATATTTATTTTTTTGGGTTTTGTTTTGTTTGTTTTGTTTTGTTTTTTTACTTTTATGTGAAGTAGTTTGGTCAGCTGAACTTGTT
Source organism: Periophthalmus magnuspinnatus (assembly GCF_009829125.3). NCBI lineage: Eukaryota > Metazoa > Chordata > Actinopteri > Gobiiformes > Gobiidae > Periophthalmus > Periophthalmus magnuspinnatus. The sequence goes on from NC_047132.1 coordinate 6,527,743, forward strand.
TTAAATGTGTTATAAATACATTGAATTGATTTTTTTTTTTTTATTTTTTTTTATTGCTTCACTGGTTGCATAACTTATTTTACATGCTGCTTAAATGTAATGTGTGCAGTCTAGAACAATTCACAATGGCACAATAAGTATTTATATTGTGTCACGACATTGATCGTCTTACATGCAAGTTGAAAGTCGGCCAGGGACGTGCGGTCAGGGGAGGCAGGGGAGGCAGAGCCTCACCTGTCATCATGACAAGTAAAAAAAATAAATAATTATAACATCAAATTTATATTAATATTTGTCCACTGATTTTTATGTACAACTCATTTCGAACATTTTTTATTGTCAAAATCGCCGAATTTCCCTATTACCTGTTTAAATACAGGGATGAAACGAGAGGTGCGGCAGCAACGAGTCAAGCCTCACCTCTGAATGCGCCATCCATTACAAACTGGGTTGATACATGCAATTGGCCCGTGCTGCTTGCCATATATCTGCATGTTTCCAATATAATGTTTGCAGATACGTTTATTTGACCTGATTTTCCACTCTGGCTAATGTCTTTATTAACCATTAAAGTTTAATGTTTGTTAGTGACATATTTGGTTTTGCTGATGGAAAATAAAACCGCGGTGAAAAGTCGCAGGGTGAGGCAGATAGTTCTCTGCCGCACTGAAGAGGGCGTACGTGAGCCAACGGGTACGTGTGCTGTTCTTCTACGCAGAGGCGCCAGGCCCAGGCGAGTCAAATGCGATCCGTTTTATATTTTGCTAGCTACGCCGGACTGCCAAAATGGAAGAGGATTATATATCGAAGCTTAAAAATTTCTCAAAACTGGACTTTCAGTCAAAAGTGGACGTGATTAACACGGGTAGACCAACACCGGAGCTAAAAGGTTTGCTTCAAACTTCGGGACAGAAGATAACGCGCTCTTTTCAAACGGAGTGGTACACGCGAAAAGAGTGGCTGTGTGGCTGTCCTTCGAAAAAACGTCTTTACTGCTTCCCCTGCCTTCTGTAATCAACTTGTGACAATGTCTGGACTAACACGGGATATTGTGACATGAAAAATTTACCACGAAGCCTCAGCAAACATGAGAGATCGACCACTCACATCCAAAGCCAAATTGCTTTAAAAACTTTTGGAAACTCAAGGATCGATTTGGCTTTAAACGAACAGCGGAGGCTCAACGTTAGCATCCACAATGCCAAGGTAAAGGAAAACCGGCAGATTTTGAAAGACCTCATTAATGCGACCTGCTTTTTAGCTAAACAGGGGTTGGCATTTCGTGGTAATGACGAGAGGGCAGGCTCTTCTAATCGTGGCAATTATGTAGAACTTTTACATGCTTTTGCTGAGAAGGATGAGAGGTTAGCTAGACATTTGGACTCATCCGCTGTCTTTTCTGGCTTGTCAAATAGAATACAGAACGATTTAATTGAAGCAATCGGTGATGTCATAAGAAATGATATAAAAAGGGAGATTAATGCTGCCCCATTTGTTGCTGTAGAGGTAGACGAGACTACGGATACGGATGGTGTCTGTGATTGACGTCTGTGGTTTTGTACACCACTCTATACGTCTCATTTATGTTGAAATTCTCAATTCTCATTTGATCTCGGTTCAGGTTGGGGCTGATCAGTTTTTTTCCCACGAAATGCAGGTTGAAATAATGCTGCTTATTATGAATATTATTTCTGTGCATCGTGTCGAGGCGGGTTCGAAAAATAGAGGCAGCCGCGCGGGGCGGGTAATATTTTGCCGTACATGCGGGGCCCCGCGGGTTGAAAATATCCTGACCCGAGCATCACTACAACACAGGGAGGGTGTAGAGCAAATGCACGTTTTTTTACCTTTACATATCTGTAATATGTACCGTGTGTGTGCGTGCGTGTTTTGTGAAGAATGCTGATGAGATGTGAAATACCCAGCAGCCAATTCAATAAGCGACCCTTTTTGGTTTATATATTTGTAAATCTGACACTAAAGGAGTCAGTGCCTCACCAACCATGAACCTCACCGCACGTCACTGAAGGAGTCAGTGCCTCACCAACCATGAACCTCACCGCACGTCACTGAAGTCGGCATAGATCACAGTAGCATCAGCAGCATATTTGTGCATCACATCCAGAACACACAGATGCTAAGTCACTGATGTTCAGACTAAATAGAAGAGGCCCCAGGACTGACCCCTGGGTCACATCAACATAGGCCAGATGACAGTGTTTTTTACGCTGATTCTATGGCTATGTGGTAGTATGGTGCACATTATTATTAATTTTGTGTTTGGAAAAGATGACTCAAAAGTATTTTTCAGTTTTGATTTTGATTATTTATTATAATATTTTTATTTATTTTTATTACATATTTACCTATTTATTATTTATTTATTTATACATTTTTATTACTATTCATTTTGGCATATCCAACTAGACTTTCGAGAAACAAAAGTCATATAATATGCAGCTACCCCCATTTTACCCATGAACATGTTGGCGACCCCTACATCCTTCTACTACCTAAGTAGCTACTGTTTTATAAGAAAAACTATTTTAAAATATTTAATAAACATTTTCTGGTTAATACAGATGTAATAGAAAAATGATCATAAAATACCTCATAGAACTAAGTAAGATGTCATTCATTAAAACTCACAGTTTGACCCTCTTTTCTAAGAACCCCTTGGGACTCCCTGACAATATTTGGGACCCAAATTTGGATCTCGACCCCTAAGATGGGAGTTACTAGGACAGGGCATGTGGACTGTTCTGTGTGAACGTTCCAATAGGGTTTGACTCCCAATGTTGGGTATGTTTTACCATGATTCTGTTTGTCTCATATTTTCCACTGATATTATCCCACCAAAGCAGGTAATGGGTGAACATGAAACATGAAAAGCTGTCATATTTTAAATATATTTCAACCTTATTACAGTAACTTTCAGCCTTATTAGAGTAACTGCATCCTCTTATAACAAAAACAACTTCCCTGTCTTATCCTGAGCATTAGTAGAGATTCTTAATCCTTGTGCTGTTAATTGACCCTGGTCTAAAGTGTATTTAGGCATTAAGAAAAGGCTAATTAAAGTTGTAAATAACTAAAGACAGTTACTTATTTAACCGAGGCCATGAAGCAATCACATCAGCCCTTTATAGTTTTAAATGTCTCTCAATTAAAAGTCTCTTGTTGCCTAGTAACACTATATTCTGTTATCTGGTCCCATGTTATCACCTCTATTAAGGACACTGTTGTTTCAATTATGCTCTAAGTTGCTTAAATTATGCAGGCATGGGTCATTTTGAGTGGCATGCATTCTGTATCTAGTATAAGCATGTGAGAAGTGAAAAGAAAAGACAGGAAGAAGACAGAGGAGAGATAAAGGTCATATTCTAATTAAACTAATTTTGACATTAATAAAGAAGGCGACTGGCAGTGCTTAGCCCTCCTGCTCTAAGGGATCCAAGAGGTGTCTGCATGTGGCATTTTGTTGTGCAAAGATATTCAAGTAGCACTGGCTCCACTTGGTTTGACAGTGGCTTAGGTGGAGGAGATTGGACGTAATTAGACAGTTAGTGGTTCTGTTCCAGCTTCAATCAGTCCATTCTTTGCTGTTCTTGGGCAAGACACTTCTCATTTAAATTCAAAATCTGACTGTGTTGTGCTGTCTGCATCTAATTCTAATGGCATTTTTTTTGTGCAAGAACCAGGAAGTAAGGCTAGTGCGCTGTTGGCATGGTAGTTGTCCACTCTGACTTCTGAAAGTGAATTAGGAAAGTGAGAAATAATAATACATTTTAATGATCAATACTAAAATTTGGCAGCATGTTTTCTATTTTGATTCATGCCCAAATGCACTTGACTGACAGGTGTGAAGTTGCAGTATTTGGCCCTGGAGTTGTTATTGCCCCCTACAGTATTTCTGAGGTACTGCCCTGGGGCGTCGTCCGCTTGGCTGTTTGGATGCAGAGGAAGCAACAGTGAGTTTCGGGGAAGTGACAATACATTTTTTATCAGGCAGTCTGTCCAAATCCACACACGGACCAAATCTCGGAAACTTAACAGAGGCAGCTGTGGGTTTGGCACCGGGACGGGAATTCACTTTGGAAAATGAGGCCACAAATCTGACTGTTAGCTTCACCCATCACTGTTTGTCTCCATTAAGATGTTATTGCTTTGCCTGGAATGTTTCACAGTATGGCATTAAATCAGTTATGGGCATCTTTATTGCTACAAAGATTGCTTAGCCTTATGGTGTCACCTGCTTGTCTCTGTGGAGATTGATAACTTCTGTTGTTTTGTTCAGTCTATACGTTTATTGAGCAGGAAAGATTTAGATTGTGAAATGGGAGTGACGAGTGGGGGAGACATTCAGTAACCTGGTATGCAGATCATTCTACAGCCTTTTAGACCACAATCGTGCAGCTCTGTTTTTATTTTATTATTATGACTTTCAAATCAGCTATCTCCCTCGCTCTGAGTCACCGACCACTGGAACTATTTTGACATGTGCTGCAGTTGAATTGACAGCACAGACGTGATTGTTAGCCTGAATGCAACAACCCCCCTCTCTCTCCTTTCCTCTGAGCTCCCTTTACATTGCCCCCGTCTACCCCTCTCATTCGTTCTCTTTGTTTCACTCCCCTTGTCTCTCCCTCTCTCTCATTCCCTTTCTCTTGGCCCCGCTCTTTCTCACCCCTTTTCCTTTCTTCCTGCATTTCCTCCTCTCTCTCCCTCTCTCACTAGTTTCCTTCGTCACTTTCTCTCTCCCTCCATCTTTTTCTCTGTTCCCTTTCTCTTTGTCTCTCTCTCTCTCTCTTTCCCTCTCCATCTCTCCCTTTCTCCTTGTGTGACATTTGGAGCTCTCGATATTTACAGAGCCACTGGCCGTTGTCTTTCCACACACTGAGAAATCACTGGTTGGTTGGAGTGTTTATTTAGCATCCTTCCTCTCTGAGCCTCACATCCAACAAAACGAGCAGAGCGAGGGAGGTAAACAAAAATGATTGATTTCTGAGACTGTGAACAACATACATACAGAGACCAAACAGCAGACGGAACTTTTCTAAAATGTCCTTCCATTTGTAACTTCAGATGCAACTTAAAAAACAGGGAAGCAATAGATGTTCTTTTTCTTGTTATAGATGGTATTCCAAAGTTTTCCTGGAACGGAATGTTAATCATTGGAAAGTTGACGCTACAACAATGTAGCTCCACTTTAAGGTGCACTATGTAACTTTTCTGGTAGAGAGGGGAGGGTATACCCCTTGCTGGTTTCCATTGGAGATGTTATTGCTTTATTAAGAATCTTCTGCAGTATGGCATTAACCATCTCCATGGAGACAAGCAGATTATGGCACCAGGGCAAGATACAGGTTAGATCTGTGGAGAGATGATTGCAAACTATGGAATATTCCAAACAAAGCAATAATGAAAAGTGGCATAGTGCCTTAATTATCTAAGAATAGTCCCTCTGTTATCTAAATATATTATGACAGTAATTTAGCCATTAAAAAGTGAGTAAACAATGTTTTTGTCTAAAAATGCACTTTAGTGAATTTGGCTTGTGATATGATCTATTTCACAACTACGTGTGAATGAAATTAGCATGAACACCAGAAAGAGTAAATGCTTATTGCATACAGAATTAGTACAAATCCCTAGTTGTTCATTTACAAGCAATTCAATGCTTGTTTACATCTCTAGTGTATGCAATCTGATATGAAGGATAAAGTAACTAACTAATTATACTAATTATATTTACCATAATAAAATCTTATGAATCTTAATATGCGCAGCCTTGCGTCTTATTTATTTATGTACTTACTGTATACCATGTAGTTATAGTACTTCCGTTCTCTGACATGCAGCGCAGATACCACCTGACACACTGACCTTTGTGTCCTGTTTTTGCCTTGTTTCCTCTGTGATTCTCTCAGGTAGTGACAAGCCGAGCCCTGTGTTTCAGACTGTAGAGAGGGAATATCATGTTTTATGGGGGATTTTATTGGATGTCTTTGGTTTGGTTACATTACATTTACATTTATATTTCAATCTTAAAATAAAATGGATATTATTTTTCAAATTCCTTCACTTTGCTTTGAACAGTTGGCTTAGATGTCCACACAGTGTGGAGTGAAGCATTTTAAAAAGACAAAAGCCATTTTCAATCTGGCACCAAAAGAGATATTTTGCACTGAAGTCAATTTAATTTTATACACACATGAGCAGGTGGACTTGCTCAGGAGTTAAAAATGGGACCTTTTGTGCAGAGCTTGCATGTTCTGCCTGTGTCTGGGTGGGTTTACTGTAGGTATTCCAGTCTAAACATGCAAAATAGGCAAATCTCTGGTTACTCCCAAACTGTCTCAAAATGTGGAAAAGAATTTCTGGGTACTATACGTTATTCCCACTACTCCTGACTGGTTGCCTTAGCAGCACTGATTAATGAGTTAAATGCAGAGGACAATTTTTCCATGGAGACAATGAAGTAAAGAAAAGAAACATTTTCACCATTTTCCTTGATATAGCCTAAATTAAATGTATTTTTATATAATGTATACTTGTGGTGTATGCAGACAGGAGGAGGGCAGGACTGACAGAATGTAAAGTTTCCTTGTGTTTTCTCAACTCTCTGTGAAATGTGTCATTTGGGCAGGACGTCCTCCTCTGACAGCAGCCCCACCCTCACAACTGCACCAAAGTATTAGCCTGACACAGCCTATAATGAACGCACTCATCAATCCTGCCTACTTAGATCTACTTAGACCTGGTACTGGGGGAATAGCACAAATTAAAGACAGATGATGAAAGGGTTTGAGGTAACTCCGAGAGAGAGAGAGAAAGAGAGAAAGAAGCTCTTTTGATGTGCCTTTAATCACAAAAGTTGTCAGTCTCTTTTTACACTGGAGATTCTGGGACGTGGGATACACAGCTGGTAAGATAAGGCCTAGTTCACTGTTCATAAAGTTGCTATATAAGTAAATTTTCTGTGATTTTTTTTTTTTTTCTCAGGCTGGATACTAACTTCCATCCATCTATCCGTCCATTTTCTTCCAGTTGTCTGGGGCTGAGTTGCGGGGGCAGTAGTCTAAACAGGGACTCCTAGATTTCCCTCACCCCAGAAACATCCTCCAGCTCCTCCGGTGAGACCCCAAGGTGTTCCCAGGCCAGCCGAGAGTCCCTCCAGCATGTTTTGGGTCTTCCCCAGGGCCTCCTCCCGGTGGGAATATTTCCCTAAGGAGGTGTCCAGGAGGCATCTTGAACAGATGCCCGAGCCACCTCAGCTGGTTCCTCTCGACATGTAGGAGCATTGACTCTACTCTGAGCTCCTCCCGTGTGACCGAGCTCTTCACCTTATCTCTAAGAGACCGCTCAGCCACCCTGCGGAAGAAACTCATTTCAGCCGCTTGTATCCACGATCTTGTCCTTTCGGACATCACCCAGAGCTCATGACCATAGGTGAGGGTAGGAGCGTAGATTGACCAGTAAATCAAGAGCTTTGCCTTTCGACTCAGCTCCTTCATCACCACAATAGACCAATACAGTGACCGCATCACTGCAGACGCTGAATTGATATTAACTTCCAAAATAAAAAAAATAAAAAATTAAATACAAAAAGCAGAGAGGAGGTGACAGTTAGCTTGGGCTAGACCCACTTTCTGTTCAATGCAGGAGGATCTGGAACCAGACTCACTGCAAATAATTTCTTTCAAACATGTTTTTGCTTTTCTAATCACAGCTGCTTATTTAGCACGTTGTTTTAAATTTTGAGCTTTATACTTTGTACCATGCTATATGCTACCTTTTAGTAGAGTCAGTTCAGTCTTTGGTCACCCACTCCCATGTTATGAATCGTGCTGCTGTTCCTAAAATAGCCCTCCTCACAGACAGAGGGGGGATACATGCATGAACTAGCTTGTTTAAGTCATGTTTCATCCATGTATGGTCTCTCCATAGAGGCTGAGCAGTGTTAACCCTCTGACACATCTGCTCATATCCACACTTCACTTGACTAGAGCAACATACAACTATATGTGACCTATTTATGCTGCTGTGTAGGTGGGGAAGTGTCTACATATACTACTTATTGATTTATACTGTGCAACAGATATAAGGCTATAATCAACTAAAGATATTTGATTAATCCGACTAAATGGGGGCATGGCATGGACTGGCAATAGCTCTCAGAATTATTAGGATCTAGAAATCAGGGAAGACTCTTCAAGTGAAATAGCAGATTAAACTGTGAAGTCTAGCCCAAAACAGTCCAGTCAAATCAAAAGTTAAATCACGCCACGACTTCTCTTTAAGGTTCCTTTCAAAGAGCCATTCAAAAGACTGACTCTTTTGCTATTTATTTATATGTGAGAACTCATTTTATCTGCAAACTAATCACAGAGCGCACGTTTACCCTTTGAAATGATACAGAATCTAAATAAAGCGTTGCACTCTAATAATAATAATTTAAAAACGATTACAATTTTTTTGTGCGCAAAGCTCTCACTCGTGTCGCTTGCTCTGCTTCTGTAGACTGTATAAAGGTCTATTTACATTCTATGTTCTGTACTGATTCTTGTGTTGGATCAGAGTCAGTCTGTGTAAAAATACATAAAAATTAGAAAGAAAAAGCCTCAGTTCTGTTCAGATATGGTTCCAAACGTGAACGGTGAAAGGAGCCATTCACGAGAGCCGTTCACGAGAGCCGACTCATACTCAAACGTCACATCATTACCGGGAACCATCTCCAGATCTTGAGGTAGCTGGAATGTTCTGGTTTACGTCTAATGCATGCTTTTGTGCATTGAATTAGAATTAATGGATTGGTTTCCTGTCCACTGCCTGATCTCTCAATATTTATTGATTTGAATGTGGCAAAAACACAAACATTATGCCGGAAATGGACAAGTCGACTGTCCCTCTGATTGGAACTAGGAGAGGCAAATTTATTTGTATAGCACAATTCAAAGTGCTTTACAGAATGAAAAAGACATTAAAATCACAATACAACAAATTGAAACATAAATAATCACAAATAATCACCATAAGATTAACATTAAAGGAGAAAAGTGCAAAATAAAACCCTTTCAGTCATATGCACAGATAAACAGAACTGTTTTGAGCCTGGATTTAAACATTGTCAAAGTAGAGGCCTGTCTCACATCTTCAGGAAGACTGTTCCAGGTTTTAGCTGCATAAAACTGAAACAGTGATTATCCATGTTTAGTCCTGACTCTGGACACCAGCAGGAGGCCGGTCCCTGAAGTCCTCAGAGTGTGAGATGGGTCATGTGGCAGTAACATGTGGGAGATGTACTTTGGTGCATCTCCCACATTTTAGTGTCCAGGTTTGATAGTATGCCTTTGTTTTTTGCAATGTTTTTTAGAAGGTAAAAAGCTACAGATGTTATTGATTTGATGTGACTGTTAAAGTTCAAGTCTGAGTCTGTTATTACTCCTAGATTTCTAGCCTGATTTGAAGGTTTTAGAGAGAGACTGGAGGTGACTGCTAACACTTTCTCTAGGTTTCTGTGGGCCAAAGATGATGGCTTCAGTCTTGTCAGTTGGCAAAACCAGCGATTTTTTTTTTTTTTTTTTTTGATCCATTACCTAGTGACACTACGGCAAGTATTGCAATAGTGATCTGATATTGACCAGAGAGTTTTGGATTAAAATGCATTCAATTTTATATTGCTCCACCCAGAATCTTGACAAAAAATACAATTTTAGATCAATATTTTTGCTTGAGAATGAATACTTTTCAATACCTCAGTCAGTATTTGGTATAGATCGATTCATCACTACATGTGCCTCCTCTGTTACAGCTCTAGTGCAGTATAGACATGAGGTCATAATAGCTGTTAGACTTAATTTAATTCATGCTTGGTTGTTTCAGATGACACAGAAAAAGTAATTAAACCGAACTTAAAGCCCCACACACAGTTTCATTAGGCAGGTGACGGGAGATATTGATTTAAGTCTGGATAAATTATTAAAAACGTGTGATATATATGCAGAGTGGAACATGCAATTTAGAGAGCCTTCTGTCCCCATTATAGTGTTTGAGTGGGATGTCAGGAGTAACGCTTTTTGACTTTGCTAAATCAATTTTCTGTCTTACAACTTGTTATTATACATAGCATTTTATTAGATTTGCACGGATTTAGCAGAGGAGAGGAGAATACATCTAAACTAATGCACAACAGATGCCCACTCACTGCAGAAATAGCTGCAGTTCTTCGGTCCCCATTAAGGATAATTAGACAGAATTCAGTGCAGTGATTGTGTCTATATGGAGCTGTGCAGTTGGACTCCAGAGACAGACTTAAAAGAGGTTTCATTATTAGCTATATCATTAGAGTTTCACGAGAATGTAGAGTCAAGTAATTATAGTGAGAATCAAGATGTCTGATTACTGAAATATTACTGCATGGAGTTAACGACTCTGCCTGTACAGTATGGATTCCTTCATATTGAATCCATTTGTGGTTAATTACACAATGTTGAAATAGGAAAGGGCAAGGCAAGTTTATAGCACAACTGGTACACAAAGTAATACAAAGTGCTTTACAGAATAAGAAAGATATTAACATCATAATACAAACAAATCAAAACATAAATAATCATCACAACATTTGCATTAAAAGAGAAGTCATATGCACAGCTAAAGAGATTTGTTTTGAGCCTGGATTTAAACATTGTCAAAGTAGAGGCCTGTCTCACATCTTCAGGAAGACTGTTTCAGGTTTTAGTTGCATAAAACTAAAAAGCTGATTCCCCATGTTTTGACTCTGGGTAGCAGCAGGAGGCCATGGAGAGATCTGTACACAAGCAAAGCTGCTTTAAAGTCTATTCTCTGAGTCACAGGATTTATGTGCTCGTACTTCCTGGTTCTAGTCAAGACCCGAGCAGCAGCATTCTGGATGTACAGCAGCTGTCTTACCAGACCATGTGAGAAGGCCATTGCAGTAGTCTAACCTACTGGAGACAAATGCACAGATAAGTCTCTCCAAATCTGGTTTAGGACAGTATACCTTTGATTTTTGCTATGTTTTTAGATGGTAAAAAGCTGCAGGTATCATTGATTTGATGTGGTTTTAGAGAGAGAGACTGGAGGTGACTGCTGACACTATTGTTACGTATTAACTGGCCTAATGGCAGCATGTGAAGATTGAACAAAAGGGGTCCCAGAATTGACCCCTGGGGCACCCCACATGTCAGGACCATGTGATTTGAGACACAGTTTCCAATTTCAACCAGTTCTTCCTGTCTTCTAGATATTTTGCCAATTTTGGGGTCACAAGTGTATTAAATAGCCTTTTGGTTAACAAAAAATGAATATCTCAATTTTATTTATTTATTTTTGTATTAACTATAGCAATCTCTCAGAAAACACACCTGTAAATGTTTTTAAGGTTCAAGTATGGCATTATAAGTGAACGGAAAAAAAATGTGTAAAGTGCAGAAATATCACAGTCTGTCTGTAACAGAACACTAAACTATTCAGTTTTGTATTCTTATTTATTTCTTATTAGCTTCTTCTGCAGCCTTCACAGACCATCCACTCTATATTCAAATTTTTGCATATGCCCAAAACAACAGTTATCCATCGGCAAAGAAAAGTTCAATTCTGTTGGCCCTGTCAAAACCGAAGAAGCTATTTGGATGAGTGTCAAATGTATTCTCTTAAAAACTTTTATCGAGCTGAAAGAATTCAACTTGTGATGGAACTTATCTGCATGACTGAAGGATTATAAAGGCAGCAGACTCTAGCCTTCGGTGAGTAAACTGTGTGTTTGTACAGACTGCAGAGACTGTGGACTTTCTCCTGGACACGAGGTCACCTGTCACATCAGACTGTAGTGATGTTTAACCCAGTGCAAGGCCTCCTGACTCTGTGCACTCAGCTGGCTCTGCTCCCTCTGCACAGGGCACCAGCAGTGAGGGACAGTATTCAGAGTCACTTATACTCACCTTACTCTGGAAGTTGCAGTGTGCGTCGTCATCGTCCCTGGTGTTGTATTGTGTTGCATGTGGCTGTTGATCTTGACAGCAAATAAGTTCTATAGGGACTACAAAGCTGTTTTAAAGCCTACCAGACAATCGGTGGAGTGTTGACTTGTTGGTGCACATGGTGAAGATTTTACACAAATCAACCAACTTTATATCATATTTTTGAGGTGAAACTTCCCTCTTAACCGGAAGTACCACTACAAAGAACGCGCAGTTTGGAGCATTTCGAGGAAAAAGTGGGCGAGAGTCAATAGGATCATGCCAGGACTTCAGATGGAGGCTAGATGAAGTCAGTCTGTACATGAGTAAGCCGAAAGTTTTGAAATAAATCTACACCCATACGTAAGTAGGCCAGATTGTAGATTGTAGAAGTTTGTTTCTGTGCCTTTTCAGACCTTGAAGGTAAAGCGGCTGAAGTGAACTGGTCAGGGATGGGATTGAACCATAAACCTTGAAATCAAACCCTTCACGACTGAGCTGCTACTGTCATTTAATTGAACAACACCTGCAGCTATAGTGAAAAACTATCATTTGAAATGACTGAGAGAATGCTGGAAAGGATGCTGGTCAAATCTCCAACCATTGAGCAATCAAATGAACGCTCAGACATATGACTTGGACTCCTCTCTCCATAGATCTGACTTGTAACTTGGCCTGGTTGCATCACCTGCTTGTATTCATAGGGATAGAAAAGATTAATATTGTTAAACATTCCAGGCAAAGCAATAACATCTCCATAGAGACAAACAGGTCGCAGATCCTCCACTAGAAAAGTTACAAAGTGCATTGTTGTGAAACGTAATTAATCTGAAATATTGACAAGACAAGTAAAACACTGGACAAAACTGAGTTCTAATATGATCAATATACAAGACATACACCAGCTTCAAAATGCAATTTGTTTTGAATTGTTGTGTAAAAGCAGAAATGAAAAGCGACAAGTCTTCCAAACACCTCTCTTTCTTTTTTACTTGAGACAGAAAATTGGCTCACTCCAAATCGATGCAAATTTAAAAGCGCAATTTATGTCTTCAATCAATTCACTTTTCCATTATTTACCAGCGCACTGGTCCACAGCAAACTAAAGAAAAGCATGGCATTTTTCCAAAGTCTTTTCTCTTGTTTTATTTAAAGGGGCACACACGGGGGGAGGGGGCTCAGAAGTCCCCTCCAGGCGTTATTTTCTGATCCATCCAGTCCACAGCGCATTACATTACAGCAACAATTAGTTTTCCTCTGAGAAAAATACAGACCCAAGGGGCAATCTTCTCCCTCTCGTTCTTTCATCTCTCTATTTCTTCACTCTCGCCTCCCTCTTTCTCTCCCTCTCCTTGTGTCTCCTCATACTTTGTTTCTCTCCCTGTCTCTTTCTTTCGCTCTACTCTCTCTGATTCTTTCTTCTCTATCTCTTTCTTCACTCTCTCCTGCATCTTTCTTTTCTACTTCTCACTGTGTCTCTCCTCATACTGTTTCTCTCCCTTTCCCTCTCTCGTCCTTTCTTCTTACTTTTCTCTTTCCCTCTCCTTCTTCATGCTCTCTCTCTTTCCCTACTCTTCTCTCTATTGCTCTCTCTCCTCCCTCTTTTCCCCTCTTCTCTCGCTCTCTGTCTCTCCTCATACTGTCTCTTTCGCTCTCTCCCTGTCTTATTCATTTTCTCTCTCTTCTTCCTACTCTCTCTCTTTCCTCATAGGTTTTTCTCTCTCTGTTCTAGTCCTTCAGTCATTTAGTCAGTGGTTTCTTCTTGGGATGTACTAAGTTGAAGATCTGGAAGAGAATCATGAGTTTAATCTGCATTTTCTTCACAAAAAGACTCAGTTTCCATGATAGAAGGTAATAAAGTACAAGTAGTAAAGTACTGCACTTAAGTTGAATTTTAGGTATCTGTACTTTACTTAAATACATGTTATAGTGAATACTTTTTACTTTTCCTTCACTCCATCCTTCACTTCACTTTTCTGTATATGTCGTTTTTGCATGAACACGTAGTTGATCTCTTGTAAGTCAGTTTTGGTCAGTACATGGGCAGGTTATACAGATATTTTAGGAATTTTGCCATGTTCCCTTTTAGTCAACTACAGCCCCACTGAACCCCACTTCACAGTCACACGAGGTCTGTGAAGTGTCTTGCCACAATCACACCATATATATACACTGACTGAAGCTGTGACTGAACCATAGACTGTATAAAGAAGTGGCGTCCACCTCTAGTCAAATGAAACTCATTGGAGAGCAGGTATAGCGGTGAATTTGGAGTCAATCTGGAGCGAGACTGTTAAAGGCAACGCATCTGCACCAGTGGTTTAGCATGGAGCGTGTACTTAGCAAGACTGTCAATCAAACATATTACTCCTCGAGGAAAGAAGGCACCTGATTGTTCTTTTATTAATGTTCATATCTAGATTTAAGGACACAATAGCAAAATAAAAATATCAGATCATGTAGCGTGGGTTAATACAAATGTTTTAAGACTAAGATGATGAGCCTGACAGCAGCATTTATGTAGAGAGGCTCCAATTCACTTTCAGTAAAAAGTGAATTGGATGGATCCGGTAGTGCGCCCATGATCACTTCCTATTGTGGTGGCCAGCAAATATTATATAACTCCATTTATATATAAAGTCTATGGATTGAACCACTAACTTTTATGACTGACTTTTATGTCATAGTAGTTTCAAGCAGATTGCTCGTACCATAATAAAGCGATAATCAGTATAGTATAGTCTCTACACCAGTGGTTATAATGTTATATCCCATTTTGATCCACAGATGTTCTTGTGGCAGTCAGAAAGTTATGTCTCCGTTGTCTTTTTCTCTGTCAATAACTTTGCAGTGAGCCCTTTCTGTCCAAACGCATTAGTGTCCCATAGCCTGGGTGTCCCCTAGTGTGTCCCTCTGACAACACCTCCACAAGAGCTGCTATTTACAGGATCAATTCACTCTCAGTATTCTGACTGTGACCTCTGCAAAATGCTAACACAACACAAATATTTGGAGCCTTGTTATTGATGTTATTCAAAATCATGTTGACATATTTCTATTGCTGTTGTTTAAAGGTACACTATGCAACTTTTCTTAATGCTATGCCTGGAATGTTCCCCAAACAACCTCCACCTTAAAAGTTACAATACACCTTTAATTTACATGGAGGAACGTTAAATCTCTCATAAATATCTGTTCATATCCCATTTTTTTGTTGTGATTATGTAGTGATATCATTTAAATTAGTTAGAAGTTCGCCAACATGTTAAGTTTCAGCTTTAGTACATTTTAATTGTGTATATCTTTCACAGTAAATACCATCAAACCAAACTGAACTGCAGACTCCTGCTTCCATCTGAGAGAGGGACATCATGGCTTTCTCCAATCTGAAAGCAACCCGTTATGCCATTATTTTAATAGCTGTGTGAATGGAGCCATCAAACAGGAAGTGCCTTGCCCAAGGGGAACATTAGCGTAATGACACAGCCTCAAATGGTTTTCAATTTCAAACACAAACATACAAGAGCCTACAAAGTTTAAAAAGTGATTCTCATTTCATATTACTGCCTGCAAGACTTGAAATGAACTTTTTGGTGACCTGTCTTTTTTAGATGTCACTAGACAGTTTTAGAAAGTGTTGTACCATGCATTCATCTCTCACTCCATATGTGGCAGTTAGCAATTATCATAGCCACAGTTGCCATGGGGTAAACTGACAGAAACAAGACTCCCAATCTGCACCATCTGCCCCTCCAACCACTACTACTCACACACTCACGTTCACACCACGTTCATACAAAGGCAGGGTGAATGAAGTGTTTACCCAAGGACTCAACAACAGTAAGCAGTGGACTGTGTGAGGTTTGAACCACTGACTCTGTGGACAGGGGTCAAATCTAACTAAGTATCTAGACTTGCATTGTAGGAAAATAAGGCTGTTCACACTAGAGGTGCACTGATCCAGCTTTTTCAATTCCGATACCGATTCAAATACTATGGCTGCTGATATCAACCGATACCAGAACAGGTACTGAAAATAGCATTTAATTCCTTTATACAAAATAAAATAAAATAAGACCAAACTGATCCTAATGTTTTTACGTAGCTGTTATTTATCTCTCGCGTCATGACAGAACATTTTTATATAAATAGAACTTCAAACATTATGAGACTGTAAATAATCAAATTCGTTCAATGTGTATATTCAACCAGGGTACTTGGAAGCCGATAACCGATCCAGCTACATTTTCACTGTCGGTGCTGATATCCCATACCAGTATCGGATCGTTGCATTTCTGGCCCACACCACTTCAAAACGGAACTTAATTCGCATGGACAAAACCTGCAACTAAATCTAGACAACACTAATCTAAATATAAGTCAGCACTAGGGGTGTCAAAAGTATTGAAAAGATGCTAATTAATACTAAACCTAATATTGAAATTAGACTCAATTGAGCAAGTATCAACACTGAGAAAAATGGCATTAACAGGACAAAACTGGAACTTTCCTGAGCAGTTTCAATGTCATTTTGAGCTTTATCTGAACTGAAAAGGAGCATATTTTATCTTCAGTGTGGCATCGTAGACTGTATTGAGTCAATTCGTTAGTATTAAAAATCATATGACAGTATTATGTTAGAGACACTTGTATAGCTTATATTTGGCGGCATTATATCTGTGTAATCCTTCAGTCATCCAGTAGGGTTGAGTGTATACTAGTCTATGTGTCTTATACTTGTGAAAGATACAGCTCGAGATCATTCTAAAGATATTCAGGAAAGGCTCATTTCTGTCCAATGAATGTGACTTTTTAGTAACGATACCTGCGCAAATGAGTATCTAGTTGTTCGATACTAGTTTTGGTATTCATTAGATTCAGATTTTCCATACTTTTGACAATCCTAGTAGCCATATTAAAATTCTACCTGCTTTTGACTAGTTCCTTCGCTCTCCTCTCTCAGAATAAAGTGCGTTTCTTTGAGCGCAGTAGGAGATGATGCAGTCTCAGTGCAGGAGGCAGCTGGTTAAGGAGACCGCTGTGCCTCCTGAAAAATTCAACAATGAATCCATGACCCAGTTTAGTCTGAGCACCACTGATCTGAGCCAGTGCTGATGTGGTCTCACTTTGTACCTAAGAACAATGGATTATGGTAATGCATGTGGTGGTGCATCTACTTTCTATGAACATTTTTAACTTCCTGAGTCTCAGATTGGGCATAAAAATGAATCTTCTTATCTGAGTTTGAACAAAATAAAGAACATTTAGTCAAGTATAAGATCATATTGATTACATCTTGACCAATAACATCAATTTTTTTGTTAAGTACAGATACTGAAGGGGAAAAAAAATCTTAAATAAAAGTAAAAGTATCACATAAAAAGTAGTAGTAAGTATGTTAAATAATATTGATTATTTACATCTCGACATCCTTAGAATATAATAGGCTTCTTCTGATCCATTTTAACACAGCTTTGAATTTCAGTGGAAACATATTAAAGCTACACTCGCACTTTGTATTAAACACTTACGTTGAGCAATCCACCATAATTTAAATTTTTTTTTTTTGGCCTCTCTTCTTTTGTTACCCATGATCCCTCAGGAGTTCCTCAGCTCCTCCTGTTCTCCTTTGTTCTGTGCTTTGACTTGTACTCTTATTCCTTGTGACATACAGAGACGCGGGCTGTGAGAGCTTCAGACACACTTCACAGACACTACAGACACACACATACACGCACATGCACATACTTCACAGACACATGCACTTTACAGACACATGCACGCTTCATAGACACACACACGTACTCACACACACACACACGCATCACGGACACACGCACACACTTTACAAACACACACGCATAGACACATGCACACACACACAAACACACATACACACATCACAGACACACACGCACGCACACTTCATAGACACATGCACATACCCACATGCACACACACACATCATGGACACACACAAGCACGCATGAACACTTTACAAACACACACACGCACACATCATGCACACATGCACACACACATACCCACACATACACACATCAGAAACACACGCACGCACACTTCATAGACACATGCACACACATATACCCACACATATGCACACACACACATCACAGACACACACACGCACACACACTTTACAAACACACACACACTTCATAGACACACGCACGCACACGCACGCACATATACCCACACATAAGCAGACAGATCACAGACAGACACACAAGCACACACAAGAGCACACACATTTCACGACACACTCATGCATACACGCATACCCACACATGCGCACAAACACTGCACAAACACACATGCGCACACACTGCGCAGACACACGAGTGTACACTTCATAGACACACACACATACCCACACATACACAGACAGATCATAGACACACACACATGCGCACACACACTTCACCGACACAAACACATGCAAACATGCATACACGCATACCCACATACACTGCACAGACACACACATGCACACACACACTTTACAGACACATGCACACACACAGACACGTCATAGACACACACACACAAGCAGCAGAGTCATGCCGCCTGTGGCTCTCGTTTGTATTTATTACATCTACTCTGTAAAATGATCCACATGACTAAAGTGACTTGAATTCATGTTATATTTATTAGATTTATGCTCATTTAAATCTAATTAGAGTACATTTATTACTGAATATTAAAAAACATTATTATTTTGCAATTATCTGTCTTGTATTGAACTATGCCTCAATATATTAATTATCATGACAGGCCTAACTAAAGGTGCACCATGTAACTTTTCTGGTGAGGTCTGCTACCTTCATGTGTCTGTGGAGATGTTACTGCTTTGCCTGAAATAGTATTAAACTTACCATATTATTATTATTATTATTATTATTATTATTATTATTATTATTATTATTATTATTATTATTATTATTATATTTTTAAATTGGAATTGTATAAATGCAAGACAACTTTAATGGCATACAGTGGAACTTTCCAGGCAAAGCAATAATATCATCATTCATCCCATAGTCGAAAGGAGACTCCAGGTACAAAACTTTGAGTGTTATTTACTAAACAAGAGTCATATGTCAGGTTCAGATGATTTAACTCATGAAATAGCCCTCGTTCCTGTTCCATGTAGCCGCTGCTGTTGTTGTTGTTTTGCTGTTGGGTGAATCCATCTGTGACAGTGTCCAGTGTTGTGTGAAACATTTGTGTTTGTGGACTTCCCACAGGACCACCACTCCTCATTAGACCCACTTCACAGCACGACGTGAAATATACAAGTCTGAAATCTGACAGAACTTGAGCTGATCTGCAAACATGTGCAAATTGTGCAACAATGTGCAGAATCCTAAATATGTTTCCTATTTTGTGGACATAATAAGAGTAAAAATAATAGTTTTGATGTGTTTCTTAGACTATATATATGTGTGAATGGACTAAGCTAACCCGCTAGCTGCCACGTTCTAAATAGGAAGTGATCATGGGTGCGTTTCTGGCTCCATTGACTCCAATTCACTTTCTATTGAAAAACTGTGGCCCGTCTCTCTGTAACTGCTGCTGTCACTTTTCATCATTTTGATCTTAAAATATTCATGTTAATTTGTACGTCTGTGTGATCCTGGCATTTTTATTTTGCCATTGTGTCTGTAAATCAAGATATGAACATTAATAACAGACAAACCAGGCTCCTTCTTTCCCAGAGGTTGCTCTCACTACAGTGTTAGCAACAGGTTTGATCAACAGTGTTGGCTCTGGATTGGCTCTTTTGTTGCTATGATACTCATGGTCAGAATTCCAAATTTGGAACTCGGCTCCAAATTCACCCCTAGAAGATTTTAGCCTCGATGAGCTTCACTTGATTAGAGCTGAACGCTGTGGGTGATGTCATCTCCCTTAGTCCACTTCTTTACACAGTCTATTGTGCGTATTCTGAGCTTGTATTTACACTTCCATAAACATCACATCAACACTCGACCAAGGCTAAGCATAGAATATACAAGCACTAGACCAGGACTATAGACCAGGACTATAGACCAGGACTATAGACCAGGACTATAGACCAGGACTGTAGACCAGGACTATAGACCAGGACTGTAGACCAGGACTAGACCAGGACTATAGACCAGGATGAATTCAGGTTTACATCACTATTAAATTGGGGTAAAACCAGGATCAGACTGCAAAATCTTCTGAGCTTCTAACATATGGTATACAGTTTTTTACACATTTTTAAGCAAACAAGCAGAAACAAAACTGGCTGAAAGTAGACAAGTATTCAGTGTAAATGTCCTACAACTACTACCACTGCCTGTAAATAGTGAAATATTAATTCAATACCACTACTGCAACACTGCCAGTCAAAACTGGTTAACCCATCCTTCATGTTACTGGGGCGACCTGTCAGGAGCAGCAGGCGACCACAGTGGAGCACCCATGGGACCCATCTCTAGATCTGTAACTATAGTTTTATGCTCAGGAGGATCTAGAGGATAAGCCTATTGTGTGTTTTGATATTGTTACCATATACTGTCTTATATTAAAACATACTTGGTTTCCCTGAAATAAAAGTTTAGGAAGCCCTGAAGAAAATCCAAATGAAAGTATACACCAGTGGGTTTGAGCAGACATAGAAAAAGCTTTTGAAATGTGCGGTGAAAGGTGGCAATAGATTTATGAAGTATGTTTTTCTTGCTGCATGAATAGAAAAAGTGTGTGTATGGTCATTAATTACACCAGTGCTTTGGGTTGAGTGCTTTTCAATACAGGACAAATTATGTGTGAGTGACAGCCTCACTGATCACAGGTCCAGGAGATTTAAACAGAAAAAGAAATGGGTTGTTTTGAGAGAGAGAGCGGTGATGTCATCCTCTCAAACACAAGTGATCAATAAAGTTCCAGTTTAAAGTTTGTGTATTTACTAAAGCATTTTCTGTTTGTTTTGGAGACAAGACATCCCCGCTGTCCAAAACTGCAGCACATCAAAACCAAAATAAATTCATAAAAATAAAGTAAAAATGCTGTTTAAATGTACAGTTTGTGTTTGCATGTGAGTGAACTGACATTTTGAATGAATGTAGTAATGTAACAACATAATAATATCTTAATAATTAGGTTTAAGGAAGCAAATAGACTTAATGCCTTAAACGCTGTCAATCAAACCTGTCGCCAATGCTAGCGAGTGTGACCTCAGGGAAAGAAGGCAGCTGATTTGTCTCTTATCAATGTTGACTTTTTGTTTTTTTTGTTTTTTTCCTATTTTTGCTTAATTGATTGGATAATTTTAGATGGCTTTTATAAACACAGCTTTGAGCCCATCTCTAATGTGCCAGTGTGTGCTCTGTGTTGTAATGTGAAATCAAGCAACAGTAATATATATACATCAGTCTTTTCTGTCTTCCTCTTATTTATTCATCCATCAGTCCAAGCAGAGCAAACCATATGTGCACATGTCGTCAATTATACATGCTTTTGAATCTCACCACATCTGTCAAAACAACATGCACGGATGAGGCCCTGTCTTACATGTGTGTTTGATATAAAGGGGTATAGGTTAACATCAGGAAGTGTCACCACCTTTGTTTAAATATCTATGAAACCATGACTTATTTATGGAGGTACAGAGAGTGCAGAAGCTGTAAGAACTGACACATTTAGGCTTTCATCTATCTGTGAAGAGCAAGAGAGAGGAGGAAGTGAGGAGTTAAGACCACAGACTGTATATATAAATGACATAGCTAACCCGCTAGCCGCCGTGTTCCAAATAGGATGGGCGCATTTCCGGCTCTATTGACTCTGGCTCCAATTCACTTTCACTCCTCTCTGTAGGTAACTGCTGCTGTCAGACTCATCATTTGCACCTTAAAATATTCGTATTAACCTGCTTTATGTGTTACTGATGTGTTTATTTTGCGATATCACTGGCTCCCTGCTAAACCAGCAGACAGGTGGGACTATATTCAACAGCCTCGCTCCAGATTGGCTCTTTGGTTGCTATGATACTCGTGGTCAGAATTCCAAACATGGAAATTGGGCCCTATAACTGCTGTAGCCTCAATGAGCTTCATTTGACTGGACTGAACGCTGTGGGTGACGTCACACTCACTTAGTCCACTTCTTTTACAGTTTGTGCTTACGATAACTCAGTGGGTTAGATAAGGGTGGTGGTGGAGTGGTGGAGTGGTGGTGGTGTGGTGGTGTGGTGGTGGAGTGGTGGTGTGGTGGTGGAGTGGTGGTGTGGTGGTGGTGGTGGAGTGGTTAAATGTTATGATAATATGGTATGCTTTTACAACAGTACATTAACCAAGACAAAAGTCATAGGAACGAACATGTTGAACTTGAATTATTTTAGTTATATTTTATTGGTCAAAAATACATTGAAAAACATGCATTCTAACTGTGGCCTCTCCACAGATCTGACCTGTAACTTTGCCTGGTGACATCCTTGTCTACACAGATAAGTTGGATGATATTGCGGAACACTCCAGCAGTGCTTGAAGAAGTTCTCAATTTTGTTATTTAAGTACAGATACAAAAAATATACTAAAGTAAAAGTATCATGAAAAAAATGTACTTAAGTAAAAGTATTAAAGTATTACTTTAAAATTGTACTTAAAGAGTTAAAAGAAAGATTTTGAGGTCTTATAAATCTTCAAACACAGTGATTTTGATGAAGAGTTGTGCAGAATTTTATTAAAGAAAAATAAAACAAAAACTGAATGGATTTTTTTTTTCTAGCTGTTTTTATTTGTATATTTTTGTTTGATGAAACTACAAATCATCATAAGAAAAATAAACCCCTCAGCCTTTTTAGCAGGTCTCAAACAATCATAACAACTACTTTTACTTTTCTGTCTTGTCCACAATGTGGTGGAGTTTAAAGTACAGATGCTTGCTCTCAAATGTAGTGATGTAAAAGTAAAAAGTATACACTTAAAAATTTACTCACATACCTAAAATGTGTTCTTAAGAATAGTACTTTACTATTTTTACTTCGTTCCACCACTGTATTCCAGGCAATAACATATTCATTGAGAGAAGACGTTACATACTGCATCTTTAAACATGTCATACAGTTCTCATTATATTGTTATTATCATTATGAAATATCCAGAAAATGCAATATAATTTATTTGCCATATGCCACTATTAACTGAAGTATTTCATCTCTGGCCTTAGTTTAAACTCACAGCAGGTCTATGAATAATGTGCCCTATTAGTTCACAATATTGACTTAAAGCTTGTTTTATATATATATATATATATATATATATATATATATATATATATATATATATATATATATATATATATATATATATATATATATATATATATATATATATATATATATATATATATATATATATAGTGTATTAGAACTATATAACCTCCATTTCCCAGCCTCAGTGTGTAGTCCACCTCCTCAGAGTTATTGATACTTCCTGTCTGGCTCTTTCTGAGATG
Source organism: Periophthalmus magnuspinnatus (assembly GCF_009829125.3). Lineage (NCBI taxonomy): Eukaryota > Metazoa > Chordata > Actinopteri > Gobiiformes > Gobiidae > Periophthalmus > Periophthalmus magnuspinnatus. Next base: position 6,551,226 of record NC_047132.1, read on the forward strand.
TTGGCTGACATTTTACATTCACAGCTCCCTTTTCAAATTAAGCTCTGTGTTTCCCTCAGGCCAGGATGCTTGGTCTCCATGGCAACATCAGGTCCATTATAAGTGCAATAAAGAGCGTTAAATCACCCATCTGCCACTGTGCATCACCTCAGCGGGGCCATTGCGTAACCCTCCAGTCCACAGGAGTATCCACTACTTTTACACCATTTTATTTTGCTTTTGCTCTGTATCACACTTTCTCACCATACTGCAAAATATAAAAAATATAAAGTTGTAGTGACTTTTTAGTTAGTAGGATTATACCAGTGGAGAAAGAAAACTGCATTTTTTAAATAACTTCTACTATTCTTCTGTCAAACATTTTGGAGAAACATTTTGTTGTTAAAAAATAAAAAATATTTATTAAATGAAAAAAAAAATTAAATCATCCACTATTAACTCTCCTACATGCAGGGTCCACATCGTCTCCATATTGCCTTGCCTGGAATGTTTGGTATGACATTATACATATTTATCTCCATGGAAACTAGCTAGTGACGCCACCTGGCCAAGTTACAAGTCAGATCTATGGAGAATAGCACAGGATCACAGTAAACATGCATGTTTTTCATGGCAATAACAGTCACTCTAATTGGAGATTAAATTGAAGATTGATACGTTGTGTGCAAAAATGTGTCTCCATGGACACAAGCTGCTGGCATACCCCTACCAGAAAATTTACATGGTGCAGCTTTAATAAACCAAATCAAAACCACTCAAAACAGGACTTAATGCTCTGAATTCAAATCATTTTAACAATTTTACTGTTTTGTGCAACCCCAGTGACCTAAATAAATCTAAATGAGTCAAAAGGACCCAAAATATTGTATTTGTCAATACTAAGCAATAGTAAAAAACTGAAACTTAACAAAAACATTATGTCTATTATAATGTCAAGCAAGAATATTTTTTGTGCAACTTTAATATGACACAATAAACTATCAAAACGACCCAAAACAATATTTATATTCTAAATCTTCTAGTGTTCAATCCATTTGAACTTTTTTAGAGTGTAATGGAGAGTCAAACAGTGACTCCAAGTGGCCATATGTGGTAAACAGTCGCTCTGACAAATGGCTGTGGGTTTGGAGTGTTGTGGAGGAGCAGTGAAATTAAACTCATCTGTCTTGTCTGTGCAGGTGTTTACGCGCTATGGGAAGTGCTACACCTTTAACGCGGGCGGAGATGGACAGCCTGCCCTCTACACCACAAAGGGAGGCATGGGCAACGGTCTGGAGCTCATGCTGGACATTCAACAGGACGAGTACCTGCCCGTGTGGGGGGAGACTGGTGAGAGCAGGACTCTATTACATCATTTATATGGCGGTTTGGAGGGCGGACTAACCCCATCAAAATTAGACCTGAACTGGAAATAAATCTGAGCTACACCCGGACCGAACCAAGTACATCAGAGCTTTTTTTAAAAAAATATTGGTGAAAACTCAAATTTTCTGAAGCGTTGAATTTAGGACAAAACAAAAAAAAAGCTAAAGAGAAGGAAAGAAAACACCATTATAGCATGGTTAAAAACTCATAAAAGTTTATTTACTGTAATTAAATGTTAAAAAAATATGTTGAGTATATATGAAAGGCATTACAAAAACACCCAGTATACGCTGAGTACTGATATCTATTCTTGCATATTTTCAAAACAACAATTTATGGGTTCAACTTCTGTCATATAAAACATTTTGGGGACCGTTGCCCATTCAAAAGTTAGAATATCTTATTTTTAATTGTTAATCACTACGGCAACAGTCCAAATTTTTTTAATCATTTTGAAACACATGGATATTGACAGAGATTTTGGAAGCCTACTCTGCATTTTACTGTCCAATGCAGGACAATAAATCAATATGATGTTTTTATACATTATTCTTTGGACGGTTTTGTAGATGAGACGTCCTTCGAGGCCGGAGTCAAAGTTCAAATCCACAGTCAGGAAGAGCCCTCCTTCATCGACCAGCTCGGGTTTGGAGTGGCCCCTGGATTTCAAACGTTTGTGTCCTGCCAAGAACAAAGGGTAACTGTCTGATACACTACACAACGACTGCGCTTCAGATTACAATTTACAAACCTGTAGCTTTATTCAAGATGGTGGCTGCCTTAATAAATACACTGTAATTATTGCTCATGTCCCTTGATATTATGAATAGTAATTAGGTTCAACATTTGATCTAAAAATACTAACTGACACAAGAACACGGGCTTATTAGTGTGATATCATGAATTATTACATTGAAAACAACCAACAGTTACATGGACACTGTATGGACTCAGTTTCATAAAAATATTAGGATTAGTGTGAGCATCAGTCCCTCTTTTGGTTGCCCTGGAAAATAAAAATGATATATAGAACATGAAGGCTAATTAATGTGATATATGTAAAAACAGTTGGACTCAATGCTTCAGTATATTTCATTTAAAGGTTTTAATTTTTCTAGTTTGTCCCTCCATGTCACACCAAATTGGCTATTGTCCTACTTTTTCTGCTTTTCGGGGTGATCGTTCTTACTGGCATCCATTGTTGCCACTGATTTGAATGGGATGCACATTTTATCTCAACTTTTTTTTAATAAGTAATAGCAATACTCTACCATAAAATTAATTTCCATGCTTATTAACAGCAGCTGTTAACAAACTGCAGTAAAGAATCTTCCACACAGGCCCTTGTTAAGTTAGTTTATGCTGTGTATCTATAAAGTGTGTGTGTTTATGTCTCTGTTTATGAGTATGGCACAGCCTGATGTTCTGGCTTCAGCTTTGAATCTTACTGCAGCACCTGCATTTTAGATGTGATGACAACAGCACTTTATTCACATTGCATTAACTCTGACCATTACACTGACGCAGATGAGGCTGGAACACAGCGATACCACTCATAAAACTCAACATTATAATGAACAAGCAACAATTTGTGTATATTTGCATTTTTATATATGGAAAGAAGCCACAAGAGATCACAAACAAACACATTTTGAGGCAAAGAAGTGGAGGCTTTTACAGTGAAGTCTCCATAAGGCATTCTTGGTTGAACTGCTAGTACAGTCCCTGACAAAAGCCTTGTCGCTTATCCATTTTGTAGAAAAAAAAAACTTATAACCTGACTTTAAATTAATCGATTGGTTTTAGAAATGTCTCATATGAAAGCTAAAACCCTCCCAAATTATGCTCAATATACTAAAATAAATTTGCTTCACTGAAGAAAGATTGATCATTTAATGAACACAGAAAGGTCAGATTTTGGCAAGACAAAAGTCTTGTCGCCTTGTCATATGATGCACCCATTCCTAGATTACAGCCTCACCTGTGATCGGTTACTGATCAATCAATTAGTGGGTGTGTATAAAAAGAACCCCAGCACACCAAACCTTCACATCAACTGCAACTTGGCCTCTGACAACATGCCTAAGATCCACCCTGAGACCAAAGCATTAATTATCAAGAGGCTCAAGACCAGATCCACTGCTGAGGTGGCTGACACCTTCAATGTGTCTCAGCGTCAAGTACAAAGAATAAGAAAAAGATCTGAAAAGACTGGAGATGTTTTTGACAAGCCCAGGTCCCTCAGACCCCGCAACTGCTCGGGAGGACCTTTTGTTGATTCGAAAATCCAAGGCCAGCCCCTTTTCCACTGCAGCAGAACTCCACCAGGCCTGGTCACCTCAAGTCCCTGTGTCAACCAGAACAGTTTGTAGAATTCTGTCTCGAAATGGCCTCCATGGTCGAATCAGTGCACAGAAACCAGCACTAAACAAAAGGCAATTAAAAAACGTGTGGCATTTGCCAAGGCCCACAGCCTGCTGAAAGGATGGACACTGGAAAAGTGGCAGATGGTGGATTTCTCAGATGAATCCTAGGTTGAATTACATTACAGCCACCTCAAATATTGCAGGAGACCTACTGGAGCCCGCATGGATCCAAGATTCACCCAGAAAACAGTTAAGTTTGGTCTGGGGTTACATCCAGTATGGGGTGTGCGAGACATTTGCAGGGTGGAAGGCAATATCAATAGCCTAAAATATCAAGAAGTATTAGCTACCTCTTACATTCCCAACCATGAAAGGGGTCAAATTTTGCAGCAGGATGGTGCTCCATTGCATACTTCTATCTCTACATCAAAGTTCCTCAAGGTGAAGAAGATCGAGGTGCTCCAGGACTGGCTAACCCAGTCACCAGACATGAACATCATTGAGCATGTCTGGGGTAGAATGAAAGAGGAAGCATGGAAGGCAAAACCAAATAATCTTGATGAACTCTGGGAGGCATGTAAGACTGCTTTCTTTGCTATTCCTGATGACTTCATCAACAAATTGTATGAATCATTGTCGAACCGCATGGATGCAGTCCTTCAAGCTCATGGAAGCCATACAAGATATTAAATATGGATCTCACAGCACCACTACTTAATTCACTGACATTATGCAACATATTTTTGTATTTGAAGTAAATTATTTGTTCAATTTTCTGTAGGCGACAAGACTTTTGTCTTGCCAAAATCTGACCTTTCTGTGTTCATTCAATCTTTCTTCAGTGAAGCAAATTTATTTGAGCATATTGAGCATAATTTGGGAGGGTTTTAGCTTTCATATGAGACATTTCTAAAACCAATCGATTAATTTAAAGTCAGGTTATAAGCTTGTATTTCTACAAAATGGATAAGCGACAAGACTTTTGTCAGGGACTGTACTAGCAGTTCAACCAAGAATGCCTTATGGAGACTTCACTGTAAAAGCCTCCACTTCTTTGCCTCAAAATGTGTTTGTTTGTGATCTCTTGTGGCTTCTTTCCATATATAAAAATGCAAATATACACAAATTGTTGCTTGTTCATTATAATGTTGAGTTTTATGAGTGGTATCGCTCATCGCTACTTTTGTCAGGGACTGTATTAACCAAACTTGTAAACATTTGGTATAGTGGTACAAGCTACACATTTATCAGTTAGTAGACTTCAATTTGAAGTTATTGTGGAATGGCCACAATATAGCTTTTCCTTATTTATGTAAAATGTACTTGTCCATTCAAAAAAAAAAATTCAAACTTTTATTTTTCTGACCATTATTCTTTTGTTTTAAACAATTAAACATCATGTAAACAAAATAGATTATTACAACTATTGAAAAATTCAATTCAAACCATTTAAAATAATGTGGAATATTCCTTTTTTGCAGTTTAGAAGAGAAGCTTAGACTGACCCCAAGTGGCTGTGTGTGGTTTGGTGCATTTTTAAAGTGAAACTAGAGTGACACTAAAGGATTTTGAAAGGCCCTGAGCTCATGTATTGTCCTGTATTGTGCTCCTGCAGCTCATATATCTGCCCCCACCCTGGGGTGACTGTAAAGTGACACCCATGGACTCGGACTTCTTCGACACCTACAGCATCACGGCGTGTCGCATCGACTGTGAGACGCGCTACCTGGTGGACAACTGCAACTGTCGAATGGTGCACATGCCAGGTACGGTTTAGAGCAGGGGTTCTCAAACTGTGGTGCTGCTGCTTCTGGTGGGACACAAGGCCCTCTACACTTCAAACATTTGCTTAACTTAGCCCCAGTTGTATGTGTTTGGTTTTCATTTGGGTACATTCTTGGTCAGTACTGCTGTAGCAATGATGTAGTTGAAGTTTAGACTTGGTTTGGCTGTAATTTAGACCTGCAATAGTTCTGTTATAGACCTGGTTTAGATTTGGTGGAACTCGGCAAGCAAAATCTTCTCTGAAATGTGATTATTGAGGGAAGAAATCACTTTTTATTATTGATTCCACAAAGATAACTCTTGATTTACCTTGATGTAATAGGTTGTAATTTAGAAATATTATCAAAATGTTGAAGTAGTTGAAAAGAATAAATCATAGTAGTGTGTTTTGTGCTTGGTCTGCAGGAGACGCTCCATACTGCACTCCAGAGCTGTACAAAGAATGTGCTGATCCTGCCCTCGGTGAGAAATGTTCACAATTTTTATAGGTCATATTTTTGCAAACAAGTATGGATTTCTGTAACGTGTGGATTTCTAAAACAAGATTTATTATTCAAACTATTGTATACTAAATCTTTAAAGCCATTTTGGGGTAATAATCCAATCCAATTAATATGTTTAATTGTCACTTATGCCTAGAACATAGATCATGCTGATGATTTTTTGCACAAATTCACTCAGAGTCCATAACAAAACAAGGTTGAATTCTGTAAAAAGGACAAACAAAAACATTCTAGCCTCTGAAGAAGTTAGTTACGTATAAGTGGCAAAACATATTTCCTGTACTGGTAATATTCTCACATGTCTGGTTTGAATGGTTTTCCTTTAGACTTCTTGGTGGAGCGGGACAATGACTTCTGTGTGTGTGAGACTCCCTGTAACATGACCAGATACAACAAAGAGCTGTCGTTTGTCAAGATTCCCAGTAAAGCCTCAGCCAAGTACCTGGCCAAGAAATACAACCGCACAGAGCAGTACATCAAGTAAGTGGAACAAATGGGCAGCATGAAAGTAAAATAGTGTTATTGCAATACCAGCTAATGCAATATACAAAACGGAAGAAATTAAGTAATTTGGGTCCAAGTTAAGAGTTTAAAGGTACACTATGTAACTTTTAAGGTGGACGGTCTGCCACCTGTTGTCATGTAGATATGATTCCACAGTATGGCATTAAACTTATCTATCTAGCACAGTGGTTCTTAACGTTGTTGGAGGTACTGAACCCCACCAGTTTCATATGTACATTCACCGAACCCTTCTTTATTAAAAAATAAAATATATTTTTTCAAATTCAAGACACGTGTGTTTTACTGGTGCACAAAATGAACCGTGCATTAACTTCACTGTTCAAAGAATAAAACCAGTACAATGCATGAACTCACAACAAATTACATACATACCTTTTCACAAAGACATGACCTTTTTTAATATTACCACACTGAAATGATTTTAATTTTTAATCTTATGTATTCCAATAATGAACTTATTGTATTTATGCTATTTATTATGTTTACTGTTTTAACACACACCTATCACCTAATTTCGGTGATGTGCTTCCATGGTCCCTCGAAGATGTCCAATCAGAGCGCAGTTGTCACCAGGATCCTCCCAGTCAATGCCGGGGCATCAGTCTCATGCCGTGTCTCAATTCAAGTGCCCTTAAATGCGCCATTGTGCCATTAAATTAAGTCGTGAGTACTTTGATAGGCACATCACAGGGTGCATTTGTCGAATTGGGACACGGCCGGTGTCTGGAGATGTTCACAGACCACGAATCATATGAGTTGGGTGCATTTCTTGACCTCCACCGAACCCCTAGGGTTCGATCGAACCAAGGTTAAGAATCGCTGATCTAGCATCTATTCAATTACAAGTGTTTCAGTTGCTCAAAAATACATTGAAAAACATGGATTGTCACTGCAGTTGGGGGTCACTCCTCCACAGATCTGACCTTGGCCTGGTGACATCACCTGTTTGTCTCCGTGGAGATAGATATGTTGAATGCCACACTGTGTAACATTCTAGAAAAAGCAATAACATCTTCAAGGAGCAGGTGGTGGACATTCGATCAGAAAAGTTACATTGTGCAAGTTTGATAATAAATTGAAATAGTTATTCAAATATATCCATCCATCCATCCATTTTCTTCCGCTTATCCGGGGCCGGGTCGCGGGGGCAGCAGTCTAAGCAGGGACTCCCAGACTTCCCTCACCTCGGACACGTCCTCCAGCTCCTCCGGTGGGACCCCAAGGCGTTCCCAGGCCAGCCGAGAGACATAGTCCCTCCAGCGTGTCCTGGGTCTTCCCCGGGGCCTCCTCCCGGTGGGACATGCCCAGAACACCTCCCTAGGGAGGCGTCCAGGAGGCATCTTGAGCAGATGCCCGAGCCACCTCAGCTGGTTCCTCTCAACGTGTAGGAGCAGCGGCTCTACTCCGAGCTCCTCCCGTGTGACCGAGCTCCTCACCCTATCCCTAAGGGTGCGCCCGGCCACTCTGCGGAGGAAGCCCATTTCAGCCGCTTGTATCCGCGATCTTGTCCTTTCGGTCATTACCCAAAGCTCATGAGCATAGGTGAGGGTAGGAACGTAGATTGACCGGTAAATCGAGAGCTTTGCCTTCCGGCTCAGCTCCTTCTTTACCACAACGGACCGATACAGCGACCGCATCACTGCAGACGCTGCACCGATCCGCCTGTCAATCTCCCGCTCCATCCTGCCCTCACTCGTGAACAAGACCCCGAGATACTTGAACTCCTCCACTTGGGGCAGAGACTCACCACCCACCCGGAGAGAGCAAACCACCTTTTTCCGGTCGAGAACCATGGCCTCGGATTTGGAGGAGCTGATTCTCATCCCAGCCGCTTCACACTCGGCTGCAAACCGCCCCAGTGCCTGCTGCAGGTCCTGGCTCGAAGAAGCCATCAGGACAACATCATCTGCAAACAGCAGAGATGAAATCCTGTGGTTCCCAAACCAGGCCCCCTCCGGCCCCTGGCTGCGCCTAGAAATTCTGTCCATAAATATAATGAACAGAACCGGTGACAAAGGGCAGCCCTGGCGGAGTCCAACATGCACCGGGAACAGGTCTGACTTACTGCCGGCAATGCGAACACAGCTCCTGCTCCGGTCATACAGGGACCGGACAGCCCTTAGCAAAGAGCCCCGGACCCCATACTCCCAGAGCACCCCCCAAAGGGCACCACGAGGGACACGGTCGAATGCCTTCTCCAGATCCACAAAACACATGTGGACTGGTTGGGCAAACTCCCATGAGCCCTCGAGGACCCGATGGAGAGTATAGAGCTGATCCAGTGTTCCACGACCAGGACGAAAACCACACTGCTCCTCCTGAATCCGAGGTTCGACTATCGGTCGGATTCTCCTCTCCAGTACCCTGGAATAGACCTTACCGGGAAGGCTGAGGAGTGTGATTCCCCTGTAATTGGAACACACCCTCCGGTCCCCCTTCTTATACAGAGGGACCACCACCCCGGTCTGCCATTCCACAGGTACTGTCCCCGACCGCCACGCGATGTTGCAGAGACGTGTCAGCCAAGACAGTCCCACAACATCCAGAGACTTGAGGTACTCAGGACGGATCTCGTCCACCCCCGGAGCCTTGCCACCGAGGAGCTTGCCAACCACCTCAGTGACTTCAGCCAGGGTGATGGACGAGTCCGCCTCTGGGTCCCCAGTTTCTGCTTCCTCCTCGGAAGACGTGACAGTGGGATTGAGGAGATCCTCAAAGTATTCCTTCCACCGCCCGACAACATCCCCAGTCCAAGTTCTGGAGCTCTCCACCCGCACTGTAAACAGTGTTGGTGAAGCACTGCTTCCCCCTCCTGAGGCGTCGGACGGTTTGCCAGAATCTCTTTGAGGCCGTCCGATAGTCCTCCTCCATGGCCTCCCCGAACTCCTCCCAACCCCGAGTTTTTGCCTCTATGACTGCCCGAGCCGCGGCACGCTTGGCCCGCCGGTACTCATCAGCTGCCTCAGGAGTCCCACGAGCCAACAAGGCTCGATAGGACTCCTTCTTCAGCTTGACGGCATCCCTTACTTCCGGTGTCCACCACCGGGTTCGGGGATTGCCGCCGCGACAAGCACCACAGACCTTACGACCACAGCTACGAGCAGCCGCATCGACAATAGAGGTGGAGAACATGGCCCACTCGGAGTCCATGTCTCCAACCTCCCCCGGGATCAGGGAGAAGCTCTCCCGGAGGTGGGAGTTGAAGACCCCCCTGACAGAGGGCTCCGCCAGACGTTCCCAGCAGACCCTCACAATGCGCTTGGGCCTGCCAGGTCTGTCCGGCTTCCTCCTCCGCCAGCGGATCCAACTCACCACCAGGTGGTGATCAGTTGACAGCTCAGCCCCTCTCTTCACCCGAGTGTCCAAGACACGCGGTCGGAGGTCAGATGACACGACAACAAAGTCGATCATCGACCTCCGACCTAGAGTGTCCTGGTGCCACGTGCACCGATGGACACCCTTGTGCTCGAACATGGTGTTTGTTATGGACAAGCTGTGACTAGCACAGAAGTCCAATAACAAAACACCGCTCGGGTTCAGATCGGGGAGGCCGTTCCTCCCAATCACGCCCCTCCAAGTGTCACTGTCGTTACCCACATGGGCGTTGAAGTCCCCCAGGAGAACAACGGAGTCCCCGGTTGGTGCACTGTCTAGTACCCCTCCCAGGGACTCCAAGAAGGCCGGGTACTCTGCACTGCTGTTTGGCCCGTAGGCCGACACAACAGTGAGAGACCTGTCCCCGACCCGAAGGCGCAGGGACGCGACCCTCTCGTTCACCGGAGTGAACCCCAACACGCAGCGGCTGAGCTGTGGGGCAATGAGCAAGCCCACACCAGTTCGCCGCCGCGAGAGCGGCGAGTCCAACCCCTCTCAAGAAGTTGGGTTCCAGAGCCCAAGCTGTGCGTGGAGGTGAGGCCGACTATATCTAGCCGGTAACGCTCAACCTCCCGCACAAGCTCAGGCTCCTTCCCCCCCAGCGAGGTGACATTCCATGTCCCCAGAGCTAATGTCCGGAGATCCGGTCGTCGAGGTCCCCGCCTTCGACTGCTGCCCGGATCTCTCCGCACCCGCCCCTCATGGCTCCTCCCGCAGGTGGTGGGTCCACGGGAGGACGGCCCCACGTCGTTTCTTCGGGCTGGGCCCGACCGGGCCCCGTGGGGAAAGGCCCGGCCACCAGGCGCTCGCTGCCGAGCACCCACCCCAGGCCTGGCTCCAGGGTGGGGCCCCGGTAACGCCAGTCCGGGCGACGTAACTGGCCTCGTTGTTACTCTATTCATGATGGGCTTCTGAACCGCTCTTAGTCAGACCCGTCTCCCAGGACCTGTTTGCCATGGGTGACCCTACCAGGGGCATGAAGCCCCCGACAACATAGCTCCCAGGATCATTCGGGTGCTCAAACCCCTCCACCACGTTAAGGTGGCGGTTCGATTCAAATATAAAATAATAATAATAATAATAAAATATAAAATATTTTAATAAAATAATAATAAAATATATTTGGTCAATTAGTGTGATATTATACTATATTATCCTATTTTTCTCTCTGCAGGGATAATATACTTGTTCTGGACATCTTCTTTGAGGCTCTGAACTATGAAACAATAGAGCAGAAAAAGGCCTATGAAGTGGCTGGACTTTTGGGTACTCCTTTACTTTTATTGTTAGCTTAAGTAAATGCGAAAATAATTTACAAACTAATAATTTCCTTTGTTTTTAGGTGACATTGGAGGTCAGATGGGGCTCTTCATTGGGGCCAGTATACTCACCATTCTAGAGCTGTTTGATTATCTCTATGAGGTGAGGCTATAGTGGTGTTTTTGTACTTTGGGGTTTCACATTACAGCATAACAGTCTGGATCCAGGCAGTTATCTATATTATCTATAAATGTATTATGAGACTTACACAAACTTTACTGGTTCACGAGGGAAATTACTTTATACTTTACTATAGTGATCATCATGGACTTACAGTAATTAGGTCCAACCTTTGAGGATAATATTATATAAGCATAATGTTACCCAACTTGCCCCCTTTGAAAATCTGCAATCATCTCAGATTTTATAATGTAAAGATGCTATACTTCCACCAGGGGGCGAGAGACAGTTTGCCTATTGGCTATATAGTGTTTTCTTGAGAATGTGAAAATGTTACATCTAATCATATTATAATAAGACCATTGAACTCACTATATTACAAGTAAATTACATGTATTAGCAAAGTAATTAGGCCTATACCTTTTTTTTCCCAATAGGCTCTGCACAACAGCACCTGGCAAACTCTCTGTTAGTGTCGCTACTTCCTATCGCTGTGGGGTTTTTGCCAAGTCATGCTAAAATTAATAAATATTTAAAGATAACGCAGTGTATACTTAAACAAAGGACTCTTCTATGTTGAGAGAGATTTTTGTGCTCAATGCTAACACTAATGCAAATTTTGAGCCATAATAAATATTAAAACACCACAAACTTAATTATTCTCCATGTAAAATAATTTGATATATTTTATGTTTTCTGATTTTAGTAAAAGTGACTCTTAGCTCTGAGATGGTCATGGACACAGTGAGTTAGTGAGCGTGCTGCTGTGCAAAGAGCCTATTATCAATTTGACCTCTTGCTGCCCGCTTAGAATACATCACCACCTCTAATAAACATCTCTATTAAACAACGCAAGCCTATAAACTGTTGTGATTAAATAAAATGGCTATTTGAATGTACTTTTATGTGAAATCTGACCTTGGGTGTCACTGCAGTTAAAAGTTACCATTCCCATGAGACATAACCTTGTATGTTTTCTTCTTTATTTGAACTCCAGGTCCTGAAGTACAAACTGTGTCAATGCTCTGATAAGAAACACAAGCACAGCTCCAGCAGTGACCAGGGCACGGTGCTTAGTTTGGACGACGTCAAGTGTCATGTAACCAACTTCCACTAAGCTGCGCCCCTCTAGGCTCCGCCCCCTGTCTGTATCTGTGTCCCGAGAGCAGCTGTTAATGACTCTGAACTTTATAACAGTAAAAAGGAGGAAAACACTGTGATATGGATTGTCTCTGGTTCTGCTTGGGGGCCTACGGCAAGAAGAACAGGCTGAATGCATGTGGTCTCCATCAACCAATCAACATGCAGGATTGTTTAAAGAGAGGGTATGATGTTTAACCAAATGTACGAGCTGCTTGATCAACAGTGTATAATCAGACATGCCAAGTTTGATTTTCCTATACATGTATGCATTTTACCATTACGTTAGCATGCCATGGTTTCATATTAAATACAATTGTTTACTTCCATGGTTACTGGCATTTCAAACTTGTTTTATTCATGCCTATAATTTAAAAGTTTAAAAAATTCCTTTTCTTAAGATGTACTACCTCATTCTGACACATCCATCATCTTAACTGGTATTAGTCTAAAAATAATCCAAACATATGAAGACATCTCATTGTGAACAAACAGGATTGAGGTGGATGCTCTTCTACCTTCTTGTCTCCATGGAGATGTTATTGCTTTGCCTGGAAGTGTAGTATTGAACTCCATTTTGTGTTTTCAATTTAAATTCAAAATACATTGTAAAGAATTCTTAGTATAAACTAGCTTGTCTCTCCACAGATCTGACCTGTAACTTGGCCTGGTGGCACCAACTGCTTATCCCAGTGGAGTTGGATAGGTTTAATGCCATGCTGCGAAAAATTCTAGGCAATAACATGCAATAACATCTCCATGGAGACAATCAAGTAGGAGATCCTGCACCTTAAATGTTACATACAGGGAGTTTAACCTGTACCTATGTTCATTTGTCCAGTGCATTTGTGTGACCTCCAGATCTTGAGGCTCATGGTGAGGAGTATCTAGGTGGAGATGGATGTCAACTCTAAATTTAACCTTGACCCATTGACCTGTCATTTAGAAAGAAGATATATTTGAGAAAAGACTTTGTTGTTATTGCTTATCTCATTTCCATTTTGCGTTCTGCAGTCAAGCACAAGCATCACCAACTGTAATTAACTGTAAATGTGTAAAATATACTATGAAAGGTTACTATATTTGCCTGGTATGTCTAATGTTGTACTATTGTGTTAAAGATGGTTTTGAGTAGATTTCTTTACATATGTGTGAAGTAACAGCTAATCTATCAAAATAGGCTCCTCATTTTTATTTTAGGTCAAGTAAAATCCAGTGCTTCTGAATAGTCTGTTTTATAACTGAATAGCATCAGTGTGGTCATTTTTTTACTGCATGAGTTCCTCCGAAACCAATGCAAACGAGTACGACAGATTCTGTGGTGTATGGACATGTCTAATTACAACAATGGTTTGAATAAAAACTTTACATTCTGTTTTAGCCAAAGCTTTGAGCCTCTGTTTTTATTGCCAAGGAGTTGTTTTTGCAGCAGTTTTCCGGAGATTATGGCACAGTGATGGATGAAGTACTCAATTTTGTTACTTAAGTAGAGATACAGATATGAAAAGTTACTAAAGTAAAAGTATCACATGAAAAGATTGACTTAAGTAAAAGTATTTAAGTACCTGTTTAAAAATGTACTTTAAGAGTGACAAGTAAAAGTATTTCACACAAGTGCTGTTAATTTGTTAATGTTCAATTGTAGTTATATTGAGTAAAAAACGATACATATTTGGTCAACAGTAGTAATGCAAATCAATTTCTTATTTTTTTCTCATGAATTTTGTGTATTATTGTTTGCTGAACATTGAAGCTTGAACTTGAAAACTTTAGTCAGGATGTAACAACAAACACTGTAAAAATAACTCCTCAAATCATATGAAAAGTGCTTCTTACTTTTCAGTCCAGTAAAAAGAAAAAGTGGAGTAGAAAATACAGATACATGCTCGCAAATGTAGTGAAGTAAAAGTAAAAAGTATCCACTGTAAAATCTACTTAAGTAACGTACAGACACCTACAAATTCTACTTGAGTACAGTAATACTTGTACTGTATTGTTTATTGTTATCTTCCACCACCGCTACGGCACAAATCAATTTCATTCCTATACTTTGTTTCATATCATTTGTGGAGAATAAACGCTGCTTATTGCCCATAGTTAATCTTTAAGCAGTCCTCTTGGTCTAGTGTAGATACTTTTAAAGGTTTATCATGATACAGTGAGTGAAAGCATGGGTTTTGTGATGCTAGTGTATAACTTAGTGCAGATTGACTGGCAGAGAGTTATGAGTATGGGAAACACTTAGTTATTTTCTAATACAAGTAATGAGGAAGCACTTAGGCCTATATCAGTCTTACTATGTAGGTGAAACATATACAGGCCAAAAGGAGTTGCCTAAAAAAAGCTAGACCTACTTTTTTTGTTATGTAAGCTGAATTTTAACCGAGTCTGCAGACAGTGTTGCTGAGGTGCAGTTTTGTTTCCTCCTTAGTCCCTCGATCCTAACCATAGGCCTACCTCCTAGACTGATTTTCACATGCTCATGACTCTGCAGTGTAATATATGATAAACAAGGGCTTCATTTAGGGGAGACCACCTCAGATTTTAGGCTAGTAAAAGTTGAGTAAAGTGCCATTTTAAAATATGCTTAAAGAGTAAGAAGTAAAAGTATTTCATGCAGATTTTGAGATCAATTTTGATAAAGGTTTGTGCTGAATTTTGTTCAGCAGAAACAATTGAATCAAAAACATTTTTCCTACCCATTTTTATCCGTATATTATTGTTTGTTCAAATTACAAATGTGTTAAAAATACACCCCTGAGCCTTTTCAGCAAGTCTCAGAAAGTCATAAAAAATGCAGTTACTTTTCAGTCCTGTTCAAAAATGTAGTGGAGCAGAAAGTACAGATATCTGCTGTTAAATGTAGTGAAGTAAAAGTAAAAAGCATCCACTTTAAAACTACTTTTACTTCATTATGTTCTACCACTGGATAATATAAACCAAGTGATACACTATACAGACTAGAGTACATGGAAGTATAATAAGATCATATTATACTTTAAACCCCTGCTTGAGAAATACAAACTTACATAATATAGAGAGATTAAATTGTAATAGGATACAACATATATTTCTTATTTGCAAGCAATTTACGCTTATAAGATAATTAGATAATCCTTCATTGTCTCATGGGAGGATTTTGTCTTGAAACAGAGGGGTCACATGCTTTAACACAGAGAAATGTCATCACAAGATAAGCCCATACAGTCATCATCCACCACTGAACATAAATAACTATGTTTTTGTTTTTTTTAATATGCCATTAGGAGAAAAGTGGGATGTATCTAAATACCGTAGGTGGAAAAGGGGACAGAGGTAGTCAAATTACACAGTACACACATTTGAACACACTCTTTTCAAGTCCATAGATTGTGCATATGCAGACTTTGTGCAGTGAGTGGGGGGAGCAGTGTGTGTGCGCAGACTTTGTGCAGCGAGTAGAGTGTGTGTGTGGCCAGACTTTGTGCAGTGAGTAGAGAGTGTGTGTCCAGACTTTGTGCATTGAGTAGAGAGTGTGTGTGCAGACTTTGTGCATTGAGTAGAGAGTGTGTGTCCAGACTTTGTGCATTGAGTAGTGTGTAGGGGTGTGTGGGTGTGTGTGTGTGTGTGGGGGTGTGTGTGTGTGTGTGTGCAGACTGTGCAGGGAGAGACCTCTGGCCGATTAAACTTCCTTACCTCTGGCGTGGAGTGCATGAATGACTGCGTGAGCGCTGGTGGGCGGGTCAGGTGCCCCTCTCATAGGCCAATAAGAAGTGGGTGCTTAGTGTTGGGTGTTAGGGTGCTCCTCTGTCATCTGTGTCCGTGGCGCTCGTTGCGTAAGTCCACTGCAGCTCCGCGCGCTCCTCTTCAGCATGGCAGCTCCAAACAAAGTCTGCGTCGTGGGCTCCGGAAACTGGCAAGTAAAAGCGTTATTATACATGTATACGTGTGTGGTGACGCGTAATAACACAGTCTGAATGTGCTTATTACACAAAAGAGCCTGGCACCATGTTTATCATTCACATAGCGGCGCGTTGCTAACACACTAGCATGAGTGTGCCACACGGCCTGAGCGCACAGCAAATACCACATTAAACACACAGACACAGCGGTACACGTGTTACCTCATCTTTATTTAAACGTACATTACCTCTTCACTTTATATAGAGACGTAGTGAGGTGTTTAATGTGGTTTTATGTGGTTTTGATGCTCGCTGCATATTAAACATTCACAGGTCAAGTGGCGGTGATGACGTAGCCCATAGGCAATATAAATATCACGTGACCAGCTGACCTTAAAATGAAAGTAAATCATGTCTACAACTACTGTAACACTGATCCGACCCTTATGGCTCAAATGTAGCGTGGCATTGTCTGATCTAGTGCTTGGATGGATAGGCCCATTCAAAGATGAAATTCATACATTTAAAGCTGTACTATGCAACTTTTCTGATGATGGGTTCATGATGGTGCCTGCTGGGATGCTTCACAGCAGTGTGGTGTTAAAATCATGCATCTTTAATTTATGTAAGGTTACAGGTATTGATTGCAAAACGTGTCACATTCTTGCCTCCATACATACATGCATTTAATGCCATACTGTGGAACATTAAAGCAAAGCAATAACATCCCCATGGAGACAGGCAAGTAAAAAGTTAGTTAGTAAAGGTTATAGCAAAAGATGAAACTTTAATCTGTCAACTGGACAAATCCTTGTAGGAGTGAGGACGTTTCGCTGCTCATCCAGGCCGCTTCTTCAGTCCCAGGAAGTGTAAACTCATGCAAGGATTTGTCCAGTTGACAGATTTAAATTTCGTCTTTTGCTGTGGATTAGACCTGGACGACTGAGGGATTAGACAGACATCTTAGTAAAAGTTAGTACACCTTTTACTTTTCATGGGCAATGCTGTAGGTAACTTCTTTGTTGTTTAATTACATATGTATTTGCTCGTTTGAATCAGGTATATTTTAAATTTAGTTCATTTAAGTTGTCTGTTTTGCTGCAGGCTCTTCCCTCCTGGTAGCTGGAAGAACGACCCTTATCAATGAGTAAATAAACTCCCTGTAGTCAATGAGTAAATAAGGCCCCTGTAGTCACTGAGTAAATAATCCCCCTGTAGTAGAATAGTCTTTTCACGTAGTTACCTCATTTGCATTTATCAGGCATGTTAAAGTTAACTAAATGTTGTCAGTGTTTCTTTTTCATATTGAAAAACAGCAGTTTCATTGATGTTTTACCTCTCATTTTACAGGGGCTCTGCAATTGCCAAAATAATAGGTGCTAATGCCGCCCAAAACCCAAAGTTTGACAACATAGTGAAAATGTGGGTTTTTGAGGAGATGGTGGATGGACGGAAGCTGACTGAGATCATCAACACTGATCATGTGAATGTCAAGTACCTGCCCGGACACAAGCTCCCAGAGAACGTGGTAAGAACTAAAAAAACGAATGGCTTTTTTCAGATTGTTGAATGTGATGATGTCATACTCCCAGATGAGGGCAAGAGACTGATTTCCCGATTTACACTGTACTTTGCCATGAAATATCCAAAACAATAAACTGCATTTTAACAATATTTATCTGAGCTCCTCCCATCTGTTTTAAATATTATTGGCCTATAGAATGTGCTGATGCCATCTGAAACCCAGCAACAAATCTCTGGTAATATGCAGGTTATTTATTTGTGTTGTGTATAACTGGAAGGTCATGCTCATATTTTTACTTTGCCAGTTTCACTTCAGTTCTTATAAAAATGGGAACATAATTGGGAACTTGTGGTTTTGATTTTATACCCTGTTTTGTAATGGTCGAGTGAAGGATGGGAGATTTTGTTTATTACTTGTGTTTACATTTGTTCCAGATTAAATTAAATCAGTTCCATCTAATGACAAGCCGTACTCATAAAATGCTGTTCTACAAAGACTCCAAATGTATAAAATAATGTAAAAATCATGAGGCAAAAAAAATTACTATACCGCATATAAGAATGTATAGCCCATAATTTACCCTTTGTTTGACCTTTCAGCCTGACCTTGTTATTATGTTTTATGTGCCTGAATATTCATTTATGGTTTAAAGCTTTACTCTGTTTTTTGTAGCTCGCCGTCCCAGACCTGGTGGATGCCTCCAAAGACGCAGACATTTTGATTTTTGTCATTCCTCACCAGTTCATTGGAAAGGTCTGTGACACAATGAAGGGCAAAATCAAGACTGAAGCCATCGGGATTTCTCTAATCAAGGTTCCAGCCCCTCTCTCTCATTAATATTGTACTAAAGCGATGTCCAAATATTGCCAATGCTTTGCTTTTACATCACATCAGAGGTGGGTAGATTAGCCAAATATTGTACTTGAGTAAGAGTAACTTCATAATTATAATATTATTCTAATTAATTGAGTTAATTGATTAAGTGAGTGTAATTGTTAAGACTAACTGTCTGAATGTAACACCATATTTTTTATTTGTAGTTTGTTTAATTCCAAGGACAAAAATGTAAATAATGCACTAAATCTATCATTTTTAGATGACAGATCACAAAATTAAATAACAAAATTATATCTGTAGAAGCGAAGCATTAATGATTTAATCAATCAATACTGTTAATTGAAAACATCGTCAATTATAGACTATGCACTCACAGTGGGAAGATTAACTAAAATATTTACTCAACTGTTACATTAAACTAAATATTACTCATCTAGGAGCAAAAGTATGCAGTCTGAATACTACTCCAAGAAGTACAATCATTTAAAAGGGTAAATGTAACCACCTCATATCACTGTTATGTAATGCATCAGACATCTGCGTCAGACGGCCTACAGAAACGCTTAGGCCCTGGTGTACTTTGGACTTTGGCCCCAGACCGACCCCTGTGTGGTAATGTGATACAGTTGTTTGTTTGCACAGGGAGTGGATGAGGGGCCTGATGGACTCAAACTGATTTCTGACGTCATTCAGGAGAAACTGGGCATTACCATGAGCGTCCTCATGGGGGCAAACATCGCCAATGAAGTCGCAGATGAGAAGTTCTGTGAGACGACTATAGGTCAGTAAGTGGTTTATTATTTATTATGTATTTTATTCCTGTATACCTACCTATACTATACTAATCACTTTACGGGACTTAAAGATACTCTATGTAACTTTTCAAGTGGAGAGTCCACCACCTACTTGTCTCCATGGTGATTTATTGTTTTATCTAAAATGTCCCACAATATTGCATAACCTGGTTTCACCATAGAAACCAGCAGGTGACACCACTAGGCCAAATTACCGGTCAAATTTATGTTTTTTAAGGTATTTCTGAAGCAAAAAGAAAAGATTGCCATTGAATAAAAGCAAAACAGACAAATTTAATACCGTACTGTGAAACATTTCAGGCAAAGCAATCACTTATCTCCATAAGAGCGTTCCCCCTACCAGAAAAGGTTACACAGTCCACCTGTAATCAAAAAATGATACATACATTTAATTGTTATGCAGTGCTTAGAGGCAGTACAGCCAGACTGATTTTTTTAAGATGTATCAGTTGTAACAAGTTTGTTCGGTTAAATGGGGCGATAGTGGTACTTCAAGTTTAGTGCGTTACACGCTACATACAGTTAATATGTCCTTAGGGGAGACACTTATATTGCTTCACTGTGTAAAGGTAAAGTATGGCAGGGTGATATGGCAAAAATGTAATCAAGACTAGAGTTGTTTTTTTCCTTATATTGATCAATCACAGTTTTCTATTATATTAAACTTTTTATTAGAAGCAATAACTATGGCTTTAAATCTTAATTTATTTAATATTAACACTTGTGTGCCCTTTAACACAAAAAACTGTCACATGTATTCCTCAAAAGTCTTCACTTTCCTGACAGGATTTGCTGTGGGTCACTTGATTAAATAGACTCAAATTGACTAACTTTCACTGAAATGACTGCATCAGAATATGAAAACTATTGTATTAATTGCACAGATCTAAAATTAAGTAGGACAGACTTTCTTGTACACCCTGTCTCTATATATCTTTGGTTGTAAGATGAAGGGCATCTTTGATTTATAGCTTTTAGGGTTGAGTAACCATAAAGCAGTAACTAACGCCCTTTTGTAGAGATTAGGGGATTAACCTTGCCCTTAATCTTAATCAACACAGTATCACAGAGAAGTGGTTTGGGGTTGTTATGTAGCTGTGGTTCCCAAAGTGGGAGCCCTGTGATGACTTTAAGATAAACATTCTGACAGTGAATTAATGCCTTCTTTAATTAAAAGCAGTGTCCTTATCCAATGCTGTCCAATAACACAACAAACTACTCAAAATAAACACTATTAAACCTGATTTCCACTTAAAACCATTACTGCTTTTAGCTTCATTTAAAAGTGGGGGTACCGGGTTGATTGTGTGGTTATTTTAGGGTCCTAGCCTGAAAAGTTTTGGACCCCCTAGTCTAGATAATAATGGTATTGATAACAGTGATGACTGAAACCATGTTGCACTTTTTTATAGGTTGTAAAAATAAAAACCACGGGGCACTGCTGAAGGAGTTAATGCAAACCAATAACTTCCGGGTCACAGTTGTGGAAGAATATGACGTTGTGGAAATCTGTGGCGCCTTAAAGGTACATCTCTTACTTAAAGGGGACATATTAGACACAATTGACTTTTATGAGTGTTTGCTTATGTTATAAGAGTTTTCCCTCGTCATTGTTTTACTCTAAGTGAAGTGAAGTGTTTTGATTGATTCATACATGTTAGTAATCCTTTATTGTACTGTATTCAGCTTTAGTGCATCGAAAATGTCTGTTTTGACCTACCCCCTATCTCTGCCCATTGCTTACTTATTTATTTGAGATAACAGCAATTTTCTGAGCCTCAAATTTAGGACAATAAAAGATTGCTCATGCTTGAATCAATTGTAATACAACTTTGAGTAAACTAATGATGAGACTGTTGTAACATGGTCAAAAGGTTATGTGTCTATTACATACATTCAGTTTTCATTGTATTATATTTATCCCTTTTCTCACACTCCACAGAACATTGTAGCAGTTGGCGCTGGGTTCTGTGACGGCCTGGGTTTTGGCGATAACACAAAGGCTGCAGTGATCCGGTTGGGGTTGATGGAGATGATCGCGTTTGCCCGGATCTTCTGCACCGCTGGGCCCGTCTCCTCGTCAACCTTCCTGGAGAGCTGCGGAGTGGCCGACCTTATCACCACGTGCTACGGAGGCCGCAACCGGAAAGTGGCTGAGGCCTTTGTGAAGACGGGGAAGGTGAGGTCTTATATTATAGTGCAGTTTATCTATGTAGTAAATTACAAAACAATATGAAGGTTATGTCTCTCTTATATGTTAATAGTTCATTATTATATACTTGCACTTTATTTAGCTAATGCATGTTTGTTGTATTCATTTTCTTATTTTTGTATAACTTTATTTCTGTGTGCTCTGGGTGTGTGGTGACTTTTAGTTTGAGTGATTTCACTTTTGAAAACTACACACGTGGTTTTCAGAATGATGAAAAGCTAATGTTGCCCGTTCACCGCTATAACAATAAACATTTCAAAACAAAATATATCTTTTGAAAGGTCAACTGTCCTCAAAATGGCACCATATAATAGGAAGCTGAAACCCACGGATATAATGTCTTAATATAGATTAAACTGAACAGTAATGTCAGTATTTTATATAATTCATAATGAAGAAATGGTTTACAGACCTAATAATACTTAATTAAAAAATTAGGAGTTAGGGTATTAACTAAGGCATATTAAGGTGTAGTTACTATGACTGACTCTGTTACCTCATTGGGGAATATACAGGCACCCTGCTAAAATGAGTTTTGTGTTTTAGTCCATCGAAGAACTGGAGAAAGAAATGTTGAATGGGCAGAAGCTGCAGGGACCAGCCACAGCTGCTGAAGTGTACCTCATCTTGAAGCACAAAAACCTCATTGACAAGTAAGTAACAGGCAGTGGCTAAAGCTAAACTAACACAACAACCTAAGCTAAGACACTATCCTTTTATACTGACCCTGAAAATACTCACATCTTCTTTAGCCTTCAACAGATTAGGGCAGAGATCTTGGGTTTTATCTTCCATTTATACTTTTTATCATGGCTTCTTTTGCATTATTTGGCTTATTATTTAATTGTATTTTCTATCTGATGTTTAGTGTCTGATATTATTAGATTGCTTATTTGATTGTATTGTTTATTTAGCTCTGTTTTATTCCTGAAGTGCCAGTTCAGTTTTCATACTTCATCAGTAAATTGATTAACTCTTTGCAGAATTAATCAGGTAAATAGTACTAATAATACAGACAGTTAACCACTGCTTTGTGGTAAAGATATAGCATAATCTAAAAAAGCAGTTTATTGAGCAAATGAACCAGTAACAATCAGACTATTCATACCTTCTTTCCTTTTATATATAGTCTCTCTGCTCTTTGATATTGGTTTGTTAATTGATAGTAAATGACTAGAACATGCATAGTTTACATGGACATAAAAAATCTGATATAATCTGATTTCTGGGTTTATCAAATTATGGAAATGTCATGCTAACAGTTAAATCTGATGGGAGTAATCTGACTGTTGGCACCTGAGTATGTTTTGACAGTGATATTATGCAAAAGTTTACTCTAAAAATACATTGATTGACACATCACCAGATTTCTGAGATCTAATTATTTGATTATCTGATTTTATTGTAGTTATCTGATTTTCCCATCCATGTAAATGTACCCACTGACCTCTCTTCTCTCTTTCTTTCTAGGTTTCCTCTATTTAATGCAGTATATCAGATCTGTTATCAGGGCCACCCAGTCACAGAGTTCATAAGCTGTTTGCAGAACCATCCAGAGCACATGTAAAACCAACCACCACGTGCCTCAAGAGGGAAGAATGCAACTTTCTATCTCCCTTTACACTGGATGGGACTTCTGTTCATACCACAAATCTGTTCCATTTCTTCCAGCAAGCTCATGGTCAAACTTTGAAATATGTCTTTATGTTCAGAAAGTCTTTTAAAGAGCCTGTACCTGATTTCAATCTATGAGACGGGAACATGTTTGAACTTTTAGCTCTGCCCTTTTGGTCCTTTCTGCCAGAGTGATATTGCACCATGACACAGAAACACCTACAACAGCAAAAGTTCTCCAATCTCTGCTGATGATTTGTAATAACAATGTGCCTAATTGGATGAAAAATTGTGACTTCTGTGTTACTTATTACCTGAGAAAATGTTATGTAAAAGGAATAGTTTATATTTTACAGTCTCATTTATTTTGAGAAGTCAGATACAGGCCCTAAGAACTTTTTTCAGTCATTTTACTAATTTGACAAGGATTGTTTTGCATTTCAAGTAGGTGCCTATTTTGATTTAATGTTTCTTATTTTAACTAGAATGCATGATCACATCTACAAGGTAAAAATGAATTTCTACTCAAGTTAAAATTACTTGAATTTGAAATTGTTTCGTTGGTGGGTTGAGATTTAGTTGTTGTCTACCTGGTATATTGTTACCTGCTTCAATATTTTGTTCTTATTTTTAGCAAGTAGATTTTAAAAGGAACAGTATGTAGCCTGTGCTGTTACTGTAAATATGTACTACAATTACAAATGAAACCAGGTTGCCAGTGCATATAGAGGACACATACAAGTTTTTCTCATTCTCAGTATATGGACAGACCGTACCTCATGTGAAACCTCAGAACTTCCAGATTTCACTCAGAGGCTGCACTAGTTCTGATTGTTTGGCTGCAGGTGCTGGGGTTTAGGCAGTGACGATTGAAATAATAAATACTAACTTTTTTACACTATTCAAAACTTAATATTTTGAATTCAAGTATTTTAACTAGATATTAATTATATGCAGTTGAAAAGGACTAAACACCTAACTGTAATAATACCATGCCTTAGTAACAAAATATTTATGCATTCAAGATAAGAGCCATTTTATTGTCAAACGTCATTGTTCAGTGAATGCATGCGAGCTAACAGACATTTTAAAATGATATAGTAATAGATACCTCATTTCATGTTGATTTTAAGTCTTATGAAGTTCACTGTGAATCTTAATTGTTATTGTACTGTATGTTGACTAAACGGACAGCAAATGAAGAAGCAAGTGCCTTTACTGTGCATGGTTGTTGAGTCACAGCCATAATCTCTCTCCAAGACGTGACAACCAGAACACCGTCCATTTTAGTATCTGCTCAAACTGACTCAACGTTTTGGTTCATTTCAATGTGTCTTTGTAATTTTTCAGTCTGTGAATAAATTAATGCAGGTATCTGAGCTTTGTCTTAAAGTGTGTAATATGAAACATTTCTGGTGGGGGATTTTCAACCTGCTCGTCTCCTCTGTGATGTTATTGCTCTGCTTTAATATTGCACTTTGCCATGTTGTCTGGCATTAACCTTAAATATCTTGCATTTATTCAATTATAGCTGTTTTTATGGCAAAATATTCTTTGAAAAACATCTCTTCAGATCTGACTTGTAACTGACAGGAGGCATCACTTACTTGTCTACATAGAGATAGATTTATGCAATGACATCCATAAGAAGTTACATAGTATACCTTAAACACAAAAAATTATGTTGTACTTTGTTTCTATGGTCTCCAACCTCATACATATACTGCTAGGCCAAAAAAAAAGTCGCCACCAAAAAAAAAACACCTTTAGCTTTGATTACGTCACACATTCCCTGTGGCATTGTTTAGATTTCGCTTCTGCAACGTCACAAGATTTATTTCCATCAAGTGTTGCATTAATTTTTCACCAAGATGTTGCATTGATGATGGTAGAGTCTGACGCTGCACAAAGCCTTTTCCAGCACATCCCAAAGATTCTCAATGGGGTTAAGGTCTGGACTCTGTGCTGGACAATCCATGTGTGAAAATGATGTCTCATGCTCCTGAACCACTCTTCACAATTTGAGCCTGATGAATCCTGGCATTGTCTTCTTGGAATATGCTCGTGCCATCAGGGAAGAAAAAAATCCATTGATGGAATAACCTGGTTATTCAGTATAGTCAGGTGTCAGCTGACCTCATTCTTTGAGCACAGACTGTTGCTGAAGCCAGACATCGTACCTGGCCTTTATTTGATTAGTTAAATCCAGGTGGAATTTGGTCCTTCAAGAGATGTCAGCAGGCCTAATCTCCCCTCACTATGAAGCCTGTGAGTAGCTTTTATGGATAGAAGCTTTTGATAAGAGATTGAGACCTGCTCATAATTCTGCCTTGTCATTGTTAATGGACGTTTTTTCTGCCATTACTTATTCAACCTGAAACACAATACTGGCACAAAGTTCAGAGTCTTCATAGTAGGGTTAAAAGTAGTCACCAGAGGGAGACTCCAGCTACATCATTGTGTGTAATACGAAGGCCTATTCTTTGCCTACAGTGTTCAGCAGTATGGCATTAAATGTATTTATATTGCATTTATTGAATTAGAAATGTTTTTATTGTTAAATACACACCTTATAAAATGTGCATTCTTTCTGTTATTGATCTCATTGCCTGACAGTGCCATCCCTTCAGTTCCTTGTATATTGCATATACAGGAAGTGATTAGGACAGCATCATCAAGCAACTCATCTCCATAAAGGCCACATTTAATGTTATAATGTCACATAAGCAAAGTAATCACATCATCATGGAGATGAATAAGTGGGCCGAACCCTTCACCAGAACAGTTGCCTTATGTCAGCTGTATAAATTGGCTGTCTAGATTTTGTCTCACAGTTTTGTCTCACAGTTTTTGCAATTTATACATATCATTCCTAAATTGCATTGTCTTTCGTGGGGTCCTTTTTTTCAGATATGTTCTCAGATAACACACAAAGGTAGAGCCTTGCTAGTTTATTACAAGTTGTGGAAATGTTTCTCATGTAAGACACCATAATAACAACAGCATTCAGAATGTCATTACAAACTGTTCTCGCTCCTGTATAAATGGAAGAAAAGTGTTCTACATTTGAACATTTGTAAACATAGTACAATGGAATGGATATTGAGACTATTATATAGAAAGCTACCGATATATTTAAGACTATGGCGGTTTGAAAGCTTTAAAGAAACTAGCTGCCCCACCCCTTAAAACACACCTTATTACACCTCATTCATGCTTAAAGCCAAAATCAGCTTGGTCCTAATCCAAAGAAACAAAGCTAAAATATATAGGTATGTATATGTGCTAAATAATGCAGCTGAAGGATAGTGGTATTAAAAGCAGTTGATAGATTTTCCCAATATCAAAAGTTGTGAATCTAAAGGACATATAAGCAATTTGGGATAGTCTGATAAATTTGGGAAAAGTACTGTTGGCTTTAATGCACTGTATAATATTATAACTAAGCTATCAGTTTGTGTTCACAGTACGTAACAAGTGAACATTAAAAAATCCCTATAGTTTAACATTGAGCCGGAGGACCCTATGGTAGAATTTACCTTTTAAATGTCAAAATAGAAATGTTTTGTCTTGGTTTATGGTTGATATCGTTGCAATAATTTGGCCTACTCACATGAAACAAAAACTGGCACAAAGTTCAATGTCTTCACTGTCTGTATAAATAAACCAAATTCAATAGTTTTAAGAGTGGTGCCATTAATCAACACCAAAGACATGACAGTTAAAAGAATTTAAAGTGCCATAAGATTAATATGGCAAGTATGTATAATGATAAGGTTCAACATTTGTTGTTTGGATATTTCTTTCAAAAACGGTAAATCTCCCATAGAGTTATACAGGCCCCTGCCCTCCGTCTCAAACTGTGGCACCATCAAATTCTAGAAAGTGAATGCAACAACAAAAACATGGGATTGTCCAGATATGTGTAAAATTAAGGTTTGGAATTACATTGAGAATTATATCAGTAATTCATTAATTATTATTATGTAAATTATATTTTTTGTGTGCTTTTACCTGTAATAAATAATTGAAACTGTTAAACTGTAAATAATTTAACAGTTAAGATCAATTTGTGTAAGAAATATTCCAACTGTGCGCTTTTTGTCTCTTGTGAAAGGTTCCTCCTCTGTCACTTATGTCCTTGTAGATTTCCAGTCACTATATTATTCCTCTATATTATATGTGGTTACCATCTTTGGTTTAAAATGGTCCAAGTTTGTTCCTAAAATATTTCATTTGTTTCTGTTTTGATCCTTGTCATTTGGTCTATTGGTGAATTTTGTTTTAATGCTCAGTGTAAGTGGTATAAAAATAACAAGTCAATCTTATACTCACAAATGTCTCAGTGTCTCAAAAATAATGAGGTACTGGTACTTGTATTTTAAATAGTTTTTTCAGTGCTGTTCTATGAAGGGGCAGATGAAACGCCTCAAAAAGACACTTCAGTAAAAGGGACATGGTACAGCAGACAAACCCACTGCTCATGTCCTACAATTCTAACTCTACTCCTGACTCTTTCACTACAGCTTGTGCGGGTTCACCCATTTATAAGTTCCTTCATAACGAAAACCGACTCTTTTTGACAGTTCATCTGCTTCTGCTGGTCCTCGGCTGCAAGGTAAACAGGAACATAATAAAAATCAATTAGTTAATTTTACTTACAATTCCAGTTAAAGCTTATATAGTATATTATTATATAGTATATCTGTACCGGGGCGAGACAAATGTATGGGGGAAAAAAAATAAAAATCGGGTACGGTGCTTTTAATGCTGCAATAAGTGTTCTGTACCTTCCATATTTGTAGGGAATAGGTTTGGGCTTCTCTTTTTCAATATGATGGAGAAGAGGTGTGAAAATCCTCCATGCTTCCCTTAATTCATCACTGTAAAAAATAAAATAGACACCACGTTACACTTTGCTGGAGAATAAAGAACAGAGCAGTGCCATCTACTGGTAGAAACTAGTGCAGTATAGTATTTTTCACAAATACTTTCAAACAAAGGTAGGGAGAATATCCAAAAATAGGCTTTAAAGTAATTCACAATTAAACACAGTATCATTACTAAACATTAATTGTCCTCAGGCCTTAGCCACAATAATAAAAAATAAAATCAGTGACTGACCTTCTCACAAAGTGCATCTGACTTCCACAGAAAACATCAAGAATGAGGCGTTCATAAGCATCTGGAAGTTTCACATCCTACACAGTAAACAAGACAGGGTTTTGGTGTTGGATTATCAAAAATAATCCCAAAGCACAAAACATAACGGAAACAGCATTGTAATTAAAGTGTCAAAACATATGGAAACAGGATCTGTCATCATCACATTTATACCATACTCCATACAATTGTACAACTCTCCCTTATGTAATAGATAACCACATGTCATGTCAATCACTAGTTCACGTGCCCACCTCTTGTAGCCGAGATATATTTAGTATTTTCTATTTCTGTATTTTTATTTATACTTGTACATATATAATTGTAGAATTATACTTTATTTGACACCAGTCTATTGCCATTTTTGCTACTTATTTTGAATTTATTATTACATTTATATTTTTTGCTATTTTTATAATCTGTCCATGTAACCATGGCCAGTGAAACAGCTTGTGAAACAGCTTGTGAAACAACGCCAAATGTTAAGATTCAGTTCACAGTGCACATTCTCATTATTAGTAAACTCTAATCTAATCACAAAGCTTATTAGAAAAAACACAACTAGACTGTTTTACCAAGCACATGCAGCCCTACTACAATATGCATTAATCCTAGTGACCAAGACTCTAGGTTCCATTACCTTACCAACAGTACAGTATGTGCAAAGTACGACCAATAACAAAACTACACCATTTCTCTTGGATTATTCACATGTTCCAGTCTTTCCTCACCTTGTATCTGCTCTTGTAGGTCAGGTCGAGCTCGGTTTCCTCTGGGTGGAAGTAAACTCCAGGTTTCTTGCTCATCATTTTGGCGTAAACAGCCTCATTGGGCTGCACACGGACCACCAGCTCGTTTCTGTGGCACTGATTGTCAAAAATGTCCCCGGGAACATCTGTGAACTGCAGTCGAACCTCTGCCTTCCTTTCATTCAAAGCCTTTCCACAGCGCAGGATGAACGGGACCCCTGGTACAGGCAGTACAGGGTTATATATGTGTAGGAAATAGGGCACAAAACATTCATATCCCAATTTTTTTTACCTATGTGGTAACAATCTCACTGTTATTACTGAACACTTAGTAGTGTGCAATAATAACAGTGTGATGTTTTCTTTTAGCATATTTAAACACTATGGCTGAAGATTGGCAGGCTCAATTTTATATCATTACCATTCACTTTTATGATTACCATAGAGAACATTTTGATTCTGCAATTTAAAGGGAGACATAATAGCTGTTATTGTGGCTTTTAGTTCACACATTTTTATGAGTAATCAACTTTTAACGTTCAATAACGTCTATGTAAGGCCGCCTGATTATGGCCATAAAATTTGGGTAATGCTATTTATTGGGTAATAAAAAACATTCACAATTTAAAGTGACTCGTTTCACAGCCCTGTACATGTGCTTATTTCTCATAGCCTTCTGCTAACCACAGTGGGATGTTCTAAGTATAAAAAAGGATAGCATGCTAACAGACTGAAAACCCATTATGCTGTATTTAAAAGCAAAAAATAGAATTTAGCAATAGTATAATAGTAGTGAGCATTTACCATCCCAGCGCTCATTGTGCACATAGAGCACAGCTGTAGCAAAAGTGGCCTGAGTGGATCCTTTGGGAACAGTGGGGTCGTCAAGGTAACCCAGTTTAGTGTCTCCTTCTCCCTCTGGATCGCCCACGTACTGACCCAGTACCACATCCGACATGGTCACTGGGGCTATGGACTTCAGCACTTTCACCTGCAACATAAGACCAGGTAAGAAATAATGGCTAGACTTTGAGAGTTTAGCAGTCATTATTTTGGTATTCTAACACAACCATCACATTTCAGAATAGGTTTCTAGAAGTCCAAACTACAGGTCCATATGGGGTCTGGGGGAGATGTTCCCTGTTGCTTGCTCTGCCGCCCTCTCTCCTTCTGTCCAGGTCGCTTAGGTCACCCTGCTCTGTCTGTATCAGCGTGCTCGTAAAAGCGGTGGATTGATGTGTGCACACTCTCTTCACATTCCCGCCGCTCTGCCGCGACCCGCTCTGCCGCGACCCGCTCTGCCGCGACCCGCTCTGCCGCGACCCGCTCTGCCGCGACCCGCTCTGCCGCGACCCGCTCTGCCGCGACCCGCTCTGCCTCCCTGCTGCTGGGCTCCACAATGCCCATTTTTGTCCATGCACATTTGAGTTTATCTTTTTTACGCACCACACTCACGTCACACAAACACCACTCCCACTTCACTACATACACCGCATTACATCACCAATTCCTACAGACTCATAACCTCATGCCTTGTTTTTGTCAATCAATCTCCATTGAACATATTTTATTGTAAATGAATCCTTATATTTGAGCATGTTAACTCCGCTGTGGTCTCCCCCCCTTTGTTATCGTAACATTACCAATTCTACCTAAGAACCCAAACACAGCGAAACATACCAAAAATATTTTAAGTAAACTCATGTAACAATATTTATTCAGAACAAACCTTCTCGTCCCTGACATCATCAGAGCTGGTGGAGGCAGGCTTCTCCATGGCAACCAGGCAGAGCATCTGGAGTAAATGGTTCTGCATCACATCCCTGAGCATTACGAAAGAGCAGGTGTTTAAACAAAAACAGAACTTGGCCTGGACTGAATGGTACTGGTTATGATTGGTGCAAAAACACCTATTGATCCAATTTTGTACATACTCATACTACTGTTTTCTACAAAACTATGGTGGCACGGGCAATTATTATTTGAATAATTTAATTGATATACACAAACAGAATAACAGTTTGTATAATCAATAATATCATCATGTTATACTAGTTCTAATATAGATCAATACCATTCTAAAACTATTCAGGAGAGATCCTGAATATTTAAGCATTTTTCCTTCATATCTCATAAAATGGAAAAGTGTTTGAACAAGTGTTGATTAGGGCTTTGAAATTAATCAAATTAATCTAGGTTTGATACTATTTTTAGTATGAATTATCTGGGAATTGATTATTTTATTTAAAACAGGACAAGAAGCAAAGAGTATAATTTGTTTTTGTTGTGCCAGTTCATTTTGGGACTATGGGGAAAAACAGACTATGGGCAGCTTGTGTATATTTTTTCATTAAATGGTAAAAAATATTAAACATATTGCTTCATTCTTACCTAATGATGCCAAAATCATCAAAGTACCCCCCGCGGCCTTGTGTGCCAAAGGGCTCTTTAAATGTGAAGACCACACAGGCGATACTGTCCCGGTTCCAGATGGGGCCAAAGATACGATTACCAAACCTGCAAAAAGAGCCAATGTTTACAGTTACACAAAAGATCCAACTGACAAGTGTCACCAGGTGTTTTTGATGATCAGATTTTTTGTGTATGTAGACACATACTAAAAACCAAATAAAATTATTGGGTTATCTTATTATTCTAGATCTGATTCTAAATCTTATTTTGACTGGCCATGTAAATGTGATCAGTGTCACATGATTAGAGCGCAGCCCTCGAGCAGCAGTGTGTGACAACTGCACAAATAATATTCTAGTTTTTGTTTGAGGAAAAAGCAAGGTGTTACTAAGTAAACAAAACAGGTGAGATGTTGTGTTTTTTTGTTCTAGGCCTGTGACATTATATAAAACAAAATGTGGTTATTTCTGTAAGTCATACTTTAATTGTAGTTGACATATCTTTAAAGTGGTTATAGTGGTCTGCCACCGGCTTGTCTCCATGGCGATGTTATTGCCTAGTATGTTTAAACTATGCATGAAACTTAGAGGTGTTTTAATTGCTATAAATACACAAAATACATTGCAAACATGCATTCTGTAAGCAGGGCTGCCACAGATCTGACAGGTAACTTAGTCCTGTGGTATCACCCGCTTTTCTCCATGGAGATAGATAAGTGTAATGCCATACTGAGAAACATTCTAGGTAAAGCAATAACATCTCCAAGAAGACAACCAGGAGGCATAACCTCCAACACAAAATGACTGAGTGCATCTTTAAATGGGCTTACTTTTTCCTCAAGCCAATCATTTATAAACCGAGAATAAAGCAATAACGTTTTGTTGTAATTCAGTCACCTCTGCCATAAAAGTCTTTTACAGATGAATCTTTGCCCCAAGAAAAACAAAGCAGAGTCTCAGACCTGAGCACCATGAGGTTTTGCACCATTTCTTTGCCCAGATAGTGGTCTATGCGGTAGATCTGCTCCTCTGTGAAAAGGGACGACAGGTGAGTGGACAGCTCCTCTGAACTCTGCAGGTCACGCCCAAACGGCTTCTCTACGATGATCCTGTTCCAGCCTCTGAGCACAAAAGGAGTTGTTATGGGGAATTATTATGTACAATTTATTCTCACACTTTCACAAGACATCACAGCAATCTATAGACATAATATTTAATGGAAATGAGCTATACGTAAAATCACTATTGTTAAGACTGAAATACTTATAGAAATGATCAGATTTAACATATGTGGATTTTCATTTTTAATAATCTTTATGAGGATACCATGTATTCACTGAGGGGCAGGAGACTGAATTTCTGGCTTTCAATCGTCCCACATAAAGAAAACAAACTAAATGTAATTACCTTTTTTTTTTCCAGTCACCAAATTAGCAACTATTAGCTGCATTATTATTGTCAGATAGCCTGCTTTAAGGAACTGTAGCCTAATTTTTACTGTCTTAAAAATGTGAAAAACAGAACTAGCTCATCTTAAACAGTTTGCAGTGGCCCAAGTTATTCCTCACCTTGCCTAATGCCTAATGCATTTTGAGCATCCTTATTATTCACGATGATGCGTTTATTAGCACAACATAGTTTTGACATCACAGTAATGCTAAAAACAACTACCATGCTAACATCTAACCAGCATTACTTCCTGGTTCGCGGACAATAAAAACCCTTTATAATTAGATGCAGACAGCACATTTTGACCTTAATAGCTGAATATATCTGTACTGGGGCAAGCCAAATTTATTACTGATACATGAAAATATCAGTTAGAGCCCTTTTACTCTCTGAGCTCTTTCCACTGCTGTAAACACTTACTTGGTGCTCATACACTGGTGCTTGATGTTCTTGGTGACATCATGGTACACAGAGGGAGGCAGTGCCAGGTAGAACAGACGGTTAGCCTCGGCACCTCCGGGCAGAGACAGGAGGTGAGTGTTCAGGGCCGAAAAGGAACTTTCATCATCGTATTTCCCGCTAATGTATGTGTTCCTTTTAAAAAATACATCTAACCTCTCGGCCTCAGAGTCTGTAACCTGAGCAAGCACAGAGACATATTTGTGAGATTGGTGATAGTGACAAAAATTGGATTGACCCGATGACAATATTCAGACATTATTATGCAATCTATCAGAAATGTGCTGACTGTAAATGTTGTAGTTAAGGTTAGAGGTGGGCAGATTATTAAATATCATAATATCCTGAATGTTTTGAACATATGTACAATTTGAATGTTGATACTGTACTACAAATACTATTGATAAAAATTAAAATGGAAAAAAAGCATGTTGTAAAGGTATTGAATCTGAATAATGTTATCACGTTACTCTAAAAGATGTTGAGATATTCATTTTAAAAAAGAAAAAACAGATCCACACAGCAGTTCTCTGGAGCTGCCACACATTTTTTAATTATTATTTTAATATCGTCACACTGTGATGCTATTAATAATTTATCTA
Organism: Periophthalmus magnuspinnatus; assembly: GCF_009829125.3. Taxonomy (NCBI): domain Eukaryota; kingdom Metazoa; phylum Chordata; class Actinopteri; order Gobiiformes; family Gobiidae; genus Periophthalmus; species Periophthalmus magnuspinnatus. The sequence goes on from NC_047132.1 coordinate 6,585,442, forward strand.
TTTTTTTATTTATTTTTTATTTGGGAGCTCCAAAGAACTGCTATGTGGATGTTCTTTTTCACAATTTTTGTCTTTTGACCCAGCATGCAGAGACAACTTTTATCAGATGTGCAGGTCTCCATTTACCAGAGATATTAATTTTAGTCAATGTCACCCACCCCCAGTTGAGGTTATCACAAATATCGCACAATACATATATTGTAAAATTACACCCCTTTATAGCCATTTTGAAAAACATCACTTATATTTTACTACATAACAGTGCCGTTAATATATTTATATACATTATAAATTATATATTATATACATGTATTATAATAAATTGAATAGATTTTGTTGGTCATCTTTCACCTTTAGATATGGCATACAGGCCGTTCTGATCGCATCAACTGTTAACTGGGAGCGAGCAAACCCCACAAAGTATGTCTGCTCTGGCAGGAGACCGTCTCTGAACAACCACCTAAAAGCAAGTTTGAAAAGAAAATACATTTATTATAAAGCTCAAGTGGGAAGTCAGTTACATTTTTCAGGTATTAAGATTCTCTCACCACAGCGTTGGGTAAATTTTCTTCTTTGCCAAATCTCCCTGAGGTGCAAACACAGAATTACAAAGCAGTTTTTGAAATACAAATGTGTCAAAATCAAATAAAACTGAACAAATAATGTAATGGAAAACTGAGTGTTTGCCAAGAGCAATGAAAGGAACATATCTTAAAACACACCAATGACTCTAAAGCACAAAGTTCTGAGTTTAGTCCCAGAGGTCATTGCCAACCCCTATGAAGCCAAAACAAAGGGGGCATTGACAGATAAGCCAAAAAACTATGAAAAGCTTTTCTACAAAGATTTCTGTCAAAAAAAAAAAAAAATCAATGAATAAAACTGATTATAAAACTGAAAATAAAAAAACAAAAAAAACAAAAACTACATAGTATTTTACACAGGTAGTGATACTGAAAAACAAAAGTATATAATTAATAAATGTATTTTAAAATATGTTGGATGCAGACATTGTTTTGCCTGGAATGTTGCATTTATTGAATTAGTTTTTGGATTTTTTGTTTTTTTCTACAGAAATAAGAATGCATTCTAACCAGGATCGTTACATGTACAGGTCTGACCTGTAGTATAAACACTGATGGTAGTATCATGACAATTCTACTAAAGACAGACTATACCTTGCCCAAATAGGTCTCCATATGTTAGCGGACAATCAATCAAACTGCCATGAAACCTGTCTTTTCCTATACTAAAGTAATGCTTCATCCACTTTCATAACTGTGCATAATGAAGTGTGATTTAAAGGCATTAAGTTATGTGCCAAAGGGTAAACCACAAACCCAAATCCAACACTCAGTAGTGATTCACCGTTCAAAGCAAAGCCTCATTGAAAAGAAAGTGCTGACTGTCCGTGACACTGCAGAATTCAACAACAAACAACATCTGATGAACGCAAGCTAAATGAGACGTAACAAGATGGCATTTGCAATATATAAAAGATAAGAATACTTTGTTTATGTAACATTTATGTAATTATTCTAGCTGGTCTTGTAACCTAAACCATGAGGAAGAAGGACAGGCCATATTGTGTGCAGTAGCAAATAGTGCAGAGGCGGAAGTCAAACCAGTTAGACCATTTCCTAATCACATCACGGCCAATTCTGTGTTTTCCCATATGATATTATAACATTCAAAAATAATTTGAAAAAAAGTTTGGGATGTAACAATTTGACAATACTAGCTTATTTTATCTCTGTATTAACTTTATAGTATGATGATAGCTATTATGGCCACTAAGGTGGATTATAAACACAGTAAACACTATATTTACTTATTGTTAAATAAATAACAGGTTTTCTTGTTACATTATTAATTAATTGTTATCCCTAATTATTAAATCATGCACACTCACGGAGGCTCCCATGATGATGAAGATGTGTACATCAGACTGGTGGAACTCCTTGTCATCATGAAGCTCTTTCCTCAGCTCCCCAAACACCTCTGAGCGGGAAAGAGGAAGGCTACCACTCATCTTCTCTGTGGGTCTGAGTGGAGGTTCTGGAGAGGAAGAATTAAAAATATATTTTTACAAAGCAACAATTAAGAGCAGATAATTGGGTATTTAAAATTATAGTAAACATAATACAGTTGGATTTTTAAAGGTGCACTATGTAACTTTTCTGCCACCCGCTTTCCTTCATGAAGATGTTATTGCTGGAATGATTCACAGTAAAGCATTAACCCTATCCTTGTTGTACTTATTCAGTTAGATGTTTTGATTGCCAAAACATATCTTGAAAAACATGCTTTGCAAGTGAGCAGAATTGCCAGATCTCACCTTTAATTTAGTATCTGCACAGCGACAGATAATGCCATACTGTGGAACATTCCAGCAAAGCCATAACCTTTCTATAGTGAACAGCAGGTGGTGGACACTCAATCAGAAAAGTTACATGGTGCGTCTTTAATAATATTTGAATTATTTTTGGGCAGCCATAATATAGGTCCATGACTGTAATGGGAATTTATTTGACATTGCATAAAATTCTAGTGAGTTTTTTTTATTGTCCTGGACTCATGGATGAAGTAACCAGGAAAAAACATTCAACGTTTAGATTTCAGTGTTTAATGAAAATAAGAAGACTTTATTATGAAAATATGTTTATTTATAGTTATCCAAGCGTAGAAATACTTGAGCAACTCCCATTTACAAGTCCTCCAGTCACCACTGCATCCAGAAATAGTCAGCCTCAAGAAACTATAATGACATTAGTTCAATCCTGTATTTAGTTGGCTAACTCTAATCCACACTAGAATAAAGCAAGAGGCAAACTAAGCTAGCTACAACAACATGACAATAATACTGCTGTACTACAATAGAAAATACACACTGTTAGCTGTAAATATGCCAAGAAATTGGTTTTTGATGACAGTAAGTAAGGCTTAAATACAACAGAGATTACAGTATTAGCGCAGCATTCAGACTATTTCACATTAAACATGACACAAACTTGAGACTGTCAGCTAGTCCTGTGGCGGTAGCGTCCAACTAGCCACATGCTAAAACAAAAACAACACACGCTACTCACGTTTCTTTAGCAAAATGTAGCAAAACAGCAAAGTCGATTTTTACACGATTGAAGAGGAAATAGTTCAAGCTAGTGATGCCATGGGTGTATAAACGTACAGTATGCACAGGGTGCAGCCTACTTCCCTATTGAATGCAGATTTGAGAGGTTTTATTGGTTTGTAGAAACTCACCAGCGCTCGCTCGACTTCCCATCACTGTCGGCTAAGTGACGTAACCACGCAACCGGCTGTGGGGCGTGGCCTGTCTGCACACAGGACCGCCCACTCATGTTTATTTAAACAGATAGAGACAAGAAAAAACAGGCTCAAGAAGCACTCCACACCAAGTCATTCAATATTCATTGCGTTTGATGTATTTTTATGTGTTCATGCTGGTTTTATTTCTCCTAAACTATATTATCATGCTATTTAAGGGTTTCAGAATTATGAAAATTAAGACCGTTAGCATTGCAGTTAACAATTTAAAACAGAATATGTATGTCCTTTGAGTGTGAAAGGTCTCCAAAGTATTTCCTAAAACAGGAAGCAGAAAACCATGATCTATAGATATTTTTATTTACTTGCTCCATTTGATACAGCAGAATATTGTATTGTGTAGCCAAGGTGCACTATGTATGCCTAACCTACTGGTGGAGAGCCACCTGCTTGTTTATTAAGCTATTCTTTGCCTGGAATGTTCCACGATATGGCATTTAATTTACCTGACTCCATGGAGACAAGCAGGTGATGGCACCAGGCCAAATTCAGATTTATGCTTAAGTGAGCTATATTGTGGGACATTCATTACCTGGCTTCATTACATCATTACATGTCACATCTGAACTGAGTTCAACACATTATCAATCTGGGATGGCTCTCGCTGAAAGCAAATGGAAAATGAGGTGATTATTTGAATTTGACTGGCAGAAGTGTCATAACAGTGGAACAAGCAAAAAATTAAACTTTTCAAATCAAATAGACACTTCCTTCCTGCCCACAAATGCACAACGTGTCTGCAATCTGCATATAAAATACAGCTGGTCAATTCTGACCAACAGTATTTTTATATATATTTTATATTTCTGTTTATATATATTTTATATTTATCAGTCTAAAGAACTATACCTATGTGTTTGCTCTGTCAGGAAATGGTGAATTATGATTGCTTTAAGCACTGTCCATAAAGCAAGAATAGCTTTATGAAAATAAAGCACTGGGCTATAATAATTTTAATTCAGATCAATGCAGGAAAATATTTTAAGTTTCTATTCCTATGTTCCTGTATATATTTGTTTCTCCTTCCTCTGCACTTCTTGTAGCCTGCATATGTTTTATTTACTGGGCCTATATTTTAGTACTTACATATCTATATGTTGTGTCTTGTTTGATAGTCTTTTGCTTTTGCCATTTCTGCTACTTGAATTCTTTTTTTATTATTATTTTATTACTATTTATCCTGCTCTTGTATTACAATATGTGAACTGCTAACTCTAATTCTAAGTATTATTGCCATAAGAGGTCAAACATGTTAAGGAATGAGGAAAGAGGAAATGTTTCTGTAAAACGTGTTGTAACTGTGTACGCAACAGACAGACTTCATTGTTTGAGAAACAGTGCACCACAGTGAAGGAGGATGTTACAGTGTGTGCACTCACACAACTCAACAAATGTGGTTTATATCAAACAAACAATAAACAAACAATAGTCTACACTCCAAAGATGAAATGTAGGCTATTTACTTTATGATGATCAAAATAAATAAATACAAATAAACAGCCTGCTTATACAGGGTATAAAAATAAAATAATAAAAATTAAATTCCTTATTAGAGCAAAACATCCGATCCTCACACTACACGCCTGACCGCTGTGGGAGGAGCCTGTTGCTATGGTGACACTCAAACTAAACTTAAATGATTCCAACTAAAGCTAGCGGTTCTCATTTTTTTTATCTTGTTGTATTTTGTTCACCAAATCCTTTAGCTCCACATGGCTTTCTTCGGGTTGACTCATCTGGGATACCAAAACCCTGTTGGAGATAAACTGTTAGTTAAACCCAGTGGACCATCTCGATTTGGGGGTAAGAAGAAGAGCACGTGTGAATGTGAATGTGTGTGTGGATGCTAATCAGCTGTTAGCTAGCAAACAGTGGAGTAGCTAGCTAAACCAAATGAAATTGTTTCTTTTTAGACCCTAAATTTCCCATATATAAGCTACAAGCTAGGTTATGTTATGGGTTAAGCTAGATTCAGCAGTTAGCAAAACAGTTAGCATTTAACCAGATGCAATGATAAACAACCTAACTTCACAGGCATTAAATTAGCAAGTGTATTAATGAAAAGAATCAGATTTAGCACATAAAAAGAAGACGTATGTGATTATTGGATTAATCTCGTAAGCTGCTTAACATTTTGGAAATTTCATAAGACTTGTTCAAACTGTGCCAACTTCATGGTTAACTATTTCCAATTCATGGTTTCAGTTTCCTGTTATATGCAACATTTTGAGAACTTTTCTTAATCAAAAGATATAATATTTTAAATTAAATTGTTAATAGCAATAGCAACAGTCCTAATTTATCATCATTCTCAAATCCATGGATAGTGCATTTTAACTAATCAGATGTCTATTTTCTTGTATATAGCATTGCAATCCAGAGAAGATAATTCTTTGGCACCAGGACAACAGCACAAGTCCCCTACCACCACAGAAGAAGGCACTGTTCTGCAGAAGCCTCTTCCCTTCAGTCTAGAGATCCATCAAGGAAGCCACACACGATACCAGGAGATGATCAGACATGTCAAAACTCCCAGGTGTAAGTACTTAGGTTAGGCTAAACTAGGACTAAACCAGCTATAAACTAAGATTAAACAATGTATGACCTAGGACTAAACAAGCTATAAACTAGGACTAAAGCAGGTATAAATTAGAACTAAACCAGGCCTAAAGAACAACTAAACCAGGTCTAAACTAGAACTAAACTAGGACTAAAATAGGACTAAACCAGGTCTAAACTAGATCTAAACCAGGACTAAAATAGGACTAAACTAGGTTTAAGATAGAATTAAACCAGGACTAAACTAGGGATAAACCAGGTCTAAAGAACAACAAAATCAGATCTAAACTACTAGCACTGAAGTTGATCTATACATTTGTTTCTGCTCTTTCGAATTCTCAAAAGTCTTTAAGTGTCTCATATAAACAGGAAGTTGAAACTAACTAAACCAGGTCTGAAGTAGAACTACACTGTGAAGAAACTTTGATGTAACTACTGATCGCATCCGCACACTAATAACAATTTACTTTTCTTCTCCCCAGCTCCCAATGAGTTGTATTTGATGCCTGTGACTGATAACCAGCAGTACGGGTGGCTCCAGTCCCAAAGTGCAGAACCATGGGTACAAGTTAAACGTTATCCAATGAAGAACAGTGAAATGACCAAGTAAGCCATTGTGCTCAAACATTACTGATTTAATGAGTGAATGGAAATGAATGATGATCCTAATTCCACTGTGAAGAAATGTTGCCTTTGCTCTTTACAGTTGATGTCTAAACTGTAATATTTTCAAAAGAGTAACAGTAGAAAATATTACTTTGACAGGCCTACAATTATACAGAGAATTTATGAGGATCAATTATAGAATTAATTTTTATATTGACTGACCATTACTTAAATGAATTTGTTTATTTATTACTTACTAATGTGATTCTGTCTTCTCGTGTTTTCACAGATTTGTAAGCGAAATGGCAAAGATAGACCCAGACTTCACTCTGTTTTGATTCTTCTGAACATTAAAATGCATCACTGAAGCTTGGTGTGAGTATAGTGAATTCTTTTAATGGAACGCATTAGACTTGTATGTATTCAGAATGTTCAGGGTTGGACAAACAGAGGTGGGTTACTTGGGTAACTTCTTTTACTTTTTAAAGTATCTTTCTAGCAGCCTATTTTTACTCCTACTTGAGTAAAATGTTTATTGACATAACAGTACTCTTACTGAAGTAAAAGCTTTGGTTACCATTATGAGTAAGTCTACAAGTGACAAAAGCTTTATGTTGACAGTATTAAATTATATGAATATTTGTGTTTTTGGGATTTTTGTGTCTATCCTTTGAAAATACCAAATTTTATGCATTATTTAATGTTTTGTCCTTCCATTTACATTAACTTGAAATTATAAATCATTATAAATTACAGCCCAACTGTTACTGGACACCTCTGACGCCCCTGTGTGGGTAGTAGTTTTTCCAAATGTCTTTTTTTATACGCTTACTTCAGGTATTTTTTGGACCACTACTTTGTACTTCTTGTTGAGTAATATTATTCTGAAGCAATGTTACTCTTACTTGAGAAATGTTTTCTATCCTACCCACCTCTGGAGACAAATAGATTAATACAATAGAACTACTGAACTGACTGCTGTTGGCTCAAAATATCTCATGTTTGAAATTGTATTAATACAGTGGTGTTATGTGAAAGTGTTTTGTATTTTGACATTAAATTTCCAAAAAGTTCATTTAGACCCAGAAATGCTGTGCTTGGTCCAACCACTTTAGTGTTTTCTGATTTAGCCATTTTACTTATTGTTTAATCTGTGTTTTTAGACCCTAATATTTCCAGATGATTAAAGTGGAACTAAACACTAAGTCTACTTTTTTGTCACTACTACTAACTGTTTATATGGAGTTTTAATAGCATTATCTGGCAACTTCAGTGCAAATTGGGTAAATGTGTAGCTTTCTGGTCACGTATTACAAACACGTAGCTGCAGGAGTTCCTTATACCTCCAGACCTCCCCTCTCACTCTCTTTAGTCCTCCAGGAACTGTCCAGTTTAGCAGCTCTACTTGAAATGCGGTTGAGGGCAGAGTTAAGTATTAAGTCCCACTTTAAAGGTGATACTGACCGGACAACTATTTTCCAAGAGAAAGAAAATTGAAATAAATAAATGAGTGTGGCAAATGTGTAAAGAAGCATTAATGATCAAGAGTATAATCATTATTTTTTTTATTTTATTTTTGTCTTCAAGGGGAAATGTTATTTTTCTCTGTCGTAGACCTCCCCTCTTCCTGTCCTTTATTTTTGCAAATCACTCCCCTTTTCCATTCCTTAAACTCAGTAAAATAGAAATAAAACAGAAAATACAGAAGGATTTTCAGGCCTGAGCAAAAACACTGTATCAGTAGTTTGTCTGTTCCCCCTAAAACATCCCAAAGTTAACAATCAACACAAGTGTATGGACAGCCAATAGAAATAGAATACATACAGAATGCACATTTTTCAAATCCATGTCTGTTCTATAGCATCTTTACTGCTGGGAAACCTTCTTCACTGGTTGCTTGTTTGTTGGTGTCCTGCATTATAGAAAATTGCTGTTGCTGCTCCAAGGTATTTTTTCACATATTAGACTCTAGACCAATTTCACAAAACTATGTGCGCCTGCGTTGGTAAAAACATGATTGACTGTTGCTGTTAAATGTTCAGAACCATATTATAGAGCAATGAGAGGACACAAACATTATTGAGAATTAAACTTCTCTTGACAAGCCCTTAAGCTTTCACATAAATATTTGTCTTTAGCAGTCTGAACAGTACAAGCAGGCACAGATCCTGTTTAGTGTTATAACATAAGGCAGTCACACTCAGCTATTAGTATTTACCGTACTTAAAGTCTGAGTGGGGGAAAACACTATTAATAGTAAGAGGGCAGCATCCCATTTCTGTTCACTTCCTTCCAGTGCATATGACAAATTTTACATGTATTTTTTGTTTTGTTTGGTGGCATAGTACTGGTAGTAAATAGTTATCATAGTTTTACATCAGTTAAATGGCAGTTTGTGGGGAAAAGAGCCAGATTGTATCTATTGATTTCATTGTATTTTCCCATGAACTATCTAAAATGTTGAACCTGATCATTTCTATTAGTGACTAGACCCAAGAACTACACTGTATTAGCATTATAAATTTTAGTGGCCTATAAAATGTTGTGATGTCACCTGAAACCCAGCAATAGACTTATCTCTACCTATGGCATCAACCCAGAAAAATTCCATCTAAAAAAAGAAACAATTTATGCACAAGTATCTTTGGCAATTTAAACATTCATTAACCAAAATAACTATTACCATAACCATAATTAACTATTAAGGGAACTATTAATGGAACTATTAATCATAACTACTGTGGAATTAGTCTTTGTTTACAATATGGAATTACATCTACATAATATCACATCTGCAGCCTGTGATCAACCAGTAAGTAAAGTAATAAACATAGCCTAAATTTAGAAACTAGAAAGAAAATATGCAAGATTTTTAGTAATATCTCAAGTATAATTAAGTTACCCATGTTTGATTGGTCATATGCACTTTTAACTATAAATTCCACCAATACAAAACAGATTTTCAATTGTCTCTTCTCACTAACTGACAGAAAAGGAATCAAGGAATTGAAGAGTCAAGGGGGCAAGTGAACAGAAATGGCACTCAGCCAATGTGCTTGCAGGTCTACAATTGGTTGTATTATACCAATATTGAACCACTGATAAAGTTGAATGGGGTTTACAATACTGCTGAAGAGGCTGAAAATAAATATAAAAATGCACAGTGAATCATCTGCATTGTGTTCTCCAGCCAAGGCAACTCACGAGTATTATTGTCATGTCATCAGTGTTTCCCATTATATAGGAGACTGTACTGCACCCACAGAGTTAAAATTAAAACTAAAAACAAACTGGACAATTCAAAGGTAAAATAAATGATACGTTTTGCTTCTTGTATTGTTATAAACTATACTCATGATGAAGAAAGACATGTGTAGCTTAAAGGTACACTATGAAACTTTTCTGAGGAAGAGTTTGCCATCTGGTGTCTCCATGGAGATGTATGTTTTTGCCTTGGCTGTTTCGCAGTATGGCATGAACTGTCCATGGAAACAAGCAGGTAAACCCACAGGGCCATTTTTTTTTCATTTGCAATAAAAAGTTTAATGCCATTCTGTGGAATATTTCAGACATAGCAATAGCATCTCCATAGAAACAGACGGGTGGTGGACCTTTCATCAGAAAAAATATTTAGTGCACATTTAAATAAGAGCAACAAAGTGACATAGTTATTCCAAAGGTTTTATCCATGTTTCAGAGTAATGAAATGTGAAAACTAAATATTCCATCTTTTTAATGATCCAAAGTCCCCAAGATGGCGTCCTTAACTGGAAAAGATATGTGACTGAAACCATAAATTAAAACAAATATAGTTATTAAATAATTATTGTCTTGGCCTCCATAGTCTCCATAGAAAAATATGGGAAACACTGCATCATATATTGCCAGCTCAAATACTGTATTGTGCAGTTGATCAGTTGGTACCAGTGAGTTTGACTCTAACAATTTCAACATTAATTAACATTGGAAATCATGCTGGTTTTATCATTTTCATTGGAATGGAATCATTGCAACTGTAAAAGTAGTACGATTCATGAATTAATCAGAACCAATAGAATCAAACAACATTGAGCATATACAAATGATAGATATGGATGGAGCTGATACAAAACACTTATAACAAAATCTGCTCTGAAATGTTTGGCAAGAAAGCAGTTCTGTCATATCAGAAATCTCACAGTGAAGTAGTTATGCCCCTTCAGGATTACAAAGCACAGTATGCAGTCAAAAACCTTACCTCTCACCATTATTAAAGTCTCCTGAATACTGTTGAATAGATATAGTCTTTTATCATTATTATAATTATTATTCATATTATTCATATCATTATCATTATTATTATTATTATTATTATTATTGTTATTATTAGCTCTTCCCAGTTGTTGCACTACTAGATCACCCATCCTACAATGATTTATAGCTTGAACTGGCAGGAGCAGTCAACATGAGTCAAAAACAAAAAAAAAAATAGCTTCAAAATGGCTGCTCAATTAGCTCTAAGAAAACCAATCTGACATAAAATTACAATAAGGAGGACCAAATTGTTAACTTTTCCCCTGAAATTGAAAATACAAAAATCACTGCTCAACTAGCTCTTAATAAAAGGCAAGTAAAATGTATGCAAACAACTCTATGTTACCTGAAATGATATTTTATTGAAAACAAATAAGCTAACTTCACTAGCAGCTCGTAGTTGCTGAGTCTGCTGTCCACAAAATGACTAAAACAACATATCAGGCATGTCTTTCTTTGCTTTTAGTAATACTTAAGTCTTTGGTCGATAAACTCCTTCTCATTTTAGACATTAACTCATACTCACACAAATGCATGTACGTACACCTTTAAATCGTGTAACTGGATATTTGTGCACGCATCTACCCATACTTTTCCTAAAGGACCTTTTGCACGAAACATTAAGATTCAAAATAAATAAAGTGAGAAATTAAATAGGAGTACCTCTTTATAATTCATGTGAAAAAAATGTGAAAAATAACACGGCGAAATAAAAAGTAGCCTTATGTACAGCTTAAATCTTGGTTTGACACAGGCTAAAGGCTTTGTATTAAATAAACAGACTTTGCATCTTTCGAGAAGCCTGAGAGAGAGGCTAGACATGAGAAAAACACGCGGCCTTCGCCATGTGTGTGGGCCCAAAGTGGCAGAGAACACTTTGTCTGGTCAAGAACACTTTTATGCCTCAAGCGTTGGACTGTCCTCTCCATTCAAGTGAAGCTCAGAGAGAGTCTTTGCAGCAGGTTTCAGAGACTGCTAACTGTTTGGAGGTCCATCGTTCAGGAAGTAGGTTGTCATCTCCCCTTTACCTTTGACCTTCACGACCCCTCGGCACTCCAGGACGTAGCCTTTACCCGACAGCACCTGGTACAAGTCTGTGGTCACCTGGGAATGAATAGATAGACGGAGATGGAGAGTTTATTCATTTTTATTTGAGAGGCATCACATTTAAGACTCTATAGACCATGCATTCTTTAATTATGCTATTAATATATTAAACATTAGGAGTAAACACATTCATTAATTATTTATTGTCTGTTGTCAAATGATATTGTCTGCCATTTAATATGAAACACTCTGCATCCTTTGGGAATTATAATGTTGTTTGTGTAAAACTAAACTGATGAAATGATTGTGTAAAACCAACAGGCACACACCAAAAAGTAGAGCTGTTCTCAGGGGCCCCCAACCACCGGATTGGGGCCTATAACTGGGCCATGGGCTGTTTGGTACCAAGCCATTGAAGGAAATATAATCTTTTTAAAATATATTCTGCTACTGTTTTACAGAATACAGAATGTTCTTGTGTTCTACTCTACATAAAAAGAGTCAATGAACCCAGTAAAGTAAGCAAACATGGGAACTAAACATTTTCTAGGTGTTGGGGGACTGTATTGACTACACTATAATATTTGAAAAGGGGATGCAGATTAGTGAAATCTCAAGATTATTCTCAGCTGGAACAAGAAATCTTTTTTTAGGTACTTGGATCTGGCAAAGTCTTGTCCCATCCCTGTCGTTTAACAATAGTTGGTATGACCTCGTCCTCAATCACAGTGTTTTAAATACTGTACCTGTATGCGGTCAGGGACCCCTGTGCTGTCCATGCGACTGGCCACATTCACTGTGTTTCCCCAAATATCGTACTGAGGTTTCCGAGCACCGATGACTCCGGCCACCACAGGCCCAATGTTCAGACCTGTGGAGGAAAAATGAAAATCACATTTATATTATGTAGCTATAATTCATAATTATGATCAGTTTAAATGTATTTACTTGAACTTAGATTATTTGGCTTGTTTTAAGATATTTCTAACTAGGTTCACCTGACTGTCTTTTTTCATGCTAAATCCATCAATGTGGTCAAATAAATGCATTTTGAATTAAGTTTGTTCAGGACATTAACATAACTTCTTATCAAATCACTGAATACACAATACAATTTTACAAACACATTAATATTCTAACTCTTCAGATGCATCTCATATGAACCCACACACCTATCTTCATCTGAAAGTTGTTGAAGGAGTGCTCGTTGATATACTTCATCTGCTCCCTCAGCCTCATGGCGTAGTCGGCCAGTGCAGTGATGTGGGACCGCCCCTCTCTGTCATATGTGGAGTCATTCAGACCAGACGCAGCCATGTACGTTGAGCCAATGGTCTTTATTTTCTCCAACTGACGGTACTTTTCCTCACTGATGATCTGGAAATACATTTTTTTCAAAGATATAAAGTAGTCAAAACTGTACATACCATAACTAAAACATTTACAGGCACATTTTAGAACTTTCCTGATGCATTTTCTAAAAAAATCATCATCATATAATTTTCAAGATAATGTCAAATAAAAAAACAGATAAAGATAGGTAGATAAAGAGATATGCATTTTGTTGACCCATAATTCAGTGCACGATATTTACCTCATCGAAGTCAGCAATGATCTCATTGAGCAGCCGCAGACACTCCACCCCCTCGTTGTTGGCCTCCAGCTCCACGTAAAACTCGGAGAAGTTACTGATGGAGGCGAACATGACGGCGACGCACTCACATGACTGATAGTACAGCTCGTCATTCCTGCGCTCTCGGGCCAGAAAGTGAGCCGCCACGTCTTTAGGCAAAATGTTGTGAAGCAAACGACGATTATAGGCCTGAAGCTCCTCCATCTCCTCCTTCTCCTCTGTGGCCTTTAAAATAAACAAACACATTAGAGCATTGTGGAACAAATGCATCAACAAATCATACCAGTACTATCAGTAGTATAAAATGTAGGTAAATTGCAATGTTGTATGTTATGGTTAATGCAAGAGGAAATGTTGAAACTAACTGCAAATTGCACAAACATTATAATATTATTATTATTTTGTTGTTTTGGCAACAGTGCTGATTTTTCATCTCTGAAACCCATACATAAGATACAGATAACTAGCTCTACAGTACAATTAGTGTGCATCTTTTCCAGCTGTCTTGAGTTGATTCAGAGCAATTTATGAATGATAATTTATTTGATTTAAAAGGTTTTTGGTATCACAAAATTACCAAATTATAAAAGAAGAAACTCTAATATGTACTCTAACCCTCATATGTCAAAGGTCATTTTATCCCAAGAATATGCTTCTGTTCTGTATGAATTAAATTGTCAGGCTAAGAGCAGTGAGGGAAGGCAGGAATAGAAATGACAATTTGGAGATTTTAAGATTTGAATCATGCCAAAATGTTGTTTTTGTATCAACATCCAAGTATTCCCTGAGTGTGTTTCAATGGGAGTTCAACAGCATGGTATAATAAATAGAATAAAAATAGGTCATCCTTGCAGATAGTAATAGGGAGATGGCGCCCTCTTGTGGACCCATACCTGTAGTTTCCAGAGAAAGTCGAGCCTGGCGGTGGACTCGACCTGCTGCGCGTGGAGGTACAGAGCCAACACGAACACAGTGAGGATCACAGGGGTCATGACCCTCAGCGACACTTTGGTCACAACATACGGGCTGAAAAACAAACAGATATCGACAGGCTAGAAACCAGGCACACGTCTGATATGGTAAGACTAGAGAACATGAAAGAGCAATGAAAGACCAATGAGACGGGAAACTCACCACTGGGTTGTAGTTTCATTGAAACTGGACCTAAAAGGAAAAAAATCAGTTAACAGCATTTAGCTAATTTCTATACATTAAAAACAAGGTAACACTAACAGCTGAAAATAATAATGTTTTTCTTACCACTGAGAATAAGTTTCATTTAAATCACTGCAAAAAGAGAAAGAAAATGACTTTAACATTAAATTTCCTTAGAAACATTTTACATCACTTAAAACTTTATTTTGAATTATTTTTACTTTATTAAGTGGAACTAAACACTACATCAACCTTTTTTGCTCCTGAGCTATAGCGTGCTGAGCCTGTGCTGCCTCCAGTGACTACTGCAGTTTCAAGTATTATGTGACATCACACAGGACTGCCCTGATTACAGCCAGGTGGTTCTGATTACAAACTTTCCTCTCACACTCACTCTTTTTTTAGTCCTCTAGGTTCATCACAGTTTAACGGCTGTTTACAATGTGGTTATGGGCAGAGCTTAGGTGTTTAGTCCCACTTTAAGCACTGAACTGCTCTCAAAGTACTCACATGGCGTTGGAGGTGACAAAGAGGTCTGCGTTGTCGAACAGCGCCACCTGTGGCCACTCCATGAGCAGCAGGAAGGTGAGCTGGATGAGCAGCATCAGAGCGAGTTTCCCAATACTACTGATCTGCAGGAAGACGGAGCAGGCCAGCAGCGTCAGCAGCACACTGTAACTGAAATACTGACAGAGAAGAGAGGGCTGTTAGACGTTAAGATGTTTATGACATAATCTAATGTCATCAATATCCACCAGCAATGTTATATTGTCATAATATAAACATGTTGTGTTACAGTTATTGTGGGAAGAAACATTTACGATTGTCACGCTGAATGATAACATTTTAAAGTGTAACATTTCACATTTCAAGATTTTATCTCAGTCCAAAAAAAGGGATACTCGTATTTTTAATATAATGGCAGTAAAATATGTGTTGTCCCAACACAGATATGTTCTAAAAACAGCTCAAAATGATACTAATGTGTACGGTCTGCATCTAATTATCCATGGGTTCAAAATGATGACTGCTTCCATAGCAACTTGTATTACCAGTAACAATTATACAAAACAAAATATTATATTTTTTGAATAGGAAAAAGCTCTAGTATGAAGAAATTCCATAATGATTTCTATCTGTTTTTTTTTTATTTTGATTAATTATAGGTTATGTTTTTCTTAATCAAGTACAATTAGTTTATCCCTCAGCTAATTTGGTATAAAATGAGAGAAAAAATATGAATATACATACATAAACTAGGCCTCACAAGTACAAACACACAGAGTGAATAGTGTATACATTAACTCTCACCTCAGGAAAGGGGCAGGAGGGGCCTTGATTGGGGCAGACCTCCAGCCCACCCTCTGCAGACACATTCAGGCTGCGGATCAAACAAGGTGTTACCATAAACGACGAGAAGTTTAGGCTCTCGGCCACGCACTCCGTCAAGCTTCTAGTGTCACAGGCAAACTGCAAACAAGGCACAGCAAGACAGTCAGTAACTACGGATACAAATGTAACAGGGAAGACTGCATTTACTACCTCCTATTACCTGTTTGAATTTGGAGCTAGGACTATTGTTACCTTATCACTGGACAATTTTAACTAAATATTACATATTTTCAGTAGTAAAAAGTCCTCAAAATGTCACATATAGAAGGAAGCTAAAACCATATGAACAGCATGGTGCCAGTTTCAAACATCTGTGTATGTATCTTTCTACTTATTTGTCCGCATGCCACCTTTGCCTTTCAACCAATCATCTCTCAAGCCATTCATATAAATAGTCTCTCCCTTCTTGCAGTTTCAACTAGTCCCCATAGTGTTCCACATCTGAGGTTCAGTTGTGATCGTATTACAGTTTTTGAACCAGAACAATGTTACAGTTATTACCTATTTCACAGTAAAGCTGGCGATGACTAGCATGCCAATGTGCACTTCCTGATGACCAGACAATAAAACTCCATCTATAATTACCGGTAGATGAAGGCTTATTTTGACCTGAAGAGCTGCTTAAAATATATCTGTACTAAATCGGGAACAGCGGCATTAAATCCCTATTGTTGGATTGGTTTATTGCATTTTTTGTCATTCAAACTCACCATATTGACAAAGGCAGATATGAAAACGAGGAGGATGCTGAAGACTCCCACCAGGGTGCTGTTAGTGCGAGACTGGACAATCTTTTTAGAAACCGTCTGCATCGGGGACGGAAATAGCTGAACAAGAGACAAAAGCAAAATGTAATACAGACATGTAGAGCAAAGCCTTTGTATCACATAAGGTATTCTTCAAGTCTACTACCTTAATGCAGGAATATATGGCACAGATGAAGAGGATGTTGGCGAGGATGATGAAGATACTGATATAGATTCCCAACATGACCGGGGTGCTGGAAAAAAGGTACACATTTTATTATACATGTTAAAAATGGTGAAATAGTAATAGTTTTATGGGCTTGTACTTACTGTGGGAATATGACTATTTGTATGAATGATATAAAGCAGAACACTAGTAGAGTACAGGCAACGTATCCACCAAAACGATCGTCCACTTTTTTGGAATACTGCAGAAAAAAACAATATTTATTACATTATGTTCTGATCTATGGGATAATGTTTCCTCATCAAAAACAGGCCTGGAGTTGTGTTTTGTTTCATTCACACATGTTAATATAAACCCTGCATGTTTAGGCTGAGTTCTTCTCTCAAACAGAAAACACTGTTCCACCTTATGATGTCATCATGTGGTAATACAGGAAGTGCTCCACTGTGTTTTTAAACTCCATACATCTTCAATTGAATCATCATCAGCCCAGTACCTGCCAGTCACTACTGAGCAAAAGGTAAAAGGAACTGTTAACATGAAAACTACCACTTCATGACATCACAAGGTGCAACAGAGCATTTTGAGCTTTGGAATTGTAGACAGACTAATAATAAAAGATAACTTAAACATGTATAAATGAAACAAAACGCAATTCCAGGTATGTTTTTGAGGACGTAACAACATTATAACATGACTTAAACCTATAAGACCTTTAAAATAAAATAACTTGAATAAAAAATATTATTGTTACTATAAGTTTTGACTTGTTTGGATTAATTTGATAATTAGAGTCAAATCACTTGACTTTGATTATGTAACACAATTCCCGACAGGTTGTATAAGATTTGCAAAAATATGTTCCTGAGCAAGTTTCAAGGGCGACTGGTCCATTGAGCTGATCAAAAGGATTAAAGTTGTTTAAAATGGCATATTCACTTAGGTTTCCATGTTCTGAATCCATTACATCAATTGAAGTACTCTATTCTAACTATTCTATCTACTATTTATATACAGAAGTTCACATCAACAATGTTTTAATATCATGTGTTTGTTTTTTCTTGTGTACTGTTATGTAAAATTCATGACTGAAAGAAAACTAAAAGGTCTGCCACCTGCTTGTCTCCATAGAATGTTCCACAATATGACATTTTAATTGTTACTATATCCATGGAGACAAACTGATGATGCCTCTAAACCAAGTTACTGTGTTTAGATCTGTGGAGAGGCAACCCTGCTCACAGTGAAAGTTTGTATTTGTCAAGTCACATTAAAGCAATAAAAACACATATAACTAAATAAATGCACAGTATATAAACCGTTAACGTTCCTGTACAGACCTTTTTCTCCAGAGAGGAGGTCTGGAAGGTGAGGAGGAACTTCTTGACATGGTCTTTTCGGAGCTGGTCGATGCTGCGAGCGTCGATGGCTCGTCCCAAAAACTCGTCTACCTCGTCCTCTGGGTTCATTGCCTCCTGAACTCCTCGGCTACACAGGCAAAAATAAAGAAAATATTACATCATTTCTGACTATGTAACAATACTGGCAATAATGTAATTCTACAATAAAAGTCACAAGTCAATTTTAATATATCAAATGATAATTGTAATGAGAGCTGTGAACTGAATGGCATTATTATCTATTTTTGGGTAAATAAAGTTGATTGATAAAAATAAAATACCTTTTTTCTACAGTTGCATAATCGAAAAAAAAGTTGATTAAACTCCATTGACCATAATGCTTTACTCCTTTGACTGGTTGGTCACTATTACAGTATTGCATTGTGTGTGTGCAACAACAACATAATTTAAAGATTATGAATAGAGTAGAGTATGGATTAAAATAGGTTTAGGTTATAGTATAGGTTAAGGTACATTTCAAACTAAGACAGAGGATAAATAGTAACTATGGTAAAGTTTAGGATCAGTCTCCGGGAACTGAATGCAAGTCAGTGTAATGCCCTTATAAGTGTGTGTATTGTGGACTCACTTGTCTTTACTGGAGGTCTCGTCTATCCCCTGCAGAGGAGTTAGAACATGTGATTAGAGCGATTTGTTACTCCATTGGCTAGGACGTATGACTTTGTTGCTATAGTCTCACCATTTGTCTGAAGACTTTGGAGTCTTTGGTCCTGGAGAAAGTCCGGTCTGGGACCCAGCGCGGCATCAGACCCTCGTTGGAGTTGGCTCTCGTCCGCTGCATCTTTGCCATCATCGCCTTCTCCTCCTTCTGCTCACAAAATAAGCCACAAGATATGAATTATTACTGATCATTATTTAACATAGGGAGGTACAGTATGGTACACGTGTTCAAGACCAAAGAAGCGTCTAACACTCTCATTAGGCCAACTGTTGTGTTGTTGTTTTTTTCCACAAATGTACTTGTATTTATTTTCAATAAGCACATAAATGAAAACTTTAATTCAATTTTGAAATATTCCACAGTATGGCATTAAACATCAAGCCAAGCATTTCAAGCAGTTGTCACTAGGTCAAGTTGTCAGGTTTGTGGTGAGCCGTCTCACAGAAAAAACATGTGATTTTCAAGGTATTTGAGACAAAGTTAAAACAAAAACTAGTCAAATGACTGTGTGAAACATAAGTCTAGTCCCACGGAGGCAAGCATGTGACGACTCCCCTATCAGAAAACTTACACAGTACTTCTTTAAACAATAGCATGTGGCTGGCACTGACCCGTTTCTGACTGCAGCCGAGCACCAGAAATGTCTCGATGCTGTTTTCTTTCAGGTAGGCGTTTCTCTCTCCTCCGAAGCCCGGCTCCACCTCGTAGTCCCCGTTCAGATACTGTAGTGTGGCTTTGGTGATGTGGATGCGCCTGGCAACACAACACAGACATATTTAAACACATACTTCTAAACTGAACACATTATATCAGCAGAGGGATAAAGTGGCCTAAATGCCTCTCACCCAGCTTTGCCTCCTGCCTCCATGTGGTTGGCCAGAGTTACGTCATTAGACCACACGTCAAACTGCCACTTCCTGAGCCCCAGGACCCCACAGTGCACCCGGCCGCTGTGAATGCCCACACGCATGTTCACGTTTACCCCCGTGACCTCACGGACAAGCCTAAACAAGACATACAAATATAACGTTATGCTCCAAATATTACTATAAGTTGTAATTGTTCACCCAGGACTGGTTTAAAGTAGAAAAGTTTTTAAATGATATGTTCTGTATTGGCAAGACACACAATATTATACTGGACTCAACTTATTTAAACATTTGAAAAGTATTGTTTTGTTGCAGACATAGACTGTACATATAAATGGACATAGTTCAGCCACCGTGTTCCAAATAGAAGGTGAGCAGGGGCGCACGTCCGGCTCCATCAACTTTTACTTTCTATTGAAAAACAAATCTCTCTCTGCAACTGGCTGGTTACTCGGTCACAAATGTTCATATTAACCCCCTCTACATATAACATTAATATATGAACATTAATAACATCAATATATGAACATTAATAACAGACAAATCAAGGCACTTTTTTTCCTGAGATCCCTCCTGCTAACATTAGCAACAGGTTTGATTGATGATTGACAGCGTTGCTATACCAGTGCGAGTGGTAAGGGGCATTACCTTTAACAGCCTCACTCCAGATTGGCTCTTTGGTTGCTATGATACTCACAGTTGTAATTCGAAATATGGAACTTATCTCTAAATTGGCCCCTATAACTGCTCTAACATCGATGAGCTTTATTTGACTGGAGCTGAACGGTGTGGGTGATGTCATACTCCCTTAGTCCACTTCTTTATACAGTCTATGGTTGCAGCAGTATGAAAAATATGGGACTATGTAGACCATAATTCTTTGCTGTTGTAGCTTAGTCGATTAATTGATCAATGAATTAACTAACTATTTTAGAACTATAATAAGACATAAAACTATAGTACTGTAAGGTAACACAATGACAGACTATGACGACATTTGAATAATATTTCTATTAAACATCTCTTAAACACTGGTCAGTACTCACGAGATGGCCTCTATCATGTCGACGCCCATCTCCACACAGCAGTGAGCGTGGTCCGCCCGTGGCTCAGGTAAACCAGACACACAGTAATAACAATCCCCCAAGATTTTAATACGCAGACAGTGGTTCTCCTGGGAAAGAAAAGAGTTTTTAAAATATCTGGAAAATGTAACCATTCTTTTTAGTACAGATGGTTTAAGAGATTATTTTACAAACATTCTTGAATACTATAGGTATGTCCAACTATTTACTTGTGAAATGAATGCATGCTATATTATATATTGTTTTGTTCCTCTGTTCCTCCTCTAGTTTCTTTAGAGAATGTCCCACTTTAGTATAAAAAGTCCAATTTACAGAGAAAACATGCAACAGGCATTTTCCTTGCAAAATTCAACACTATTTGGACATACATTGTACTTTCAGGGTTGTAATATACTTTGACCTCTGTCTGCGAGTTATAATAAAAATAAAGCAGTTTTAACAATATCTCTTTTCCACCATGTCCTACCATATCACACAATGAGTCCCATTTTTCCTGTAATTTGTACCTTCCCATTTAAATTATGAAAAATTAGTATTGTAAAACTATGATGAAATGAAAGTAATGTATTATAATATTACAATATAATCTACATTATATCTGACATTACTTACAGATGCCAGTTTGTCGAATCTGGCGAAGAGTTCATTTAGTGTCATTACGAGCTCCTGAGCCGTGCACTGAGAGGCCAGACTGGTGAAGCCCTCTATGTCTGCAAACAGGATACTGCGGGACAGAGAAAAATACACAACATCATTTAGTATTTACAACAATACATTAAGGTTTACATTTTAACATGGTTTTAGTGAATGTTTAGCCCACTGCACTACTGTCTTCCCAGTATGTTCATCAAATCTAAACCCACATGCTAATCAATATTAAGCCATTTTAAATACATTTTTAACCAAATAAAGGTTCAAATATGCTGACAGGGCTTATGAAAATTAAGTGTATTGATGAAAAACAGACATTGTTCATTATTTTTTGACATGTTGATTTAATACTGCTGTTGTCTTTGTAATAAAAGGTTTTTGGCATGTGTTTTATAGTTTTATAATACAGCTGATTGATTATAATTTTTGAATTACAATTGTGGTTATTTTAAAAGTTGATGAAAGCATGATTACTCTGGTTAATCATCCCAGGCCTAACTGAGTATAAAGTCTTTTCTGGCTCTTGTTTTGACGTGGGTTACAGCCTACAGTCGCCTTTGTGTTCAGAAGATAAATAACCAGAACAAATTTCCTTACACTAGAACGCTACAGTATTATCAGACCACTACTTCACAATACCATAAAACTGCCTGACCACCCAGTCCTCAACACTCTGATCGTATCCAGAGGGTCTAGAATCGGATCGTAAAGTGCAGCAAACCTCTGCTCTAACTTGGGACATTCCAACCTCAGCCTTTAATAGGTACAATGTGTCTCGAATACAAAAGACATTTCCTCTCGAAACTTCTCGTAACATTCAAAACAAAATATAGAACTTATTTTGCCTCAGATAAATAAGAGTTTGGAGCTTTTCATTGTTGATTTTGCAGAATTCAACATCACTTTCTTTGTCCTCTGCATTATTTCTGTCCCCTTTTTTACATGTAAGCCAAACTGATCGTGTGACTGATTCTGATTGGTTAATCCACCTGTCAATCACACCCTTTTAAATGACGGACACACACGCCTAAAGTTTTGTGTGGTTTTGCTGGCAGATAACAATAAAAATACATGTGTGGTATATATGATAGTTAAAAAAATACACTACTTCTATGACTTTTGCCTGTTTCTTCCATACAGCGCTCCTGACCTTGAGATTCTGCCCCCTGCTGAGCTCAGGGCCTCAGTGCAGTGAATGGGAGCTGTCTTTGCTCACTTGTGTAATTGAAAATGTGCCGATGCGCTCCATCTTTGGGGATTTTCTGATCCTGGCACTTGGTGATTAAGTATTCCCTCACTAGTGTTAATTAGCCTCTACTTTGCCAAACCGCTCTCCCTGTGCTATAACTGTGTGAGTTTGCTCTGTGAGAGGAAGCTACTGAGCGAAGACACTGTATAAGCACATGATGTATAAATACACAGTGGGACAGTGGAATTAATCAAATTTTAATCAAATCAGGATCCGGTTATTTCAAATCGTCCAACACATACGTTTGAGTGATAGCAATGTTTTATTATACAACATCTATTTTTGTCATGCGATTTTATATATTATATGTTTGATAATGCCAGAAGTCAATTTGTGATTTTATTATTAATACAATTATTGATTTGAAACATGACTAAACAACAGTAAAATCCTTAATCTTGTCTAATACACAAACATTCCCCTAGTACAGTATGTGATCAGCTTTGTCGGAACACACTTTCTGAATGATAAAGTACAATTAATGTGACATAAGCAGCCAGATAAATACTTCAGGTTTATGTGTTACAGCCAAAATGGTCATTGCTATCATTTTCAAGTTCCTTTGCTTATATTTTGACCTGATTAATCAAGATGATCAATTATCCAGCTAACTTTGACATCGCTGTAATGTACATATTGTTTATTTTATGTACTTATTTGTGTGCTGCAGACAGGAGCTGACCTGACGTTGTCATGCTTCTGGATATAGATCTTATGGAACATCATGTCTTCCTTCTTGGCATTGATGTCAGCCTTCATCTCCATGGCAACGTGCCTAGGCAACACGGAGAGCAGCAGCCGTTCCTGGAAACAGCAACAAAATGCAGATCACTGTGTCATTCATAACATCAGCCTCTCTCACTTTCACTGTGTCTTTATCTCTCTCTCACTTTCTCTTTGTCACTGCTCCCTCTCTCTATCTGTTCTCCCTCCTTCTCTCCTCTCTCTATCCGTCCTTTCTCTCTGTGTCTCCCCATCTCTCCTTTTGCTCTGTTTCTCCATCTCACTGCTCTCTCCCTCTCTCATCTCTGTATCCCTCCTTTATCCCTCTTTTCTTCTCTCTTATCTCTTCTTGTCTCTCTCTTTCTCTCTCAGTCTCTATCTCTGTCTCTCTTCCTCCCGCTCTGCCCTCTCTCTCTCTCGACTTGCGCACTCTCTTATTTTCCATTGGTCACATCTGAGGCTCATTGTTTCATTCATAAAAACATGGAGCCTGTTTTTAGTGGAAATACTCTGTGTGTGATGGTCTGTGTGTCTCTGTGTGATGGACTTTGTGTGTGATGGTCTGTGTGTGATGGTCTCTGTGTGATGGTGATGGTCTCTGTGTGATGGTCTCTGTGTGTGATGGTCTCTGTGTGATGTCTCTGTGTGATGGTCTGTGTGTGATGTCTCTGTGTGATGGTCTCTGTGGTCTCTGCGTGATGGTCTCTGTGATGGTCTGTGTGTGTGATGGTTTGTGTGTGATGGTCTGTGTGTGATGGTCTGTGTGTGATGGTCTGTGTGTGATGGTCTCTGTGACGGTCTCTGTGTGATGGTCGCTGTGTGATGGTCGCTGTGTGATGGTCGCTGTGTGATGGTCGCTGTGTGATGGTCGCTGTGTGATGGACTCTGTGTGTGATAGTCTCTGTGTGATGGTTTGTGTGTGATGGTCTGTGTGTGATGGTCTCTCTGTGATGGGCTCTGTGTGATGGTCTCTGTGTGATGGTCTCTGTGTGATGATCTCTGTGATGGTCTTTGTGTGTGATGGTTTATGTGTGATGGTCTGTGTGTGATGGTCTCTGTGTGATGGTCTGTGTGTGATGGTCTGTGTGTGATGGTCTGTGTGTGTGATGGGCTCTGTGCGATGGTCTCTGTGTGATGATCTCTGTGATGGTCTTTGTGTGTGATGGTTTGTGTGTGATGGTCTGTGTGTGATGGTTTGTGTGTGATGGTCTCTGTGTGATGGTCTCTGTGTGATGGTCTCTGTGTGATGGTCTCTGTGTGATGGTCTCTGTGTGATGGTCTGTGTGTGATAGTCTCTGTGTGATGGTGTGTGTGTTATGGTCTGTGTGTTATGGTCTGTGTGTGATGGTCTGTGTGTGATGGTCTCTGTGTGATAATTTATCATTGCATAAACTGTACCGTGAAATTAGCTGTTTCATCACAATTGTAAACACCATCTTTTTATGTTTTATTTGTTGTTTTCAGATTCAGATCATCCAGAATGAGCTCCTTACTTTGAGTGACCAAAGTCATACAAAATTCGGCAACAAATTTTATTGATGTTAAATTGCACTTGTACTCTAAGTTTTATATTAATAAGAGGCCGGAGCAGGTGCACTTTTCAGAAGCCTTTAATTTAGACCATAAATGAGATTATATTGTCCAAGCTTCTTTTTTGTATAATACAGTTTATAAAATGCAAAGCTGTGTATAAATTAAATTAGAACCATTGTGAAAATTGTAGGATGCAGATTCAAAATAATTTTCACATGTCTAAATGATTATTCATGTACATGGCGCCTCTAACTAACTAACATAACCAGTTTAACTTAGTGCATCTCAGAGGGGACAGCATTTAAATCAATTACACTTTATTGTCCCACAGGGACAGAGCTGCAGCACAGGAAGTCCCAATATGTATTCACACTGGCCACAAGAGGGCAGTAACGGAGAAAATTATTACAGATATTTAGAAATTACAAATACAAAAAAAAAAAAAAAGAACTGTATTTGATTAGATCGACTAAATCGACTTGCTAGCAGGATTATTGCACATTATATTGGTTAATTTAAGACAGATTTACTACTCAATAATTGCATGAATCTTTCACAGGATTGTATATTGAATAAAATAAACTAGTAGTTTTCAATCTGGATAATGTGCAAGGCATTTCCTTTAAAGCTGGAGTATCATTTTTCTGGTGGACGATCTGCCACCATTTTGCCTCCATGGAGATGTTATTGCTCTCAGATCGATAAAATATGCAAACATGTATGGATGACATCTAAAGCCTCTTCAGACATGTTTTTGATGAGGGAACAATGTTATAAAAACAACGATTGTGCATAAAGTACTCATACTCCTTAAAGTGCTGGTTCAGTGTATTCCTGTTACCTGTTGTTGGTTCTCTCTCTGCAGATGTAGTCGTGCCTGGATGTAGCCTCTGGTCTCCTGAAAGGCCTGTCTCTGGGACACCTCGGCCGGGTAGTGAGTGCAGATCCCAATGATGTTTGTGCACAGGAAGATCAGGACGTTAGCGCTCACCTGCACAACACAACAACAGAGAACAAACTTAATATATGTGAAACTTAACAGAGCAGAGCTAGGCAGACAAGACTGAATGATTTGTGGTTGCTCGGTAACTTATTTTCCATTCACATAATTAAAGTAAACCCAGGAGCATCATTTGAGAGCAGTGACTAAGAACCCCGTGCATTTCAGTGGGAAATGCTCTAATGAAAAAGCAACAACGTTTCTATATTAACTGCACCTACGTGCCTGGAATGTTCCACAGTACGACATTAAAACATACTGCATTTATGTTGCATTTGTTCATCCACAGATGGTTCAACTGCCAAAAAACCATGCCTCTTCTGAAGTCTGACATTGTTGAGTGGCGTTACTTGTTTGTCTCCATGGAGAAAGATACATTTAATGCCATGCTGTATACAGGCAAAGGAATACAGACAAGCAAGGTAGTTTCTGGTAGAATGACACGCTTTGTAACTTTTCTGGTAGAAAAGTTACATAGTGTGTCTTTAATATGCATATAGTCTTCTTTTCAGACTGGCAAAGTGGTACTCTCTTGTGTAAATATACTGGTGTGAATGTGATTGTTGCACATCTCCTCCACTGATTTGTCTCTGGGGAGTTAAAGCTTCCTGTACGTGCAAAGACACACATTCACAAGTCGCTGGATCCCCTGTATAACTAACGTACACAATGATTTAAACATGTGCGTCTTTGTCACAATGAATACAATATACATATTTCCAGACCGCATCCTTATGGTCCTAAGCATACATTATATAGAGTTTCCTCAGAGGAACATTAGATGGATCCATTGTGAAGGTCTATCAAGGAGAACTTGTGATTTCAAAAAATAAAACTATTAAAATTATTATAAAGAATAAAGCAATTTATTCTTAATTCTCTTTCACTTGCATCTGATCAATGAACCACCACACCCACTGTATCCAACTTCCTGATTTAAAAATGCAACATGATACAGAAAGTGATTGACTAAATGTATACTGTTGGTTCTAAAATGACCAATTACCCTGACATGTATAATCACAAATAAAAGTAAAAGTGATTGATAGAAATTGCTATTTGAATGGTCGTACTTAGCAACACCACAATTTGTTTATAGATTTTGAACCTAATAGTTGAAAGTAACATGATTCCTTCAACAAAACAACAAAACAACAATAACATGTCCTGTATCATTATGTATAAAATCTGCTAACCCTATACTTTAGACCTTAACTGCACATGTGATTCTTGTATTCATTTTGCACTTCATATTTCAGTCTTCTATCAAACTTAAATACTCCTGGATGTAATTCAAATGTGCATTGTGAACAGAACCACTCTATTAAACATAGTCATATTATCATATTGTTCAGCCCTACAGACATTTCCTTTCCATAAACAAGATAATAACTTATAAAGAAAAACGGATTGCTTTAACTATGCTGCAGTGTTTCATTTTAAAGTTGTGACCTTTGGTGTCCTACACAGTCCTAAAGCTCATCATGGGAATATTTTATAGTCTGTCATCGGCCACTTTCTCAAAACAGCTGCGAATGTTTACGCCACAAGACCCAAGCTCCCCTCTCCAGAGACATAGCTCGGTCTGCTTCAATAAGAATAGTACAAGGGGATATGAAAACTGAAAGATGAACCAAAATCCAATCCAACTTTATTTGTATCGCACAGTTTACAAGATGAGATCATTTTCAAAGAGCTGCACATAATCGCAATATAAAAGTGATATTTAGGTCTAAAAGTCAGCAGTTGGACAAATGGAACAAATAAAATCAATACATCAAATGAATACTACACAACTCACTTTAAAGGTCCTATATTACACAAAATGGACTCTTGTGAGGTTTAAGCCATGTTACTATGTTGTTACATCCTCAAAAACACACCCAGAGATGTGCTTCATTTCATTCACACATGTTTGAGTAATCCTTTATTATTAATCTGTCTACATCTCAAAGCTCAAAATGCTCTGTTCCACCTTGTGATGTCATGAAGTGGTAGTTGTCAAGTTAACATCTACCTTTTACCTTTTGTTCAGTAGAGATTGGCAATTCCTGGGCTAAAATGATCCACATGCTTCTATTAAAGGTGTGTGGAGTTTAAAAACACAGTGGAGCACTTCCTGTGTTACCACATGATGACATCACAAGGTGTAACAGAGTGTTTCCCATGTGAGAGAAGAACTCAGCCTAAATATGTAGGATTTGTGTGTTAAACATGTGTAAATGAAACAAAACACAACTGCAGGGATATTGCTGATGAGGAAACAACATTCTAAAATAGGGAAATATGGACTGTTTAAATGTGCACGATTAGCAAAACTTAAAGACAGAAAAATACAAATACAATATCGTCCTCTGCGTAGAACTTCAAAGATCTAGTGTCCAAACCGTTGTCATGATACTAGAATTTCCAACTATTTTCAGTACAAAGGAAAAGGCTAGGCACCGACCTATAAGGGTGCAAAATGGTTTATACTAACTCAATACTAATTTTGATACCATAATGATAATAAAATGAATGAAAATGAATATAAGTTTCAACTAGTATGTGGTTTTTTTTGGGTTTTTTGTTTTTTTTAATATAGGCCTATTTATTTTTTTGCACAACCCTTGTCTCCATGGGGTCTAATTATCTATACACGTTGCCAATATTCAACAATTCAACAATATTCTTCATTTAGAAAAATATGTATAAATGTAAATAAATATAAATATACATATATAAATCAATATATTATTTATAGCATGCAATTTATATATTTCTACAATTGATGGAAGCTCAATTTCTCGTATTAGGCCACATGTGTGAACAGTATATAGTCTGCTTTACATTGTAAGGTCTTTAATGTATAGCTTTTCCATCACTATATTCATTATTATTGCCATCTTGTGGTTACAAAGGGATGTGCACTATGGGTCAACGAGTCCAAAACAAAATCTGCTTGTGCACTGCAGTTTGATAGTTAAACTAAAACAGTATTTGTGACCTCAGGTGTATTTATGTGTAAGTGATGGTGTAGAATGACATGCCATGCTGTGTGTCACTAAAATAAATTAACAAAAAATAAATAAAATATCTACTTTAACAAAACAATTCTATACAACGAGCATTTACAAGAGATGCCCGAAATAGAATGAGCTCCATAAAAGACAACAATAGATAAGAGTGTGACTGACAGATGTTGAGTAGGAAGGAAGTGAGTGGTTGGAAGCTGGATAAGACAAACACACAAAAAAAAAAATGGCCGACAGGAGAGAGAGAAGAGAGAGAGAGGGGACGGATGAAGAGAGCGAGAGGACGGAGAGGACAGTGACGAGAGGCAGATGCTCCACTGTTTACATTACACTGTCACTGTTCAAGCAAAGGCACCGGTCTAACCTCAACCTGCTCCACAAGTTTAAAGAGGACATATTATATTAAATGGCTTGATGAGCCTTCTACCTTAGTATAACAGTGTTCTCGCATTATTAGCTTAGTTGCATTTCGATTCATTCACATAATCGAGTATTGTCCTGCATTTGTGGCATGAAAGCTCTGTTTTTACCTATCCCCTGTCTCCGCCCACTGCTCTGCACTTACTACTACTCAAAAATGTCACAGCTGTATTTAAGGGCCCCATATTGCTGTATTCTCTAATCTATGTTATAATTAGTAATATTTCCACACCAAGAGCATACCTGGAGTTATCTTTAACACACAAACCCTACAAAAGTTCTTCTCTCAAATGGAAAACACCCTGTTCCACCTTGTGATGTCATCATGTGGTAATACAGGAAGTGCTCCACTGTATTTTTAAACTCCACACACCTTCACTAGAATCATTTGGATAAATTCAGCCCTAGAACTGATAAATTCAGCCCTAGAACTGACAATCTCTACTGAAGAAAGAGCAAAACAAACTTGAAAACTACCACTTCATGACATCACAAGGTGGAACAGAGCATTTTGAGCTTTGGAAATGTAAACAGACTAATAATAAAGGGTTACTCAAACATGTGTGAATGAAACAAAGGAGGAGGTAACAACATTATAACATGGCTTAAAGCTCAAGTATAATTTTGAAGTGATTATTTAGAAGTATCCATAGATTTTTGTGTTGTTTTTTTTTTAATATAGCTTCCCTCAAAAATTACCGATTATGTATACAGTTGTGGTAACAGTGGACACAAGTATTTCTAGAAAACCATGTACCTTACTTTCCTTGAACATAGATTACACGTTCTTCGTTCACCTCAGATTACATCAGCACTTTAAATCAACAGCGATCCGAATCTGATCTTGTTTATTTTTCACCTGAAAGCGGCGTCCTGTCTGCGGAGGGGACCTTGGCCTAATCCTCGATATCAAAATGGCATTATGTAAGCGCTGCTGTGACCCAGGCAGAGCAGGCAAACAGCACTAATACTGCTCCTGTGCATGTGCCCTGCCTCAAATCCTCACACAGCTCAACAACAACCACCAGGCAAGCATCAGCAACAATCAACTCAATTTAAGGAGGGTGAAGGCATTTTAAAGAAGACATATGACACCTGTGGATCATTATGTGATCGTTTGCACAATTTAAAGCACAATATTTATTCAGCCCTTCCTATGGATACCTGCACATCACGGTTGCAAGTAGTGGATTTTTTTTTTCATTAGTACCAAAATGACTACGCGACACTGCCAAATCCTACACTAAATCGATTGAGAAAAAAAATTGAGAACAAAGAAAGTAAGTCACAGTGGGCGTATGCCAGTGGTGGTGAAAACGGGGGTTGAACAGCAATATGGCGTCTTGAAAATAAGCAATTAAAGATTTCTCAAACATGCACAAATCACTCCGAAAACAACTTCAAGAGGGTAAATGGTGAGGGGAAACAACTATAACTCAATTAAAAGAATATAATAGGTCTATACTAATATACAGGTCTAGCTTTTTTATTTATTTATTTATTTATTTTTTATGATTAATATTTCATTTTAATTACTTGAAAGCCCTACCTCAAAAAGTATGAAGCAGAGTAAAGCTGTTTACAGTTTACCAGTTGAACTTCTCAGAATTGTGTGGCAGTAAGTGTAAAATTGCTGGAAACTTGGACCTGTAAGACATTTTTACACAGTTTTGAAGTGAGTAAACTACAGTAAATACAGCTATTTTAATAAATTGGTAAAATAACAAACAAATTCCACAATACCAGCCTTGATACTTTCCAGAATGACAGCATGGACTCCACGCTGAAATTAAATATTGAGGTTTGAGATTGGAAACGAGTCATACTCTGGGATGAGTGGGCATGAAGCAAAACAAAGGGATTTTCCCCAAACAGCTTTTGTGACGTAGATTCCTGAGCTCTAGTATTGATTTAACCGTCAGTTTTAGTCATTTAATAATCACTATGACTCAACTTGGACTTTATGAATCAGCTGCTGCCTCTCTGCGTCACTTCAATTTACAGAATCCAATTAAAACTCTTGTACAACTCTGACGTTTGGAAAAATACTTGTTACTTTTTACAGTTCATGAGAAATACGGTTTTGGATTTGTATTAGTATTAAAAGTAAGATGCTAATCGATACTAAAACTACAATCAAAACTAGATGCTTATTTGAGCAGGTATTATTATTAAAAAGTCCCATTGACAGGACAGAAATGAACATTTCCTGAATATCTTTAGAATGATCTTGAGCTGTATCAAAACAAGTATAAGACACATAGACTAGTACACACCCATGGACCACTATGAACCTACTGAGGGATTACACACATATAAGACACATGGGAATACAAAATAAAGTACTATTAATAGATGTTGAAAATAACATTCTACTGTCTAATTTTTATTATTATTATTATTTTTTATTATTATTATTATCATCATGGTATCGGAATCAGTATTGAGTATCAAATCTATTCATTAGTAACACTAATTTGTACACCAGATTACAGGTCAGATCTGTGGAGAGGTGCCCCCACTCACAGTCAGAATGAGTGTTCTTCAAGGAAATAAACATTTGTAAATAAATTAATCCTGAAGGTTGTGTTTAAAGCCATGATGCAGAAAGTTCCCACCACTACCACTAAAAAAGTTAAATAGTTTTAGCACTTTTAACAACACTGACTGACCAGGAGGAAATAAATCCGAAATAAAATCATTTGTCTCTAATGTTTGTTGTTTTTTCACCCACAGATCAAATATAGGTCACATTTAGAGAGCGTTTTGAAGCACATGTACATTGCTGTGTGCTGTTAGGGCTGAACGATTTGGGAAAAATATTGAATTGCAACTTTCCTGACAAGCATTGCAATTAGATTTGTGATTTATGTTTTAATAATCAGCTTCTGTTCAAAGTTTACAATTTAAACA
This sequence comes from Periophthalmus magnuspinnatus, assembly GCF_009829125.3. Lineage (NCBI taxonomy): Eukaryota > Metazoa > Chordata > Actinopteri > Gobiiformes > Gobiidae > Periophthalmus > Periophthalmus magnuspinnatus. Next base: position 6,617,944 of record NC_047132.1, read on the forward strand.
TGTCCATAAGAATTGACTTCTGAACATGTTTGTACAAATCTAAACTACAGTTAGCAGTTATTTTGCAGAATAATACATGATATGGTTTGTGGAGGAAATGAGAGTACTGTGCTAATTGCATCCATTCAAATTACGATTTTGATTGGATTGCGATTAATCTTGCAGCCCTGTGTGCCATAGTCCACGCCTGCCCTGATCCCACGCTCCCTCCAGCCACTAAAATCAGACAAGATTCTCCCCAATGACACTGCAACCAAATGAAAGGAGAAAGGAACTAAATAAACAGACAATGCAACCAAGGATCATATTACAACATTACGAACACACCCAACACTCAACAAACACACACATCCACATCAAATATAACCACTTCCTCCTTGACCTCTCCCTGACCCTTCAAAACAAACCCACAAACCACTGTGAGCACAAACAACACCCCATTAACGGGGCTAAAACTACAATAGTGCTTTTTACCCCTGTGATACCTGATTAACTGTACTGATAATTAATAAAATACATTGGATTTGAGTTCCACTGGCCCAGTTTTAAAGAGGTGAAATAAACCAATGGGTGTATGTTGCCAAAAGGTGGTTGGCTGTCTCCGTCAGTACAGTACAACAGTATTGACTCACACACTGGCCACACATTACCACATTATGTCATTAAAGTGATCTATCTCCATGGAGACAACTAAGCAGGTAACATCACCAAGCCATGTTACAGGTCTATGGAGAGGCAAGACTGCGCTCTGGATCAATATCCGTAAACATCTGTGATTGAATAAATACAAACAGATAAGATTAATGCTATACTGTGGGTTATTCTAGACAACTCTACCTTTAAATACTGAAAAATTGGTTGTTGGTGGTGAGAACTTTGAACACACAGTAAGGCCCTAAGATCAGACTTTTTCATTTAAGTGTCTTTGATGCTATTTTATTCTTTTATGTAACACAGTATTCGATCTCTGTTGACAGCAGCATTCACTTAGCAACTCTCACCCACATTCCACATCCTTCCTCTACCTCAGCCCCGGGACCAGCACACCTCCTTCGTCCCTCCGCTCTACCCAGGATCAGAGCCTCACTCCTGGGTCAGTGTGCCAAGAAGGACTGTGTTAGCTCTGGAGCTCCATTCAACATTGCATTACTTTTACAAACTCTAAGCACGACTTCTTCAAATCTAGTCTCTCCAGTGACTGAACAAGCAGACAATTTATAATGCCGTGAAGCTACATTTTCAACATTTATTTGAACGCTTCATATCTGCGGTTCACGTTGGAGTAAAAATAGCAGATACTTACTGCTGAAATGCTAAAAAAGAAAAGAAAAACTCAATCTAGGTGAAGTGTCTTGCCTAAGGACACAAGAAAAATATGTGGTTGGGTGAGATTTGAACGGGTGTCAATGTCATTATGACTATGCAGTGTTTAGAAATGGCAAAATGTGAACACAACGTCCAAACTTTTGCTCATACTGGTAAAGCTATGATTACATTTGGTGTGGTTACGTTACAGCTTTCAAACTAACCTGTGGATGTGCATTGTTTTCACTCACAGACATATACAAATCAACTTATGTAACAGCCTGCTCAGGTTTCGGAAGTAAATTTTCCATAAATTCTTCCCATAGACATAAATTCTAATATTAAGAGTTTAAAGGCTCATAATATTGCATTGTTTTAAGTCCAAAAAGGTTGTTTAAAATTCAAGATTCTGCAAAATATTTCAATAACTTTGCGGTTTACAAAGTTACAGAAACAAATTTTAAATAAAGTTATAAGTCTTGTGATCATTTGTTACCACTTGATTACCCCGAGCAAGCTTTCAAACGTTTATTTTTATTTATTTTTTTTTGGAAAGTCTATAGGAAAAATGAATGGGGGTGGGTGGTCACTGTTGAGCTCCATAAAGTTTCTGTTTTGAGTGCAGTTTAGTCCTGATCTAATCCTGGTTTAGTCCCAGTTATATGTGAAGTCAAAAACCGTTTCTTCTCTAAATTTTTACACACTAACATTTGACACTAAACAAGCTGTAGTTTTTTATTGGTCCCTCATGCCAAGATATATTTCAGGTCACAGTGACACGCCTAATCGCATGTGTCTCCTCTCCATTTCCGTGCTGTTTGCTCTAGTTAGCGTTAGTGTTGATCTGGTTAGCAGTAGCCGTTCTCTCGTTGCTGGCTCTCTGTCCTGTATTCTTTGTGGGAGATTGTGTATATTTGCAGTGGAGGGCATCTAGCCGTTTGTGTACTCAGCCCTGGGTCGCCCCACACGCAGCTCCAGTGGTCTTATCTGAATAGAGCAGGAGCACACCCACCTACCTCTCCACCCCAACCCCCATGATAGTCTCTCTCTCTCTCTTTCCCTCCTCTCTTTTTCACCCTCTCTTTCTTTCTCTCCCAACCACCCTCAGTTCTCACTTTACTTCTACTCTTTTTCACTCTGTCCTTCCTCCCTTGTGCTCTCTCTCTACCCAAACTTCTCTTTCTTTCCCATTTTTCTTACCCGAACTCTTTCCTTCCTTTTTCTCTTTTTCTCCAAACTAACCTCAACCTCAATTCTCTCTCTCGCTTTCCCCCCATTGCACCTAACTACCTCTTTCCTACACTCTCCTTTCTCTCTCTCACTCCTTTCTTTCCTCCTTCCAACCACCCCCTCTCTCTCTCTCTTCCCCCTCTTTCTTTCTCCTCTGTGTTTCTCTTTAACTTTGTCTTTCCTCTTCTCCAACCACCATCAATTCTATTGCTCTTTCCTCCTCTCAGTTTTCCCCTCTATCTCCCTCGCACCATCCATTCCCGTTCCCTCTTTCTTTTCTTTTCCTCTTTCTTCACAGCTCTTCTCTTTCTCTTACTCTGCCCTCTGCTCCCCTGCTGTTTTCTCTCTCGCCCTCTCCTAACACCTTTGATTCTCTCGTTTTCCCCCTTTAACGCTGTCAGCATTGTCCAACTCTTTCTTTCCCTTTCTCTTTCCCTCTTTTCCTCCCCTGAACCCCTCAATGCTCTCTCTCTTTCTCGCTAGTATAGTAGTAGTAGTAGTAGTAGTAGTAGTAGTAGTAGTAGTAGTAGTAGTAGTAGTAGTATAATGAGGCTTTTTGACAACTCTAGATTATAACAGTAAGTAAAATTGAAAAAATAAATAATCTATTCTTAAGCAAACAACGCTCCAACTGTTTTCCCTTTTAACTTAACTAATGTGCCAAAGCTGCCCTGAATCCACATGCATTTCCAGCTAGACGACTACTGAGTCCTCACTATGGGTGGAACTAACCCTGTTTAAATCCTCAGTCGGGATGCATTGAATATGGTCTGATCCACGCTGGGGGTCCTAACACTGAAAACTACACCAAACACGTCGCTGTTGGCAACCGCGAGGTGTGACTTCTGCAGAGCCTGTGTGAAAATGAAAATGTTCCACCGACAGCCCTATTCGGCAAAAGTGGTTTATATGAAGACCTGTGAGAGATCAGAAGGAATAAGATGACATTATAATAATATACGTAGGCCTGTCACAATAACAAATTTTGAACTGCGATATATATATATTGCTGAAGTAAATATAGACGATAAATGATAATATTGAAACAACAACCCAAGAGCAGATTTATACCGCAAAAACTTGAGCTGCATTAAATAAACAGCAGAATGAAACGCTTCTGTGCTTAGTTTGCATCTGTAATGAGTCAAAGTAGTTATCAATCAACCTTTTACAGCTTAAATCTTATCATATAGCCAAAATAACCCATAATTTCCCAGTAGTGACGAAAATGTACACACATTAAATACCCACAAAAAGTATTGTTCAAGCTTTCATACAATAAACGTTGTTGTGTCCTTGGGCAAGACACATCCCAACCTCACCCCCAGTGTCTGCGTAAACTGGTGTATGAATGTGTGTGTGAGTGGGTGAGTGGATGCTTGATGTAAAGCGTTTTGAGTGACTTGAAGGTGGAAAAGCACTCTATAAAAAAACGTGACCATTACCATATCGCATAGTATCATGACAGGCCTAAATATATGACCAGTTATTTTACATTTTATATCATCATATTATTTTTACATCCCTGTCACTATAATGTAATGTGGGACTAAATGTGTCCAAGTAATTAGCAGTGTAGATCAATATAGTCTGTCTAAGATAATTTAAGATGTTTAAAAATGTAAACATACAATTTTGGTGCGAAAAAAACATGGCATTTACATTATATATTTGTCATAAAGATTACTTGATATACATATATGTGAAGAGAAAGACTAAAGGAAGGCTGACAAAACCCATTACTGTCTATGTCACATGTGTCAAACCTAAGGCCCATGAGCCAAATCTGGCCCGCCATGTCATTTCATGTAGCCCACAAGAGAGATTGCAAGTTATACAGCCATATTTTTACATCTATGGAAATACATATGCAATATTTGTAAATTGAATAAGTAATAAACATAGAAAGTTTATGAACAAGTTAAAAAGTAGTTACATTTATTTTATATTACATCTGGCCATTTGAGAGCGACCATTTTCCTGATGTGGCCCTCGGTGAAAATGTGTTTGACAGCCCTAGTCTATGTGAACACAGTGATTAAAGCAAACTTTCTTATTTCAATAAATAAATAAGATAAGAACAGTACTCATATAAGATGCAATAATATGACTGGAAACCTTTTGGTCAAAAAGTTGGAAAAAGGATAGGGATATTATATAAAAATTGAACCATTATAATGAAAAAACTTCCAAAATTATTTAAAGCAGAGCAAATAAAAGAGATTGTTTACATAAAATAAGAATAAATGTCATCATAAAACTGCAAAAAAGTGGCATTTGGGTAAACTTTGAAGGGAAGAGAGGTAGAGGGGAGGGAGAGAGACAGAGAAGGAAAAAGATGGAGACAGAGAGAGGGGGAGAGAGGCAGGGAGAAAGAGCGGGGTGGGGGAAAGAGGGAGGGAGAGTGAGGGGGAAGACAGAGGGCTAGAGGAGAGAGAAATAAATGGAGAGAGAGGCTGAACTAGGTCTGGCTGTTTTGAGTCGTAGTTGTTTCCATGGTAACCACTGCTGGACCTAGCGAGCATGAGCGCTGAGGGAGACACTTAGCCATGCTGTTTATTCGCCTCATCTTTTCTTTCTCAGAAGTGATGCTAAACCCCGCATCCCCCTCTGCTGCGCTCTGATTGGTCCAAACTACACCAAAGACGGATTATACAGAGCAATTTAGGAAAATTATCTGATTGCAGATTTCTGATAGGCCTACAAAGAGCTTTGGATCAACTGTCAAAAACTTAACGTTATAGTGGCAGATGTGTCAAACATTAGAAGAAGCATTAGCAAAAACAATATGAAAAGGTCAAACTAAACGATATGTGGAACAACAGGATAAGCTGCTAACTCACTACACTTGAAATAATGCTAAGTTTAGTATTTAGCATTTAAATCTCCATGGGTTTAACATTAGGCTCACTGAAAACCTGCATTTATATAATATCAAGTAGTTGTCTATGAAAATTATTTTAAAAGGCTGCAAAAACAGCTGAATAAAAAACAAACAAACTTGCAATATAACTGATAGAGAGATTGTATTTCTGTGCTGTTATCTTGGCCAACGTCATCAAAGGTATAATACTCCCTACGACGGAAGCACAGCCACACTGTACTGTACTAGACTGAAATGGACAACACTAAGGGTTCATGTCTCTGGTGAAGGTAAATAAACTTCCCCTGAGTTAGATCTCCAGCATTGTGTCTCTTCTTCAGTCTACTTCAGTAATTTTCCAAACATACTTGCTCGACAAAGACCAAACTTGTCTGATCTCAGAAGCGAGGCAGGGTGGGGTCTGGTTAGTACTTGAAGACCAATGGGGATACCAGGGGCCACAGAGGGGAAGCAGTGACTCTAGTGGAAATTGCAGTTCTGTTCTTGAGCAAGACACTTCACCCATATTGCCTAATGTGAAAGTGGTGTGCGTGTGTGAGTCACAGGTGTTGGTGCGGATTGGTAGCCTCATTTCCACCAGTCTAGCTCACATAATAAAATATACATCGATTTACCATCACGCAAACACGTAAATACCATTAGTTGAGCTGTCAGGACAACGTTTTGATCTCCATAGTGACAGGTATGTGCTTGTTAAAATGCTGCAGCGGCGTTAAACACACAAATTATTTATGGAGAGAGCTGTGGACTATGAGCCACAGAATATGTGGACAGAATATCCCACACTGTTTTTCCTTTTCCGTTCTTCACTCACGGTGTCTTATTCCTCACACTTTAGCAGTATCTGTCTCACTGAACTATAACCAGAGGTGGAGCGACACTGGATACTTTTAAACATGCCACTGACTTACACTGAGACTTAAGTATGTGTAGCTAACAAACAGGTAGCCTTTTGAAACTTCCCCTGTAGCGTTTTAGCGTCGATGTTAAAGGTGCATTGTGGAAGTTTTCTGGGGCTGCTGGTCTCCATGGAGATGATACAGCTTTGTCTGGACTATTATACATGCAATACAGTATTAAACGTACCAGACAAAGCAATAAAATCAAAAGATACACAGTGCACCTTTATATTTTATTATGGTTATATTATATTGGATGTGTATATATTCCAAATAAAAGGGGGCAAATGATAATACTACTGTTACTACGAGTATTAGTAGTGAGTAAATATACCCTCTAGTCTCCAAAATATTCCTACGTTTAATTACCTACTTTTTTGTTTAACTGAACAATCCAGTTACTCAACAATCTAACATACATATCCTCTCATAAACGAGCAATCTTTCGCAGGATAAGCGTACTTTACTTAAATACAGGATTAAACTTGTACTGCTTGTTGTTCGGACACATTAGGTAACTATATCTGTGTTGTCTCGCCATAACAGGAGACTGTATTTAAACTCTATGAGCGCCGGAGCATGCTCACCTCCTTATCTTATCTAATGAACGACAAACACTGAGGCTGGACACGGGACAGGGCAAAACACTGTCCCAATGTGGCCTTTTCTCAGAAGTGCAAATCAGCAGAATGAGTCTACTCGAAAATATTATTCAAGTTAATTGAATTTTGATTTTAGAAACTGCTAATTGTAATGATACATACATCTCAAAATGACAAAATCACATTGTATCTGTAGTTTAGACCTCCACAAACATGTTCTGAAATTATTCTATTCATTTATTAGTTCATATTTCAGTGTTTTCCCAAATGTTAATGCTCCTGGAGTTGTTTACAGTGTGAACTCCGAACAGAATCCTCCTTTTTTTAAACATACGTTGCAAATCTAATAGCAAGACTTTTTTTGACAAAACATGTCAGTCCTACAGTTTTAACTTCACACATCATGGTCTATGTAGATTATGATGCAGCAAGTTAACCGTAGATATAAGAAAAAAATCCATGTCATATCATTATAAGTGGTATGGAAGAAGTACTCAATTGCAAAATATGAAAAAGTCTACTCAGTATTAAAGTACCTGTTTAAAAATGTACTTAAAGAGTAAAAAGTAAAAGTATTTTGTGCACAGTCTGAGGTCTTATAAGGCTTCAAATTGATTGATTTTGATGAAGATGTGGCATGAATTAGATCGATTGTTTTTTTTTTCCTATCTGTTTTTATTTGTATATTTTTGTTTTCTCAGATTATGAAACAAAAAATAAACCCTCAGCTTTTTCACCAGGTCTCAGACGATATAAACAAATACTTTTACTTTTCAGTCCTGTTCAAAATATTGTGGAGTAGAAAGTACAGACATCTACTCTCAAATGTAGTTAAGTAAAAGTAATCTCACTCTCACTACTTTTACTTTCTGTTCCACCACTCACTATAAGACATTTCGTTTCTCTTTCTCATTTTTTAAGGTACTAATCCATTTTGCAAGACTTGATATTGCGCTTGCCAAATATTGTCACTACTGTTACATGTACTAGTCTAGTGAGTCTTCTGAATGTGTGCGTTTGTGTGTTTTAGATACTGCAAGCATGTGCAGTTGAGGGGGGTTATCCTGTTGTACTGACGCAGACTGAGATAAGGCTGTGATGCAATACAACGAGTGTGACCTCAACGCCACTGAGAGAAACACAACAAAGATGTGACCAAACAGTTTATTTGTGTTTGAATCAAAACATGTACTGTCCTGAAATCATGTGTGCATGGATATACAGCTGTAAAATATTGTATTTAGGGTTGTCAAAAGCATCAAAAAATAAAATACTAATCAATACTAAAACAAAACCAGATACTCATTGGAGCAGGTATCTGTACAAAAAAAAATGTCACATTTACAGGACAGGAATGAACCTTTCCTGAATATCTTTAGAATGATCCTGATCAGTATCTTTCACATGTAAAAGACACACAGACTAGTATACACCCATGGACTACTATGAACCTACTGGACAATGAGGGATTACACAGATATTGTCTAATGAATCCATTCCTTAGTATCAAAATCTAATTGTATTGCAGGATTAAAGAAGACGTTATTGGTTTATTTTACTTTATCTGAATGTCAGTAATTGTGAATCATCACATTTTTTCTCCACGTATTTGAGCTAAATTAGTTTTTCCCTAGCACACACATATTGGAAAAGCAGCTCTTGCAGCCAAAATGAGACTGCTGTGTGGTGTATGCATTGCAATTTATTGTTGGAGAATCAGAAAGTGTATTGTTAGCATGCTAATGTTTGTTAGCATTACCGTGACACATGAGGAAAGTGAAGAGTAACTCAGGACCTAAAATATTTGGCACTGCAACATTGAAATTTCCCCACAGTGGGATGCATAAAGGTTCTCCTAACATTATCCAGCCCCTTCTACTTTCCTGAGTCGAAATGAATCGCTTGATTACCCTTCACTTCAACAACAAATGTGAAAATAATAAACAATCAGTTCTAATGATTTATTCAGCTACTTCCAGGAAACCCCGGAGAAGTTAATAAGTTATTGGTGAAAGAGGAAATACCCGTTTACAGACCGTGGCGAGGAGTGATTGATTAGACTGTACTACGTGTCTCTCAGTACACAAATGACCTCAGGACTCAGCAGCTCGGCCGGACGGAGCTATCTCATGACATTCATTCATGTAACGCTGCCAAACAAAGTGAGGATCTGTGATGGATAGCACTATGTAACATCAAACATGTCCAAGAGGAGGATAATGGTGGCTCTGTGCCTCGGTGAACTGGCTTTGACTAAATGACATCATCAGAAAGAGACGGGTGTGGTGGAAATGTGAAAATCACATTTCATGATCACCCTGAAAGTAATGTTCAGGCCAAGTTAAAGGTGCACTATGTAACTTTTCTGGTGGAGAGTCTGCCACCAGCTTGTCCTCAGATGGAGATATGCCAAGAGGAGGATAACGATGTCTCTGTGCCTTGTGTACTAACTTTGGCTGAATGACATCATCAGAAAGAGATGGGTGGGGTGGTAATGTGAAAAAGGTTAAGGTCAGGTTAAAGGTGCACTATGTAACTTTTCTTGTATTCTTGCAGATATTATTGCTTTGTCTGGAATGTTCAACACTATTAAACACATTAAATGATAATGAAATGCAAAAACCTATAATTATTCCATTATAGGTTTTTGCATTGCTCAAAGAGGCTCGTCTCTCCACAGATCTGACCTGTGACTTGAACTTGTGGCGCACCTGTTTGCCTCCATGGAAATTGACAGGTTTAATGCAAATATTGTGGAACATTCCAGGAAAAGCAACAACATGAAAAAGTGCACCTTTAAACTGTTTATGTGGTGGTGCAATGCAATTAATCAAATGTATATCCATGGTTTTAAGTATTGCTCTATAGTCAATTACAAAAGTGTTGTAATTGAAAATACAATTAAATAACTTCTATATGGAGTTATGGATGTCCTCATTATATTATGCAAAACCTGGACTAAAGCCACTTATCTAATCTACACTGGCTTTGACAACAATTAGGCTCTGTCACAAACATTAATAATAAAATATATTAGGTCTATACCAGTGTTTCTCAAACTTCTCAAAGTTTTGGCCTATGTAAATATTGTTGCTAGGAAACAGTTATGGACTTACCTCTACTTATCGTACTTATTACATCTGCTGCCTGTGCAATCAGGAATCAGGAAGTAAAATAATAAACTTCAGCTATATTGCCAAACTATGGAAAAAGTAAGGGTGCGCTTTAGCAAAATGTTAAATATAATTGATCAGTGAAGTGTGTAGTTTAAGCTGTCATATGCACTTTAAGACCCTGAAATAAATATTACTCAATGCAAAAAGCCTCAGGAGTGCAGCTGCACCCACAGAACATTAAACTGATATCCCCCAATTGTTTCCACTAATGATCTCTCCATTTGCACATGTGTCCCAGAGGACAACTTGAACAGACAACAAAACACCACACACCTTCCCCACAACTGTACACAGTGTCCCTATGAGGAGCAGAGAGTCAGCTATACTGTTTAAATCCTAACTCCCAGAGCTGCACGCTAAGTATACATGCAGGTCTGGAACGATAAATACTATATCGACTTGTCGTTCAATTAAAGGGCCTGTATTACTGTATTTTCTTTTTTATTTATGTTATAATGTTGTTTCCTCATCAAAAGCACAGAGTTGTGTTTTGTTTCATTCACACATGTTTAACACATAAACCCTGCATTTTTAGGCTGTGTTCTTCTCTCAAACTGAAAACACTCTGTTCCACCTTGTGATGTCATCATGTGGCGATACAGGAAGTGCTCCACTGTGTTTTAAAACTCCATACACCTTCACTAGAATCATTTGGCTATATTCAGCCCTGGAATTGCCAATCTCTCCTGAATTAAAGGTAAAAGGAGCTGTTAACTAAAACTACCACTTCACATCACAAGGTGGAACAGTTCATTTTGAGCTTTGGAGGTGTAGACAGACTAATAATAAAGAGTTACTCAAACATGTGTGAATGAAACAAAACACATCTCCAGATATGTTTTTGGTGAAGTAACAATATTCCAACATGACTAAAAATTTTTGCGAAATATAGGACCTTTAACAAAAGATGGAACAATAATTTTTAGGGGAAAATATTTATTATGGGGACTTTTTCTTTGCACTAAAGGGAACATTTTTGTTATTTTTCTGTACTACGATAAGATTTGAGCTGTAGAAGGTTGAATACATAAGTTCTATGACTCATTACAGAGACAAACTAACGACTAAAGTGTTTAATTCTGCTATGTATTTTTTGCAGCTCTACATTTAGAATAGTTTTTGGGTGGATAATTCTGCTTTAAGGTTATAGCGTCAGTGGCATAAATTAAGTTCAGTATTTTGTTTATCACCTTTATTTTCTTCATCAATATGTCACACTTCAACATTTGATATCCTGACACAGCAAAAGTCTGATCATAACTGTATTGAACTATTTGTCACGTCAACAGTTTGCCCCGTTATCTGTGTTAGTAATTTTAAGATATCAGCTTTAAAGTTCTGACCACATTTCTAAGGACACCTAGAAAATCTTCATAAAAGTGAACAGAAGGTATTTAGGAGCAAAAATATTTGAGTAACATAATTTCAAGCCTGTAAGTATAAGGGGACAAGATACAAAATACGCACAAAGGGAAAACTAATGTGGCAAAGGTAAAAACTGAATTGATTGAAAGAGTTATTTTAAATGCATTGTACTTTATTTTCCATATACAAAAACAGTTACTCTAAAAATATTTTATTATTCAGTTCATCCTCAATTCATGGTCCATTTTTAAAAACAGACCAGGACAGTGACAATACAAAACATTTATAACTGACACTTGTCACCAGGTGTTTTTATGATCTGATTTCTCTTCTGTTATAAACAGACATCAAAGTCTGATCAAATTATTGGCTAATCTGATTATTATAGTTATCAGATTTTTACTGGCCATGTAAATGTACTCACTGACCCTGCCGCCAGAGTTGCCAAGTCTATTTCTTTCTAGCAACTTTTTGACTTGCTCCTATGAGAAACTTTCACATCCTCAGAGTTTATTCTTTTTAGCCCGTTTAAACCGAGTAAAGCCTGAAATACAATCTGTTAATATTTTGAGTATGTGCTTGTTTAACAGAAACACACGTTTAAATAGTGGCTTGTTTTTTTTCTAAGAATCACAAGTAAATACAGAGATGTGGGCGGGGATAGTGGGTAGGTGCAAACGGCAGTTCATGCACTCATGCACTTGTATCAAATGCAGGAAAATACAGGATTACTCTAAATGCACAAATCACTCTAAATACAACTCTAGTACGTTAATAATCAGGGGAAACCATTATAACATGAGAAAAGCTTTTAAGCGTCGATTAACAGCCAGACAAACTATTCAGAATTCCTGCACAATTACTTGAAATGAAAAGTAATCTTATCTTAGGTCATATCGCAACAAAAGTGCTACTAAACTTTAAGTAACATTTCAGAGAAATTCCTCTGAATGTTCTGAACTGAACTGGTTCAAACATTGTAATATGTATGAACAGTAATACTGGAAATACACCAATGCACAAGACGGCAAAGGCCATGTGAATATACAATTAGGCAACTGTTTACTAAAATATCCTGAAGAATCCCAATTACATCATTTGACTAAGCTGACCTTTGACTGAAGGCCTACAGCTGTACTGGACATAGAGACAGCCACAAATAATGCACTTTCATTTTAGTTAGTAAACAACCATTAACCTGATTTATTACAACTCAGTAGAAACCATTTTAACTCAATTATCAAATCACAAAGACTGCAATTGTCTTCTTATGTGTAATCTAAACCTGTAGTTAAGACCTCAACAACCTAAACAATTTTAAATGCATGGAATTCTTTTAGGTTAGGATTCATTCAAAAGTTTTCCAAAATTGTTCAATCAAAGCTATACCACTGAATTGCAAACAAAATGTCAATAAAATGGCAGCAGAAAACAAATGTCACCTGTCCTCATCCATGACATATTACAGGCCAATACAATATAACAGTGTGAGTTAAAACCCAGCAGGCAGGTCAAACGTTTGAGCGAATCACGTACCTGTTTCCAGAGGAACTTGTCTTCCTGGTTGATGTGCCAGGTGCTGACCACGTGAATGACCGAGAGCACTGCTCCGCTGAGGACCGCCGCTCTCATCCGCACGGGCAGCAGAGTGTAGATGATATAGATAAAAAACACCGACCACCAAATACCCTCCGATGCACTCCTTGGCGCCACCATGAGGACGCCAAAAACCTGCACTAGCACCAAAACGCCTATAACCAAATAACTGACCATCCACATGTAGTCCTGGTGAAATCCGTTGCGGTTACACACGATCATTAGCGCCAAAAAAAGCGCCATCGCCACGGACAACGCCGACGAATAGGCCACGTGGGGAGGGGCGTGAACACAGTGGAAGGTTAGCATGATTCCGCACACGATCACCAAAACACCCATAAGCATTGTCAAGGAGCTCTGGTTGAGTCTGAAGAAGTAGCGCTGGTAAAGTCGTTCTAATTTCCGAGATTGGAACTTTTTGGATTGAAAAACGCGGACCACTCGTAACCAGCAGTCTGCGGCTGTAACTATACCTCCTCCATTCGCTCCATCATCGCTTGTTTCGCCGCTCTTTCTCCCTTTTAAATCGCCATCTTCGAATCCCAAGTCCACCGATTTCAAGCCCACGCCTTCGCCGGATCTTTTGCCGTAGTGGTCCTCTTGCCAGCCGCAGCGGACGCCGAAGTTGCCCCCTCCCATGGCACCTGCCCCCCCTCCCCGGTGGTGGGGCTGGTGGAGGGGGGCAGTAGAAGGGGGCTCCATGGCATCGGGGTCCCGCAGACAGCTCATGTAACGCGGGTTGCAGAGAGACGAGCCTCCCTTCCGTTTGGACTTCTTGCCATTGCGCTCCCCCCACGCTGTTTTCCGATCATCAACTCTGGCAACTAGGAATCCACTGAACCAGGACATTCTGTTTGGGATTAAAAAGAAGGTGGTTAATTGGTTGTTTTCAAATTCTACAATGGTCCTCATGGTGTCTCTCTCGCAGATAGGGGCAGCAAGTGTTCAGCGATTGATTATATAAGAAATAAATATCCAGAGGTGGGTAGAGTGACCAGAATGTGTTCTCAAATAGGAGTACCATTCATTTAATATCACTAAGTAAAACTGTAACTTTCTGGAGGTGGCACATTCCTGTATATTCCATTGAAATAAAAGAACAGAACATTTTCCATGGAGATAGATACATTTTATGTCACACTGTGGAACATTATAGTTAAAGAAACATCGTTTCTATGGAGACAAGCAGGAGGAGACCCTTCTCCAGGCCAAGTAAGGGCAAGGTTTGTGGAGATGCAAGCCCGCTCACAGTAAAGATGTGTTTTTCAGTGCAATAAAAACATCAATAATGAAAAAAAAACTGCTATTATTTTAGTCTATATTTTGGCCAAAATGTTGCACAGAGATACTTTAAATAGGAATAAAAAGTACTGAAGGTCTAAGAAATTGCCCAAACAAGTGAAATAGTGTATTGGAGAAAAATAGGAGTAACTTTTTGAAGGTTACGTCTTATTTATAATATAACATGTGTATTGAAGGAAAATTCATGAAATAATGCTGAATTATATTAACTTACATAAACAAATTAAACATTTTGGCAGCTATTTTTATAATTACCTACTTGAATAAGACAACTGTTGTTGTGATTTTGGGCGTTACAAAAATAAAATGAATTGAATAACTAACTAGAATACTAGTAATAATAGTAATAACAGTAACTAGAATACTAGTAATATTGCATATAGATAATATATTGGTAATAAAGTAACAGGTCAATGGGAGCAAACAGTACCAATATACACATTTGAATGTACAAATTAAAAATTATAATATAATACAGCATTCATAAAAAGAGGAACTTCGAACAGCATTACCTGTTTTGGTTCTGGTACATGTCCCAGACCTGGTTCTTCCGCTCGGCTCACTCATTTATCCCAGTGGGTAGAGTTTATAGACTGGAGGATTGTGAGGCCAACACTGCGGGACAGCAGCGTGGAGAAGGGGGCGGGGACAGCTCCAGATGTCCACAGTGCTCACACGAGGGGCCGAAGGGGACCAGCCCTGTCTCCTGCCAGGTCTGAATCCAAGACCTCTGCTGCGTCTGGCAACCACATGAAAGAACATTTAAATACAGATTAAAGTATTCACAGGGTTGGATTTCAGGGATCAGGGTAGTGACAACAAATACAGCAATTTTTGGACGTTCTGCCGATCGATTAATTGACTAAAAAATGGGCATGGCAAAGCTTTCAAAACTATAAAGTGTCTCTGTGTATCTGACCCAAACTGCACTCACAAGACTACACCTGCACTGGAGTTTATCCAAAAACAATCATCTGACAAGTACTACAGTGTATTTATATAAAGACAGACTTGACTTGTGAATCATGAGTTTATTCTAACCAGCATAATACCAAAAAATACCAAATCTTCAGCCATCTAACTCACTCTACTAACTAACTTCTCCTTTCTGCTGGTGTCCCATATAAATCCAGTGTACAAATACAATGATCAGACTAACACAAATTTTGGGCAACTAAGACTCCATCAACCGATTAATCAACTAAACAGGTCTAGTAATCACTATGGAAACGATGAATGAAATGCAAAGACTTCATTTGCAAAGACATTTAAAAGCACAATGTGGAACTTTTCTACTGAGTTTGCAGCTGCTTTGAGATGTCATTGCTGGGAAGAGAATAGCATTAAACATATAGTTGACGTTTATTCAGTTACATGTGTTTTTATTACTCAAAAATGCATTCAAAACTGACTGGCCTGGTGACTGTTTTTCATGTAGATTAATTCAATGCATCACTGTGGAACATTCAAGGCAAAGCAATAGCACCTCCATAGAGATCCATTTTAACACTTGTAATGAATGAATGAGTGAATGTTTATTTGGACAGTAATGCAAACGACATGCAAAGAAAAACATACAGGCACATGTGTAATACAAAATATAAATAAATCTTTTGTGTAACCAGCAAACAAAACCAGGGAATGAGAGGAAGTAAATACTTATTTAACCCCACCCCTTCTTCGACTGTCCTAAATTTAACTAATGAACCTTTAGCCTCCTCACAGTGTACAGTATACAGATTGCATTACTTTTTTTTTGTCATTTGGTTCTTATTAAAAAGCAATAACCATTAATTTCTTCTGTGAGGTACTTTGAAAGAACCATTTTAAATTTTTAATAACTTAGTCTGTACAGAAGATTATATGTACTTTTGGACAAGAAAAACATGAAATCATTCCTTCTTGATCAAATCCACTCAAATTCAGCAACGGATATTACCTCTAGATTATTACAGCAACTTCTATTTGGAAACTGGATCAACACTGAGTGGATTTTTTTGCAATTGATCTCTCCCAGTC
This sequence comes from Periophthalmus magnuspinnatus, assembly GCF_009829125.3. NCBI lineage: Eukaryota > Metazoa > Chordata > Actinopteri > Gobiiformes > Gobiidae > Periophthalmus > Periophthalmus magnuspinnatus. Next base: position 6,634,322 of record NC_047132.1, read on the forward strand.
AGTCAGTGAAATCCTTAATTCCCCTTGATTCACATAAACACTACGTTACATATACATACCTTTGTTTCAGCATTAGCATTTTTGTAACTTTTATCTGTTATGTCATGTCTAATCATGTTTTGCAGCACTTTTATACAAAATTTAAGTAAAGGCTGAAGGTATTTTAGTGTATACTGATTCCAAGATTTAAACCTGATGCTCTACCTCACGTAACTCTTTCTATCTCCATCAAACTTGTTATGTTATGTCCATTGTGTTTGTTCTTCTAATAAATAAAACATACATCTAAATATGTCAAATGACTCTCCCACACTTCATCCACAGCGTTCCTTTTCTTAAGAAACCTCTGCTGCCGGGCACAGATGCATAACATTTGACAGTAACTTGGTCAGATAACAGTGACTGCTCCCAGGCTCTGTTAAATATCACGATCAATGATGTGAGATCTGTAATAAATACGGATAAATGCCACAAACAACAGGACACTGTCAAGACAATTATCAAGAAGCTGAGTTATACAAACAGCATGACAGCTCTGGGCCCCGCAGCAACGGGTTTAGATAACAACTGAGAGGATCACTTCATTGAATTTTCATCTCAAAATGTAACATGCCAAGAAATAACGCAAAGAGGATGATAATGGATTGCATGTTTACTCTTTTACAATAACTGGATGAAAGCCTATTAGTTTCAAATTCGATTTCATTGAGGAATAGACTTGATACTCGATACCGATTTCGATACCACAATGATGATGAAAAATACTGTTTCTTCAGAGAGATAGAATGTGATTTTTGACATTAAATGGCAGTACTTTCTTTTATATTTCCACATGGCCTTATATCGGTGTAAATCCCTCAGTGGTCCAGGTGGGTCCATAGTGGTCCAAATGCATATCTAGTTTCGATACCAGTTTTAGTATCAATTAGTATCAGATTTTCAATACTTTTGGCTATTAGTTAGTGGCACTTTTTGTGATGTAAAGGTGCAGTGCATACATTTTCTGGTGCAGGGTCCCTATGCTTGTCACCATGTTGTTTGTTATCGTTAATGCCCCACAGTATGGCATTAAATCTGTGTATCTCTGGTTTTCCCAGGCAAAGCTACAGTTTAGATCTGAAGAGAGGTGATGCCACTCGCAGTAAGAATACATGTTGTTTTTTTGGAAATATAGTAATTGAATAAATGCAACATAGATACATTTAGTGCCATACTGTGGAGCATTATAAGCAAAGCAATAACCCTCATGAAGAAAAGCAAGCATCAGAAAAAATACACACAAATACAGTGCAGTTTTAATGTTTCAATGAAAAAATATCTAGTCCAATTAACATTACTTAATTACTTTTTAAATACTATTTATGTAGGTGAAAGCAACAAGTTAGTGACAAAAGGGAACATGCTTAGATTTATGGTGGAAGGAAGTTTGCAGCAGTTCCTAAAGACACAAAACACACGGGGAATATTCCGTGAGTCTGTCTATTGTCACATTTCCTGGTCTGTGTGAAACTCAGTGTAAACTATTGCTGGTGCTCTGCAGTTCTAGGGCGTAATAGGCATGCGGTTTTTATCCCCCATATCCACCTAATTATCAGTGTCCGCGCGGATATTTTTATAGCTACAGCTGTGCGTTTGTGGCATTTTCTAACATGCTATTTATACCGCTATAATCTCCTTACAGCGTGTCATGATGTAATATTGGACGAGACTGTGAGTTTTGGCCCATGCGCGCGGCCGAAATGTCCCCAAACGCGTGACTAAGTGCAACAATCTGATTTCACTGAGCCTTTTGCAGACACCAAAGGCAACGCGAGCGCGAGAGCAGCCGCCTCCTCGACCGGCAGCTCCACCGCGCAGAGCCACGCGGGGCTGGCGGAGGCAAAAATAGCATTTCCTCGCTGGATCTCGCTCGTCTTCTTTCTGGCAAGCATCCGTGTCCCTCGCTTCTATCCTCGAGAAGGAGAAGCAGAGCCCTCCTCCCTCCCCTCACCCCGTCCCCACCTCCCTCTCCCCGGCTGCGTCCCTCACTCCCCCCACACAAGGTCGAGCAGCTTGTACAGCCAGGCGCTGGCTCGGATGGTGCTCGCTCTGGTTTCCCAGTAAGAGGGAGGAGTGCAGCTAAATGGGTGACGAAGAAGGTGGTGACTGATTCCTGAGGGACATTTTCAATCGGACAAACGCTACACTCCCAATACACAGTCAACACTGTATGTGATGTGCAGCGAGCGCAGATGCAGCTGTCTGCACCGCTTAAAGCCCATATTCCACACGACACTTGTGGGGAATGATAAGACAGTGAAATAATATAGAGCAAATGCAATTAACTGCAAGCGATGTGCGCGCGTCTTTCCATCATGTGCTGTGTTTGCGCTCTGGTGTAAAAATGTCACGCACAGGCCGTGAGAGGGCCCGCATTCAAACAGCGTAGGCTTCTTGTTACATAACACCGTGGCCTATGTGACAACCAGAGCTGGGACCATGAAACCATTCCGCTGCGTCCAGTGTGGCAGAGTCAATGCGCACAGCAAACCGCTGTCAGCAATTTAGTCTGCGTTTATTTCATTCTTCAGGGTGCACCAAACAGAGATGAGAGCACGGACAAACATGCGACTGTGACGAATAAACACAAATAGACACGAAAGAGGTTTCACATTCCTGAAGATGAGAAAGACCACAGAATGGAAGGGTTTGTGTTTAGACGCAGTGCGCGTAAAAGTGGGCTACAGTGTATTATGGAATAACACGTAGAGCCCAAAGTTATGTCACTAACATTAGATGCTGCTGTGAATTGCATCTAAGCGCAAGCTGCTCCAGATCATTGGATGTTTTCCTTTACACTGTGGACTGTCAGCCTAGAAAGCGGCATTTACGCACAGGACGCATCCTCTGGTCACACTGATGTTGTGGAAAACATGTCCTGGTCGTATCCTCCACAGCAGCAGCGGCACCGGCGTGAGGCAGAGGCCTGGCAGCAGCTGTCGCCAGCACAGTCAGCCTCCGCCAGGAGCCGTGCACTGACGGGAGAGTGACAGCCGCGTTTACAGCTCCACGCAACAGCGTACAGAAGGCTCAGTGACAAGCACACATATATTATATATGTCGGCCTGCAGTGTGCAGCAGCACTTGAGTCAGAGAGGCTGGGACTCACCCGTGATCATGTTGTTTTTCCGATTGGCCGAAGGGAGCGCAGTGGACAGTGCGGTTTGATGTAAAGTGTCCGGGCAGAGGAGCGTGCAGCCTGTCCGGGGATGGTCCATGCACAGTGGTCACCCCGTGGGTCTCCTCCTGTCGTCTTCTCGCTCCACTCCCAAGCCTCTCCTCCCCCTGACCCTCTCGGCTCCAAGCACCACTCTCACAGCGGAAGCGGCAAGTCACAGTTACGCGTCTGCTTTTCCTTTCAAAGTTAAAGCATGAGTTTGTTCAAATGAAATAAAATATAAAGTATAGCTGTGGACCATGCTTGGTAGGATGTAGCCTAAAGAAAATTGCAAAGAATATGGATATTGACTGATGAAATGATAAGAGACTTGGAACATTAAGGATTTAGTTATCTGGCAACGTTTAGTGTATTTTCCATGAATCTCCAGTTATATCTGCACTGATGCACAGCCCCAGAATATGCTGTGGATTTGTTATGTGCTTTCAAGTCAGACACATAGATGTCGTGGTCTTATTTTGATGGAGGCTTCCTGCCCCGCTGCTCTGGTGCCCTGTGGAGCTTGATGCACTCACCACTTTTGCCTCTTTTGGAAACTCGGCACTCCCCCTAGTGGACAAGATACAGGCCTACAGCCAAGGGAGGCTTGTCTTCAAAATACAACAAGAAATTGTATTGTATATTTGCTGCTACTACAGCCTATAAGACATGGCCTTATACATAGTGTTTTATGCAGTGTGTAGATCCTCTGCACTCTGCAATAGTGTCATTGTGTTGCACGAGAGACAAATAAAACCACTGAAACCACAGTCAGTGGCCTGTGAGTCAAAACATCTTCTCCATGTGAATATTACAGTTTCTGTCCGCCTAAAACATGCACAAAATCTACGTATAGCCCTGACCAAGCCTTGGTCTGAGCACTGCACTACTCACTCACTGCTCCTGGTGAATTCTCCCAGCAGCACTGAAGGATGACAGAGGACGACTTTCCCAATACAGGGGCAATGACATCAAAGTATATCCTTAACTTGATCTAAAAATAATTGAGGACTCACACACTGCCATTCATTGCAATCTGATTTCTGCACAGTTAGAATAGATGGGATGGTTTGTGATTGATGAAACATTATTTTTATTTGGACAGGGACACTGCCATCTTGTGGAGACACAGGTTCCATTGTCAAAATGTGTTACTGTATAACTTAGAAACTTCAAAGTTCATTTTGATTATTAATATTAATAAGTATCTACCCATATTGGTCCTGTGCTTTTGACCAATCTTTCAGTGTTAGTGTCCAGATCTTGAGCCATAGGAGTAGATAATTCATTTATTGTTGCACGATTTAGGTTGATGGGGAAATAGGGAGATCATAAAAATTCCAAGTAAAAAGGCCCTGTACATTTGGCCATAGAATAATCTCAATATCTGAACTGCAGACTACTTATACATGACTCCACAAAGAACCAAAGCAGAGAGGTTTGACGGAACATGTCAAATCTTAGATTCACCATGTAACTTTTCTGGAGGGGGCAAGGGGTACCTCGAGATATTAGTCCTCTGCTTGAAATGCTCCACAATATGGCATTACACATATTTATTCCACGGTGATGGTGAATGCATGTTTTTCCATGTATTTTATTTCACAAAAACTCGTGGGCTGTAATTGATTAAATCTATAGCAGATTTTGTAACGTTCCAGACAAAGCATTAACATCATGGAAACAAGCAAGAGGCAGAAATTCATTTGTCAAAAATAGTGAACAACTATACAGAGTTCCCAATGGCAATACCTGCGTACAGTTTTGACAACAACATGCCTCAAAAAGTAGTTTCTCAGTTCAGGGTTTGGGTTAGTATCCCTCATTTTATAGACTCTTTGATTGGTGTTTATTTTACCTGATGGTCTTGTGTTTTGCAGGCAAGTTTGTTACACTTCAGTTGCTAATTAGATTCTACATATTTAAGTATAAAAATGTACTTTTTTAGCCAACTTAATGTGCACTAAGTATTCACGTGGCACACTTGTTGTCATGAAATCTCCATTGCTTTGACTGGAATGTTTCATCTTATCATTCATCTTGCAGTATATATAACATTTGTCCTGGCAGCATCACCTGATTGTCTAGGATCCAGTCAAGCAGGTAGTGGATCCTGCACTAGAAAAGTTACATAGTGCACCTTTAATAGAGTTCTCAAGTCTACATGCTGCCATTCTGTCTGTAGATTTGAATAATTTGACTAGAGAATTGAAAAAGCACATATTAGATAATCAAATGTGTTTCTGCACCAATCTGGTTCATATGTACTGTCCTGTTTCACTGAAAAAAACCTGCACATAATGATAGTTTTAAATTGGTTTGAACTGGAAACATACTGTATTGAACATGGGGACATTTATTACATTTTACTGCTAATGTCAATGATGAACTGATAGTTTTATAATGTAATTGTAATGAAATGTGTGTTTTAATGCCCAGGGACTGCACTGGAAAGTAACAGTAACTAAATCTGGTACAAATCATCTCTTTTTTTATGAGATTAATGAATTTGCACATGGCCCCTGACAAATAAAGAATAAAGAAAACAGTTTACCTTGTAGTAGCCTCTTTAAAACATGATCAAATTAAAATGTGTTCACAACACACAGTCCAGAGCAGTGCGTGGCGTGTGCTGCTCCCTCACAGCCCGCCGTACGCGTGGTGGGTACGTGGGCCTGCGCTTGAGCCGATGACGCTTCAGCCTATACTGTGTTTTCCCCGCTCCCCTTTACATTTCCCGACGCACGTACCGACGACGCTCTTTCCCTGGGAGCATCCTTAGATTCACCGACAGTGGACTCATCTGTGCGCGTTTCCCCCCTGTTATAACCTCTCTCCTCTGCACGGTAGCGCTGCTGTCCTGAGGGTACTGCAAATAAATGTATTTCGCATCCCTTGTTGGTTCATTGCTGCCCATGTCTCCGTGCGCTCTCGATACATGGTGCAAGTCAAAATGTCCAAATCGCCCGTAGACCCTGTGTCGGCAGTGGAGACCGGCTCACAATCGCATTATTTCCAGGTAAGTCCACGCGCTTTCATTCCCAAAACATACAGATTTGCGTAGCTTTTTAGATGAAGCTACCCGTTTCAATTACTACTTGTTGTTGAAGGCGTTTTGTCGCGTTTTGGCATCGGCTCTACTTTTGAAACCTCCGCCTGCCAGCCACAAAACTGCAGATTTACAGCACGGTGCTCAGCAGGTGGATGCGAGCACAGACCACAGGCACCATTTCAGTATTTAGAGTCGCAGTGTTCACAAAATGACAAGCTTAAACGCGTGTTATTGTCTCCAAACCCGGCCTATTTGGCATTTTTTTTATTTATTTCAATACATCTCATGCTGCGGCTGTATACTGCATGGGCAAGGATGACACACTGTTGACTGTGTTTAGGCTCCTGTAGCACATAGGGCCCACCTGTAGACCCCCCAGTGACATCTTATATGCACAGTTCAGATGGTTACACACTTAATTTAGGATAATACATGACCAGGTTTAAAGCATGTTTGAAGTTTAACCTAAAGATAAGACAACATGGTGAGGGAATAAACAGATTAAACACATTGACAAGGCGACTAAACACAAAATACAGTAGGCAGTAGACTGAGTTTGATCCAGGTCTACACAAGGTTTAAACCAGGACAAAACCAAGACTAAGCACGGAAAGGTATAAAGCATAACTTAATAAGATATATTAGCAGCCAAACCCAGGCTAAACTACAAGAAGCATAACTATAGTAGGCATAAATCAGGATTAAACCAATTCTGATCCAGGTTTTAACCAAGATTAAGCCAGGACTAAACCAAGACTAAGCACGGAAAGGTATAAAGCATAATTTACTAAAATATATTAGCAGCCAAAGCCAGGCTAAACTACAAGAAGCATAACTATAGTAGGCATAAATCAGGATTAAACCAATTCTGATCCAGGTCTTAACCAAGATTAAGCCAGGACTAAACCAAGACTAAGCACGGAAAGGTATAAAGCATAATTTAATAAGATACAGTAACAGCCAATGTCTAAACCCAGAGTAAACTACAAAACGCATAACTACAGTAGGTATAAATCAGGATTAAACCAATTCTGATCCAGGTCTAAACCAAGATTAAGCCAGGACTAAACCAAGACCAAGCACAGAAAGGTATAAAGCATAATTTAATAAGATACATTACCAGCCAATGTGTAAACCCAGAGTAAATTACAAGACATAACTACCGTAGGTATAAATCAGGATTAAACCTATTCTGATCCAGGTTTAAACCAAGATTAAGCAAGGAAAGGTATCAAGCATAGATGCATAAGATGCATCAACGAGTAATTTCTAAACCTGGAATAAACCATAATTAAACCAGAACTAAATGGAAACTAAATGAGACATACATCAGGGTTAATAAACCAAATATCCCAGACTGATGACACCAGGACTAAACCCAGATTAAACCAGGACTAAATTATGACATTTGTAAATTTGGAGTTTACTATATCAAACCAGAACTAAAGCAAGACTTAAATGTGATGTATCTCTGTTTCTCTATCTGTATATTAGGCCTATAACTAAAAACACTTTACACTGCACTTAACAAATTCAGGGATCTCACCACATAATGCTAAACGTTTTTGTCGTGGTCTAAAGTTGAAGTAATTGAATACAAATCTAACCTCTTGTGTTATGTCTTTTTCCGCAGCTGCCCAGGAAGCTGCCCAAAAGGAAAAGCCGATTCAAACGCTCCGATGGCAGCACGTCCTCAGACACAACCTCCAGCTTCATCAAAAGACAGGTAAAACGCTGGAAATGTTTAAAATACTTCAATCAACACCACATTGATATCCATTGAGTTCAACAGTCCTGGCCACTTCAAAGCCCATCAGGATCCGGAAATAAATTTTCCATTCATTTTCCCACAGGGTTTTCTAAAATGAATTATATAAGAGTTTAAAGGGCTCATATCACGCTATTCTTTGATCTATTTTATAATGTTGTTTCCTCGTCTAAAACATACCCGGAGTTTAACGCACAGACCCTGCCTTTTTAGGGAGAAAACACTCTGTTCCACTTTGTGATGTCATGTGGTGATACAGGAAGTGCTCCACTGTGTTTTTAAACTTCATACACCTTCACTGGAATCATTTGGATAATTTCAGTCCTGGAATTGCCGATTTCTACCGAACTAAAGGTAAAAGGTAGATGTTAAATTTGTTAAAATGTTTGCGGTTTATAAAGATTTTAAGATTTTAAATTTAAACATTGAATACAATTCCAGGTCTCGTTTTGTTATTGCCTCCCCAGAGCAATCTTTCAGACATTTCACTGTTTGAGCCCCAGTCCTGTTTTAGTCTTGGTTTGAATCTTTGTGTCGCTTCTAGATTTGGTTCAGTCCAGATTTAGTCCTGGTTTGGTTCTGTTGTAGACTTTATTGGTTCAAGTCCTACTCTAGTTAGCTCTAGTTTAGCACAAGGTTTAGTTATTACATTCACAAGTAACATAGCACAAAACCATTTAGCTCTGATAGGATGTCATATTGATGAGAGCAGCATGATTGAGATTAGGATGAATTATGAATTATGTCTTGTGTTCTTAATATGGGTTTTTCAGGGGCGTTGCACAGACCTATAATGTCAGATATAAATTTGAATGTATATCACTGAGCATTGTGATATGATACCCTATTATGTCTAATGGATTTCACTGAGAGCTGTCCTTGGTGCTGCAGTGCTTCTTCAGTCCAGCAGAGGGGGACGCAGAGCTTGTGACACACTGTTATATGAACTCACATCAGCACAGTTTATAAATGAACATTTTTGAGTCAGTGTTTTCATTTCAGACAAAAAAAGAGCACATCAGGGAGGGCATCAGGAGGAAAGTCATGCAAAATGGATATTTATTGTGGTAGGAATAAGAAATATCTGCACATTTGCTAAGACAACCTCAGAAGAGAAAGTTGTCAGCTTGTTGAAGTGCCACAATACCAACAAGTACTATAAGTAATTCACTGCACACACTGAAGTACTCTTTCTAATCTAACACTAAGTTTACAGATCTAATGTAAATACAGCCAGATAACATTCAGATTAAAAGATTGAAGATCTATTTTAAGATATCAAAAATGTACTCAAATGTGTCTTTAAAGGACCCATGTTACACTATTTTCTGATCTATGTTATAATGCTGTTTCCTCATCACAAATAGACCTGGCGCTGTGTTTTGTTTCATTCACATATGTTTAATACACATATATTTAGTTGTGGGTTCTTTTCTCATGCAGAAAACACTCTGTTCTACCTTGTGATGTCATCATGTGGTAATACAGGAAGTGCTCCACTGTGTTTTTAAACTTCATACACTTTCAATAGAATCATTTGGATCATCTCAGTCCTGGAATTGCTAATCTCTACTGAACTAAAGGCACTAAGGAGCTGTTAAGTTGAACGTACCACTTCATTACATCACAAGGTGGAACAGAGCATTTTGAGTTTTGGAGATGTAGACAGACTAATAATAAAGTGTTACTCAAACGTCTGTGAATGAAACAAAACTAAAAACTCACAAAATTCAATTTTTGCGTAATATAGGGAATTTAAATGTATTAGTTGAGGTTCAAATACAAACTGCAGAATATTTTTTTTAAAGAATACAACATAAATCTGTTTGTTTTTATGGTATAACTATAAATAATTTGCCTAATATTCAAATTTTGCATATTCTCAAAACAAAATTCACATTATCAATTATAAAACACGGCAGATTTGTAAACTTGTAAATATTATTTGATTACAATAGAAAAGATTTACCACTGCTCCACATGTTTTACACATTTTCTTTAATACTGCTTTATCTGTGAGATTTATGAGAGATAATGCCCCCTCTTTTTCTGTGCATGAGATTTTAGCTCGAGGCGTTAGCGAGCGTAAGGAAAGAGCTGAGCCCACACTTCACCAGAAACACATTATTTATCCTCATAGACTAACGACAGCACTCGCATTTCCACAATGAGATTTCTCCCAATTAAATATTCATATGTGGCCTGAGGCAGTGTGCTGGTTAGAGCTGAATGATTTGGGGAAAATATTGAATTGCGATTTTTTTATGACAAACATTGCGATTGTGATTAGACTTTGATTTATGTTGGATAGGGTTCAGTTCACAGTGCACATTTGACACACCTGGGTAAGGCATATATATTTGTGAAAACTGAAATATGAACTGCTAAACCAATACGAGAATCTCATTTTAGACATGTTTGTTGCTGTAAAGTTTCTACTTTGTTTGTTGTTTGCAGGAGAAATCATTACTTAAATAACTTAAAAAATTGTGATTTCTGATCAACTGCAAGTGTTATTCGTATAGTTTAGTTGGGGTTTAGTACTTGTTTCATCCTGGGATAGACCTGGTTTAGTCTGGGTTTAGTCCTAGATCAGTTTCTGGTAAAGTCCTCTTGTTTAGTCCTAGATCAGTTTCTGGTAAAGTCCTCTTAGATGGGATGTTTTGTTGTTTCTTGGTCCAGAAGTAGTGATGGTTCTGACTTGGTTTTGTCTTCTTAATCTTACAAATCTTGAAATCAAACAGTTGTGAATCACAAGTCTCCAAAATATACAATATGCCCTTGTTTAGTCCTTGTTTGGTCTCACAGCTTGAGTATTAAGACATTTAAAAAACCCACTATTTCCACTTTTCTTGCGGATACATCATCTACTTGTCTCCACAGAGATGCTGCGTAGCTTAAAATGCCCCACAGTACATTTAACTTAAACATTTTCAAATAAGCCGGCGACGCAACACGGCAAAGTTACTGCTCAGATCTGTGGTGTGCTCAGAGCAAGAATGCATGTTTTTGCACAGTATTTTTGAAAACACCTTGAATAAATGCAAGATAGATAATGCTGAAAACTCCAGGTAACGCGGAGACAAGCAGGTGGTGGACCCTCCAATAGAAAAGTTACATAGTGCACCTTTAACTGAGTATGTATCATCAACATTGTTAGTAAATATTGCAAGTTTCACATGTATTGACAGCCCTGTAGTGACAAGTGGCCTCTGGTTTGGGAGGCTACAGAGTTGATAGCTGGTGTGATAGGGTGGGGTGTCTATCGGAGGAGCACTGGAGTATGACTCATTTCTGCACCACGATACAATAAGCTGTGCACTGCCATAAGTCTAGATGTATTTCACAGATACAGCGGACCACAGGCTGCTCTGGGATTAAAGCGAGACAGGACACATTTTTAAGGCGGTATTGCTATATTTGAATATGCAATTGGATAAAGTAAACGATGTAAGGTGGACTTTTTTAAGCAAGGGGGATTGATGTCAGCTTGGATTGTTTTTTATAGCAGGATAGGATGAGTTGGGGTTGGGGTTGTAACGAGGGGGTTTCGCTGGTGGCTCCGGTGAGGAATGGGACACGACATATCAGGTCTGCATTCAGCATGTAGCATACAGAGCAACACGGCCGCATCCAATTTATCAAGTAAGTACCAGGGATTCAGATGCACACACATGTTCCTCTAGTGTCTCCTTCTGTCCTTTGTATTGGTAAGGTTTCTATTTTTGGACCGTCTTTGTCTCGCTAAGCTTGCCTCCAAACTAGGGCTGGATGATAAATAGACGTTGTGTTGAAATCGCAGTTTGAATGGTCGCTGCAGTTATTTCAGTACTATGCAGAGAGCTAAATATCTCCATGGGATCTTATCTTATTGTTAGTCTAGACCTGCTAACTCTGTACTTTAAACTGTATTAGTTTGGCTTGTGTGAATGTTGCAGTGGTGTTTTCAGGGATGCTAAATATATTCTCTGTGAAGTGAATCTCTGTGAACTCTGGCTGTTGAAAAATGCATTGTAAATTTAATTTCAATCTTGGTTAGAAAAGTCGGTGGCGATCGTGGTTATGTATCTTAAACGCTGCTATTAAGGTTGTCCAAATCAATATCCAGATACAGATCAATACTAAAAGCACAAACTGGATATAGATTTGATAGTATTTGGACAAGTATTAATAGTCTTGATTTTTCTCTGAAGTAATGAACAGATTATAATAATTTAGTTTTGAAAATTGCATTATACCATATACGTTTACTTACACTGATGGATCTTGGGAGTTATAATACATTAATCCATTCGATTCAAAGTGATATCTAAACCAGTTCTATTGAGTATTGATGTTTTTTCTTAGTATTGAAAGTGTAAGTAGCATTCTCATTACTCTGCCTGTTGTTTCATTCATAGTGTTTACTGCTAGTGAAGAGGCTTGTCCAAAAACTCGTATACCCAAATACAAATTGTTTATTCTGATCATGGTCCCTCTGCTCATTCACATTAGATTTTGTGGTTTGCCTGTCATTTAATTGTTCTTAAAGGTCCAGAAATCAGATAATAATCAGATTTTTTTTGTGCATGTAAACATAGTCACTGTTCTCAGCTCTTGCATGTAGATTTCATACAGTGATTTCTCCGTTTGCTTTGTTAACCATACAAAAAGAAAAGGAAAAGTCTCTCCTAGATTTGTCAAAAGTATCGGGAATCAGATACTAATCGATACGAAAAAATGTCTAAACTAGATACGCATTTGAGCAGGTATCGATACTGCAAAAAAATCGGATTAACTGAACAAAATTTGAGCTTTTTTACTATGCATTTGAGCTTAAGCAGATCAGATATATGACCTCACAGTAACTTAAAGAAAGTACAATTATTTAGTGTTGAAAATTATATTCTTTTACTTAAAAAGTTGCATTTTTCATCTTCTTTCTGGTATTTTAATTGGTATTGTGTGTTGAGTCGGTTCCTTAGTATCTTAGGTTTGAAATTTTAGTATCGTGACACCATCTCTCAACTGTGGCTGAGAGAAATATATAGTTTAACTTTTTATGTCAGATTTGATTTTCATTTGACAGTCTGTTGTGTATCCATCCTGCTGATCTGTTCAAAACCTGATCCTGTTTTGATATTGAGATAACAGTGAAGTATGGTCTTTGTTCAGTGGGTGTGTGTGTGCCTGTGTGTGTGTCGGGGTGTGTCTGCGTGTGTGTCGGGGTGTGCGTGTGTGTGTGTGTGTGCGTGCATGTGTGCGCGTGTGTTGAACCTGCTGACTCTGAATTATGAGCTCACAGTTTATTGAACACTTTTGAAAATGGGATATTTGGTCTCTGGTTTGCTGTTGTGTGCAGTTTTTGCTCAGTGAAAAAGAGGTAAGGTGTTTTGCTGTTTTGCACAACAAAGTGAGACGTCCGCATGGATTGTAGTCGAGTCGTTATCTTGATTTAACAGAAGAAGAACATGGATTGCTAACCAAGATTAATAGGTGTTTGCCTTTGGGGATGTCACTTGACTTTACAACATGTTTATTAATTAAAGATGCACTGTTTTCTGATGGAGGGTCCTGCAGTAGAGGTGTCACCTGTTTGAGTCATTAATGGTGATAAGTTTAATGCCATACTGTGGAACATTCCAGCAACAACAACATTTTCATACCCTCCACCAGAAAAGGTACACAGTGCACCTTCAAGCCTGAGACACAACAACAGTAGGCAAGATGTGAACTAGTTACCCTCTGGTTAGAAGCTAGATACTTAAAGATGTGATGATGAATGTAAAAGCATTTATTTCAAATCTTCTGACTTGCAGATTGCAGTGATAAAAAAACATACTAATTTAGGATTACTATCATTATTTTCAGTGCATTTAGTGTCATCGCAACTTTAAAACACTCTACTCTATATACAACAATATAAACACAACATGTTCCCACGTGGTCTTATGTTAATTCCTCTGTTATAGATGACTTTTCAGGATTTTGTGATATCGTCAATACCTTTTCAAATGATCATCTAGCTTAGGTGACAGTTTTATTATGGATTTTAGTATCTAAGAACATTATTACACATAGTCAAGTGACAGTCTTTAGCATTTTAAGCACATAGAGCTCTACAAATCCCAGTTTAGCACATGGTTTCATCTGCCATGTATAATGCCACAGCTGAATGAGTGGTACATTTATGATGACTGCTTTTCTGAGAAGCTCGAGCGATTGGATTTGAAATGCAGATCCTGTGTAACATATGCTCTGGAAACGGCTGTAAAAATCCCATATGTTTGGTCCCACGGCTGAGCCTCTGGGACGCGCTGGATGACACAGTTTGCTGCAGCGGCTCCTCCCTGTGGAGAGGAGGCCATCAGTGCTGGAGTGTGGAGAATAATCACACATAAAGAATACCGAGAACATAATTAAACGTAGCCCTCCAGACAGCAGCAGCAGCAGTGACAAATAACATCACATCACACTGCATGGGCAATGGTCATTTTAAAGGATGTAAAAAGCTCCCGCTGTCAGAATGGGGACAGGACACAGCTAAACCTGCTGCTTATTTACTACATTTCATACATGCTTTTTACTTGCCCTATATTACGCCTCTCACATGATAAGCGTTTTAAGTGTGAGATATCAATGCAGAAAATACAGTAATAATCATTGATATTACTGTAACTTAATTCATGTTGTAGTCTATATATAGGTCCTTATAATCTCCAAATTAGAATATATTTATTAACCAAATAAAAGTCAGTATTCAACCTACTTTGGGACATTCTCCTTGAAAATAGATGCTTTATGCCACCTGTGGAATATTATAACCAATGGATCATCATTACCATGGAAACAAAATGCTTATAATTTAGTTACATACTGTGGCTTTAACCACCTCACTCCATGCCGTCTCCTTTGTGTTGTACTCTATAAATCCTTAATCCTCCAAAAATAAGAATACAATCATCAACCAAATAAAAGTCTTGGTCAAGTAAGTAACAGATGTATTCAACTTTTAGCATGTATTACATTGCAAGTACAGGTCATCAAAAGTACACCAATATTGAACTCTGAATAGTATGTAAGTAAGGTCCCAAGCTCAAGAATTAGTGTTTGGTTAGAGCTACGTCTGTTATAATAGTTACCATTTCATCTTGTTGTTCAATATGAGGGCAATATAGGTATGATAGTGTGCATTTAGAATAGTTTTGGGGGATTATCCTGTATTCTTTTTGTTTAGCGTGATATTTTCTGTAGCAATATATCACACATCCAAGTATTTTAGTCTTGTGAAATTTTATAAAAGATGTGCAAGAGCCTTTTTACAACAGTCTCCTAAACAATATCACTAAAAGATATTGTACCATGAAGTTAAATATAATATAAGTCAGCCTTGAGAATTTAATATAACCGGGAACATTGTGCTTTTATCTAGAGCATGTGTCCCATTTTGTGTTCTGCACCTGTGACATCTCCATATGAGCCTCTGCTCCTCCTCTGCATTTTATTATCTGATCTCCCTCTCCACATGCTCCCTTATCTGGCTACATGTGTTTTACCCTCTCATTCCAGCACTAAACCACAAGACCACAATATAATCATATATTTAGAGACAACAATGTCAATGTGATACAGTACAGTAATGTAAATCAGATACAGTACAGTATATTGATTATGTGGAAGTGGCTCCCAGTATTCGACAAAGTACTTTGTGCAATTATGCATACAGTACTAATGGTTCTATTTCAGAAGACCTCTAAAAAAGGTTCTCTATACATATGGACACACACACACACACATATATCTAGCCCAAGAAAATATTGTTGCAGCTTTCAGAGATATAGTAATTCTCATGAAAGACCTCGGTGTCAATAATCACTAATAATCGTACAATGTTGGTGTTTCTTCTTCCTGTAATTCTTTACACAAACATTTGACATTGTGACTCCCCTATAGTTCTCGTAAAGGTGTTGAAACCTACTCTTTGCGCTTGACGTCTTGTGAATAATGCATCCTTCCACTGTGAATAATGATAGCAGTAGCATATATTTTGCTAATGAGGAAATGTCCTTGGAGAATAAACAGGCAGTAGTGGATGTGAACGCACTGCACTGTGGGGGATGGATTGGGGCCAGAGGAGGAGAGGAGGAACCCGTGTCTCTTTGGTGCTATATTTGGTGTTGCAGAAAAAGACGTTGCCGTGGGAGAGAGGGGAGTATTGTTTTGAGCGTGTGAACACAGGGGCATACATTTGCACTAACACCTGTACAAACTAGGGCGGCAAGATGCACAGATTAAGCACAATCGAAATGAATGGTTGCTGTTAGTAACATGGTAAAGGCAGCAGGTATTTAAAGGTGTACTATATAACTTTTCTGGGGGTGGGGTTCCACCAGAGATGCAATGATCCTTAATTCTTTTAGTTCAATCACAAAACTAACCACACTTGCAGGAAGAACTGATAAGGATGTATGCCAGATTGATGTGTGATTATTGGGAGAAAAAAAAAAGGGAAAAACGGTGCAATACAAATGTACCTCTTTTTTGCATAACACACATGACATGAAAAACAAATCATCATACTGACTGCATTGTGAATGTTGCTTTTTTGTTTAACACAGCTGTATTCTCAAACACAAACCCTGTATTTTTTGATAGCATCATCTAACCCATCACAGTGAACAGAAGAATCTCTTTTTCCCCTCATGTTCTCATCCCAGTGCCATAAAGTTATTTTCATGTTTTATATGGATAACTACATTTTTAAGATGCGATTTTATATTGTATTTATTATTAATTATAATATCTCTCTCCCGTGTGTCCCTAGGGCTCTGCTGATTCGTACACCAGTCGCCCGTCAGACTCAGACCTGTCAGCCGAGGAGGACCGCGAGGCGTATCGGCGCGAAGCCGAGCGCCAGGCCCAGCTGCAGCTCGACAGAGCTAAGGTGATCACTGCTCACGTGCCTCCCAGCAGCCATTGCCTTCTTAAACAACAGGCCCTGCTGAGGCATGATGTCTGTTTTGTAATGTGTTTATGTGACTGTGATGTTTGGTGTTTATCTGTGTATATGTCAAATGAGCTCTTGTATGTGGAAAAGAATCTCCCCTTGGGGACAATAAAGTAAAGTCTAAAGTCTAAGTCTCATATCTGAGTTTGACTCAGAACATACTGTACATAATGACTCTTATTCAGGGGATAGAATATAATCCAGTCTTGTTATAAAATCGACTAACCCTGTTGTTTAGACTACTCCAAAAATGTTCCAAAAAGCATGTGATTCATGTATAAGTTTTGTCATTCACGGTTGAATCTTGGCTCAAATTTTACTGCTCCTTGATATGTTTCGTGGATGCCAAACTGAATCCTGATTTGAAAAATATAGATATATATCACAAATGATCTCATTCATACAATTGAATGATAAATGTGATCTCATTACATTAAAAGATTAAAATTCAACCATTGATATCACTAAACTCCAGGAGCAGTTATCATCTGTTAGTCTTTCTAATGTCATCATTTGTCACTCACTTCTGGTCTGTTTCAGTCCAAACCTGTAGCTTTTGCAGTGAAGACCAATGTGAGTTACTGTGGAGCTCTGGATGAGGACTGTCCCGTCCAGGGAGCCGCAGTCAATTTTGATGCCAAAGACTTTCTGCACATTAAAGAGGTGAGTGATGAAGAGGAGGAGGAGGAAGAGGAGGAGGAGGAGGAGGAGGAGGGGGCACCAATCCCTCTGCTTATCCTAAAGTGGACTCATTTATTTCACTCTAAGAGCATCAATATATTTAAAGATGCTGGTGGGTGGGTCTGCTAAATGCTTGTCTCTAATGTTCCAAAGTATGGCATTAAACTTGATACTTACAAGCCAACTTACAGGTCAAATCTGTGGAGAGGTGGCCCCACTCACAGTATGTGTGTGGTGCCTTGACAAACATACATGGGTGTATGTTTGTCAAGGTATTTTTGAGCAACATGTAACTGAGTATAAGTTTAATGCCATACTGTCATTAAACTTACTGCCATACTACATTCCCAGCACGTCTTCTTCATCTTCATGGAAATAAAAAGTTAAAACCATACTTTGAAACAATCTTCATGGAGACAGATACGTTTTATGCCATATGGTGAAAGATTATAGCCAAAGAAACAACAGGCCATGACATCATGAAAACCTTAGAGTAGTTAGAGTAAGGACGCATGTTTTTCAGTGCAATAAAGCCATCCAAATAAAAAAATATGCTTTTATTTTTGTCTACTTTTTTTACTAAAAAATGACATACTGTGGCTTTAAACTAATAATAATAATATGCCAAATAGAATTAAAAGTGTGGCATTGGATAAAGTATTTGTAACTGAAGATCACTCACCCCTCTATCCTGTGCTGAATCTACAGAAGTACAATAATGACTGGTGGATTGGCCGTTTGGTGAAGGAGGGAGCGGACATCACCTTTATCCCCAGCCCTCTGCGACTCGAAGCGATGAGACTCAAACAGGAGCAGAAACAGAGGTACGGCCGAGGAATATAAATAACTCTTTTAAAACAGACAGTCCATCCTTTTAGTCCTGGTTTACATATGGCTACCTTTTAGTTTTTTTGTAATACATTTTTTGTCATTGGGTCATTTTTCAATCTTTCCGTAGTGAATGAGTCAAAATCGGGTGAACCTGGATTATATAAACTAAGAAATGTAGTCACTTAAAGAGGCAGTATTACACTTGTATAGAGTATGCATTGCTAACACATAACATATTTAGATGACCATGTGACCTTTTGTCATTTTGAAAATTCTATATTCGCCAAAAACATGTTTAATAAGTTTCATTTTTGACACTCTCCACACTAAGTCTGCTCTCCAGGCTCGTACTGCCAACTGTAAGCAGGGTTCGACTAGGGCCCAGCAGAGTTCACAAGATTACTCAAACATGTATGGACATCTAAAACCTCTTCAGGCATGTTTTTGATGAGAGAACAATGTTATAACATGGTAGAAAGCTCCAAAAACTTGACTTTGCATAATACCCCCTCTCTAAGCCTGGTTCATGGGGTTAGTCACTTTTGTGGAGTGTCCCCTGGTGAATGGGTGCATGACGGCTCAGCTCCTGATTTAGTCCTGGTTTAATACATTTTTCTTGACTCGAGTCAT
Source organism: Periophthalmus magnuspinnatus (assembly GCF_009829125.3). NCBI lineage: Eukaryota > Metazoa > Chordata > Actinopteri > Gobiiformes > Gobiidae > Periophthalmus > Periophthalmus magnuspinnatus. The sequence goes on from NC_047132.1 coordinate 6,653,466, forward strand.
AGGCTGCATTTGGGCATGTTCAGATCCTGATTTGGTCCTGGTTTTGAGTCAGTTTAGTCCTTTTTTAAATAGTTTGTGCAAGTTCAGCTGTTCTTTAAGTTGTTGTCTCTGAGCAATCGTGAATAGTGCTGTTTATTACATTTTTGTGTCATGTTTTTGCAGAAAGTCGGGAGGTAACTCTTCTAGTTTAGGGGACATGGTGACAGGAAACTGGAGAACCACACCACCATCTGCAGGTGAAAGTAAGTATCACACACATCTTCTCGAGAAACCACTTTTACACCTAAAAATGCATTTATGTATAATGATTTGTGTTGTTTTCACAAGCTAAACTGAAGCAAAAACAGGTAGGTCTATGTTAAATCATTTTTATCAGATCATATTTACCTTGTCCTTTCTCACACCTCCCTCGCGTCTTCTTTGTCCCTGCCTTCTTCGCTCCTCTATTTTGGGCAGGAACATGTCCCTCCGTATGATGTGGTGCCCTCCATGAGGCCGGTGGTTCTCGTGGGACCATCTCTGAAGGGCTATGAGGTCAGACTTACCTCAAACGGTGCCAGAGTTGGGGACATGACATTGAAAGGGGATTTATGGTTTTGGTATTTCAGCATTTCCCTCTCCTGTCTTTCTACCTTAAACAGGTTAATATATTGTAGAAAATAATTGTTTTTAATGTTCTGCTGGTAAAGTGAAGGGTAAATAAATAGATAAATTAAGTAACGCAACACAAATAAGTTTATTTACTTATCTATGTATTTTTTTTCTTATGGGAAAAAAAATGAGGATTTCCCCATATTTCCATTGCAAACCCTATTTTATAGCTGTGCTAACACTTATATTGTTATTTTGACCCCTAGGTGACAGACATGATGCAGAAAGCCCTATTTGACTTCCTAAAACATAGATTTGAGGGCAGGTAAGTGAAAATCTTCAATGCAAACATTTTGAATATAATCTGCATGCTACATATTTATTATGGTTCTATTATGTTTTTAGGATTTCAATCACACGAGTAACTGCCGACCTGTCTTTAGCCAAAAGATCTGTCCTCAACAAAAGGCCGATAATGGAGAGATCCAACACACGCTCCAGTCTAGGTAACAGTTTTACAACATTTATTCTGTTTTAACAGGAGCATAAAGGGGTCTTATTGTGCTATTATAAAAGTTATTAGTTAAATTATGAGATAATGGTTCAATTATAAATAAAATGTACTGTAATGTTATGCTCAGTAATCTGAAAACCTGCTCACATAGATGATATAACATAACATAACATCAACAACTGAAATATGAAGCAATAATATGAAAATGAGCTACTGAAAAACAATATCTGTGATACTTTTGCCCCCCCCCCCCTTCACATTATTTTTATGTTGTTTTCTCTCTCTCTCTCTCTCTCTCTCTGTAGCGGAAGTACAGAGTGAGATCGAGAGGATATTTGAACTGGCCAAAACATTGCAGTTGGTGGTTTTGGATGCAGATACGATTAACCACCCGGCACAGCTCGCTAAAACCTCCTTAGCTCCCATCATCATCTATGTCAAGGTGTCCTCTCCAAAGGTACTGCAAAGATGCACCTAGTTTATGATATTATTTGATTTGCAATTTATTCTTCCACCATTCACCCTGTTTATTATTCTTTCAGGTGCTCCAGAGGCTGGTTAAATCCAGGGGGAAGTCTCAGAGCAAACACCTGAATGTGCAGATGATGGCTGCAGACAAACTCTCTCAGTGCCCCCCTGTGAGTACTACAAATCTTGCCAAACTGGTTTAACTAAATGTGTTGAAAAAGCCCATACGCTGCAACTTTGAGCTTTGAAACATGTTTTAAGTGAGAAAACATGACACACTATTTTATTTTTCTCTCATAAAGCTGGAAAAGGACAATATAGCAGTCCAGACCAGAGCCAGACTAACTTGTTATACTCAAGTACACTATATCAGTCTGGAACTGCTACTGTAGAATTGCCTTATTAGGTAAAACGTAAACTTGTATCGATCTACCATAGCTTGACACTTTGCTTACACGCAGTACAGGGTAAGATTAGCACTTGCTTTAACTAGGTTATTAAATCACAGGACAGCAGGTTCCAGATTCCCTCCTCAGACCCCTGCCCCAGGCCTGTGCTTGCAGTGCATTTATTTTAATGACTTTGGCTTTCATGCATGTCCCGAACCACAGCTGACTCACATTAGGTGTAACCTGGCACATACGATATTTCACACAGCACAAGAAATAGTTTCTAGCTCATATATACACTATACACTGCTGTGATGTCTTTGGACATGAGAGTTTGTGAATTCCCAAATTTCAATTCACCTTGCGGTGTTATAATAGCAGACTTATTTTACTGTTGCAGGATATGTTTGATGTCATTCTGGATGAGAACCAGCTGGAGGACGCGTGTGAGCACTTGGCTGAGTATCTGGAGGTTTACTGGCGCGCCACTCACCTCCCAGGCTCCACCCCCCTCAACCCACTGTTAGAGCAGACCCTGATGACCCCGCCCTCCGCCCTCTCCAGCCTTCAGGTGAGCCAGTACTCTCGTATAAATATACATATGTGTGTAGTTTTGACATACCTTATAGGGTAAATATTTGTTCTGAACTGCTGTCCGTTGTCAGTGTCTCTGCAGCTCTCTCCATTTTCACCTTGTGTTTTGATTGGATTGTCTCCAGTTGTCTGTCCTCACTCATCCATGACTGACATTTTTGCAGTTTTCTGAAACACAGGAATTAATTGAATGATCGCTTAAACTTTGGGGTGAGTAGTAGGGTTTATATATGTATATTTGTTTTACACCTTTTCTGTATACACGTTAAAGGGCCCATATTATGCTATTTTATGATCTATGTTATCATGTTGGTTCTTCATCAAAAACATACACAGAGTTGTGTTTTGTTTCATTCACACATGTTCAACACACAAACGCTGTATATTTAGGCTGAGTTCTTCTCTCAAACAGAAAACACTCTGTTCCACCTTGTGATGTCACGTGGTAATACAGGAAGTGCTGTTTTTAAACTCCACACACCTTCACTATAATCATTTTGATCATTTCAGCCCTGGAATCGCTGATCTTTGCTGAACAAAAGGTAAAAGGAAACTATCAACTTGAAAACTACCATTTAATGACATCACAAGTTGAAACAGAGCATTTGAAGGTTACTAATAAAGTTTTAATCAACATCTTTGAATGAAACAAAACACTAACTCCAGGTATGTTTTTGATGAGATAACAACATTCTGACATGGCTAAAAGCTTACAAGAGTCAATTTTGTGTAATATAGGACCTTTAACTTACCACTAAATCACAATTGTTTACGGCATTGGTTAAAAACATTTTTTTCCTTCTTTTTTACAATCTTCTACATTGACATGTTTTTCTATTGCATCACTTCCTGTTTAACATATCCAAATGCTCTGAAGTATTGATTCACTTTTTTGCACAGAGGAGCAAAAAAGCCCAAACTTTGCTCTGGTTTGTTTTTGTTGGTGATGCCTTTTCACCGCATGCTACACAAATAATTTCCAACTCCAGCCTTGAATGAGAATGGCGTTCAAGCTTTAGTGAGCACTTTGTTACTTGGATAAAACTGTATCTTGCAAAATGCCAGCCAGGCTTCTTCTTCTTGCTTGTGAAGAAAGTTACAGTTAACCAAACTGTTATTTAAAAGGTACACTTAATTGTATTTAAAGGTGCAGCATGTAATTTTCCTGTTGGCAGGTTCGCCACCTGCTAGTCTCTATGGAGATGATTGCTTTGCCTAAAGTGTTCCACAATACTGAATAAACTTGCCCAACTTGTTAGTACATTGTCTTTATCACAACAAAAACTTGTCTCCACAGATAGAAAAGTTTACTGCTATATTGTGGAACATTCCAGGCAAATCTACAACTTCTCCATGGAAACAAGCAGGTCACACACTCCTGCTAGAAAAGTTACATAGTGCACCTTTAAGTATATTTTTCCCTAAGTTAAGGTACTCATATTTTATCTTTAAAATTAGGTCTGGACGAAGTTTGAAGAGTTTGTTAGAATCAGTTCTGTCGCCACTGAAGAGTGGAGTTAAACTCCTCCCTCTCATGTAGTTTACATGAAGAACTGGACAAAAATGGACAGAGATAATTCAGTTTAAAGTGCACTCTGAAATGAGACAAACACCCAGGCTGTAGTTCTATTAAATCCCTACTGACCAGCACTGAATACTTTGGCACGTGCATAGTGAATCATTCAGTGCTTTAAACGTCGCCCACTGCTGATCCAGGATTCATAGAGCCGTAGTTACATTCATAACTTTCGTTTAATAGTAAAATGTTTTATCCTCAGTAAAAAAAAGAACATATCCTATATTGAATACTACAATTTGCTTCTGAAAAATCAAATATAATACATCCCCTACATACCTACTAGTATTGAGCATATTGTTTTCAAACTTAGTCCAGTAGCTAATTTTAACCTTTTTGCTGAACCCCAACTTGGTGACTCAGGAATTACACATCATTTATGATATTTACAGTATTTCCTGTTTAGGTTGTATTCTTTTTCTGTGCTGTCTGTTCTATGTGAGTTTGGTGTTTGAAAAGTGTTTGTCATGGCAAAGACATCTGTGTTATGTATACTCTCTGATACATAACGGACAGATACAGTCATGACAGGTCAGTTATCTGCAGTGTTCATTTTGACAAGATTTTTTATTTAGTTTTATTTTACTTTTTTGTCTTAAAAGATTTTTTTAGTTTTAGACAAGATTTAGCAAAATCATAATTTTATTATTTTTAGATTTAGTCAATTTAAATAATGTTAATTTAGTTGACAAAATTCCTGATAATTTGTGGACCAGATGGACCAGACGCATTGCTTCATGGGACACGTAAAGATGTGCACCATGGACTTTGAGTTTGTCTACAGTCTGGTTTGAAAACTTTGAGTCTATGAAAATATCTGCTTTTTGTCAACAAAAATATGTGTAATTTTAGTCATTATGATTACTTTTAATTTATTTCAGTTAACAAAAATCATAATATAAAAACTATGAGAAAAAATAATTTAGTCGACAAAATTAACACTGGTTAATTGCATCTTATTGTCATTTTCTTTTGGATAAACCTGAGTCTTGTACTGGCAGAACCAGAGCCCCACCCCTCCACAACCCTGTGAGGAGGTGGAGCTGGAGGAAGAGGAAGCAGAGGAGGAAGAGGGGGCAGAGGAAGCCCACTCACCTCTGGAGCAGGACAGTCTCATGCCTTCGGACGAGGCCAGCGACTCCCTGTCCCGCGGAGAGAGGGAGGAGCGGGAGGAGGAGTTTGGGTCGCCGTGCCACGGCCACACGTACAGGGACTACCCCCATCACCGCGGCAACACTCCAGGGGGCGACCACAGCACCAATAGGCACGAGTCCCAGGACAGGCTGCTCCAACGGGACGCCAACCCGAGAAACCCACGGCAACGCAGCCGCCCCTGGCCTCGAGATAACTACTGACCCTTTCCTCCCCAGGACTCAAGGCCAAATGTTAGCCAGTGCCCCACAACTATAGGCTTATGTTAGCTTAGCATTTCAGACCAATCTCCCACCCCCTTGGATTTACTAGAAAATTATGTCTTAAAGGGCACTATGTAACTTTTCTGATGGGGGTTCGCAACCAGCTTGTCTTCATGGAGATGTTATTGCTTTACCTGGAATGCTCCGCTGTATAATACTAAACTTATTTATCTTGTTTGGCATTAAACTTTAACTATCTTGCATTTATTCAAGTACAGACATTTTATTGCCTTGACAAACACGCTTTCTTACAATGACTGGGCTCGCCTCTCCACAGATTTTAACTGTAACTTAGCGAAGTCAGGCAGCGCTGGATTCTCTCTAGGGTGATTTGTTTAATGCCATACAGTGGAATACTACATTCAAAGCAACAACATCTCCATGGAGACAAGCATCTAACAAACCCTCCACCAGAAAGTTACATAATAATAAATAATAAATTAAAATTGCTTGAATTAAGTAGATTTTGGGTAGATCTTTGAATGATCATTTGCCCATAGAACATGTTTTTCCTTATTTCAGTTGCATCAAGTTTGTTTTTTTATTTTTATTTTTAGTGAAGACAAAATGTCTCACTGTTTAGATTGTTTCACCTCAACTTCATTGTTTTTCTTTTCTTTTTTTATTTTGTGAATGAGGTTTCATTTCTTCAATTACTACTTTTCTCTCTGACCAATATGTTCTCAAATCAAGATAAGAGATGCACTCTTACAGGTGCACTATGCAGCTTTTGTGCTTGTCTCTATGGGGATGTTAGTGCTTTGACTGAAATGTTCCACAGTACAGCATTAAACCTACTATTAAAGGCAGGTGACGCAATCAAGGCAAGTTACTACTCTAGCCTGTAATTGAAGGAAAAAGGTAGCTACAATTAATGTCATACTGTAGAACATTCTAGATAAAGCGATAATGTGTTTGCGTACCCACTACAAGAAAAGTTACATAGTGCACCTTTAATTCAAGCAGTTTTAACTTAAGATAGTAGTTTTTGAGGGTAACTTGCAGGAACATGGTGCCCAGTGGCGTTCATGCTCATTCAGATTGTGTCAAACAGGGCTAGTCACCTCTGCAGTGGGAAGGGTCCAGGCTAAAGCTAAAGTTACAGCCAAACACAAACTTTAGCTGCTCTGCCTACGGTTTCTCTGTCGTATAGGATGTCTCTTCTGGCCTTAAAACTCCTTAGACTTTTCTCTTTACTATTGCATGAAAGAATATGATTATTTTAGGACAATTTGCACATTTATGTCAGTACAGGAGCTGAATGATCTTACAGATAACATATTGTAGGAATGTTAACTGTTGAATCCATGTATGGGATATAGTAATGCATTACAATGTACATACTGAATGGGTAACATGGGTTTTGTCATTGCTACTTTATGGGTTGCATTCACGTCATGACATTATGAACTTACCGCAGTTTAAATTTGAGCTGGGGGCAGGTCAGATTAGTCTTTTATGGTAAAATTTTCAGTTTAAATGCACATTTTGAAGTAGTTACTGGGCCTATTTACATGACACAACACCTGACATTTGAGTTACGTATTGGTGGCATGGTTGTTGTCATCTAAAGTAAATTTCCAATGTTTTCCTTAGACTTTTTCTAATATTAAAAGAGTTAAACGGTAAATTTGGCTAAATGTTTTTGTAACTTTATGTGCTACAAAGCTTCAGAAATATGTTATTATTTTAATAAATTATTCATTATTAGGTGTCTTAAATTCAAAATAGCAAAGTCTATGGGAAAACTGAATTGCCATAGGACTGTTGCCATATCGATTAACAATTTTACCCACAATCTTATGTCTTTTAAAAGGGGAAAAAGTCTTCAAAATATTGCATATAACATAAAAGCTGAAGTGCATGAATGAGCCCTTTCCTCCAGCTGAAATTATAAACATATATTTTTGTCATGTCGTGAATGCAACCTGTTTGACACATTTGAAATCATTCTTGAAGACATTTTCAAAGGCACAGTGAGGCAAGCGCCCTCTGGTGGAGCTGCAGTACAATGTCAGTGTCTCCTTTGTCTTTGCTGTTGCACAATCACATAAAACACCTCTGAAATCTGTACTGGCCACACAGAATGTACTCATCTATGAAGGGAATGTTTCTAGTTTACATTCATCATTTATGTCACATTATTCTGTAAATCTAAATATACTTTACAATGTTTTAGGGGTGGGTGATATATGGTCTACCTGATAATAATAGCTGTTATGAAGCAAGGAAAAAAACAGCAGTCAAAATACAGCTAAAGGAAAACTCTGATATTTTGCATTTTATCAGAAACATACTCATAATAGTGTTGATTTTTGGAGTTTCAAGTATTGCACAAATGTGACGGATGTAAGTGCATAAATATCACTTTCTTTTTATTGGCCTTTTTACTGTCCTAAACCAAAGAAGGACAAAAAATTGCATAAAATTATATTAAATTATAGGTGCACTATCTGCCACCTGATTGTCTCCATGGAAATGCTATAGTTATCCTGAGATATTTCATAGTATGGCATTAAACATACCTTGAATTCATTATATTACAGGAGGTTTTATTGCTTAAAAATATCTTGAAAAACATGCATTTTTACTGTGAGTGGGCTTGCCTCTCCACAGATCTGACCTTGGCTTGGTGGTGATAGATAAGGCCATACTGTGGAATATTCCAGTCAAAGCAGTAACAACTCCACAGCGTCAAGTAGATGGCAGAAAGTTACACAGTGCATCTTTAAGCAAACACTAAAGCACCAGAGCGGTCCTTGTCCCACAGTTTGAGAAGCGCTGCTGTTGTGTCGAGTAGAACATATATCACTCCCTTCAACTTTTCACACTGTATATTTGACTTCACATACTGTACTGTAAACCAAGCACACAGCTCGTCTATGACGCTTCAGAGAATGTATACGCTTGCATGCCTTTGCACCTCCACCTCTCCCTCTACTCCCCCCACCTCTCATCTCAAGTCTCCACCCAAACCCACTGTAGCATGTTACGCACTGTAGCATCCCGGGTCTCACAGTGAAGTGAACCATAGGATTATCAAACATGTTTTTACATACTGGGGTAAACCACAGTTAAACAGTGACAGTTATTAAGGGTGCGTTGTTCACACTTGTCCTGGTTTAGTCCTGTTCCAGTCCTGGACTAGTGCAGGTTTAGTTCTAGGTTTAGTCCTAGTTTTGATGTGGCATGTGTGAACTCTAGTTTTACCAAGACAGATCCTCAGGTGTTCTCCATCAAACTCACTGGGCATTTCATGTAAACAAGAAAAAATGTACTGCAACTAGGCCTGTCCAGATAACACATTTTAAATATACCGCAGAAGAAAATAATAAAGCAAATATAATATAATATAATATTGGAGAACACTATATGCTAATTGTACTGTAACGAGAGGTGTGGACTTGAAAGTTGTGACTTGGACTCGAGGAGGCTTGAGTCACTGTTATGATGACCTGAGACCTGACTTGATCAAATAGACTAAGACTTGGGACTTCACTAGGACTTGCTTGTCTTTGACTTTAGACTTGCAAAATGAGGACTTGGTCACACCTCTGATTGTAACCTTAAAGCATGTCTAAAACTAGAAAACTATTATGGTTATCTAAATTAACAAAACATAAAATAATAAAAATAATAAATACATAGCACAATACAACTAAAAGATCACTATCAGTATTAATTAGTATTCAGGGTTAATTATTAAGCTCATAATGCACAGGAAACGTAGTGAAATGTTCACACTAGTGGAATTAAATGTGCACACGATAAACACCCCCAAAATTCAGTCATTTTGAACAGTATAGTAATTATTGTGACAGGCCTAGCTGCGCCCTCTAGTGGTGGTCTTTCACAGGACTTCAGCAGTAGCACACACATCAGCTCGCCCCTGCTCCATAAATGCATTATGAAGAATGAAGTTGGTCTGTTATTGACACTATATGAATGAAACAGTGAGGAGAGACTGGTTAACTGCTCCCATGTCACAGGAATCTCTATTTAGTGTTGAATATATTTTGAAAAAAAAGCATGATTTAAAAAAAATGAAAAAATCTATGCAAGTGTTGCATGAAACCTGGTTGTTTCTTTTTCCAGTTAAGTATTTTAGTAATGCATTGATCCTGATTCTCCATGTTGTCTTGTAGTGATAGTCTTGTCTTTGGGGCTATTCACTCTAAACTATTACTAAAGACAGGTCGCATTATTTGACCAATTAACCTCAAGAACAGCTGGTTGTAGGGTGGACTGTAGGTTGGGTTCACAAGATGTCATTATGAACTTCTATAGTTTAAAGATGTACTATGTAACTCTGCTGGTGGAGGGTCTATTTCTTTGCCTGGAATGTTCCACAGTTTGGCATAAAACATATCTATCTAATATTTATTCAGTTCTGTGTTTTTGTTGCTAAAATACCTTAAAAATCATGTATTCTTAATGTGAGCACTCGGATCTCACACATCTGACCTGTAACTTGGAATGGAGACTGTGTTACCTGCTTGTCTCTATGTATTTATCTATACATTTAATGCCAGACTGTGGAACACAAACGTTCTAGTGCAGTTTTTAGATTGAGATATGCTGAATTTACTAGTTAAGATCTATAATTACAAGAGTATATTCACATGAAACAAAAAATAGCACAAATTTCAACTTCTTGTCTGGCAGCACATATTAATTAATGTAAAATGAGTAGATTATTATATTCATCTCCCATCAGGGGAAAAAAATTTAATAGGCCTGTACAATCCCAAAAGTATTGAACCACCTACGAAAAATCCGACTCAACATTTGTGGATAATTTGGTAACTTCTTTCAAAAACCATGAGTCTCCAGTAGTGATACAGGCTCTTACCCTCCCTCTTAAACTATGACATCAAATTCAAGAATGTGAACCCAACCTATTGAGCGACAGAAAATAGTCCCACCCTGATGAGGTCGGCACTCTTATCATTTATTATTGAGTAGATCCTTGAAGCCCCGCATGTCTTAGTTTAGTCAATGAGCTTATTTCACTATATTTGAGTAGACGTTTTTAAAAGTGGACCAATTTAGCAACTGGTAAAGCAGTTGAGGTTTTTCAATTTACGAAGCACAATTTTTACAACCGTTCTAGTTTAGTTTCATGTTTTATTCTTTATGCAATACTAAGCTGAACATTAAAAGACTTTAATAACGCCTTAGACCATCTGGACTTCCTTTGTGTGAGTTAGAAAAAAGAAATCTATTGCACTACTTTGTTTTGGGATGGTTGCTTTGTAATGCAATAACTGCACTAAACCTACATGTATCCACCGGACCACAGCGTGCTAGCGTGACCCGACACGCCTCTTCCCTCTATTTAGCAAAACAGATGGCAAATGTGTAAAAAATGAGACGTTTTATGCCTGACGCTGTATAGAATGCTTTCTATTTGAGAATAGATTTACACTGCTCAGTAAAATATGACAAAATAAATAACATTTTATGTACTTTTAATTGTTGGGTTTTTTGTGTTTATTATTCACCAGCAAAACACTTTTCACTTTTTAGTCAGTAATGTGTACATATGGAATAGTCAAGTTTTTTGTTTTTTTTATGTATTTACCAAATGAGCACAACAGTTTCACCCATTTTGAAGTCCTGTGCGGTTCCTCTAATACATTTCCCATTAATTTTCTCTATAAAAAAAATTCAATATTAAGGGTTTTAAAAGGAGGCTAAACAGCTATCTGTAAAAACATATTTGAAAACTAAAGTGAAGCTAAATGTTTTTATATGTTTGAGATTTATAAAGTTTCAAATATATATTGACAATGAAATGATGTGTCTTATGGTCATTAGTTACCACACAGCTGGTTAGCCTAAAGCGGAGTTCATCCTGGGGGGTGGTTAGATCTGTTGAGCTCCATATAGTACAAAAGATGTATCATTTTGTATTGGTCTCAAACAAACAAAAAAAATGACTCAAAATCATTACCACTTTTAAGCAACTTCACATTTTGAACATTGACAAAATAGTGTGTTTAAAAATGAAAAGTCTGCAATTTTAAGTCATTTACACAAAAAGGGCCGATGGGGCTCATACTCTTTAAAGAGCCACCACGCAACTTTTCTGGTGGAGGGTCAGCTCCATACTTGTCTCCATGGAGTTTATTGTTTTAGCTAGAATACTCCAAAGTATACCATTAAACCAAGTTACTGTTTAGATCTACAGAGAGGCAACCCCGCTAACAGTAACAATGCATATTTTTAGTGAATATTTTGACCAATAAAAATACCTGTCATTGAATAAATGTTAACTAGATATGCTTAATGCCATACTCTGAAACATTCCAAGCAAAGCAATACATCACCATATAGACAATCAGTTAATGGACCCCCTCACTAGTGAAGTTACATAGAGCACCTTTAAAGTCAAGCCCTGAACCAACACAATGATGTGGAAATGTATCCACATAAAAAATAAAAAAAACAGAAGGAGGTTATGCAAATATGGTCTCCTCTCGCCTCTTCTTCGTGAGAATGGTGCCTGGTTTGTGCTGGGCATCGGGGTGGTTGGCGAGCTCGGGGGGGCACGTGGAAACTGGACTCTCCAAAATGGCCTGTTTGAGATCGTAGAAAACTGCGGAATCTTCTTTGGTAAGGAACGTCATGGCAATGCCGCTCTTACCGGCACGACCGGTACGACCAATACGATGGATGTAATCTGTGAGAGAGTACACATAAGGAATTAGTGATCAGGAGCTGGAATATGGGCAGAGTTTTAAAGATTCATTAATTTATTTAATGATTTTACAATGGATATTTTATATTCCACAAATAACATTTTTATGGAGCAACAATGTGCGGCACAACCAGGCCAAGTTGCAGGTCAGATGTAAGGACTGATGACCTCACTCACAGTAAGAAAATACAGTATTTCAAGATAACTCTTTAAACTTAAAAAAAAAAATATGTAGGTAATTTCCCCAGCACCTGGTATTTGATTAATTGTTGTAAATAGCTTTATTTATTACTCAAACTGTCAAAGTCAAACATGGGGGATGAAATAAGTCAAAATTAGGACTATATTATAAAGATGACTTTGTGAATATTTGGCAAGATATTTTGGTGGAAAAACCTGTACATGAAGATGGAACACAAACTTTTGACATTAAATTATTATTACTAAAACAATGATTAAAAAATAATAAAGCTTCATGTAATATGGACTGTACATAGTAGAGTAATACTGTGTATTTAACATTATAATGTAAATCTAAAGTTGCGTCTCTCACCTTCTATGTTCTTGGCCATGTCGTAGTTGATGACCATTGACACGTCGTGGATGTCGATACCACGACCAGCGACATCTGTGGCCACCAGGATGTCTTTGGCTCCAGCTTTGAGGTTAGACAGAGCAAACTCTCTCTGCTCCTGGCCCTTTCCACCGTGCAATGTACACGCATTGTACTGGAACAGAAAAATATATTACTAGAATCTGAATTACTGTACAAGCCAGGGCTGTAACAACTATACAGACTCTAACATGCATATGAAAAGACAATTTCGGAACAAATACTGTGGCTTTATAAATAAAATTGTCAACTAATAATAAACAATTTCTGATTTTCATTATGATTTTCATCTGATTTATTGTTAAATATATACTCCATTTTGAGTAGACTGACCTTATTTAAACCTTTTTTGGTCAAAAATGTATCTAAAAGGTCTCAGTGTACAATAGAAATAATCATTTGACTAGTTGACTAATTGAAAAAAATGATCGCTGACTAGTCAGTTACTAGAATAATCGTTAGTTGCAGCCCTAAAGGCAAGTACTTCAAAGTGCTTTAAGGAAGAAGAAAGATGTTCTGTCTCACATCTTCAGGAAGACTGCTCCAGATTATAAATAAATAATAAATGAAATAAAAACTTGTAAAAGCTGTAGTGTCTTACCCCCATCTTCTCCAGAGATTTAGCCAACACATCGCAACCTTTCTTCTGATTGACGAAAATAATGATTGGAGGCTCGAAACCGTGAGACAAAACTTCCAACAATTTCTTCCTGTGAAGGTAAAAAGAGTTCATGGCATTAAAAATTGTGACAAAATGCAACATTTCTTCTAACTAAAAACCCAATGTCAAAAGTGTAACAGTACTAGCAATATGATAAATTACAGTCAGAGAATGGTCTGTGAATTTAGAGATTATATTGTAATTCCCATGTTTAATGCTGCCATTTAATAAAACTCATGTTGTACTTTCTCCAAGCAACTGCTCTATTGGTCAGCCTCTGTGTGAGTGACAGGAGGATTAAACCAATCACAGTGAAGTGTGAACTCTCAGAGGAAATGTATGGCTTTAATTCCCTCTTTTAAATTATTTAAAGCTATTAAGTGTAAAAAGAAATGGGAGAAAATTTTAATTATGATTTAGGCTCTTAGAAATTTATATTACCATAACATCGTTTTGCAATTTCACCCATTCCTTCACTAACAAATAGTAACATATAAAATCATACATTCTTTGGAAATGTATTCATAATGTACCTTTTCTCTCCCTCTCCCATAAGCAGGACCTTCTGTTCCACTCTCTCATGGGGTTTGCCTGCAGATCCAATGTAAACCACAGCAGGGCGCCGTAGATAACTTCGCGCTAACCTCTCCACAGCTGGAGGCATGGTGGCTGTGAACATCACAGTCTGCAAGGACACAAGTATAATGATAAAAGCAGCCAAACAGACAAAATGTAGAGCAGAAGAGATGATGAATGTATAAATAAAACATGCTATATACAATTTATCTTATGACAAACCTCTAGCTAAAATATATAGTAAAATATTAGTGAAAGAAAGATGTGCAGTGTTAGAGCCTTAATAGAGCCTTTTTGCTCACATTTTGTCCATCTTTTTAAAAAATCAATTTGCAGGACATTGTCTAATATAGTTTAACCATATAATGTATTATGTTTAATTCTACTATTATACTACTACTTTGAAACAGAATTTATCACTTTATTTTTAGAAATTTAATTTTGTCTTCTTTTCATTACAAACTTAAATGAGGCAATTCCTTTTTGCACTATTTGTCTTAGAAGAAAACAAAAAGTTACCATTCACCAATCTTTTTGTTTGTTCTGTTACTATAAATGAGTTCTTATCAGATGTCTCTCCTCACAATAATTGCCATTGAGCACAAGTAAAAATATCTTTACCTGTCTGTATTTATGTTTCCCAGACTCAAAGTTGGCCATCATCTTCTCAGGGTCCTCAGCTTCGTCTGTGTCTGGTTTCTGATTGGTCACTGGGATATACTCTAGAATCTTCTGGACGTCGGGCTCAAAGCCCATGTCAATCATTCTGTCTGCCTCGTCAAGGACCACATATGTGCATCTGCTCAGGACTAGGTAACGGTTTTCCAAAACATCAATGAGACGACCAGGAGTAGCAATTACAATCTATGGAGAGACAGAAAAGAGTTAGTTCATAAGGTAGAAATATTCAGGTGGCTGCAGGTGTGGAGTTTTGGTTGACAGTATTCAGAAAGTGTGATTTTAGGTTTCTATTCAACTGGCAACCCAAATTACAGACGTGTGTGAGCCTCATACAGCTTTCTTATTGGATATTCATCTCGACAATGTAAACACATAAATTTCTATCACACATCTCACCTCACAGCCCATCCTGAGTTTGAAGCCCTGGTCCTCTCTAGAGATACCTCCAATAACGGCCACTGTCCGGATCCCCAGAGGTTTCCCAAACTTGATGGTCTCTTCTTCGATCTGCTGAGCCAACTCACGAGTGGGGGCCAGAATCACAGCATAAGGGCCCTGATCAGAGTCTTCAATCCTGCACACACAAATATGAACATGATTAATACATAGCCATTAACAGCATTTATATTAGTGAGTATTTAATGTTTTTACCTGTCGATTTTGGGCAGAGTCGTGATCCAGACAAGTAGAGGAATGAGGAACGCAGCAGTTTTACCACTGCCAGTCTCAGCCACACCGATGATGTCTCTGTTCTGGAGTCCAATGGGAATGGCCTGCCTCTGAATGGGTGTTGGATCCTGGATTTTATGAAAACAGGGGGAAAAAAATTATGAATTGTATCACTGAGAAATATAAGGCAGCATACTATAAATTTTATTCTGTCTTTTTATACTTTTAAGTGCATACGTTATCTTCTGTAAAAAAAAATTCCCTCAGCAATATGTCTTCACACTGACCTTGTATCCGCATTTGTCGATGACCTCCAAGATGTGAGCAGGCAGGGCGTACTCTTTCCATGTGCGAATGGGGTTGGGGATCTTGCCTCCTTTGGTGGTGATGCTGTAGTCTTCTCGGAAGATTCTCCAGTCTCTGTCTGTCATTTCATCAAGTTTCTTCTGAGACCAGTGTCTGTCGTCCCAGCGCTGCTTGGCCTCCTTCTTACGCATCTTCTTCAACCTTGTCCTGAAAAAATATACCAAAATTTAGTGTGAGGTTTTGAAAATAATGTTTACAAAGATATATTCTGACTGAAACCATTTTCTTGAATACCATAATTACAATTACTTACACTGCTAGTTTTGCCCTCGATATTTAGTTACTATATACAGTCTATTCTACCAGCTTTTACTAGTATTATCTATTGTTTTATGCTCCACCATGCTGTCAAAGCACTTTGTAGTTTGTGAATTTCACTGACAGTTCACTGACAGTGACAATAAAACTTATTTCTGATTCTGCTTTTGTCACTGCCATTTCCTGTAAAAGTATTTTAAAATATATTATTATAATTTGACATGAAATAATTATCCATGCAACGACCACAACCAACCCAAATCAAAATAAATTACTTCTGTTTTTACAAATAATTTGGAGTAAAACATTAGTTCTGAATCAAATTTGAATCTCAAGAACCAAGATGAAATGGTCTGTAACAGCAATGTTCACACCATATGCACATAGTTTCAAAGTGATGAAAAATGAGCACTGTGGCCATAGAAATAAACAATTCCAGACTTACTCCTCTTGCTCTTTCTCTTCTGTTGTGCGTCTCTTTTCCATCAAATCACCATAGAAACGTGACTGCTCTCTCTTCTGTTGCTTCAAGTCGATGCCAGCGATGAATCCTCGTCCATACAACTGAACCTGATGCTTTTCTTTGTAACTAAAATGAATACATAATCATAAATATTAGCTAGTTTTGCCTCATGTTAGTTCTCCTACAGTGTCGGCCTATTGACTTACATTGGATTGTAATCTACAGAAGTGTCCTCAGAAGCATCCCATTCAAACACAAACTTTCTATCATTTAAGTGGCGAGTTCTTCTACGTTTTTTCATTCCGCCGAGGTAACGTTCCTGCAAAAAAAAAATAATAATAATAATAATAATAAATGGAGAATTACAATTAAGATTTACCAAATAATGCTGAAATATGAACTGCTAAACTAATTCAAGAATCACATGCATTTCAGAAGATGTTTGTTGAGGTAGCAGATTTTATATACATATGAGTCTATGTGTAATATATGTGATCCATCTCCATCCCATTGTAATTAATTCATAAATAATCTTACCTTAATGGCCACTAGTTCTTTGCCTTTGTCCTTTTCTTCTCTGAGCTTCTGTCGTCCGTCATCTTCTTCATTTCCGTTATTTTCTCGCTCCATGCGCTCTCTCCTTTCTCGTCTCTCTCTCTCCTGAGGATCCTCTGTTACATACATTGTTCTGGTTTATAATATTGTAATGATAATATTGTTTTATACTATCAGAGTTAAACTACAATACACACCCAGCATTTTCCGTCCCATATCCTGAAAAACCCTTCTCTTCTTTCTTTCCTCATCAATCATCCTTTTTCTTTCTTCCGTCTGTTGCTCCCGACGTTTTATCGCCTCAGCCTCTCGCTCGGCTTTAGACAAGAACTTGGGCTGTACAAGAGGAAAATTATATTTGGTAAATAATTACAAAATAATAAAAAAAAAAAAAAGATCGATAGTGGACAAATTTACTTGTTATAGCTGCTCTCAGCAAAAACAAAAAGCAAAAAAGCATAGTCTAGACAGTAATAATGTGTAGGCTATCAAATATTTATATAATGTTAAAAATCAGGATCAGTATTGTGACAAAAAAGAACAATATATAAAATTTGTGTAATTAATAAATTCCCCTTTAAGCAGTACCTTAGATTCTGCTTCCTCTTCTGCCTTTTTCTTTGCCAGAAGCTCCTCTAAAGAAAGTGGTTGGACCTGAACAAAATAAGACAAATAATTCCAAATGACTCATTTTTACAAGTCAACTCATCTTAGATTTAACATTCCCCGTCAGTACCTTCTCTTTCTTCTTTGTATCCTCTTCTTCCTCCTCTGTCTTTATCTCTTTTTCCTTCTTAACTTTGGCATCTTTAGATCTAGGAGATGGACTTCTGCAAGGTAACACAAGGCTGTAAGAAAAACTCTTTGCAGAAGTACAAAAAGCCTTGTTTTCACTGGTTCGCTTTGGAGCAGATCAGAGTTGGCTGCACTGTCTAAAGTGACCTATACCGGCCCATTTGAGAGGAGGGTACTAGCTCCCAAAGGGGGCCCTCCAGTATCCAAAAAAACCCAGATATAAACATAAAATAATAATCTCTCGCCAAACACCAACTTGACCTTCTGATAAACCGCTGTATTTCCAGTTATCGCAAGTTTATATGTTGAGCGATATGCACACAAATGCAACAGCTGTTTCCTGTTTATTGATGCAAGGCACTCGCTTAAAATGTTCAAACATATTATACATATTGCACTGTAGAGATATATATATATATATATATATATATACATATATATATATACATATATATATGTATAATATATTTACAGTGCATTATGCATCTAAAACCCAATTGAGCCAAACCCAATGCCTAACATAAAGAGACAGTCAAATGTGGAGCAGTGAGATAAATGCACAAAAAGCTGACGTTGTATTTAGACAGGAATAGGCACATCATTATATTCCACAATCTGAAAAAATAACAACTGCAAACAAAACTCATACCTGGACTTTTTGCGATCTTTGTCTCGTCGATGGCCATCTCTGTCTTTACGACTTCTGTCTCTGTCCTTTTCTCTGTCACGATCCTTATCTCTGTCTTTGTCTTTTGCTCGCCGATCTCTGAAAGCGCAAATGTTTAAAGTTATTCTGTACAATTAAAAGAACTACTGACAGTGACTTCAAAAACAGAATAAGCTTTTATAACCTCTAGAACTGCAGATAGTAAAAATCACACTAAGAAATATTAAAATGTAAAGAATTGGGAAAAGATCACATAAGGCAAACAGATCACATTTTGAACATGTGCAGAGTAATGAATGCAATTGAAGAGGATGGTGTGGTTAGAAAAGCCAGTCAGGATGTTTAGAGGAAGACCAAAGTGGAGATTTGTGAAAGGCATGAAGGGGAGCAAAGATTCAGTAGATTTGCTGTTCTCCAAAGACAAGAGCCAAAACAAAATGAAGAGGAGTTCAGACTCACCTCTCTGCAGATTTGGACCTGTTTCGCTCACGTGAACGATGCCTCTTTCGTGACGGTGACCCTTTTCGGTCTCTGTCCCGATCTCTGGACCTACTGCGTTTCCTCTCCCGGTCCTTGGAGGCAGAGGATTCAGCCTCTTTTTTGTCACTGGAATCTGCTGCCATCTAAATAGAAAATAAACATGAAAATCTTGTCGTTTACCTTCAGCCTGTTGGTCTACAAAATAAACTTAAGAGATCATTTTATATAATTCAGATTAATTTTAGACAACAAGAAAAATAGAAGCAGCATTAAAAACATAGTAATTTCATCTTGTCGATACATACAATAATAATTGTCCATAAACAGTATTAAACCATTTAGTGCATGATTGGCGGCACAATATACATTTCACTGTTGTTTTGGTAAGTTTTAAACAAATAATTTGCAATAAATAAACAGGTGTTAAAAATACTGAAAAGTATTTGACTGTACACAGCGAGGTTATTACAAGATAATAGCAGACTCGTCAAATGAATGCAATGTGATGTTAGCTTTCAAGTTAGCAACGCGGTTAGCTTTCTAGTCAAATACAAAACCCTACAGTAATTTAAGACACATCAACGCATGCAACGTAAGATTTACAACCCACAAAACAAGTGTGAGACTATTAAAATTAGAAAAGCTAACGCTTACTCTCTTATCTCTGTTCAATAACTTTGTTGATGCGATGTGTTTACGATTCACAAAGATCCCATACTGTGGCAGCGCGCATGGACTTCTGGGACTTGTAGTATGTAGCGTCGTAAAGCCATAGATTTACGCATAAAGCTCTGAGTGAAAGCTTTTGTAAAACTTCATTTCCCGAAATGCCCTGCGGAGTGCGTTAGGACCTCACGGTTTGGTCTCAAGAGCGCCTAAATGCCTGTTTAAAATAAAATTCCTTGCTGCTTTGTACAACATTAAACACAAGGGGGCACAAGAGTGGCACTATTATAGCTCTATTAAAATATCAAGTGTAAGTTTTGAATCTTTTACATACACAATTGGCTAACTTTATGTGGTTACAACAAAGATTATGAAAAAATAGACTCAAATTAAATTATTTATTCCTCTACCAACCAGAAGGAAACCTGGTTTAAATACCACCCTGGAGCATTCTGCTATTGTGTCTCTGGGCAAGACACTTAGTTGCCTCAAATTGCAGAAAAAGAGAAACTTTGTTCAAAGTGGTGGGATAGACCCTGGAAAATTATTTAAATGTATTGATTTATTTACACCAAAAATATGATTATGTAAAGTGGTACACGTGATCCTCGACTTCCACCACATTGCCGTCTGTACCCTGTTTAATATTGCATAAGTACTTTAATCAACAAAACATGTAAAAGTAGCAGATCACAACATCTTATCAGTCTGTTGTGTTCCATTGAGGTGAGGCAGGCAAAATGACTACTGTTGATATACAGGGTATGGTATGTGTTGTATATAATGTATCTTTGAGGTATTTGGCTTTGCCTCTGTTCCCATCTGAGAGAGGGACACAATCATACATGTTTTCCTCTAAGAAAGACCCTACTGTATGAACTACATCCTCACAGACCAATAAGAAGAAGTCAGACAGGCCCAGTGCTGATTCTTATTCTGCACTTGTGTTTTATCCAGCGGGAGATCAAGAGAGATTTATGGGGCCCTTGTGAAGGTGAAACCATTCCAGCAACATCAAAGATGATGGTATAAAAAATACAAAAGAGGAGAGACACTGGAGAGAACATATTTATATTTCAACCCATGGAATGTTGACTGCATTTTAAGTGTTTGATTTATTCATACATTTAGAGAGATGTTTAATGCAATATTGTGAAAAATTCTAGGCAAAGCAATATCTCTATCTATCTAGTTACATCGAACACTAAAGCATATAATTGAATGTTGCTTCGTGAATTAAAAGCAAATATTTAGATAATAACAATGCCCTGGGGTTATAGAGCACTGTTAAAGATACTCAAGTTGGAGCACTTATTGGAATCTGAGGCTAGGAAATTCTGACTTTTAGTGGGACTTTCCTGGTTTTCCCTGTAAAAGCGCAAAACAAATCCACTGTTGTTACACATCACCTATAAATAAAAGTTAGGAATATTTAAAAAAGATTCCCAGTGAATCATGGGCATTACAGTAAAAGTGAAAGTAAACAGGAGTCTGTGAATACCTTCCGGTAAACAGGTTAATGATGGTTTTACTCACTGCTGAATGATGTAACTGTGGAATAACTTACCCAATGATGAGCAGAGACATAAGACCATTATTGAAATTATGCCATGTACTTATATATGAGCCAGGTGAATGAATAGTTTATTGATTGGAAACAGGGAGTTGAGTCAACAAATATTGTGCTTGAGCAAGATTTAATTTAAGATGAAAATAGAAGTGGTTACACATCCTCACCGGGAAAAAGTTAGTTACATCTTGTGAGTGAGTAAATTTTGTGACCGGATTTTCACAGAATGATATAATCAGAAAAGTGAAAAGCACGTTGTGATAAAACTACTCCTTATCTTAAGATGTCTTTCTCCATCTTGGCCTAACTTCAGCAGAGATTAAACAGAACAGAATGTTATATTTGATTGAATTCAGTGGAAGTGTCAAGATCCAAATATCTCAAAACGGTATTAGGCCTGATTACAATTTTAAAAACATTCAGAGTGATATTCTAGTCACATTCAAAGAGTTGATCAAAAAATGCTATCTTACTTCCTCATATTGATTCTTCATATTTTTTAAATTATATACTGTTGTGTCTTATTAGAAACAAATAAACCTTTCTTTTAATATCTATTTACGGAATATATCATAATTGAGATTTTAAAAAGTACTTCCTTGTAAGTCCACATGCTTTTACTGTCAGTGAATTAACTATATATAGGTGTCTGGAAACCAAGCCAAGTCTTTACTAATGTCCAGTCTAAACTCAGTGTTAACTAAAAATAAAGGTTTAAATCATGCAGGACTATAGGGCTTAATTTGTAATTAGGAAGATACAAGAAAGCCGATGTTTCAAATTTCTCAAATTCTTTCTGGATCCACCAAAATCATTCCCAGATCGTTTACCCTCAAAAATGAAGAAAAAGGGGGATGCATTCCACCAAACAGGTTATCAAATGAATCAAACCTTGGATTGAATAATATACCACACTAAAAACCTTGTTGCATTCCTAGTTCCTGCACTGGGAGCAGAGAGGTATGTGTTGGCAAACATAATGAACTGTTTAGTACACACAACACACATGACACACACTGACACACATTCATAAATCATCAGACATGTACAAAGCCATCCATGAAAGAGAGCACAAGATGTCACACTTAATCTTTTAACAATGGTACAAAATTCAAAGCAGGATTTGCATATGTTGCATGTTTAACCAAATAATCCTTATGTTTATTTAATGCTGCTTGCTGCAGGTTTGGCTACATGTCAATGCCACTGATGTTTAATATTAATGTGAATCCCTCCTGTGGGCTTGAGGCTCTGTTTGATCATGTTTGCACAATGGAATAAATAGAAAACATTGTATCTGAAAAAAATGCAGATTTTATTGGGTAATTTTTGTGTTGCTATTGTAATGTCTTTTTGATTGTTTTTAAGCATTCTGCTGTTCTGGTTGCTGAATGCAAGGTTTGTTATGGTCAAAAAATGAATTAAACAAAAACTTCAATAACAACTATTGTAAGATTTAGTAGAACATGGTAGGGTAAACACTTCATTTTATATTTATAGGATTGTAGAGGCCAGATGACCCTGTGCCACAAAGCCACTAGGTCGCAAATGTTATTGCTGATGTTTCAGACATGTATTTCCTAAAAATGAACTCAGTACTCAAAAAAGATGCACTTCAAATGACCTTTATTTCCATACATTCCTTTAACACGCTAAAAACACTATTTCTCCACACATACGCAACATCTGCTGCACTAATTACCTCACCTTTAATATGCCAGGTGAGGCCCAGGTGTGTCATGGAGCTTAGAGGATGGAGGTACATTTTGGCCACTATAAGTATATTGATCTATTGTTCTCTGTATTTGACCTGCCATCCAGCGCCCAGAAAGTCAAAATATAACATACAATATCTCCCTTGAGGCAATGGGTTGGTTTGCCTCTTTACAGTAGAAACAGTGCATGAAAGTGGGCCAGGAAATGTCCTCCTTTCAATATCCATGTGGGTATACCTCAAGGTCCTATATTGGGACCTTTGCTGTTCTTTATTTGCTGTTTCTTTATAAACTACTTACATTGGTTCAAGCTAGGTGTCTGCTGCTAACTCTACCTAGATAAGACAGTTTTACATAATGCAGCCGACTTAAGATGTAGAAAATGTACAGTTTATGAAACGTTATCCATGTTTTTGGGGTCATTTTGGGTACATAATGTTGGAGAAAGAATATGTTATACTGTACTCCCTTTCATTGATGCACGGAGGCCTTTTTGGTTAATAGTGTAACATAGGGTGTAGGATAGGCTCACAGAAGGGTAGTGATGTTCATTTGACACAGAGACTTGACTCCAGCTGAGCCTCATGTCTGTAGCTTCAGGAGCCTCGTGTCTGTCGGCTGTTTAGAGCTTGTTCTGTACATGTGGAAATGTGTGTCAGATCACTCATCATCAGTATCCAGGCAGGAGAGGTCCACTACAAACCCCTCCGGCTTTGTACCTCCACCCCTCTAACCCCTCTCACCCCCTCTCGCTTCTTCTCCTACCCGGTCTCCCTCTCACCCCCCTCTCTTTAGTCCTTCCACCTCATACCGCCTCTCCCTCTTTTCCTCTTCTTCTATCCTCTCTCTCATTCTAAACCCCCTCTCCTCTCTCTCTCTACTATCTCTCACCCCCTTCCTCATATTTCCACCTCTTCTCTCCCTCTTTCTGTCTCACCCACCTCTCTTTCTTCTCGCTTCTCTCTCAACTGCGTCTCTCCACCCCCTTTTCTTCACATCTCACCCCTCTTCTCTTTAGCTCTCTCCTCTGTCTCCCTTGCTCTCCTTCTCTCTTATCCCTATTGCTTCTTTCTTTCTCTTACTCCTATCTCCCTCCCTCTCTCCTCCTTCTGCCCTGTCCCCTCCCTCTCTCCCTCTCTCCTTCGCCCTCAAAGAAGTAGAGGTCTGATACGTGCATAGTTGTGTTGTTATGCAGCTCTCTGTGTGCCACGTCTGACAGTCTGATGATCTGCTTATGTGATAAATGAGGCACATGACACAGTGGATAACTCCCGAAATTTTTAAATGGCACAATATTTCATTTTATTATATTTTTTCTTCTTTTACTCTAATAGGCATAAAGTCCATAATAAATAAATCCTAAAACGTCTTCACTCCTGACAGATTTAAAGTTTGTCTTTTGCTGTGGATCAGACCTGGACGACTGAGGGATTACACAGATATAGGCCACACTATTATTTTGGGTTGAAATTACCTTCTATTATCTGGAGAAAAAAAATGTATCATTGATCTAACTGATTTAGTTTTGTCCTTAAATCAAGTTGGGTTGTGTCTCTCAGCAGAAGTTTTTAAAAGAGCAATATCATTTAACAATTAAATGCAAAAATACATTATAATACATATTAGAAAAAGTGAGAAGTCAGATTTATAAGACCTCTATCGCAAAAGTATCAGTAAGTACCCAAACGTGAATAAATCCAACTAAAATATATTCCAGTTCAAGGATAAATGCTTTTATAATGTGATAAGGATGTATTATGCAGCACTATAATTCATACATTCCACTGGTCGTGTCCTATCTTTTTACTGGACTGGAAGAGGAAGTATTGCAGAGTGAACTTGATAAGAGCAGAGCAGAGAAAGACAAAGTAAAGAAACAAAAATATGAAAAGTGATTATATAACAAATGCAAGAGGAAAGGCAGGATCCTCTCAGAGAACATTTTATCCAAAAAGTCATTGCAGTGGTCAATATTTATCAGAGCTGTTTCAGACCTGGTTCAGTCCTGCTTCAGTCATGGTTCAGTCCTGGGTTATACCTGGGGTAGACCTGGGTTACTCCTAAGTTAGACGTGTTTAGTCCTGGTTTAGACCTGGTTTTGTCCTGTGTTACTGGGTTTAATCCTGTGTAAGACCTGGTTGTGTGGAAGCTTATGATGATAATACGAACAAATAAGTGACAATAATTGTAAATTAAATAAAGTTTAACATGTTAATGTTAACGCAATGAACCCAGAGAAGATGTTTATGTAGGCTATATATATTTTTATATTACCAAATCTATGTCCAGAAGAGGGCTTATATCAGTACTGTTAGACATTTTTATACTGTCAACTTTGTATTAAAATAGTTGTTTTATATGGGTCAGAAACCATTTGAATTTGTTAATATGTCTAAACATACAGTGTTGTGCATTTAAATCTTGCATTGTATTGACTCCAGGCTCTTTTCATGCTTCAGTGATGCATCAGACACACAGAGTCTCTGTCGTATCATAATCAGGGCTCCACCCCCCCCCCCCCCCCCCCCCCCCCCCCCCCCCCCCCCCCCCCACACACACACACACACACACATGTGCACACACACCCGCACGCACACACACTGTGAACTGTGGCTCATTTGACCTACAAATACACACATTATCTTGACCAGACAAAACAGATATTAAGCATAGCTGAACCTTGAATGTGATGATTCCCCATATCATCCGGTCTGTAATCAGTTCAGTGCACATGACTCAGTGACAAAAGTAGGTTAGAGTGATAAAATCCAGTCTAATGCACACTGCAGAATTAACTTAACATCTGTTTTTATTTAAATAAACATACAAACTGAAATAGCATTACAGCAGACAATACTTAATATTACATTTGTACAAATATCTGTTTCAGTTTCAGTAGCATTCTTCTGGTGCATTTCAGAGGAGATACAGTCTGTACATTAAATTAATTTAAATAACAAAAGACAAACTGTAACAGGAGCCAGAAGAATGGTCTGATCTATCGACAGTAAAATGACTGCAGAAACAAATCATGATTGTTTTAGATGCATCTTTGCACCGAGCAGCCCACTCACAGCCGCCGCAGTTCAAACAGTTAAACTCTAGATATTCAACAGTCTCTCTGTCCGACCCGCGCTTCACTGGGGCTTGTGCTACAAATACGAGGCGCCCTCTCAGACAGGAGCTGCCCGGCTCCTCCGTTGCTAAGCAACACGTTAAATTCCAGTGTTCTGTGCATCCAAAGAACTCAGACCTCCAAATCATCCTCCCTTTATCCGCCCCTCTGTCAGCAGTGAAGCCATAAGACACTCTTCAATAAAGCGCATTAGTAACAACTGTACAATAATAATGTGTGCATGTGACTGGAGACATGTAGGAATAATTAACTAACACTACTTTTGATACTTTTGATAAAAGGGAATAAAATCCCTCATACAGGACCTGCCTGTGTCCTCTACAGACCTGCTCAGTAACAACCAAAACACATCTGCAGTTAAATCACACAGAATAATCCAGTCATTAGCAATCCCACACCTTTAGCATGTGTTTTATATTGAGTAACAAACATTAGCGTTGGTGCTGTCCTGCTCACATAAACGCCTCATACATAAATAGCTTGCAGCTAGTTGTTCTCCACAGTGGCTCTTTTGTTTTGGTCGCGCCTAAGACTCGTGTGAATGTTGCTGACTCACGGTGCAGCTCTTGAGGATGTGCTCTTCTCTTCCTCCGTCCCCTCCTCCTCCTCCCACTGCCTTCACAAACCAATACTGCACGCTACATCCATGTTCCCCATCACCAACTATAGCCTCAGTGGATGAATTATGATAGCTCTCTTGTAAGTAGCCCTCATTATCTGCCCCTCTGTTACTGTCTGGGTTTGTCATTTCAGTTTCACCCCTCTCAATGTGACCTTAAGAAAATTTACACTAATCAAATCTGTTATATGATTTTAAATGCTGTTATTTAAATGCTGATGAATGCACTGCTTACAACCACCTCTGAGTATAACATATGATTCGTTCTTTAGACACAACACATTTTTTTTAAGAACACCTGCTATGCTCCCAGTGTGATACTAGATATTAATTATTTAGGTTATATTAAAGATGATACTTTTATCTCTGTCTCCGTACAATAAATCAACCTCTAGTACAGATTATATAGTTATTCTTTCCTTGCACATCTTTTCTTTGCGCGTCTATAATTATTTAACACATCTGCATAATGGACATACTTCAGTCCTGAACACATCTGCTGTCTGTCCCTGTCCGTCTATTGGACTGGATCTGTCCTCCCCTGTGGTTCTCCTCAAGGCTTGTCTTTTTCAAAATGTTTGGGGTTTTTTTGTTTTTTTTTGGAGGGTCTAAGGACAAGGGGTGCGCTGGGACAGTTATCCATTTGCTTGTTTCCTGTGAATGTTGTTTAATCAGCATATCTGTTATTGACCAATTTGATTTTCTAACTTTCTGTTGGTCAAATTGATTATTTTATTAACTCCTGTGAGGCGACTGCTGTTGTGATTTTGGGCTATACAAAAATACACTGAATTGCTTGTAACTGTTCACATGACAGAGCAGCTTTTGGAGCGGTCCTTGGTGAAGGAGGAGGAGAGGAGCTCAGATTTGTTGGGCAGATGTAGTAGTCTTTTGGATAGGCGTCGCACTGGGCTGGGTTTGTTGGAGGGTTGTAGTTTGTTCATACAAGCTTGAGCCGCGGTCCTGAAAACACTGTGGATACTCTTTTCTGACGTGAATGCGGAACACTCCAGGTACGTCTCTGCTCCCAACTGTTTGGCCAATGATGTGCCCTGGAGAGACCAATTACAACAAAGTTAAGTTAAAATGAAAGTCAAATTAAAGTGCATATAGTGCGTTTGACAACTCATTTCACTAAAATGTATTAACATATTTATCTTAAAATATTGCCTAGTTTTCCCTAGTTTGACCATTTAGTTTCTGGTTGGATATGAGCAACAGATGTGACATCCGTGACATTTTACAAATCTGCACACTAGTTATTATTTGAAGGATAGAATGTATATGATAATATTTTGTTAAACTAATGTTGAAAATGTGTAAATTGTCTCTGCATTTTGGATGGAATTTTGTATATTGATGACATAGATGGAGGGAACGTTCAGCTGACTGATGTCAATCAATCATAGTGAATTAATTTACTTCAGTGACTGTTCCACTTTTACAGTCAGAAGACTGACTGTAGACCTCTTATTAAAAAAGATCCAAGCATATCAGTTTTAAAAAACAAGTCAGGACTAAACAGAAAAAACAGGCTCAGCCAGGTGTAAGAATAAACCAAAACTAAACCAGAATTAAACCGTGTCAACTAGAGGTCAAAACTAAGAGTGAATTTGGTCTGAACTTAGTCTCAGTTTGATGAATCTAAACCTGGAGCACAGCCCTGACAGTATCATTGTGGTCACCTGTTCATATGAGATGGGCGCTTGCTTCTGATTGGACAGCTCAATCCGAGTGCAAACGTCTGTTCGGAGGTCTGTCTTGCAGCCGATGAGAAGGATACGTGTGTTTGGGCAAAAGTCCTGGATCTCTGTTTTCCACTAAAACAAAACAAAAAGTATAGTAACACCATTATTACTGTGTTTTAAACAGATTCATTTAACATTTTTACCATTTTAACTAAGTGGTTTATTCACATACCTTTTTCAATGCACTGTCCACTGTGTCTGGTCGGCTGATGTCGAAACACAAGAGGACAGCATCTGAATCACTGTAGCATAAAGGACGCACATTGTCGTAATATGGAGAACCTGCAAAAAGAAACAAAAATGATACAAACTACTTTTAAATAGATCCCTGACAAAAAATAAGTTCATTTGATATTTGGAACATGATTAAAAGACCCCGAGTATGTTTTGAGCAATAAGAACAGCTGTAATTGAATGAATACAAATAGATAAGTTTAATGCTATACTGTGCAACATCTGAGGCCAAGCAACAACATCTCCATGGAGACAAGCTGGTACCCTCCACCAGAAAAGTAACATAATGGACCTTTAAGTTTTGTTTTCACAGCTTTATCTTCTCACATGCTGTACTTTTTGAAAATGGCCATGTTGGACGGACAAAAAGTGTTAAAAGAAAAACTAAAAGTGACTCTGGTCTGATGCAACACTCCATTCCCAAACAGATCCCCCATGCCAAAGTGATAAGAGAGCAAACAGCGCCTCCCGCCCTCTCACACAGTTGGTGAAAGTTCCCTCTGTTACACAAGCACGAATCAAACTTTCCTGTCCGCATTCCAATAAAGTTATTTTGACATTTTCCCATACTTAATCAACAATCTACTCATCATATTATCACGAGTTATCAAGGAAATGGGTTATGTCCACAATGCTTACGCTATACTAAGTATCTCTCAAAGGAAGCACTATAAAGAGAACGAGGATGTCCGCTTCATCATCCCCACACTCCAACAATACAGATTCACTTCCTGTTTTTGCCACTGGGGACTAAATATGACCTCTACTAATTCTTTACAAATATATACTTCTAAAATGTGCTCATATTTCAATGAACAATGCTCTAGGCAGGTGTCTGAGAGAGGTGGAAAGTTACAGGCTGGGAATTTTAAAAGCGTACATGTAGGAATGATGTAGGGATTTTAGTGCAAGGTAATATCAGGGAAAGTTTTCATTTAAGATATTGTCAGTTAAACTATATGATCATGAAAAGTACAGCATTATATCATAGCCAAGAAAATACATTTTGTCATTCTTTAGTGATGTTAACAACATATTTATTTCAATTTCTGGACCTTGCCATGGATTTTGAAATCTTGATATATTGGCAAATACGACAACAGCAAGACACCGAATACTCATATCAGCGGAAAAATAAATCTATATTGTGCCATCCCTACAAATATAAGTATGCAGTAACTTAATCGACTTTTTGAGTGGTTAAACAGGACCAAAAAACATATATTTATGGTTTTAGTGTTATTTACATATCTGGGTTTTGATTATTTCGATCTAAAATCCTAAATGGACTTGGATATTTTCATTAAATACAATACTTGGTAGTAAATGGAGTCAGGATAAGCCTTCATTTGATTACACCAACTAACCAATCGTCAAATTGTACTTTACAAAACAAGCCATTCTATTATTTTCTTCAATGTGTGCTCCCCCCAGGCTTCTCTATTCTGAAA
This sequence comes from Periophthalmus magnuspinnatus, assembly GCF_009829125.3. Classification (NCBI taxonomy): domain Eukaryota; kingdom Metazoa; phylum Chordata; class Actinopteri; order Gobiiformes; family Gobiidae; genus Periophthalmus; species Periophthalmus magnuspinnatus. Next base: position 6,683,639 of record NC_047132.1, read on the forward strand.
AAATAGGCCATCTTATACAACTGAAACTTTATTGATACGCTTTTGGAAACAGAGAGCACTGGGTGATGTAAGGCTGCAGAAAGAGAAGGCTGATCTGAAAGGACATAACTTCAGCAGCACCCACAGCCTCCTCCACACAACATAACACTCACAAAACCTCTACAAAGGGATACAAAAAATACAAGAGCTGGTTATTTTATATCATGGAAGCCAGTTTTGATCAATATGTATTGGGACTGAAAGGATTACTTGGTACCACTTTATAACTTAATTAGCAGCAAGCATTCACAAATATAATGTAGAGTAGATGATATATTGTGCTATAGAGGGTGATGTTTAGGAATGGACAATATATTTGATCAATATCGGAGGATTTTTCATATATATCGATACCAACAAATTATATCATATTTGAATAAAGACAGTTTGTTAGTTTAACAAAAGTGAAAAGTTTAATTGTGAACTTTACTACAACTTAACTTCAATGTGTGGGTTTTGCCATAGATTAAAACAAATATTTATATAAATTTACAGTACCCTGACAAATGTTTGTTGTCGAGCTACAAGAGCAAGACAAAATTGATATTAGCCAACTCCACAATTGAACTGACTAACCTTTGGTGAGTGGGTGTATTCCTAACCCACTGCGCCAATGTCTGTGAATAATAGTTATCCAGGAAGTTTGGATGAGAGGCCAGACTTCTTTAACTTTTAGAAAACTGCACTATCACCCAATTAAAACTGAAGTACTGTATAAAAATAAGAGAAGATGGATCAGCTTTTGCCAAGGCACTAGTTCTATCCTGCAATGGCAAAGACATGTGTCCAGATTTAACGTGAATCTTATAATGGTAGCAAAAAAATAAATAACTGTTGGATCAAAAGTAGATTCTACTAATAATAATTTTGCCCAATATAACATTTCAATTGCTTTTTACACTATTAATATATAGATCTTTTAACTTACGGTATGTGATGTTAGATTATACAATGTCCCAGTGCATTTTTCATGGGAGATAGGAGAATAATTCTAAGTTGAGTTTCTACAGTCCGTTACATAAGCTCTTTAAATCTGCAGGCAGTATAAGGCAGAGTCGAGGTCATATCTTTTTGCTCAGCTTGTCTGGTTTGTGCCTTCTGGTCACGGACACCCAGAGCCTACTCCACCCCCTACATGGACCAGGAACCCCCTCTCCGCTGTGAGCTACCCCTCTGAAGGCCAACTGGCAACGGGACACTTCCTCTGACCAGCCTCCCAAATCTAAAATATGCTGCTTTACATAACCCAGTGGGAACGTGCCAATGTAGTAGTAGTAAAGCTTTTAGATAACACAGCAGCCAATAGGCCCAGTAATATGATGGTGGAGGTAAGGCTAAGGTAGTCCTGACATGGGTTGTCAAAAGTACTGAAAATTAGATGGTAATTAATGCTAAAACTAGTATTAAAAGTAGATACTCATAGATACTCATATATACCCAAGAACCACTATGGAACCTACCTGGATGACTGAGAGATTACACAGATATAAGGCCACATGGGAAAATTAAAAAAGTACTACAATTTAATGTTGAAAATCACATTTCAATTCCTTAGTAAAATCAGATTTGAAATTTTTGTTTAGCGGCAACTAGTCCTGCCCCAGACTTACTCAAGATCTGCTCCTAACAGTTGCACAATGACAAACAAATAATAATGCAATTTTCAACAAAATAGAAGACTGTATTTGAGTTGAGTATCTCGTTTTGGTACTAGGGTTTGTATAAAGTAGTATCTGGGTGTCAGTTATAGCTTATACAAGATAATATTAAATGGAGTAAACTTGGACTTAACTAGGAATACTGTATGTCTAAAACAAATAAAAATGAGTTACCAGACAAGTACCATGCATAACAGTGACACACATCTTTACACCCACTGTGTAAATATAGTTTGTAAGCTATGCCAGTTAACCATTTGGTATCTATGATTCACTATCAGTTGTAACATAGTTTATTTGCATGTCTGCTGAGAGCCAGTCTTGTCAAGTTTCACACCCAGCGCTCATTTAATTGAATCATAATAACAACATTGACAGATAATGTCGTCTGTGTAAACAAGGAGGTTCATTACTGTGAATGGCTTGGCTCCTGGGTGACTGAGGTGCAGAGAGGAAGGGCAACAGGTTTAGCCACGGGTCAAAGTCAGAACCAAGGCTTTTACGAATACAATACATTTACTTTTTTGTTGTGTGTTGTATATACCAACAAGTATTTCTCTGTGTCTGTTTCTTCTGTTTCTTTTGTGTATGTTTAAGCACGTCTGACTTACTTGAATAAAGGTGTTTTTAGTCATCAGATCATAACTATTGTGTAAATCAGATGAGTTTTGGCCCTTGTTTACAGCATGGTTGCTAGGTAACACTTATAACATGAGTTTTAGCAAAATTTTATTATGCCGTTTTTCATGAAGTGTGTTGTCATATGCAGTATAACTAGTCTTGTTTGATAAAATTGCTTTCTGAGATATAAATGCTTTGTTTCATATATGTAAGATGTTTAAATAAAAATTCTTTCACTATAAAATATCTTTCTATTAGTGCCATGTTGATAAAAGCCCTGCAGCAAATCCTTCATTTCATAATCAAGATGCTTCACTGTACACTGTTGCCAGCAGAGGGCATCCAATCCATAATCCAAGCATTCAAAAGTAAAGTGAAAGAGAAAGAAAAGTACTGCAGGAAGACCTAAGTACTTTCCAGACATTATACTTGGAAGTATTAGTAGTAGTTAGGAAACATGATGAAGGACCCTGCTCACCTGACGTGTCCCAGAGACTAAGCTCCACTCTCTGCTCCTCCAGGTCTAAACAGGCTGTGTAGTTCTCAAACACTGTGGGGACGTAGGTCTGCAAAACATCAAGATATAGTCAAGGATTCAAATTAGGCAGGATATTCATTATTGCAGCAGAAAGTCATTTTGTGTTATCTTTTGTCTGTGATCTTTCAGTGTGTGGTGCTGGTAAATAGGAGTTCAATGACTTCAATGGTGTAAACCTAAAAGGCTGTTTGGCACTGTATTTTCTAACTAAATATTACTACTATTATTAATCTTCTCCTTTGAATTCATCCTATTATAAGTGTATTTATAATATTTCTATGTTTACTGCATAAAAAGTCCTGTATAACTACTCCATTTAAACAGTCTATAATTTCTAGCTAGTGGATCAAAAAAGTTGACCACATAAGATATTTTTAGCTTGGTTCAAATATCGTTTTTGCCTAAATTTAAAAATAAACAGACTAAATAAAACCTCACAGATAAACCATGCATCACAGGAGAAGACAAAGTATCTGATAAATGTATAATAATTATAAATAACACAAATTGTAAATGAAATCAATAGGTAAAAATAGGCTTATATAAAAAATGTATGCAGCCTAAATCTAAATCCACAGTTTGTAAAGTAGAGTGTAACATGTTGTCCTACCTCTGGGTAATAGTCCTTTGCCAGCACTTGTAACATGGCAGTTTTACCGCATTGGACATCTCCGACCAAAACCAGTTTACACCGCGCCACAAAAGGCTGAGTTCTGCGTTCCTTCATTTTAAAATCAAATCTGTGAGTGTAAAAAGACGAGGAAATGAAAAAAGATGGTGCAAAAATGATGGTGATAAAGTTGGGTGATGGTGCAGCGGCAGAGCAGGACTGAAGGCTCATCAGTCAGGAGCCACTGCGGAACTTTATATTCTCCAGGCAACCAATGAGCGAGCAGCGCGACACACACACACACACACACACAGAGAGAGAGAGAGAAGGGAGGGAAGGAGGGAGGGAAAGAGAGAGGAGAGAGAGAGAGAGACAGACACTCACAGCGAGAGAGAGGGAGAGGGAAGGAGGGAGGAATAGAGGGAGAGGGAAGGAGGGAGGAAAAGAGGGAGGAAAGAGAGAGACAGACAGAGAGAGGGAGGAAGAGAGAGACAGACACAGACAGAGAAAGAGAGGGAGGGAGAGAGAGACAGTCACAGACAGAGAAAGAGGGAGGAAGAGAGAGACAGACAGAGAAAGAGAGGGAGGGAGAGAGAGACCGACACAGACAGAGAGAGAGAGGGAGTAAGAGAGAGAGAGAGGGAAGGAGGGAGGAAGAGAGGGAGGAGAGAGAGAGACAGACATAGACAGAGAGAGAGAGGGAGGAAGAGAGAGACAGACAGAGAAAGAGAGGGAGGGGGGAGAGACAGAGAAAGAAAGAAAGAAAGAGACAGAAAGAGAGAGACAGAGAGAGAGAGCAGGGAGGGGTAGAGAGGTGGAGAGAGGACAGAAAGAGACAGAGAGGGAGAGAAAGAGAGAAAAAAGAGAGAGAGAGAGAGAGGGGGAGGGCTGGAGAGGTAGAGAGAGGACAGAGAGAGACAGAGAGGGAGACAGAGTGAGAGAGCGAGACAGAAACAGAGAGACACACAGAGAGAGAGAGAGAGAGAGAGAGAGAAAGACAGAGAGAAAGAAAGAGAGAGAAAGACAGAGAGGCAGAGAGAGAAGAGGAGAGTGAGAAAAGGGGGCAGGGCAGGGAGAGAAAGGGGAGAAATGATAGAGGAGTAGGGGGGATGGGGGATAAAGAATAAAATGGGAGTGGGGAGAAGGATAAAGCGAGAGTGTGAGAAAGAGAAAGAGAGAAAAAAGAGAGGGGAGAGAGAGCGAGGGTGGGAGAAGGAGGGTAGAAAGAGAGAGACAGGAGGGAGAAGGAGAGAAGAAACTGGAAAGGGAAGAGAGATGGAAAGAAGAGGGAGGGAAAGAGGGGGTTGAGAAAGAGATGGAGAACGATAGATTACAGCATTGCCCGGATTAGAAGAGGGAAAATTACACCATAAAAAACATTCCAGATTTCCTAATCTCTTTGGAGTAACATCAAGGCTATTATTAACTCAAGTGTTAAAATAGCAACTCACTCAGTTGATTTATTATGTACCTGAACATCCTTAAAGATAATAAAACATAAATAAATAAATAAATAAATAAATACATACATGCATACATACATACATACATACATACATACATACATACATACATACATACATACATACATACATACATACATACATACATACATACATAAAATATAAATAAATAAATACCATAACATAAATCTCTTCTTATTTTTATCATCATCAGAGAGGCTTTTGGTTTATTAGACTTGTTTCATGAGTTCTGTCTCAAAATACAGTTTTCTGATAAATGTATGAAATAACACCAAGTATCCCCTTCAAAGTGGCCCATAGAAATCTTACAGTTGGCAAGCTTGTTTGATAAAACAAAGAATACAGCATCTGTGGCCTAACCTAAATATAATACTGTCAAATCTACTCAGTGATCTGTCAACATATGTTTACATGTACAATCAGCACAGAACTGCTGGCTGAGCTGAGGAGGGCAGATGGCTTCTTCGAGAAAATGTAGCAAGAAACTCATAGTGTCAGTGATCAGGACACGAAGCACGTGAAGCATGAGGAGGTCTGTTCAGTAAAATGTAACATGACAGACACAGACAATGCATGTCCTCGTTTGACTTTAGGCTGTGAATCTGAGTGGAGACCAAAGTGATTGGTTCTCTGTCACAGAGGCTCAATAACCTCAGCAGAGGCAATAAACTGCAGATATTGAGTAATTGGAGTTTAGTCTTTTAAAATGTGTTATAGCCAAAGTATCAGCCGATACAATGCAGTTATTATTCAGTCAAAAACTACCCTTCATTTGGGTATTTTGGGCTGTATTCATCATCTTGGCTTGGACTAATGTTATGAAAGATTTAGGCTAAAATCTCCCTAGATATCAAATCTGGAGTAACCAGGGCTGCCTGTCACATAGCCTGAAGCGAAAATACGCCTACATGTACAGAATAACTAAAATGTGTTTTGTCTAGCAGAACAGTGAAAACTCACTTGTTAAGTCATGATAACAGGCTCATTGCCATAGACAGTTTTCACTAGCTGTCTACTGCCCTCTGGGGGTGGCCTGAAAAATAACCAGGCAACAACAACCACGTGCAGGTGCTTACATTGAGAGTTGCATACATCTGAGTTAGATTAAATGAGTAGATGTCATTTAAATAGCCTATACTTTTCTGTAAATAGCCACGAAGGTTTTCATATTAGTGCTTACATTAGTGATAACAAACTGCTTCCACAAAACAATGTGCGGTCCCTGTCAGTCAAAAACTACATTTCCCAGAGTTCTCTAATGCTCAGCTGCGGTTGTTAGAGAAGACGTCCAAAAAATTTAATCTAATTAATGTGTACAGCTAAATGTCAAAAGATAGAGCGATAAACTAGTAATAGAGAGAACGATGAATAGAAGCAAAATACAAATTAAATTAATTGTTTATCTGTTTGTTTTTTTTATTTCCGTGTTTGTGACGTAGCAGAGATTTCATTGGTTGCCTCGTTTCCTTCTGTCTTTTCCCGCGTCGTAGCAAAACACAGCAGCATCAGACTGTCAGCATTCGTTTTTTGTTCTATTTAGTTTTGATATAGGATATTTTATTAAAGTTAAAGCCATGCTAACTTTAGATTACGACCCGGCTTCTCTTCCTGATTTGCTACCATTGTACTATCGGCGTCTGTTCCCCTTTGCACAGTATTATCGCTGGCTAAACTATGGAGGAGGTAAGTGCATAGAAGATAATGTGTTCAATGTATTTTATGTCTCCCTACAAATCTTATCAATTATGAATAGATACGCCTAATTAATTGAGGAATAAACAGTTTTAATCTCTTATAGTCCTTTGTCAAAATAACATCAATATTGTTTTTTTTTTCCCTAGTAAACAAGTTACAAAGTAAAAGAGTTGGTAATGTCGAAATATTGTTACAGGGCAGGTTTCGGGATTTTGTTCTACAGTGTAGCATTGAAATTATCTTAAACTACATGGAGAAAAGTAAGTGGCCCCACCAGACCAAGTTACAGTTCATGTCTGTGGAGAGGTGACCCAACTCACAATAAGAATGGTTGTTTTTAAGGTATATCTGTGGCGCTAAAAACACGTGTAATGCAAGTTGGAAGTTTAATGCATTCTAGGCAAAGCGATATATTCTCAAGACAGAGGTTGCAACCTCGAGACAACCAGGTTGCAGGCCCTTCTCCAGAAATATGACATAACTCGCATGACAGAGAGAAAGATTCATTTCAGATACTTACACGTGTTAAGCTGCCATAGTTTTTAAACAAGCATGCCTTAGTTATTGGGGTTGACAATTTAAACAGCCCTATCTGCAGGTTAAATGTCAAATATTGTTTTATCCTGTTCAATATGTCTCCGTGACAGCATAATAATTGAAGCTTCCTGTGTTTTGTTTTTTTCTCCACAGTCCAAAAGAATTATTTCCAGAATCGTGAGTTTTCCTTCACTCTCAAAGATGATATTTATGTACGCTACCAGTCCTTCACCACTCAGGGCGAACTGGAGAAAGAAATGCAGAAGATGAACCCCTACAAGATCGACATCGGAGCCGTGTACAGCCACAGGGTATAGTGATGTCATTTTATATAAACTGACATGACAGTGCATGTGCAATTCATTGAATTATTACAATTATTACAATTGTTGTTATTTGTTCTTCAAATCATGGCCTAAGTAATTTAATGTGATTATAATAATTTGTATCTAGTTTTACTGCCCTTTAATGACATGTATGTTTGTTGTAAGTATATAAGGCAGTTGTTTACAATCTTTTTTGTCCCAAGTTTGACTCAGTTGTCTCACACTCTAGGTACCCCCTATCATGCCTTCTTTCTTTAATTTCTTTAGTACGGTAATTATAAATCCAATAACTAGTATTCATCTTATTCTGGAAATTACTATGGGCACCATCCATTGCCATTCGCAAACAGCGGATACGTTCTATACAGACTACAAAGCTGTTTTGGAGCCTCTCAGAAAATCAATGTATTGTTGACTTGTTGGTGCATAAGAACATTGAACAATTTACACAGCTCTATGTTATCATATTTTAGCTGCATTGATACGAATGGAATTTCGCTTAACCAGAAGTGCCACCAAAAAGAAAATGCAGTTAAGCAGCATTTATAGGTAAAATTGGGCAGAGCAGAATAAGGTCAATAATGTCACAGATATAGGGTAAAGAGGACTGTAATGAAAGTATTTATTTGTTAAAGTATTATGTGTTTGATCCACAGCCAAACCAGCACAACACAGTGAAGTCTGGGAGCTTTCAGGCTCTAGAGAAGGAGCTGGTGTTTGATATCGATATGACGGATTATGACGACGTCCGAAGCTGCTGCAGGTAAAAATAAATGTAAAGTTTCCCCTCTGCTCATACACTGATTGTCTTCTGTACATGTGGTGACTTGGACATATTGATTTCATTTCAGTGCTGCGGACATCTGCTCAAAGTGCTGGACCTTAATGACCATTGCAATCCGTATTCTGGATAGAGCTCTGCGAGGTTTGGGAGTAATTTATTAACCAATTTTAAAATTATTCTTCTTTTTATATTATATTAATGTGTTAATGTTAAAATTATGAATACAAGCTTTCTATGTAAAGCCTAAGCATTGTAAACATTTTCTAAAGTAGTTTGTTACTTTTACTACTTTTACTCCTGCTTGAGTAATATATCTTAACAGTGTAGCAGTACTCTTACTTGAGTAAAGGTTTTTGTTCTCTCTCTTCAACATTGTAAGTCTGTAAGTGACAAAAGCTTTGTGTTGACAATATTAAATCATTTGAACATTTTAATATCTTTCACTGCTCCTTCAATTTACTTTTTTTCTAATCTTTGAGGTCTAGCTTTACTATTACTGCTTAACAGTTACAGTTACACTTACTTGAGGAATTTCTCGAACTACTACTTTGTCTTTATTACTTCTTATAATGTAGCTACTCTACCCTCCTCTACTGATTTTTGAGTATTTACTCTCTATTACTACATTCCTAAATGAAATGGTAAAGATAAGCAATTCCTCTGAAATGTTGTATTCTTATATTTTATTACAAAATACATTATATTTTTTTTTGTTTTGCTGTGATATTTCCAGAGGACTTTGGCTTCCAGCACCTGTTGTGGGTCTACTCTGGGAGGAGAGGTATCCACTGTTGGGTTTGTGATGAAGCAGCTCGGAAGCTGTCTGTGGCGGCTCGTTCCGCTGTGGCCGAGTACCTCAGTCTGGTCAAGGTAGGAATCCCTCCAACTTATTTTTACACAGATACTTTTTAAAGGTACATTATGTAACTTTCTGATAGCTCTCCTCCAGACCAAGTAAGTGTCAGGTTTATGAAGCTGCAAGCGTGTTCAGAGGAAGGACACATGTTTTAGCTTCTTTTTTTTTTCTTTTTTTTTTTTTACATACTGTGGCTTTAAATTGATAGCCTCTCAGTACCTTTAATAACTGGTACTTGGAGAGCGAACACTGTGGAGAATTAGCTAAATGCAATGCTTTCTGATAGTAATGTTAAGCTGAGGAGTGATGATGTTTATATAATCTTGATTATTGACAAGATGAATTTAAAAAAAAAGTTACATCCTTTGTATTATGTGAAGTACACATTACAGTAAAATAGGATCGGCATCTTTAAAGGTACTTTATGTCACTTTTCCGGTGGAGTCTCCATGGAGATGTTATTTCTTTGTCTGGAATGTTCCAAATTATGGTATTAAACTTAATGCTTATTATATTCAAATTGTGTGTTACAGGGTGGTGAAGACACAGTGAAAAAGGTGATTCTGTCTGATCCAATTCATCCGTTCATCAAGTATGTCTATGGAAAATTTTTGCTTATGTGTATAGTATTAGTAATAGTATTTTTCTTGAAATCAAAGGAACAACTAAAACTATTGTCCATGTCTCCCCAGGGAGTCCCTTACAGTGGTGGAACGGTACTTCAGCCGATACGCACTACACGAACAAGACATCCTTGGGCGAAAAGAGACATTAGACAAAGTACTAGCCCTTGTACCAGAAGATATCCTTAAACAAACCTTGAAAATACTGACTTGTCTTCTTATACAATTTAACAAGTCTTGTCTTCTAAAATAAGTTATGGTACTATGGTTATTATGAAAACCCTGTTATTTTATATACATTGTATTTTATATTTTTATGTTATGCAACCTTAAAATGGAATTGATCAGTGCTCACCTAACTCTGAGTACATTTCATTGCCTTCAGAAACACATTATGGATTTATAAGCTTGTCAGAAGCAAATCAGCTATTGAGTAACTAACATTTAGAAACCATTCCATTTAAAAGAATAATCTGAAACTCGATTAAAGAAAAGTAAAAAATTGTTTCCATGAAATCAAGCATGTTTTTTATTGTAATTAACTTAATCTTGTTATGGGACTTTGTTGTTAATTTACCTTTTTCATTCCTTTTAACTTTTGATTTATGGATTTTTCAAGAAGGGAAATTAATGGGAAAAGGCCCCACAACCACATGTGCTAAGTTCCGTACTGTTTAATGCATATAGTGTTACAATGCGTTTTAATGTAAACTGCCCCTTAACTTCATACATGTAAGAAAAGAACTACAGCAGGACTTTCAGAATGAGAAGAAGCCAGAAACTCGCTGGAAATTAATCAGAGACTATGCCAAGAAAAACAAGGTGACATCCACATCCAAGCTGTATTTTTATGATTAATCGCCATTGAATTTCTAAAATGTATAAAGTTCTTTAGGGTGCTAACAAGAAGAGCCATCATTTTGAAAAAGAAATCATGTTGCAGTATTGCTACCCACGCCTTGATGTCAATGTCAGTAAAGGAGTCAACCATTTACTGAAGAGCCCATTCAGTGTCCATCCCAAAACAGGTTGGTAATATCATGTATAACATAACATAACATTTTTTATCTTGTATAACTTTTTTTTTTCAATAATAATTCTAAATTATTAATTATTCTCATTGTTGACATGCCCTATAATTTGCAATTATTATTTTCTTGATTTTTTTTTATTTTTTTTTATCAGGCCGCATTTCAGTTCCCATTGACCTGAAGGAATTAGAGAAATTTGATCCATTTGCTGTGCCCACAATCAGGTTAGTGACAGTATTTTGTCTTGTGTAGCTGCATAATGATTTCAAAAGGTGATTTTCAAAATTACAAAGCTAATATTGTATTACAAAAACCATGTACCAAGAAAACTACGTCAAATTAGTAAAAGGAAAAATAAAAATGACATCTTTTGCATATTTAACCTGTCAAATGGAAGACCATAGAATTTTGGCAATATTATTAGTTTCATGTTATATGGGTATTGTGGTAATTTTCCAGACTATGGAGCCAAGACATGACACGTTTGATTTGATGTGCCTTTTGCTTCCATGTAGTTTAATTTGTGAGGAGCTGGATCGCCCCAAACCCGGAGAAGACGATGAAAAAGTTGATGACAAGGAAAATGAAAAGGATGCAGTGGAGAGACGGAAAATTAGAGGTACTGGGCTGTGTCTGTTTCACTGAAAGAACTAGAAATTTGAGCAAGGAGGATATTTTCCAAAATATTCTAACCTTAATTGAGATTTGTGGTGGATTATGTTGTCAGCGGCATCATGCAAAAGTTGGCGCTTGTGCTCAATGCTTGTTTACATTTTGATTTTTAGTTGACACCTTGTTTTATTATCTTATTGCAGACTATAAAAGAACCAGTTTGGCCAAGTATGTTAGATATTTTGACCAGTTCCTTGATGATGTTGCCCGATCTTGGAAAGGAGAGCTTCTCAGAAAAAGTGGTAAGTTATGGAAATAAAAATGCTACAAAAACACAGACATTTATCTAATCTTTATCTCTTCTGTTTTAGATCTTCAGAAAGAATTTTAAATGTGGTCAAAAAGAAGCACTGGCAAGATCATTAAAATGCATCTATGTTTCATATTGGTGTTGGGCCATGTTTAAACATCTTGTCACTGTTCTACCAATATTTTGTAAGTGTCTTAACTGTAAAATAAATCTTGTTTTGATAATTATAGAATTTGTATCATACAGTGTTTCTTTGCACTGTCCACATTACCTTGGATGGCAATATGACTGTTACACATCAGCAGATCTGTAATAGCTGTTAAATGTTGTAAAATTGATTAATGTAATAATGTAAATTACTGTCCAGATAAAAATACAGTTTTATGTTTTAGAAACAAAAATTTATGGATTGATTCTCATCCAGACCTCAATATTCAGAGTGAGAATGTATGGATTAAAACAGAGTAGATGAGCAGAAACGGCACTAAAAAACTACTAACAGACAACAGTGGTAAGATATGAATATTGAGGAGGACAGAAATTCATATAATGTACAAAATCAGTTTAGTGTCAGCTTGGCACTATGGCACCTGATGTTACTTCTGCATTGTCCCCTAACCCCATTATAAAATGTAAATTAATCCAAGTAGCATTAATATTTTTGGAAGAAATAATCGACTACTTTTTAATATTTTCGTTGATTCATGCCTTGTCCCTTTAAATCCCCCGGAACTAAAACATGCCTCTTCAAACCGGATATGGTCGCGCAACTGGGGTCAGAAGTTCTCTCTTACAGCCATCTTGGATATAACGACCCAAGTCGGTGAGTAACTCTGCGATAATCCAGCTTCATCCGACAAAATTTAACGCACGTTTTATCTAAGAAAGGTTTGGTGCTTTTCTGTACAGTGTGGGCCTTTGGTTAAAGGGGTTATTATCTAGGATTTGGGGGTGAGATGTTGTAAAATGGTCTTAGAAAGTTGTGTTCATATGTGACAGATAGCCGGTTCAAAATGGGGGAACACGAGACTAGTTTTCCCTATACAAGTGTGTAGTTGTGACAATATGTTGCCAGTTTCCAACTATGTTAAATGGGTTTAAAGAGTGTGAGCTTGTGTCACATTAAAGGTCCAGACATGGCCCATCCCTGATCAAGCTGCATGATCATGATAATGCTACATGCTAACGCTAACTAACCCGCTGTGTATGCAATAACATTAGGCTAACGCTACCCATGCCACCAGGACTGACTGGAGTGTTAAACCAGGCTTAGAAAATGTACATAGGTCTCAAGATAAACGATTGTTCTGCTTTGTTTCTGAATTATTATCATAGCCGTATATATCTTTGTCCGCAGCAACCATGCCTGGCGAAGCCACAGAAACGGTCCCAGTTGAGCAGCCTCAGGCAGAGACTGGTATGTGTACACCATGGTTTCACTTAACTTGAAGCATGTTTTGATATTGGCCCAAAGAGGTTCTGTGTCCCAGGGGTATATACTTGTAAACGCGTTGTAGAATATTGTGTTAACCTTTTAAAGTCCTATCTAGTAACTGAGGTGAAATGACAGGTGTCACGGGGGATCTGTTAAGACAGTTGTTTTCTGCTCAGTGGGACATGTTTGCATTGACATTAAATAGTAACGCAGAACCTCTATTCAACATTTCTCTGGTCTGTGTGTAGGAACTGCAGTTGCAGCAATTTTGTAAAGAATGCATGGTTTGCTCAACTAATGTAAGCATTTACTGATTTTACTGAATTCTTCAAACATTGGAACCACACACTTTTAAAAATGCTTTGAATTTATATTATTCTGATTAATTGGACACTATTATTTCTGAAATACTATTGCAAAGGTAGTGTTGTAGTTTTCTACAAATATACTATGAATTAAATTCACATATTAAATTGCCCATTAAGGTAAGGTACACAATCTTGTTCTGGTTAGAAAATTGTATAACACATGCTGAAGATGAGTTTAGAGGGTTGCTTGTCCACCACTTTTGGAAGTATGGTTTCCTGCAATAAACACTGAACAAGACAATCAAACTACATATGTCCAGGCAACTCTTTAAACAAGGTTCCATGGAAGGTTTGGGAATGCAGCTAAACATTATATGCACTTTGCACAGTGTATTTGCCTCAAATGTCAGCTGTCAATTAAGCAGTGGTGATAATGCTCATGCACAGCTTGTGGTTGTGTGAACACGTTCAGGGCAGATGTATGCGGAACAAACTGTGTGTTCTTGGTTTGTTGCATCTGTGTGAGGTGCTGTAAAAAGGTGGTGGCAGGTGTGTTTTAACCCCAGCGATGGACTTGATTTGAGAACTTTAACCCGCATGAAGCAAAGTCTCCTTTATCATCAAAGTTAAACGTACATTTCCCTCTTCAGCCACTCCTGCCCCGGCTGCCCCACAGCAGGCAGCTGCTGGTGCTGCTAAACCCAAGGGCAAAGATCCTAAAGGTGCCACTGCACCAAAGGCTGTACCAGGCAGAAGGAAACGCTCCTCTATGTCAGCCTCTTCTGCCTCTCCCACTTCTCCTAAATCTACTTCTTCTACTCCTCTCTCACCTGCTCTTTCTCCCCTTGCCACGTCCCCCAGCAGTGCCTCTGCAGCACATGGCTCTGCTCCAAAAGTGATCAAGGCTGGCAAACAAGTCAAACCCAAAAAAGAGTTTGTGCCCACTGCAGTTGTAGGATCTCCTGTTGAATCTAGCGCTAAAAAAGAACTTGAGAAGATCTCCTCCTCTCCAACTGTGAAAAGTGTCCTGCCTCCACCTGCCTTCAAGGTGACCTCCAAGCCTGCAGTGGCTGCTCCAATCTCATTTGCAGATACACTGGCAACTAGTCCTCCCAAAGCAATCGAAGAGAAGGTTCCAGCTAAAGCTGCTGATGATGACCTCCCTCCACTCATTCCCCCTGTGAAGCCCCTCAAAGTCCCTGTTCTGCCTCCAGCTGTAGAAGTCCCCAAATGCGCCACATCTCCACCCAAGTCTGTCCCTATTGAGGCTGTTAAAAAGACACCAATAGTTGGATCTGAGGCTAAACCAATTCCATCTGCAGCTATTCCCATTAACAAGGCTGCACCTGCTCCAAGAGGAGATGCTGGCCTGGCAACATCACCCAAACCTGCACCTGCTGAAAAACCTATCCCAGCCCCTGTCGCCGCACCCGTCGCTGCGCCTGCCCCAGCACCCGTCGCTGCGCCTGCCCCAGCACCCGTCGCTGCCCCTGCCCCAGCACCCGTCGCTGCGCCTGCCCCAGCACCCGTCGCTGCGCCTGCCCCAGCACCCGTCGCTGCCCCTGCCCCAGCACCCGTCGCTGCCCCTGCCCCAGCACCCGTCGCTGCCCCTGCCCCAGCACCCGTCGCTGCGCCTGCCCCAGCACCCGTCGCTGCGCCTGCCCCAGCACCCGTCGCTGCGCCTGCCCCAGCACCCGTCGCTGCGCCTGCCCCAGCACCCGTCGCTGCGCCTGCCCCAGCACCCGTCGCTGCGCCTGCCCCAGCACCCGTCGCTGCGCCTGCCCCAGCACCCGTCGCTGCGCCTGCCCCAGCACCCGTCGCTGCGCCTGCCCCTGCCCCAGCACCCGTCGCTGCCCCAGCCCCTGCACCTACAATCCCTGCCCCAGCCACTGCTCCTGTTGCTAAACCTGCCTCTGAAGAAAAACCTGCTACTGTCACTGCACCTGCCCCAGCTGAACCGGCTCCCACTGAAAAACCTGCTCCTGTCACTGCTCCGGTTGCTAAACCTACCCCTGCCACGGTTGCCCCAGCTGAAAAACCTATTGAAGTCCCTAAACCTGCTCCGGCTAAAGCACCCGAACAGCCTCCTGTTGTAAAAGCTGCAGAGCCTAAAGCTGCCGATGAGCTGAAACCAGTCCCTGTCAAAGCTGTGAAAACACCTATTGAGGTGGACAAGGCTGCTGCCGTGAAGCCCAGTGTTACAGAGGCTAAACCCGCACTTGCTGCTGCGGATCCAGCCCCTCGCAAACTGACTTTCGCTGAAGCAGTTGCTAAACCTGCCCCACTTAAGCCTGAAGTAGTCTCTGAGCCTGTCTCTGCACCCAAAGCTGCCCCTACAGCTGCTCCTGCACCAGCTAAAGCTCCTGCCAAGGTGGAGCCTGTGATCAAGAATGACCAGGGTATTTTCTTTTTACTTTTTTGAGTGTCACTGCTTTTCTGATTGTTGTTGGAGGTGACAATTAAATATGTTCTGGTACAGAGTGAGCTAGGTGTTTTCAAATTATATTGCAGTATAGTTTATTTGACATGGTGGGGCCTTGCAAAATCCTGGTGTGCTTGGACAAATGAAATGTAGCATAAGAAATTAGGATTTTACAATGGACAAAACTGCACAAAATATTAATATTGTAATAATCATTATCACAAGTTCTCAGTCTGACTTTTTTAACTGACTTATGTAAAGAGGGTAATATTTGTGATTGATTTATTTTCCTGTTTGTGCTGGTCTTTGACATGTTTGACTTGTAAATCAAGATGAGTAAAAGAAAATAACTGAACTTACTCATGTCAAAAGACATTAAAATATATCATTGTAACACAACCAAAACATAAGTTACTCAATATTGCATTTTTTTCTCATAAGGATGGACCTTGCCAGTAAATCTACATTATTGGGTCCAAAAGTTCTTAAGACGATGAAGAAGATGTTGCCCCACACACAACATTGTCAGATCCATGTTTATTATCATTTTAACCTGGTTCTGTTTGGTTTCCAGGATCAGGCACAGAGTCGGACAGTGATGACTCCGTTCCTGAGCTGGAGGAGCAGGACTCTGCACAGACACAGACGCAACAGGCCCAGGTCAGTACTCCACTGAAACTTCATCTATCAACTCTTCTGTGATGTTTTACAGTGACTTTCGTTCTTCTGAGTTTTCTTGAAGCCACCATTACTGTCCTGAGAAGAGACTAGTTTATATTGATGTGTTAATAATATTTAACATTTCTGTACTAGAGAATTTATGAAGTCAAATGTTGTTGCAGCTTGCGGCAGCAGCTGAAATAGACGAGGAACCAGTCAGCAAAGCCAAACAGAGCCGCAGTGAGAAGAAGGCACGAAAGGTAAGATATCTTTTAATACGGTCTTGTGACTTATCAATTATTGAAATGAAGAATAAAGTAGGAATATAATTAATGCTCACAAAAAAAATATATTGATGTGGGGCCAAAAGCAAAACCATTATTATAACCCCATTGCCTTTGTCAGATTTTTTTTTTTTTTTTAAACCAGATTAGGAAAGAAGTTTAATACAAATTTTTGGTTTTGTCTTGCAGGCCATGTCGAAGCTTGGTCTCAGACAGGTTACAGGAGTCACCAGAGTTACTATTCGCAAGTCAAAGAACATCTTGTTTGTCATCACCAAACCAGATGTTTACAAGAGTCCTGCATCAGACACATACATTGTCTTCGGTGAAGCTAAGGTACTTGTTGGTTGGATTACTTTTTAAGTTTTCACAATGTTTTTGAATATTTTAATTGAATAAAATAAATATGAAATTCCAAATAGATTGAAGATCTCTCTCAGCAAGCCCAACTGGCTGCTGCCGAGAAATTCAAGGTACAGGGAGAAGCAGTCTCAAATATCCAGGAAAACACACAGACGCCTACAGTACAGGAAGAGAGCGAGGAAGAAGAGGTGAGTTGAGATGTTTCTCATGGTAACATGAAAGCATTAAAAACATGCCTTATTTGTTTTAAGGTTGATGAGACTGGCGTTGAAGTTAAAGACATTGAACTCGTCATGTCACAAGCAAATGTGTCGCGGGCGAAGGCTGTACGCGCCCTGAAGAACAACAACAATGACATTGTCAATGCTATTATGGTATGTTTTTGGGGTTTTTTTGTACTTTATACAATATAAAACATTTTTTCTGTGATGATTAACACAGTGACTTTCGTTCTTCTGAGTTCACTGAAGCCACCCTATCTGTCCTGAGAAAATCTTGAAGTCTAGACCAAGTCGTTTTTGTTAACTTGCCTAACTAAGTTTTATTTTTATCTTGCAGGAGTTGACAATGTAACGGGACTCCATCAACTAAAAGTTGAAGAAATGTTGCTGATTAAATTTAAGCTCGTTTATACAATTTATACCCAAGATGGAAATAAAATTGTGGCTTGAAAAATCTCTCAATGTTACGAGTTTTCATTTGATGTCATGTATTACATCACCTTTCCATTATCAAATGAGTGTAAAATATGTGGAAAAGTTACCTTAAGATTTTCTACTTAAATGACACTAACACATTAAAATATTTTTGCCAAACCTCTATAAAAGCATTGGATTCTTATACTCTTATTGTAAACAATACTTCATTAACGTGATATGGGACTTTATATGTATAGTCAATGTGTGGGACGGGTAGATTTCCAATAAACTGCATTGAACATTTCTGCATAATTCAATTTCTCTGTAGATTTGAATTCGAAGTAAAATAAGTCAAAAGTAGATAAGGATATATAGAGTATAATGGTTATCACACTTTTGCTCAGTTTTTGTTGTAGTTTCCTTACACCAATACTTGAATAATCGTGTCCATTTGAACAGTCCTAAACATCATCCTCAGCTGTGGCTCTGAAAGCTCTAGAAACGTCTGGTACGCTTGAATTACGTCACGGCGTCATTCTTGTCCTCAGTTACGCATTAAGATCCGGAATAGAGTCCACGGACTGAGAGGCGTCTGCACTTTTCCTTTTTCTGTACTAAACTACCCGGGTTTTCTCCAAATCACTGTTCTCTGCAAAGAGGAAGCCTTCTTCAGATACAGACATGTAAGTTAGCTAAAGTAATAGACGACGTGAATCTAGCTGCTGAAAGGTATTGTGTCGTAGCTTCTAAGGCTAGTAAAGTGGTAGCGTAGCCGTACACACGCTTGCTGAAGGCGGGAGGATGGATGGCCTTATGAGAGGATAACACAGGATAGTGCGCTCAAAACGTGCTCTGAAATGAATGAAAACATATACAAACTTATAGCAGGGGATCACGAGGTATTATTTGCAGCAATGGCTCAGTAGGTTTTGCTTTCCGTTTCCATTTAGATGAGTGTGTACCGCGTGGTTAAACTACTAGTGGCTAACAACAGTACTCGCTCGGTTTACTGAATGGTAATTTTCCTATACAAGAACAGATCCTTTATGCATTTATTACGCTCGGAAATTCACTAACACCAATATGGGTCAAATGTATATGTAAATGTTCTTTACAAACTTAAATTGGTGTCCATCACTAACCTCCACAAGGCTACACTGCCCTCTCTGGACCAAATAATGTAGGTTAACAGGCGGACTGTAATTTGACAAATAAACTAATTTATACATTTATGCTATATTTCCTACTTTTACACTCTTTACATTTCTATTGTGGTCACCAGTAGAATATATATTTATTTCAATGAAAACTAATTCCCTCGTGACTTGGTGTCCAAAACAAACCTTTTAAACAGTTTTTTTACAGTACATTTTTTTCTCAATGATCACTAACAGATGTCACCATAGTGTCACATGAGCACAATGGTAACAAGAGACGAGACAGAAACTTAATACAAACACTATCTGATTGCCAGCTGTTCTGCCTGAGCATTTGGCTGCTTACAGGAATGGGCGATATTGACAAAAATTAATATTACTTCAATATTTCAGGTGGATTATCTCGATAACGATATTTTCAAAACACACCAGGAATGTGCTAAAGTGTGTATATTTAACTTTTTAAACTTTATTTCATTGTTTTATGTTGCACCATATCGCCAAAGCACATGCCTATTTTGAATTTTGTTCAGACAATTGCAATAAAGCTTTTCTGATTAACTAGAAAAGGGCAGAAATATCACTTTACCCTTGATTTACACAAAATTTTTCTGTTCAATTCACATGTATAGATATGTTACTGTATGTCTAGTTAAATTACTCATGCCCGGTATATGCATAGTTTTCCCTTGGTACTGATGACACATTTCACACTTATTTTCCTCTATAGGCATCCGGCAACCACCAAATGGTACGACAGGAGGGACTCTGTTTTCATAGAGTTCTGTGTAGCTGACAGCAAAGATGTCAAGGTCAATTTTGATAAAACAAAGTGTGGTTTCAGGTAAGTGTTAGATTGTGGTTTAAAAATGTAAATTATGGCTACATTAAATATATTTAATAATCACATGTACTGTTTTTTTCAGTTGTGTTGGAGGAACAGACAATGTCAGGCACGAAATTCTAATTGACCTATTTGAAGCCATTGATGAAAATGTCAGTTGAATAAATTAACTATACCCTTTGATTATGCTTAACGTGAATTACTAACTTTTGTTATGCTTTCTGTGCACTGTAATGTAGGAATGTAAGCATAGACGTACAGATAGATCGGTTTTGTTCTATTTACGAAAAGCTCAGCCTGGGACCCCTTGGCCGAGGCTAACGAAAGAGAAAGAAAGGGTGAGTATAGCTAAGATGGTTAGTGCAATATGCAACCGGTGTAATTAACATGCAAGTATAATTACTGAAATTTAAATCTTATTTTAATTTTTAGTTTTTAGGTGATGGAGGAGTGGGCATGTGTATTAATGTTGTATTTTTGGCAGCTCACGTGGCTTAAAGTTGACTTCAACAATTGGAAAGACTGGGCTGATGACTCCGATGAGGAAAACTACGATCAATTTCCAGATGTAAATATTAATTTCATAATTTGCATACTTTGTAAATAGATCTTAAAATACTATTCTAAATAATATACCTTTTGCATGGCTTTTCATGGTTTAATCTGTATTTGTTTACAGTTGATGCACAACATGGATGGCGATGATGACATGCCAGAAGATGTAAGACATTTTCAAATTTATGATTTAACTAGTTTATCTTCATCTTTTACATAAGATTTACATAATGGGTTTAATAATTACACTTTGCGCTAACTGTTTTTATGTTCTGTGCAGGAGGACAGTGATGATGAGAGTAAGTATCTAGTCATAAGCAAAGTTGGAACATTTCTTCATCAAAAGTTGAAAATAATTGTATTGTAATATGTTTTACAGAAATGCCTGATTTGGAATAGTCTGCTGTATAACAAAATTAAAGAACTGACGGCAGGAGGCACACACGCATTGAAAACAAATGTACATACATCTGAGTCAGTAGCCATATTTAAATGAATAGTCTCCAGATTGTGTAAAGATCAGTCACTGAAGGTTGTTGCATGGTTTTGTACAGAGCAGCTATCTCCACTTCCATTCGCTGTACTGCACCTTTTGGGTATCCTCTTTTACTGTTAGCCGTCATAACAACTAAGCACACATTAACAAATACATAAAAATGTTAGTGTTTGCTACAGAGCAATATGTGTAATTTACGTTTGTTTTGAAATATGTTTTATGTTGAAAGCTTTGCCCATTCCAAAAGATATGGTTTTAAATTGATAAGAGTAGTTAATGACTTAAGACCCTTGTATCCATCCAAAAAGACTCAACTTTGTTGATTAGAAAAAACAAATTTCAAAACGGTATTTATTATAAATTAGGTATCCAGAAGGTCCGCAATTATTGCTTACATGCATTTCTGAATTGCAATGTTTGTCTTTGTAAAACATTCACAATAGTTGCATTTTCTTATCAGCTTTGGTATTTGTTTAGCATCTAATCTTTATCCTTCCAAACCCATGAAACATGCACTAATGTTAAGACTGCAGGGTGCAGTGGTCTAATGCAGCTTAATGACGACTGTTGGGATGTGAGCAGTATATAGTTTGTTGCTGTTCTTGAAGTTCATTTTACCAGAAGACCCTGTTCATAATCTGATGTGTTGTTACACCCAATTATCTCTGCAATGTCATTGAAATGTGAGGGGATTCAAGTAATGTAACTTTTCAGTGAACAATTCTTTTTTTTTTTATTGTCTACATCTTTCTAATAAACGGTTTATGAAATTATTTAAATGCTTGTTATTTTCTATCTCATATATATTCTTATTGAGACTGAAGTGCTAAATAGATGTAATGGGGTGATATGTAGTTGTGCTTTGGAGTTTTATTAACACTTCTAAGAAATCTGTACATTGCAAGAAAACACTACACTGAAAATTAAGGCCCCAGTATGCAAATTTTTTTGCCAAAAAATATACCAAAATAAATGTGTTTATTCATAATGAATGTGTTTATTGGACTGAAAAACAGAAAAATATGCTTACTGTGAGTGGGCTTGTATCTCCACAAACCTGACTCTTTATTTGGTCTGGAGGAGGGTTGTGTCCTGCTTTTTTTCAGGGACATGTTCCTTTGGCTATAATATTGTAGTATATTGTGTATATATATATATATATATATATATATATATATATATATATATATATATGTGTGTGTGTGTGTAAGTTATTATTATTATTATTATCACAATCAATAATAATAACAATAATAATAATATAGGCTAGTGACTAAAACACTAGCCTATATATATATATATATATATATATATATATATATATATATATATATATATATATATATATATATATGTGTGTGTGTGGGGGGGGGGGGGTGTGTGTGTATAATTTTGTATTATTATTAGTAGTAGTATTATTAGTATTAGTATTAGTATTATTAGTATTAATTTCAAATTATTTGAAATAAATAACTATAATAATCCGTTCGTTCATATTAAATAGACAATAAGTATGATTCAATATTGTGAAATGGGTTAAAGTAAGCCGGATGCATCTGAGCTTATAGTGTGGAGTTTACATACCACTGCTCGCTCTGCCTCTGCCTGTTCTGTGATCATGGCTGGACTGGACCACACCGGCCATGTTTGCTAATTTAAACCTCAAAGGCTAGAGAATAGTTGTTTAGTATTTATCTCCTGGTCATCTGTACTCACGGAATATATTATTAGATGAACAAGAAGTCATCGGCGCCTGTGGATACCAAGGGCTGAGAGGTTTGATCCATTTAACTTACGTAAAACGAAACTTCAAGCGGTGTGGGAGGAAGATGCTCTGAAAATTGTGTGCGTGCATCGTAAACAATGTAACTTCATCAGCACGCTAGCTAACATTAGCCATTGAACAAAAGGGAACTGACTCATTATACAGTTGCGTGTGAGTCCCAAGTAAGTTCACTATTGTTGACTTTTACCAAGCCGGCTGATATATATTGTAGTTTAGGGGGCTCTCTGCTGCCCGGTAAAGTCCCAGCGTGGTTGCAGTACCTATTACCTGGCTCTGAGCTATCAACGCCGCTGTACTTCTGCTGCTAGCGTTACTCATTTTAGGGATGCTATCGGCTAGCCATCATGCTAACATCTGTGAGCTAGGATCTATTGTGATCATTCAGCCTAATAACCTTGATGGGAGTATTTTTGAGTGATATGGTTTGAGTACTTACACCATTTATTTGAACTAAACAAACATAATGTGTAAAATGTTGGAGATTTGACTATGAGAGTAAGTTATAACATGTTAGCACAACTGTGTAGCCGGGGCTTATCTAACGTTAAGTAAATTGTTCATTTGAGAAAGACGCTAGCGTAAGTTGGCTAACACACCGCTTCCTTCTGCAAAGGCCTTGTTCTAATGTGAAACTGCACATTATTATTAGAGTCGATTTTAACCAGGAAAATGTATTCTAACTCTATAGAAAACTGTAATATATAGGTAACACAGCTTAGCCGGTTCCAGAGTACACAGTGTTGCGCTTGGGCCGTACATTTGTGATGGTGGACTGGGAGGCAGTGTGCTAGCCGCTCATCAACGCTAATGAACAGCTTCTATCGTAATATTCAGTTTGTCCAATGCTCGGGCCTGGCATCTACTGAAGTGGCTGCGACATTTTGAGCTTCTCGTTCGGCAGAAATGGTGTTGATGCACTTCAGACTTTGTCATTATTGCTCATATTTATAAACTAAAAAAGTATCCATAGCAAGTGTGAATTTTAACTGTTGACATGCACAGTTTTTTTTTACATGTGCAGTGCGTTTATGCCTGGCCTAAGTATTTTACATAATGCGTATGAAGAGGGGGGAAGGCAAAGACAAAAATATACTAACATCAGTTGTTCTTCTCTTTCTAGATGGAGGCAAATAATCATTTCAACTATGGCTCCCACTCCTCAGCAAACTCAGGACTGAAACTCTCCTCAGGGGAATCTCCATACACAAACGGGTCCTCCACGAGTTTCCCACAGCAGGGCAAGAGTAAGTTATACTTTTGTGGTATATTTATGTAAACGCCTACATTTTAGTAAAGTTACTTTTGTTTGGATTCTTGCTGTAACTAAATGTACTTCCTTTGTCTTTGGTAGACCTGAATGGGGAACTAAATGTGAATGGCATCTCTACTGTAGTTGGATCTGGTGTGTCTGGTTCCCAACAACAAACCGCTTCTTACCCACATCTGAGCAACCTCCATCAGAGTAGCCGTGGTTATGAGTATCTGTGGGGAGGACACCCTCAGTACGGTCCACTGGGCTCCCCGCACGGCCATCAGAAGCAGCCCTCCCCCAGCTTAGGCCAGCCTCACTATCAGAGCCGTGGACAATATCAGTTAAATGGTAGAATTGAAGGCTCCCACCAGCCCCCTGGAGTAGGTCCCCCTAACATGCCTATCAGTGCGGGGCAGTATTGGAATAGCAGCTCACAGCATCTTAACTTTAGTTCCCATAACCTTTACGGGGCATACCAGAGTCAGGCCCATCACCAGCAGCAGTCTGC
Source organism: Periophthalmus magnuspinnatus (assembly GCF_009829125.3). Taxonomy (NCBI): domain Eukaryota; kingdom Metazoa; phylum Chordata; class Actinopteri; order Gobiiformes; family Gobiidae; genus Periophthalmus; species Periophthalmus magnuspinnatus. Next base: position 6,708,071 of record NC_047132.1, read on the forward strand.
ACAGAGTTCCTCCTCCTCACAGCTCCATGCTCAGCGCCGCCCGCTCCACCCACAGCAGCAGCATTACGGCCTCATGCCCAATGGGATGCCCTACTACCAGCACCCGCCGTCCCAGCCCCAAAACCAGGCTCAGATTCTGCCCTCTGTTGGACAGAGTTATACCCCTCCTCATGGCAGCTCTTTAACTGTGTCTTCACCGTCTGTGAGGTCACCATTGTCCACTAAAGACAGTGTCTCACCCCAGAGGCCCAGCAGAGACCGAAGTCCTGACACAAACAAAGCAGGAGCATCCACAGTTCTACAAGGTGTGTTCCGTCTTCCATTTTCCATTTGTTTTTCATTTAGATGTGCAATTATGGGGGTAAACCATGAAGTGAGCTAAAGCAGAAGCATAACTTGTTTGATGGAATGGAATTGAGGATTTGACAATTTGACATGTCTAAAGAAGCACTTAATACAAAATCGCAGCAGAGGCACTCCCCCGTCTGTGTTTAATCCAGTTGTCTCTGTCTGAATACATTTTAAAAATGACTTATGAGTCACATGTCATCTGAGACTTGTAATGACCATCAGCCGCGTGCTCTTACACACCGGACACACGTGTCTGGACGCCACAAAAAGCACAAATCCAAAACCTATGACCATTATTTCATTTAAATTATCTTGCACATGTGGTTGTTGTGAGGAGCAGTGCAACTTTTGTGCACAGGTGCTGGTTTGGATGCTGAGAATGAGCTGGTTTCCAGTGGGTTCTCACTGTACACTCCTTCATAACGTGTGTCTCTCTCTCCTCCTTTTCCTCATCTCCCACTTTCCGTCAAATCCAAACTGCCCGCACCTATGTGTTGATTTAATCGGCTAATTCTTGTGACATGCGTCTAGTTCTGTTGCAGCTTCACTTTCATGCACAGCAGAACAAACTCCACACATAGGGGGTCAGGCAACATCGTTCTCTGCATTAACTAGGATACTCATTATGCAGGCAGCTTGTGGCGTGACTGGGAGAGGGGAGGTGGGCAAATGGTAGAGCAAGGTGAGAGAAGTGTCTCACTCCTCAGATCAGAATGTATGGAAAAGTTCTGTCTCCCAAATCAAACTATTCTCTCATTTAGTCGGATCATAAACAACGTCACACTTTGAGAAGGTCAAAATAATGGAGCAACGACATCACTGAAAATGGGCTCAGAGTCTCCAGAAGCAGGCACAAACAGCAGTTTAAACTTCAGGCCTGAATTTGTTTTGGTTAGACTCAGGCTAATTTCTTTCATGGAATGACTTGAGTCTTAAGCTGGAGATGGAGCTAGTTTCAGCTCAGGATTTCAGGATAATCCTACACTTGTCACCCCTATATCAAAATTAATAGTAAAAAAACACAAAAATTTTTTATTTCTATCTAACATGATTTATATGTACACTGTATTTATCTGATATTTTAGTGATTATTTTTATTTATTTATCTAATGGTTGGATGTTGTTGTTGTTGTATGAAAGCAGCTGGCCACTTAGAAATATTGAAATTTCCTTTGGGATTAATGAAGTTTCTATCCAACTATCTGTAGATAATCTAATCATTACTGGAAAAAAAATGTTGTTTTTCTTCTCACCTTGGCTTGATTAGGTTGACTTGATTGATATATTATGAAAACTGTATTGGTATTAATATCTATATTTTCCTGCTGTTTTTCTTTTTTTAGTACATACAGATGGTGATAAAACCTCCAGTGACACGGAAAGGCCAAGTCTGAAGAATAATGATGACCAACCCAAAGAAGCTGCTTCACATTTAGAAGATTATAGTCCAAACTCTGAAATACTCACAGTTCAATCTTCTGATATTCCCTCCCCAAAGAAGGAGCCAGCAGCTAAAGTACCACCAGAGACCAGCTTTCCCACTGCAGCTGCACTGTCCTCTCTTCAACACTCTCTTTCCCCCAAACCCGCTGTTCAGTCTTCAGCAGAATCAACTTCCAAACAAGTTACTCCATCACAAATGTCTCCCTCTCTAACTGATTCCCTCACACATTCCTCTGCTCCTTTTCCCTCTGTTCTCGCTGGTAGGATAGAAATGGCTGATGAAGCAACAGCAAATATGTCCTTAGATTCTTCCAACACTGTCACTGGATCATCCCCAGGTAGATCATTCTTTTCATCCATGTTACAACAAACAAAAGGTACCTCTGGGTCACAGGTGTCCAATCCAGCTAGCTCCTCCTCTTTAGGTTTAACACCCTTGTCAACTCTTCCAAAAAACACACAAGGTTCTACAGTTCCTCAGAAGACTGCATGCTTCCCAGATTCCACAGACAGTATGCATGAGAAATTCCCAGCTCAATCTTCTGCTAACTCGTCTGTCTCTGTGATTGCACGTACAGAAGGGCCCTCTACCTTAGCACAAGCCAAGGCAACATCTCTGCAGTATGACGTAGCAAGCGCACCTCCACATCCACCCCCCAGCTTAGTTAGTGCTATGCCAATGTCTCCATCAACTGAAACACATAGAATTTCTTCAGCAGGAAATGATAGCTCTACAGCCCGACCTCTGTCCACCCTACCTCGTTTAACCACTCAAGCCTCCAGGACTGCACCAGTGTCCGCCCCACCCGACTCAGTGTCTGTGCCTCACACGAAGGGTACCACATCTGGAGTGATTCAAAATTTCGAGTCTCGTAATGCAACTCCAACCCAATTTCACCACCATGAAGACAGGGGAGAGCTGGTAACTTCAGACGGCATGTACGATAGAAACATCTCTCATTTAGATGGAACTGCACAAAGAATAAAGTATAATTTAAAAACTCCTGAGAAACCTGATCTTCCAGCACAGCATTTGACGACGATGATCTCTCCTGTTCACAAACCCCATGATGGGCAAACCTCAATTGACCACATGCAAAGAGCTTTCGGGTCCGAAGGCTCCGCTGTTATTCAAGGTCGACTTCCTCACAGCTCAAGGATTTCATATCTGTCCAATGAAAGTGCATATTTAGACAGCTCATACTTAGAAGATTCAAAAAAATCCTCCCTTCTGGACACCTCTGATGACCTGTCTACTGCTTATAACACAAGAGACAGCAGCTTCTCAGCCAATGAAACAAGAGATCATGCCTTTGCCTCCACTGCATTGGAGTCCTCTCAGAGTTTCCTCGGAGCCGAGTCCTCTCTAAACAGTACCTCACAAATGGAAGAGCCCTCTATTGGGACTGATGTGTCCATGTCACACCCGTATATGTCATCACAGCAAAGTCATCAAGGTACAGTGTGAATGAAAGGGTTGCATAGGTTGCGTTCTCATGACAAAATATTTTAGAATAGCTACAGTTTAGTATTGAGCTGGAGGACTGGTCAGAATTCTATGATAAAATTTGTCTTTTAACTTCAAGATTTTTATTTTTGGTCACTGAACTTTGTGCCACAGAGTGAAGTGTATCCTCAGACATTAGTGCCATTATTCAACCCCAATGACATGATTGTTGTCAGTTTAAAGGACAATGGCCCCCCAAAAGAGGTTGAACTAACACTGTTAATTTCCTCTCTCAGAATTATCCAACTCACAGGTCCCACTCAACATAGTAAAAAGGTTCAACATTTGCGAATCATAAATTTAGATATTTCTTTTGAAAACAGTAAAATGTCGCGTAGTTATGTAGACCCCTGCCCTCCTTCTGAAATCATGACATTAAATTCTAGAACATGAATATGGCATATACATTTTTTATTATGACCGTCAATCCGGAAAAATAACCCCCACATTATCTCCTTCAGGTTACATAGAGCAGTGGAATCTTGATGGACATGATACTCCAGACTCCTGTGGGCGCTCCCGCATTAAACCCTTTGGGATCATGACACCTCCGAGTTTCAGGATGAGAGATGGGTTCATGGCCTTCAGTACCCCAACAGACAGCACTGCCCACAACCTAATGCACGGTCAGATGAAAAGCCCAGGGAAACCACGGAAACCTCGCACTCCAAAAGGTATGTCTACCCAGGTGCATATTACAGTATATTCATATTTCAATATGTCTGATAATAACATAACATATTCAAAAGGTTCCAACAGTGCAAAAATGCCTGAGAACTAAATCCATACAACCAGTACTGAAGTCCCAGTAACTGCAAAATGTTCTTACAGTTCAAAGGCACCTATTTTTTTGCCAATTTTAGAATGTGATGGTGGGCTAGAGCCAGTTTTCCTTATTGAACATAGCACATATCCAAAAGAAAATGTGTCAAATGTTTATTGTATATAATACTGTGACGTCATTTGAAACTTAGTGCAGTGATCTTCTCCAGAGTTACATTATTGCTGAGTCAACAATATAGTGAAGATGCGGTAGACACACACAAAAACATGTGTTGTCATTTTTTTTAATTTTAATATTGAACTGTCTGATTATCCTTCTCAGATTCTCAAACTCCAGAGCAGGTACAGCGTAAGCCTAGAGGTCGAAAACCCAAAATTAAAACAAATGAAACTGAAAACCAGGAGGATGGTGCCAAGCCAAAGGTCTCCAGAAAGAGGAAGAAGAAGGAAACAGCTGAAGATGGGTCTGGAGCTCCTTCTGTGCTGAGCTTGGAAGAGCTGGATTCTATCTCTGCTACCATTGATGCAGTCCTAGCCAATGTCTCCACTCTTTGCACTGATATTGAGAAACCGAAGAAGAAAAGACGCAAGAAACAGCAGCCACAAGAAGGTGTTGTGGAGGAGGGGTCTAAACCAGGGGCTGACACCACAGCCGAAACCACGGGTGAAATTGGCGAGGACCACGAAGATGATGGCTCCACTACAGGTAATGTTTTTTTTTATCATGCTAAATAGTTTTTACTCACTTTTAGATTTTGGTTTCACTATTTGTTATTCTACAGGAGACTCGAGTAAGCGTAGGGTTGCATCAGAGGAGCAAGTTCAATTTCCTCTTCAACATGGGTAACCATGGATTCTAATCTGTTGAATATTCTGATTAAAATAGTAGGTGAAAAATAAACTGAGATAAAAATCCTGTGTTTTTTAGTTGGCGGCGAGAGATTCGAGTCAGGAAAGTAGACAATCGTCTGAGGGGTGAGACTTGGTATTACACGCCATGTGGGAGAAGGATGAAGCAGTTCCCAGAGATAATCAAGGTAGCGTCCATGGTTTCTTATCAAAAGCATTTTAAGTTTCACTGTATTGAAAATTTGTATCTAGTTCAGTTCTTAATTTCTTCTTCACAATTTCTTTCAGTACTTGAAGAAACACCAGGACAGCGTGGTGAGCAGAGAGCACTTCAGCTTTAGTCCTCGCATGCCTGTGGGAGACTTCTATGAAGAAAGAGAAACTTCTGAGGTGCGTACAGACTTTTTTTGGTCACAAACTGCCAGAACAAAATGTAAGGCTCTTCGTATTTCAGGGTGTGAAGTGGGAGCTCTTGGCTAATGAGGAAGTGCCCTCTACCATCATGGCTATCACTGGTCGCCGTGGTCGCCCTCCAAACCCTGATAAAGAAAAACGCAAATCTACGGATGGGCCACCCCGTCGTCCTGGGAGACCACCCAAACCCAAGATGATTGACTTCCTCAGCAAAGCTGATGCCAAACTACTCACGCAACTTGAGGCCAAGGGTAAGTCAGAATACTACATATTGAAGACAGGCCTCCCTTTTGGGTGATTGCTAACATATTTGTGTTTGTAGAAACTCTCACTGACGAGGATAAGAAAACAATTGCCAAAATCAAAAAGAAGATGAAAAGAAAGGTACATTTAAGATCAGTTAAATTTTGTATATAATTTTAAAAAGTTATTCTAATGTTGTCTTTGTTACCCTTTAGGCCAGAATGAAGAGGAAGCAGGATGCCAAGATAAAAAAAATGAAAGAAGAAAAGAAGAAAGCAAAGGTAGAAATTACATGCAATTGTTTTGTGAGAAAAGGGTTGAGATTTTTGGTTGTTGTTGATAATAATAGACTCATAACTATCTCTAGCTTGAACAAGAGGCCTCCGGCACTGAGGGGAAACCTGTGTCAGCACACCAAAGCTTGTGTGAGTCTGCAGAGCCAAAGAAGCGCGGGCGCAGGAGGTCTGTGAAGACTGTGGCTCCTGTGGTTCAGCTGACTGACGAGGAGAGGATTGCACAGGGCAAAAGGGTGCTGGGGGCGCGCAGCAAAGCCAAGGCTTTGGCCAAAGCTCAGGCAGAAGCAGAGGCAGCCGCTCAGGCCGCACAGGCCGCTAAGAGGGCTGCAGAGAGGAGAGCGCTCGCTCAAAAACGCCTGGAGGAACGCAGACGGCAGCAAATGATTGCAGAGGAGCTGAAGAAACCAGCAGAGGACATGTGTCTCGTTGACCACAAGGTGAGTGTAAAACATAATTTTCATAGTTTGTGTTTAAGATGATGATTTTCATAGTTTGGATTTGCTCCTTCTTTAGCCTTTGCCAGAGTTGTCCCGCATTCCCGGTGTGGTTCTCTCGGGCTCTTCCTTCGCTCACTGTTTGTCTGCGGTGGAATTTCTTCATGCCTATGGAAAACTGTTGGGGCTGAACATTCCTAAGGATATCCCCAGCCTGGCCACGCTGCAGGAGGGTCTGCTGGGGTTAGGGGACAGCCAGGGAGAGCTCCAGGACCTTTTGATCAAGCTTCTAGAAGTAGCCCTCCAGGACCCGGGTCTGCCTTCCCATTATCAAGTACGTCTCACACATTGCTTTTGCTTGTGTTGTGTATTAGCAGTTAAATAATAAAAATAATAATTATTAAAACTATTTCCTTTTCTTTAGTCTGTTAAGATCCTTGGAGACAAGTTGGTGGACGTGGAGTTGACGCGCAGCACAGTGTCCGAAGTGCTGCGTATCTTTATAGAAGCTCACGGATACGACCCAGAAGTCTGCGACACTTTAAGGACCAAAACATTTCAAGCCCTGCCTCCGGACACTAAGGCTTCTATCCTGGGCTTTGTGGTGGATGCACTGAATGGCAGCAACATTGTCACTAAGTATGAAGTATACATTGTTTAATTCCACTGCCTTATTTCAGACTGTTAATTATTTATTTCTCCTTTAGTGACATTGACAATACATTAGAGAATATGTCCAACTACCGAAAGAACAAATGGATAATAGAGGGGAAATTGCGCAGGTAAGGCCTATTTTATAGAAAAGAATTCAATCAGTAATTTAACTTTATAACTTGCTCTCTTGCTGTCAGACTGAAGGTGGAGCTAGCACGGCGCACAGGTCGCTCTGAGGAGGAGCTCTGTTATGAGGACAGAAGGCGCAGTGCTCGAGTGGCAGAAGAAGAGACCTCCTGTTTAGAGCACACTGGGAGGGGCCGCCGCAAACGGCACAAGGAGGAGCCCAAATTCAGTGATGTATGTGTAGTGTATTCTTGAAACTGCTTATTCTAATAAAAAATATTTTGATCAAAATATTTGTTGTCCTCTTGCAGGGTGAAAGTCCTACCAATGCTAGTGTTCCAGAGCTTGAAAGACAAATTGATAAACTCACTAAGGTAACGTTTTATTTTTTTCACATTTATTATGCAGACATGTGCATCTATGGACCTTTCTCACAAAGTTCTCCTCTTCCACAGCGTCAAGTGTTTTTCCGTAAGAAGCTGCTGCAGTCGTCTCAGTCCATGAGAGCCATTCTTCTGGGTCAGGACCGCTTCAGGCGCAGATACATCGCTCTGCCCAACCTTGGCATGGTTCTCGTGGAGGGTCCAGAAGAGATATTAAGTGAGTTGTGATAAATTGTTTAAGACACGTGTTTATTTGTTAACATATAACACCTTTTTTTGAATTTTTTTGCAGCTTCAGATGAAGTGCTTGTAGCTGAGGTTCCTGTGACTTTCCTCAAAAAGGAGCCCAAAAAGGAGTTAAAAACCGAAGAGACCGCAGTGCCTACCACTCCTCCCTCTGCGTCCTCTCAGCCCCAGGCCGCACAGGCCCTGTCGCCAGACGAGGATCCCCTCCCTGGGACCGCCTCTCTCATGAGCCAGCCCCGAGGCCGCGGGCGCCCCCGAAAGATCAAGCCTGAGGTGGAGCTGCACCTGCGCACGGCCAAGATCCGGCGTAGGCGCCGGAATAGTGCTCGCTCAGGGGGAGAGGAGGGGCCAGTGTCTCCTCACAGTGACCTCACTCAGGCTGCACTGAGGCTTAGCCAGCCCCACGATGCTCTATCCAACGGCACCGGGGTAGAGTCTGAGGAGAGTGTGAAGGAGATGGCCGAGAAGCAGGGCCAGTGGTTTAACCTACTGCCCAAAGAGCCCTGTGACGACAAGTCTCTGATCAACCCTGATACACCTGCCTCTCCTCAGTCTCCCCCCAAACTCTCCCCTCAGTCCCCTCAGTCCCCCCCAAAATTGTCCCCTCAACTACCCCAGTGTCACCTATCGTGTTCACCGCCACCTCCTGCCCAGGTCAGTCCATTTACAGTCTCTTTACCTTTTTAGTCTCCACACAACTAATGTCTCTCTTTCTCTCTCCTTTCAGTCTGATCTCCAGAGCGATTCTCTACCTGTACCAGACCCTGAGTCATGTCCTCCACTGGATTTAGCGCCGACTGAACTAGAGGCAGTAGCACCATCTGACCCTCCCTCCTCTCCGCTTGCACCAGCCCCCAGCCCTCGTCCTGCTCCTGTCTCTGCTGCAGGTGAACTAGAGCCACACTCGGCCGCAGACTGCCCCCCTATCCTGGAGAGCTGCCCCCCGGCTCCCCCCGCCCCAAAGACCACCTCTGCCCTCCACACTCCGGGCCGACCAGGGCGCAGGCGGCGCAGGGGCAGTAGAGGCAGCAGCCCAGCCCGAAGAGGAGCCAGAGGAGCAGCCGCACGGCGTAGAGGACGCCCCCCCCACAGCTGTGTTCCAGGAGCTTGAACAACAGTACTTTACTCAGATGGTGGTCAGGCCCATTCCCATATGTGAGTGCTTGGGTTTGTGGTCCCACTTTGAACATTTTGCAGCAGCAGTTCTTTAGCTTTAGTATTGATTAGTATCTTGTTGTATAAAAAACATTTGTGTAAACAGTTAGTGTCTAAATTAATATCCATTCCAACTAACGATACTGAGAAAACAATTTGCATAAACAGGACAAAGTAACCAATTGATATCAAAACTAGTATAAAACCATATGATAAATTTAAAGTTTCACATTTAAGTATGACAACACTAAAGTGGCTCTTGGCAGTGGGCAGTGATTTTTGTTTCTTGAAGTGAAATTGATTTAAAAGCTTCGAATTCTGTTTGAAAGCTTTATCTGGGTTTAACAAATTATTAAATTGTATTTCCACAACAACTTAAACTGCACATTTAGGCATATGTTTTCATAGTTTTATGGTCATTGGTTACCACCTAAGGTCAAACTGAAGTAATGTATTTTCCGAACTATACGTTGCTCCGGAGTATAAGTCGCACCAGTGAAAAAATGCATAATAATGAAGAAAAAATATATATATGTCGCATTTTTTGGGGAAATTTATTTTACAAAATCTGAAACCAAGAACAGACATTTTATCTTTAAAGGCAAGTTATAATAACAATAAATTAGAGAACAACAGGCTGAATAGCAGTACAGCATGTTAACATAACACATTTATATTTATTCAGCTACATTAAGCATGTACAACTAACTGAATACGTGCCTGGTATATTAACATAAGCATAATCAGATAACTAAAGCATAAAAAAACAAACTAACAAGTTTACTCTCAATCTCACTCCAAATCACTAAATCCATTGAATTCTTCATCCTTGGTTTGGCTTCTGAACTCCGTCAACTCCGGAAGTAGCTGAAGTGCCGCTTCTGCACGACTGTCATCAGACTCGGACTGAACAAAAATGCCCTCTAAAAGAAAATCATATTCTGCCTACTCAGATTTCTTTTAAATTACCGTCAATTTAAGATGTTTATTTTCAGTGGTACAGGAGAAGTAGATACTTGTACACAACCCTAGAGTGCACTCACACGGTTGTCAGTGTGACAATAACAAAGATGTGAAATTATATATTTTAAATAATTTCACATATACTTCTCATCTGAGTATAAATCGCACCCCTGGCCAACTATGAAAAAAAAGCACCACTTATAGTCCGGAAAATACGTTTATATTTATCTGTATTTTTTCAGCGATGGTGCGCGGCTGGTGGTGGATCAAAACCCCAGAGGAGTTGTACAGCACCTTACAGGCCCTGCACCCGCGTGGTGTCCGGGAGAGGGTGCTACACAAGCACCTTGCCAAGCACATGGAGAGCCTGTCTGAAATGTGCACCAGACCCACCAACGGTGAGGAGAGTATTTTGTGTAGAACAGATGATGATGATGATGAAGAATACTGATGAATACCCTGTTTTCAAAAAGACACAGTCATTAGTGCAGCCTTTTTATGAAGATCTTAATCCAGATAAATGCTTCTAGTGTTAAAGTATTTCTTCATGTTTGTTTCCCATAGACCCACTGTTCGATATGAAGGTGGAGCAGAAGGACAGCCTTTTGGAGGCGCTGCAGCAGCCCTGGCTGGTCCAGGAGAGGGCCATGGAGTCAGACCTGAGCGCCCTTAAGTGGGTGGAGGAGCTGGAGCAACGTGTAGTCACCGCTGATCTGCATCTTCGAGTGAATAGACTTCTCTCACTCACATCAGGTTTACAACGGAAAGATTTTTTAAATACTAACTTCCTCTTGTCTCGTCTGTAGGCACCTCCACAGAGTACTCTGAATGACACTGACACTAGTGGAGACACACCAGTACCAGAGTTTCAGGTAAGGTTGAGTGAATTGCTTTGGTTTTCTGTGTTTTATCCAATAGTATAGTCCAATATGGATTTTTTTTGTTTTTGTTTTGAGAGAATGCAACATCTGATATTTGACCCGCTGCTGTTGCCGATAACTGATATTTGCCAATGCCGATATTTACTTCAATTTAAAATACATTTAAGGGCCTAAAGCTAGAGATAACAAATTGGTGAGTAAAAAATTCACACAAAAAAGTTTTCAGTACATCAGATTTGTCTTTTTTTGAACAGAATGAGACACATGACACAGAGACTGGGGCATGGCAAAAAAAAAATTGCAAAATATCACTTTTAGGCGATTTTTTTTTATTTTTTAAATGGACCGATACGATATTCAGTAACCACTGCTATCTGCCGATAGTGATATTGGAGTCCCCATTCTTGTTTTTTGTACAGATTGTCACTAACTGTGTTATCCTTTCAGCCCTACACAGTTCCAGAGCCGGACTCGACTCGGGACGACCTGCAGTATTACGAGCACGACGCTGACCCGAAGGATGACTGGACGATCCGCACAAAGAAGGAGTGGTCTGGGCTTCCCCGGATTCCCACGCACCCCCTGGACCTGGCTGTGCTGCGGCTGACCAACCTCGAACGCAACATCGAGCGACGCTACCTCAAAGAACCGCTGTGGAACCCATCCGAAGTGATCCGCCTTGCGCCCCTCACCCCCACCCCCGGAGAGGAGCAGCCCATGGACGTGTTCAGGTAAATCTCATCTGTGTTCACGTGACACCTGAGCTGGCAGACAGGTCAGAATTTTATGGTGGAATTTACCATCTGTCAGATGAATTTGTTGACTTGTTTTGTGGTAAATATCTCTGAACTTTGTAATTACTGAGTCTATCCACATGAAGCAAAAACTGGCCTTAACTCTTCTTTCAGCATTCATAAACATTTTTTCACAAGCCTCTGAAAATGATACCATTATTCAAACCCAAAAGGCATGATTGTTGTTAGTTCAATGGACTTCAAGTCATAAGATTAATATTACAGCTTTGTTGACCCGATCACTAAAAAAAAGTTCAGTGTTTGTGGATTTCTATTTTGGATGTTTTTTTTGAAAAAACTGTAAACCTCCCATAGTTACATAGGCCCTTTCCCACCATCTGAAATTACGACATCCTCAAATTCTAGCAAGTGAACACAACCTATTCACATTGTAGATTGTTCTTAAATTTTTTTTTTAAACTTCTCACAGTTTGGAGAATGAGATCACGTCTCGGTTACGCACCTGGCGTCAGGCTCTAGATCGGTGCCGCAGTGCTCCTCAGGTCTGCCTCTGTCTGCTTCAGTTGGAGAAGGCCATTGCCTGGGAGCGATCGGTCACTAAAGTGGTAAGAAACTATTAAAACTGCAGATAAAATCCTTACAGTCATAACCCTAACTCTTTTAAAGTTAAGTAAAATTATTAGTTATGTTTTTGTTTGTATTGTGAAACTAATTTTTTCTAAAATCTAAATTGCTCAAACTTGAGGACTTGACCAAAAAACTTTATGTACAAAGCAAGACAAAAATGTGTTATTTAATCCTTGTTTAGGGAACAGGGAAGGGGGGTATAAATTGAGGGCAATAGTGAACTTTAAAAACGTCTACCTACTCCTTTTGAGCGCCTCAGCCTATGCACTTAAATGACTAATATAATGTAAGGGAAAGGATGCTCAAAAGAAATGTTTTTAATGCATTTGTTTACTTCGTGTAGATTTTCTGGCTCCATTTTATATCGCATATCTGTTACATGTTTTTTTTATTATTTCTTTTATAGAATTGTCAAGTTTGTCGTAAAGGAGACAATGACGACTGCCTCTTGTTGTGTGACGGCTGTGACCGCGGCTGCCACATGTACTGTCTGCGGCCCAAAATGACACAAGTACCAGAGGGTGACTGGTTCTGTCCGACCTGCGTAGCTAAGGTAAAAAGACACTTAGGTTATTGATACTTTGTAGTGACATTATTCTGGTGGAGTTCTGCATGTTGTCTATGGTGGAACGTTCAGCAGTTACCATGGTGATACAATGCACATATTGGTAAACAATGCCAAAAAAGTGTTTCAACTCAAGAAAAAATACAAAATGGATTTAGACAACACATTTCCAGGAGCCTGTGAGTGATGCAAGGGTTTAAGGTCCCACTTAGGTGGTTGACATTCAAAACCAAAAACTGATGGCTAATGCTAGCTAGCTTGTGACTGTACTGTTAAAGTCCTTCTCAGAGACATTACTGACTTAGTTGTACTTCCAACTAAGTCAGTCCTTCATGGCCAGATTGTTACTCAAGTTAGACTGTAATCTGGGGTTTATTTTAAAACAGAGTTTACCCCCCAAAACACTCCTGATAATTTTAACATCAGTACTTTTTACTTATTTTTCAGAATGTGGAGTCTGAACCTAACAGCCGCTCATGCAAAAAGCGCACACGTGTGAAGAAGAGGAGATATGAGGACGACAGTTCAGAGGATGAAGCAACAGTGCGGCGGAGTGTTGGCATGGCAACACGACACAAGGAACCAGCGCCAAACCAGGCCTCACCCCGCCCCTCCACAGAGACGGCAGGCGCTAAACGTAGACGCATGGTGACCCGCAACCAGCCTGACCTCACATTCTGCGAGTGAGTTTTTTATAATTTTTTTTTTTTTTTGGTGAAGTTTATAGTTTTCACATCAGCTGCCCGTGCTAACCAGGAAGTACAAACATAAAAGTAAAATGTAAAAAGTAAATGTTGTAGCAACCACAATGTAAACAGGGGTCAAAACGTGTCTAAGTTGCACAGTGCAATACATAAATCACAAAAACGAATGACACTTTTATTTTGTTGAATGTCTAAGTTCTCAAAAAATTGCCTGCCTTTTGTGTAACTTGTCCCTTCATTGTAGATGGAAGTTTTCATGTTAAGATGATGTGGAGGTTTTCCATTTTAGAACTTGGCACTACTTCCTGTATTTTGTACAGTTCTTAACTTCTTTTCTACAAACTGCCATTTAACTGATGTAAAGCAATAATAAATAAGTATTAATGAATAAATAAGAATAAGTAACAATTAGAAAAACTCAGAAACCTGTCATATGCACTTAAGGTTGTGTAAAATCTGCTGTTGAAACTTGTATGTTAGTCCTGTGAAAATACTTTGTTTGTAGGATCATTCTGATGGAGATGGAGGCTCACGCAGATGCCTGGCCTTTCTTGGAGCCTGTGAACCCGCGGCTGGTTCCTGGATACCGCCGCATCATCAAAAACCCCATGGACTTCCTGACCATGAGAGAGCGGCTGCTGCAAGGAGGGTAAGACATGCAGTCTAGGAGTTGTTTGACACTTTGATCAAGGGCTACTCATGCCTCTTGCTGTCTGTTATATGGTATTTCATAAGCATAAAAAACATCCATCTCTTAGTCATTTAGTATTTAGATTAATGTAAACCAATGGAGATATTAAGATGCAAAGTGTATACTAATGGTCATTCAAAAGTATTCTGACATTGGCCTTATTTCACAAAGCAGGTTAAACTAACCCTGAGTTTAATTCCTGACTGAGCTATCCTACTCAGACAGGGCTTAATTCCCGGTTTCAGAAAATGGGTTTGGAGTAGAGTTGGAGCACTTTGATCGTGATTTCTCTCCTCAGCTAAACTCAATGAATCCCAGAAAAGAGGATTCAACAGTAAACCAGAGGAGGGACAGGAAATCATGTGACTGCAGACAGGTTAAATTCAGGTTTAATTAAAATGAGAGTAATACTTAAATTAATAGTTGGTATGATGCATTAAAAGACCAATTCAATTAAAGTTTATTTATATAGCTTATTTAAAACAACTTCAACTGACCAAAGTACTTCACATAAAAGTCAACATATGTTTTTACACTTGCACCTTTGTGGCTCATTAAGTATAATTTTAAACATCACAATGTTGCACATAAAGGTCTAATAAATGTATTTAATGTCAAGTTAAGAAGAACAATTAATGTTAATGCACTCCAAATGCTAAAATATTTATTAAAATATGGCAGCAGCTCAGGCCACAACTCAAGGAGCAGACTCTTAGATCAATAAAATCTGCTCTGGATCAGGTTAGGTTCACAGAGTGAGTTTCCATGGTGACTCTCTGTGAAACTGAAAACATTGATCTTTTCCAGGTTAACAAACCCTGAGTTTAGACTAAACCTGCTTCTTGAAACAGGGTCCTTTATAGTGTGATTAATGTATTTAACAATACTGACCCAGCAGTTTATTGGTTTGTTCCACAGCTTCCTATATATGCTTTTGTCTTAATGCATCTCTATGAACATTATGCACTGCTTCGAACATGGTAGATTTAGCTAATAACAGTTGTTTTTAGATAAAATGTTATTTACAATCTACCACTCCACAAAATCTACAGTTAACCTCTGAACACCTGTCGATTGTTGTAAAGTCTTATTTGACCCCTTTCTTGTTCTCTCCTCAGGTACTGCAGCTGTGAGGACTTTGCGGCAGATGCTCAGCTTGTCTTTAATAACTGCGAGCTCTTTAACGAGGACACGTCCGAGGTGGGAATCGCCGGACATTCCATGAGGAAGTTCTTTGAAAGCCGCTGGGCGGAGTTTTACTCAAATAAGGACAAATAAGGACTTCCTCCACAGTGAGGCCTGCAGACTGTTGGTGCTTTTCACTCCCCTTACACTCTGCATTATGATAGACTGGAGCTGTCCAGCCGCGTGTACTCGATGTATAGGTCTAAATGTATAGATTTTGGCTTTTGTCTGTTATTATTGCCTGTGATGGCCTCACTTTAAGGCCCTAAATCTGAACTGGACTCATTCCCCTCCACGGCTTCTCCATGTTATTTTAGCATCATGGTGCGTTTGGTCCCACTCTTTTTCACCACCGAGGGTCAAAGGTCATCTTTGGAGAATCGTGTTTTAACTCTGAAAAACCTCGGCAACAGACTTGACAAACCTCACAGACACTGGGCCTTGTTTTAACCTGTTCAATGGCAATGTAATGTAATGTGGTTTTATGCATAGAAGTCATTTCTTTTGCTCAATATATTTTTATTATATATTCTATATATAAATCTATATACAAAAAACAATAGCTGGGATTATTTAATAGCAATAGCTTGTAGTGGACGTGTACAGACTACCTTTATAGAAATGTCTAGACATCTTACAAAATGGCCAGTTAAAGAAAACTGTTGTTGGACTGTCACAAGTAGATGTTGTAACCTCTACTTAAGTCTTGTGCACAAAAACACATGTACACTATTTAACCACATGCACAAAATCACATTCTCCCAGCTGATAATGTGTGAAAAACACTGTTTTTAAGTGGAGGATGGAGAGCAGGTCTGGTCTTAGACTGAGAAGTTGGTTTAACACTTGTTGCATCTGTACACTGCAAAAAAGAATATTCATTTATCCCTTTTTGAGAAGTTTTTTTCTAGTTTAGGTTTATTTACTTTGTATATCTAGATTTCTCAAATCAATTTAGCTGATTTTAACAAAATGTGAATAAAAATTATCTGCCAGTGTAGTAAGATTGTTTTTATCTTTGCTCACCTTTTATTACTGTACTTGTGATAATTTAGCTTAAATAACAAAATGTACTGAAATCACTCAGATGAATTGATTTGTACCTGTGACTTTCTATCCTCAATTAGTTACAAAATCTAAACTAGTCAAAACTACTCAAAATGTTAAGTTTTTGTAATGATCTTTTTTGCAGTGTAGTTTTTAAAAATTAGACCAACTAAACATGAAACTTGAGCTTGTTCAATGAAGCTAAAAAAATAACTTGACTTGTTGAAATGGTAGGTGTTCTCCTGCCTGGTTCTGTCTTACATTCCTTTATTGATTCTCTCTGTCCTTCTATCCCTTTCTTCATCCCTCTTTATCTTTGCCATTGAGAGCCTATTGTACCTGTTGCATGGTTGGTGTACTTCATGACACCACCAAAAGCTCCATAATTTTATTTAAAACTTTTCTTTTCCTACACTGAACGCTATTTCACTGATAAGAATTGAACCTGGATGTTCCTTGCCACATTTAAGGGACATAGTGATTTTTTTTTTTTTTTTCAAAAGAGAGAAAAAAAGACAAAAACCAAATGTGGTGTTAAGTGACTTTTTAATAATGTACAGTTTTGGTGACTTTAAATTTGTTCCTTTATATTTTTAGGACCAATCCATCATTTATAAGAGGAGGTATTACAAGACAATGTTGTATCAAGGTAATGTAATGTGTGCATCTGTAGAATGTCATGTGAGTTGAATAAAAACCACAATAAATATGAACTTGTCAATTTCTTATCTTTTATCCTCTAATTTTAAGTATAAAATATTAAATGTGCAGTATGTATTCTTTTTGGTAGACGTTCTGCCAACTGCTTGTCGCTATGGCGATGTTACTGCTTGAGTTTTCAACAGTTCGATGTTAAGACGTTAAACTTGTCTAATTCCATGGAAACGAGCAGGTGACGCGACTAGGCCAAGATACATGTCAGATCTGTGAGGAGTAAGAATACATGTTTATCAAGCAAAAACTACCTGTAAGTATATAAATATTAGATACAGGGAATGTTCCACAATATGGCATTTAAGTCAAAGCAACAACATAATTTTTACCAGAAAAGTTACACAGTGCACCATTAAGTACATGTTTAATTTCAGCAGAGAAATCCAACACTAAGCTTTGGGACAATTTTTTTTTTTAATCTAATTTTGACTAAAAAGACTGAGATGGAGCAGTATCCCTTTATCAAAAATATAAAAAAGGAACATTTCCAAATCCTGAATCTAATCACTCGCCTAAGCACATCACAAAATTGGCATACAAATAATTGTGCTATTCTAGAGTTTGGGAGAGCAGAGTAATTTGAACTGTTGCCATAGTAATGAACAATTCTTAACAAAATATTCTATCTTTTGAATGGTGAAAAGTCCTCAAAATGGGACACATGTACAGGAAGCTGGAATATATAAATGATGGTTTTGCATATTCATTATTGACGGTGGTTTGTGCCTGCCCTCATCTCTCTCAAACGCACTGTGTTTATCTGCTCGTCAGAGGCTGCTGTCTGAGCCACATGTCGCTCACTTCACTCCCAGCTGCTCTCCAGTGCCAAACGACGTCATCTCAATGTTTATTTTCCAGTGTTTTTTTTTATTTTTATTTTTTTATTTACCTTTTATTTTATTTTTTTCAGACATTTTTGTTTTGTCATTTTGTTAACACCTCCAGCAATCTGTTGTATCAATTCAAAGTTAATTTCATTTTTATGTACTTTTTTTTTTTTTTTTTCCCAAAGGTAGAGAACTTACTTACAATACAATGTACAATGTAAATAAACTACAAAAACTAAGACTGAAGAAATGTATTTTGTCATCTTTTTTTCCATTCAGAAATATGTTGAGCCAAAGTATTTTTGTTAATCTACTGAAAATACAAACATCATTTTAAAATAAAATATTAAAGTGGGATATTTTGTATAGTATCTCATAGTTTTGCGTAATGCCCATCCAACTTCACAAATACTCCAACTGAAAACGGCTATGTGAGTGAAGTGCGTTGCTTAGAGGCACAACAATATACTCTCAGGCAGGATTTTACCAGCAAGTCACGACACCTTATCTTTAATTATCAATATGTTAAATTATCTGCTCATCTCTTGTTATAGCTTCTCCCTTTGTCAAAGCCCTGAGCTGGCACATTGTACACATTGTATGTACATTTGTGAGTGTCAGCAGTCCATGTGGGGCCCTGAAAACTCCCCTACGCCAGCGGGTTCCAGCCTGAACTGTCCCGTCTATGGCTAACAGTCAGTATTAACTCACAAAAGCCTGGATCAGTGCAGCAAAGGGAGGGGATAATCCTACAAATAATGGCCTTACCTCTAACCAGTCTGTTCTGGACTAAATCAATGTCAAATTCAAATGTATCTTCACTAGTTGTTGATTTTCAAAGATTATGACGTCTCAGATAAAGGCAGGAGTTCTTGTGTTAATTATATCGTTGTAATACTTTATATTGTTGATGGGTCTGCAATGTTCCACAGTATGGCATCAAATCTCTCATTGCCAAGCGGTCAACCCATAGTATCTGGCATTTTTAAATACAGCTGTTTGCTCAAAAATACTTTTCTCCACAAGTCTGACCTGTAACCTGGCTTGTAGTGGCTATTATTGTGTAATGCCATACAGTGAAACATTTAAGGGAAAGCAATAACCTCCACAAACAATCAATCTTCAATCAATCTGTGTATCTTCCATCAGAAATGATGTAGTGCAACATACATCAGCATCTCGTCTGAATTCCAAGCTAAAAACCTTCTTTATTTATAAACGTGATTGTAATTGTATAGGCTATCATACTATTTTTCAATCTGTAAAATGTTGTAAAATACTGCATACGCAATTAAACCTGTTCTTCCCATTTATCTTTTGGCTAAAACATGCATGATTAGACAGATAATTATCTTGAAACCCTCGTCATAATGCATTTATTTGATATCAAAGAGCTGGCAGAGTAGAGCTCACGTCTAATGGAACAATAGGCGCTATGGCAACGGCTACATGAAAGACTTTGTCTCCATGGTGATCCACAACAAGTTGTTTGTTAGCGAAATGCCCTGATTGAGTCTTGGACTAAATGATTGACCACTTCTGTGATTTCAACAAAAGACACATGTATTTTCCACACTATTAACGACGCAAACAGAAAACAACTATTTTAATTTAAAATATAGCCATTTGTAAAGGAAAGATAGATAAATAGACAGATCTATTTCATCCTCTTATAAGTTGTGTTTTTCTGGGTACATGTATGTTAGAGCAAATATATTTTATTTTGGATATTTCTTCTGAAAATGTAACATGAATCAATAGAGGAATACTTTATAACAACCTAATGAGCTTTAATAGAGCACGATGAAAGACACATGGTTTATTAAGAATGATTCAGGCACAGTCGGATTAACTAATACTAAGCTAAATACTAACCATAACCTTAATTAATTAATTAGTTAAAGGTGCACTATGTAACTTTTCCAGTGGAGGGTCTGCCACCTTCTTGTCTCCATAAAGTTATTGCATTGCCAGGAATGTTCAAGAGTGTGGCATTAAACATATATATGGAGATGAAAAAGTGATGCCACCAGGATAATTACAGGTCAGATCTGTGAAAAGGCAACATAAAAATGCATGTGTTTTATGCATTTTTAGCTGTAATTGAATGAATGCGAGATTATTTCCATACTGTGGAAAATTTTAGGCTAAGCAGTAACATCTCCATGGAGACAAGAAGGTGGCAATCCTTACATAGCTGCAGAGTTCACCTTTAAGTCATGACATTGTAAAGTCCTTATACTTACTCATTTCACACCACAAGTTGGATTAGGTTATTCATGTTAATATATTAATATATTAATTCATATATATTATTATATTAAGGGGAAAAAAACTGTTGGTAGAAAAGTAAATGACCAGTTTCAGGTGTCTAAATGAAGTGATAAGGTCTGATCCTGAAGGAGAGAGAGAGACTCAGGCAGGGCAGAGCTCAGACTGAAGAATGAAGCGACCTGCAGACTGACGCACACAACCAGGGACTGCACAAGGAGCACTTTAACATGATCTGGAGAGAGGTAAGAACAAATATATAGGTTTTAGAATATGTGTCATATGTTCTTACAAAGTAGTCGGTATAAAGTTCAGTCGTATTTCCAAAGTAGTTCAGTTATGAAATGTGGTAGTTGTTTTATTGCAGGGTTTCACCAATAGGCCAATAATATTTAAAAAGAGGAGGGGCAGCTACAATTAATATTGTTAAAATGCTGTTTTTTGTTGTAATAGTGTACGTTAATAGGTCTAGTAACTCATACAAACCATAAGATTAAACATTTGTGAAATTTCCTTTTAGATATTTCATCACAAAGTACAATGTAATAAAAAGGGAAAATCTGGCTCTTGCCTCCATCTGCGATCATGACATCATCACAGCCTAGAATATGAAAACCACCAACAAAATACAGGATTATTCAGACTGAAGAGCTGATTCATCACTTCTGTGACTGGAATGTAACTTTATGACTAAAGTTTTAAGAAAACGACCACAACAGTCAGAAAATTAAAGGCACAGCATGTTACTTTCTGGGGTTATCACCTGCATGATTCCATGGAAATATAAATTTAGTACCATGCTTCGGAACATTTTCCAAGATTTACACCATACTGTGGAAGATTATAGTGGAAGAACATTTCCCTGGAAACAAGCAGGAGGAGGCCTTCCTCCAGGCCAGTCAGGTTTGTGGAGATGCAAGTCTGCTCAGAGTAAAGTTTTTCAGTATGATAAACACAACTTAATCGAAAAAACATCCTTTATTTTCATCTATGTTTGGCTAAAAAGTTACACACTGTGGCTTTAAGTAGGACTATAAGTTACTCTTGTGATTAAGTTTTGGAAAATGAGTTATTAAACTGAAGTTGTTTTCCCTGTTGACTCGGAGCAGCTCCACAGTCGTCCGTTCTGGCGTGCCGTGTTGGCAGAGCTGTTGGGCACCCTGGTGTTAGTGAGTGCTGTTCTGGGCTCGTTGATGCCGGGGCCCGGGGAGGCCTCTGGGGGCCCTCTGTACCCGGCACTGGCAGTGGGCGTGGCCATAGTGGCGGTGGCTCACTGTTTTGGAGAGATCAGCGGTGCTCAGGTATACTTGTGTACTTATACTTGTACTATTTATACAGATGTCTTACAGTTATCCATGTGTCTATGTGCCTTGTGCCTGTCGCAGTTTTTACTATATCGACTTATCATTCAATACTATAGATACAAACTAACTACTTGTGTTTCATTATTATTTAGTTGTTGCAGCTCATGTTTTAATGATATTTTAAATTAAGAATATTTTTTGGGTATAATTAATAACTTTTAATATTATTATTTAAATTTCCTTCAGCAATATATCACACTTCAAAATGTGTTTGTATTATGCTGTTTAATGTGTGTGAGGATAATTCCTATAGTATACTGTGGTATACGGAGTAAGGTTATTTCCTCTGTACCTCTGCTGAAGGTGAACCCAGCGGTGACCCTTGCCCTCCTGGCCACTCGCCGCGTGGACTCTCTCAGAGCTGTGTTCTTCATCTGTGCTCAGTGTGTGGGCGCCTGTCTAGGCACCGGAGCCCTGTACTTGGCTCTTCCACTCAAAACTACAGCAGACCACTTTGTCAATAAGGTACTTCTGCAGTGACAAACTCAGTCTAAACATGAAAAACTGTCAGATTTAAGTCTGGAGTGAGTATGAAAAACATGGAGCCCTGACACATGCACTTTAAAGGTCCTATATGGCACAAAAAGGATTCTTGGGAACCATGTTGTTACCTCATCAAAAACATATCCAGACTTGTGTTTTGTTTCAGTCAGACATATATGAGTAACTCTGCATTATTACATTGCTGTTTACATCTCCAAAACCCAAAATGCTTCATTCCACCTTGTGATGTCATGAAGAAGTAGTTTTTAAGTTAACAGCTCATTTTACTTTTACTTCAGTAGAGATCGACAATTCCAGGGCTGAAATCATCCAAATGATTCTATTGAAGGTTTGTGGAGTTTAAGGACACAGTGGAGCACTTTCTGTATTACCACATGACATCACAAGGTGGAACGTGGAGTGTTGAGAGAAGAAGTCAGACTAAATATGAAGGATTTGTGTTTTAAACTTGTGTGAATGAACCAAAACACAATGATGAGACAGATCAGAAATAGCGTAATACGGGCTCTTTAATAGTGATATGTCTGGAGTAAATGTTGACAGTGTGGTGTGTGTCAGGTGCCTCTGGAGCTGAACGCGGCTCAGGCTCTGGGTGTGGAGATCCTCTGCACGTTTCAGATGGTCTTCACAGTGTTCTCTGCAGAGGACCAGCGCCGCAGGGACAGTCCAGAACCAGGGAACCTCGCTGTGGGGTTTGCCCACACTGCAGGCGTGCTGATAGGGGTGAGGTGTTTGTCTGCACAGACTTGTGTTTAAACTCACCATTAAACATTTAAACTTGTGTCTTTAGGCACGTTTCTCTGGAGCCAGCATGAACCCAGCAAGGACTCTGGGCCCTGCCATCATCACTGGCTTCTGGGAGAATCACTGGGTGAGGAAATACATCATTAGTACATTTGTCCTAATGAGCCACACTGAGGCACATACATCCACAGTCCAGTGTTTGCTGACTTACGACCTCCTGCTGAGGGCGCTCTCCTCTCACACCTGCTCCTCCACAGTGGAAAACTTCAGTGCACTAGAGTAGAGCACTTTTAAGGAATGTACCAGCGGCTTAGTCAGTAAAGACACTGCCCACTAACCTGATGTTTTTTGGCTGATTCCTGGTACCACCATTGCAGACTATAGAACCCAGGATCATGACTTCACACCTCAAACTATTTCATTTGGCCTAATGTTAAACCAATGGATATTTTAAGATACCAAATACCAAAGTGAGTGTTTATTCAAAAGTACTGTGACAATACAGTGTGACAAATGTGTTTACCTGTAGTGACCCTTAGCAAGTTATTTATGTCTTTTGTATTTACTTTTTAAAATATTTTTGCTAATGCATCTCTATGGACATTTTGCACTGCTGCTTCAAACAAACCAAATTTCCAGAGTAGTAGCTGTTTTTTGACATTGTACCACAAGCTCTATTGTTGTGTCCTTGTGTCCAACACATACCCATCCAGCGTGAATTTCCTAACTTCTCTGATTGATCTAATATAGAGACCATTGGCACAGTTTGGCATGCACTTTCAGTTTGCCCAAGGTCAGTTGTGGCTACAGAAGTTACTAGTTTTAGAGGAAAATACTGAGGAATAATAGACAGTATAAATCTAATACAGTAATATTATACTGTTGCTGTCCTACCTTGTCCTGTCAGTGAAGTACCTGTATGTTGTTGATCAGGTGTACTGGATCGGGCCAATTCTAGGGGCCGTGCTCGCAGGGGTCTCTCATGATTTCTTCTTTGCGCCCTCGGCATCTCGTCAGAAGTTGGTGGCGTGTTTGACATGTAAAGACATCGAGATCGTAGAAACAGCGAGTATGACCGGCTCCTCACTGTCCACGGTCACACAGAACGCTATCCGAGCCAAACAAGGTAACAAGACGGACAACTAGGAGTACTATCTGTAAAACATCTGGCAACACTTATGTAGCTGCAGTTTTAGCCTTAAAGGTAATATATTATGCAGAATTGACTCTTGTAAGCTTTTAGCCATATTACAATGTAACATCATAAACTTACCCGGAGTTGTGTTTTGTTTCATTCACACATGTTTGAGTCTAGTCACACATGTTTGAGGCTAGTCTGTCTATGTCTCCGTAGCTCAGAATGCTCTGTTCCACCTTGTGATGTCAAGAAGATGTAGTTTTCAAGTCAACAGCTACCTATTATCTTTTTTCAGTACAACAAAAGGTAATTCCAGTGCTGAAATTATCCAAACGATTCTAGTGAAGGTGTATGGAGTTTAAAAACACAGTGGAGAACTTCCTGTATCACCACATAACATCACAAGGTGGAACAGAGTTTTCTGTTGGAGAGAAGAACCTAAATATGCAGGGTTTTTGTGTTAAACATGTGCGAATGAAACACAACTCCAGGTCTGTTTGTGATGAGGAAACAACATTAACATAGATCAGAAAACAGAGTAATATGAGCATGAATCAAGGCTAAAGAATAAATACATAATGGATGAATGGCTTAGTAACTACTTAAAGGTAAGAGTAAAAGAAAAAAAGAAAAGTCCAGTTGACAGATTTGAATTTTTCTTTTACTATTGGATCATACCTGGACGACTGTAGGACACACAAACATACTTAAAGGTAAGGTACGGTAATGTAGCATGTAACTATCTGGAGGCAGCATATCACTTACATAATTCTATGGAAATATAAAGTTAGAACAACACATCAGAACATTCTGCATGGAGTTAGATATGTTTTATACCATACTGTGGAATATTATAGCCAAAGGAAAAACATTTCCATGGAAACCAGCTGGAGGAGGCTCCAGCAGAGTAAGAGTCATGTTTGTGGAGATGGGCACATGTGTTTCAGTTTTTCCGTGCAATAAACAACCAAAATGAAGAAGAAAAAAAAATTATTTTGTTTAAAAATTACACACTGTGGCGTTAACTAAGGGGTTAGGTGATTAAGTAGTTACTAAGTCTGAGTTATTTTATATAATTAAGTATTTGTTCATTATGAATTGCTGTTTTTGTTCATGCTTTATTAAGGCTAATTAAAGTGTAGTTATTATAAAGTATTACTGTACTACATCTGCACATGTTTGACCACAATGACAATGATCATGAGTGCACACAAATCCCTGTTGTTAATGTTCATAATTTGTGGTGTGTGGTTGGATACAGCAGGATAATGGCCTTTGTCACTAACATTAAAGGTGCACTGTGTACCTTCTGGTGTAAGGTACCTCAAGGCTCAAGAATCTGAAAACAACCAATCCATTCCACTCCTTTATCATTATTCACATTGATCGAGAATATAGTAGTAGATGCCAAGGTTGTGAAGTCATCAAACAACATCTGATCAGTATTATTTTATTTATTTATTTATTCCCATAAAGCCATATTTTGTGTTTTAAATATACTTTTTATATACTATTTTTTGTGTTATGTGAATGTGATCTCATACAGCCCTTTTGAGTGATGTCCTCTGAACCACTATTGCTCCTTTTGCATTTGCATGCCATTGGAATATTTAATGAAGGTTTGAAAGTGTCTGAAAGCATCTCCTTGCGTCTCCAACACTTTGAAATGCTAAAAAGGCCTTTATTCATAGACCTAAATGAACACTGCTCTTATGTCAATCCAAATAACATACTAAGATGGACCAATCACCTAAATGACAAAACATCTGTGAAATAGCTTTGTATTTGAACTGTGAGATGCTGTAAATGGATAAAATGTAATATAAGAAATGTAGATTTTGAATAAATAAATGTATATTACATTTTTGTCCAGTTGAGTGCATGTGTTATACAACGTACAAGCTAAATGTAAAATAAAACTCATTATTGACCTCTAAACTCCTTTTATTGTGCTTTTAGTTAATGAGCTTCACTTCACTGACATTATTATGGTGTCAATATACTTCTATAGCCACAGCTGCCCTAGGGCACATAGACAGAAGTGAGGCTGAAAATCTGTGCTATAGGCCCCACACTGACAAACACCAATCACAGACTACCACACCTAACACACTTCATACAAGCGACGAGTGCCTTGGCCAACGACACAATAACAGCAACCCACACACCTGTAATAAACCAAATTTAAAAAAGAAGGTGAAATTGTATTGTATGAATATAACATTTTTTGCAGTAAGTTTGACATAATATTTTAGTATGATTTCGAACAAGAACAATATGATAGTAATAACAATATACTAACAGATTAATGTATCTACTTTAAGAATGACCAGTGTACAATTTAAGAGGTGCACTTTAATCTTAAAATAATCTAACAGTCTAATCACATTCTGTCTGAAACTGGAACCTCACAAACACAATTAAAGGCACTTTTTAGCACATTTCTGTTGGATGCAAAAATATGTTCTGTTTTTCATTTTAGTTAATATCACTCATCTCTATTATCAGCACAATCTTCATATATCTAGAAAAGAGCCATTAATGTCACATAATTGTCAAATAAGGCCACACAAAGTACACAATAGATATAACTGCCCCATTGCAGGCAGCATTTTGCATTGTGTTCTTTCTCACATGTATAAAAGGACCTTCAAACAACTAGCTCAGCGTTCTGCATTCATCTGGCTGCCCCCTCTCCCCTGCCCTCGCACCCCACGTTGACACTAAATGCTCCGCTACTGCAAACATGTGTCCACTAAACGTCTATTACCAACAACAAATCACTGCACGCTAGTTTAGAAAATAGTTTGTTGTCGGTAGTGAGACTGAAGCAACCAAGTTCGATGTCAAGTTCAAGTTATAGCTAGACCCCCAAAATATACACACAACATTACAACCCAATTTCAACTGTAAGGAAACAGTGTGTTAAAAAATACAGTGTGAAGCTTTTGGACATGTAAAAATCATGGTTATTTTGAATGGTAATGTTTTCTATATAAACAAATGTACTCCTAATAAAGGTGAAATGCAGACAATGGTTTCACAGGGTCAGGCATTTCAATGTATGGGTCAGTTGCGTGTTGTTAGCTTTGCAGACTTCCGTCCATCCGGAGGCCCCGCTATATTATCCACATGTGTGTTATTGGAGTGTGCGCTTTGCATTGTCCAGGAGCCATTGTGTCTGCCATTATCACTAATATCACATGTCAACACATGAACCATGTTTAATACAGAAATACAAAAAATACCTGTATCTTTTTACAGTATTATTAAGTATGAATAAACCACATCCTACTATCTGTGTGAAAACCTGTGCTGGAGGTCTGTGCTCAGGTTCTAGTGTTCTCTGCCTCACTATGACAGAGAGAGAGGTGAGGGGTGGGCAGAGAAAGGGGTGGGCAGCAGGCTGAAGATTGTTTGATTTGGGACGCCCCCGCCCTGGGCTCTGTGGGGGATTATGGCGTCACGGGGGCCCCTGGGGGGGTGTTATAAAGCCCAGGTCGGGCCCTCTCCGCTCCATCAGAGAGGCTAAAAGTCCAGCAGACACTGTGATCCCTGTCTCTTCTGTAGAATCTCCCCTATAGCATTGATGCCCATCAGGTCCTGACCCTCCCTGAGATCTCCCATCACTCACACTTATGTCTTTGCGAGCGCTGGACACAGGAGGCAGACTGCAGCACAGTTGACCGCGTCTCGTGGTGAAGCGTTGAGTGGATTGTCTGTTTTCAGGTCCAGAGTCTTTGAACTGACGAGACTTGGTCAGTTCATAAAGCTGACAAAAACGGGAGATCTCCGTTATTTTAAAATCTGAGGACTGAAAAGGTTAATCTGACCTTTTCTTGACTCACCTTTAAGTCTTTATTTGGTGAAAAGCCACATCCAAGTCATCACCATGTGGGAGTTTAGGTCCATGAACTTCTGGCGGGCGGTGTTCGCTGAGTTCTTTGGCACCATGTTCTTCGTCTTTTTTGGGATGGGCGCCGCTCTGCGCTGGACCACAGGGCCTCACCACGTGCTGCACGTGGCCCTGTGCTTCGGGCTGGCGGCTGCCACCCTCATCCAGTCCATCGGCCACATCAGCGGAGGACACATCAACCCCGCGGTCACCTTCGCCTACCTAGTAGGCTCTCAGATGTCCCTGTTCAGGGCAGTCTTCTACATAGCAGCCCAGTGCCTTGGGGCTGTGGCTGGAGCAGCTGTACTGTACGGAGTCACTCCTGGAAACATGAGAGGCAACATGGCTATGAACACTGTAAGTACACACACTTTACAAATATGAACACTGTAAGTACACACACTTTACAAATATGAACACTGTAAGTACACACTTTACAACTATGAGCATTGTAAGCTCACATTTTACAGCTATAAACACTGTAAGTACATACTTGAAAACTATGAACATTGTAAATACACACTTTACAGCTATAAACAATGTAAGTAAACACTTTAAATCTATTAACACTTTAAGTACACACACTTTACAGCTATGAACAGTGAAAGTACACACTTTACTATGAAAACTGTAATTATGCACTTTACAGCATTTTACAGCAGTTTGAACAGGAGTTGAAGCTTTGGTCTGACTGAGTACCTGTGTGTTGTAGCTCCAGCCGGGCATCAGCCTGGGCATGGGCACCACGGTGGAGGTCTTCCTCACCATGCAGCTGGTCGTCTGTATCTTCGCTGTCACAGATGAGCGGAGGAACGGGCGTCTGGGCTCTGCTGCCCTCTCCATCGGCTTCTCCGTCACCATTGGACACCTCATGGGGGTAAGAGCTGCACAAATATTGTACAGACACATGTCAGAGCACAGTTGAACACAAGTGTGTCCTTAGATGTACTACACTGGTGCTGGGATGAATCCTGCCAGGTCCTTTGCTCCTGCTGTGCTCTTCAGAAACTTCATCAACCACTGGGTAAGACCCTGTCATTTAGGTAGAAGTGGCTCTGGCCTTCTGTTATATAAAGTTAAACTTTGGCTCTTGCAGGTGTACTGGGTGGGTCCCATGATCGGAGGTGCTATGGGTGCTCTGCTGTATGACTTCATGCTGTTCCCCCGTATGAGGGGTCTCTCCGAGCGCCTGGCCACACTGAAGGGCAGCCGCCCCCCTGAGAGTGAGAGCCAGCAGGACCCCCGTGGAGAGCCCATCGAGCTCAAGACACAAGCCCTATAAACTGCCCCAGGGCAGGCTGCGGAGACCAGGGACGGCCCACCTCACCACAATCAGCATCTACACTTCAACAAGAGTTCAGCATGCTCCAGAAGGACACTTTTCATTGTTTTTATAAGTGATGGGCCTAAAACAGCAGCTCTGTTGTCTCCCGACTGCATTAGTGTTTCTCTAAAGGGAAAGTGAAAGCCTGAGATGGAGCAGAGGTGGTAGGGTCCGGGTGAGGTGGGCTAAAGCTTACATGGGCGGGTACAGGAAAGAGGGCATCTATCTGGGTTTGTGGTCGTTTCAGGTTAAACAGTGACGATGGGCATGCTTCTGATTAAACATCTGGATTATCTCAGTTTAAGTTCTTTTTAGTTTTCTGCACTTCAGACACAAGACGTGGATGTATTATTCCATTAGCTTGACCAGGGTTTCATCATTTCAGCTCATTACGTTTTATTTGTGGGTTTGTTGGTCTGCTTGGAGACTTTTGGAGACCGAAAGAGTGGCTGCGAGTGAGCGAGTTTGTTCCAGTGTGTATATGTGTGTATGCGTGGCCAAGACTGCAGATTCAGTTCTTATTATTTTGTTTTATTTTACCACTCACCTGTTTTGTACCATTACTGTGTTGAATTTTGTCAAAGACCCAAACTTTCTCCTCCCCTCACTGTGGTATTTGCTGGTATCCATTTTTACATAACTCATCTGCTCAGAAAATGTTGTCCCAGACTTTGAATGGTCTGTTAACAGCAGACAAGCCGTGAGAGCTTCTTTGAGTCCTATTATTATTTTAACTACAGGCAGCACAAGGCATTTCAATGGTATTTCATTTCAGTAATAAACATCAAAAATGATATCGTGTCGTAAAAGTCTTTGAATTAGGTCTACAATCTCGTATAATATAAAAAACTATGAGCAATGTAAAGCTTAAGGCTTGTCAGTAAATGATAATAAGAGAAGTAGTACAGTATAGCCATGTCCATCAATGCACAGGAGCCTAGGGGGCCCCATGCTAAGAGCTAGTGAGAAAGACAACGCAAAACGTGACAAAATCATACATAAATATAAATACTGTCCAATATATTGGCTTAGTATTACGGTAGATATACTTTATTAATCCTTTCGGGGAAATTATTCTGTTGCTCTAGGTCATTTACAGTAATATCAAAAACGACATTTAGTCACACAAAAAAAAAAAAAAAAAAAAAGTTGAAATTCTTACCTTACGTCACATAAACTTTCATTTCAGCCTTTAGCACAGACGTGATAAGAGTTTGCGCTGGACACGTGTTCTCCCGCCCCGCCCTTCCTTAAGTTAGACGGGCTGTAATACACAGCTGCGGCCGCTAGGGGGCGCGTGTGACTCAGCGCCTAGCCCTGGACTGAACTGACATTTAACAAGTGTCACTGTCATACAAGGAGCAGAGCATTCACAGAAAAATATAAATATAAATATAAATATAAATATAAATATAAATATAAATATAAATATAAATATAAATATAAATATAAATATAAATATATTGCACATATTAAAACCCCAATAAGTTTAACCTATAATATTATTAATGTCAAGTTCTGTTTATAGATGTACCTGAGAACTTTTGCCCGTTGAAAAGATAGAAGTTATTTTTGCATTGTTAATTGCCTATTACTCATGGACATATCATTATTACATTATTATAAGCCTAACCATGAGAGAATAGAGAGTAATATGGTTCATCCAGAAAACTAGGAAACATCTGCAATTAAATACTTGCAATAGAAACAATGCCTAGCTGGTATAGTTAGGGCTATTACGCACTTCACTGCTTGTGTTGATTACATGTTTCTTATCTTGCACTATTTTCTTGTTCTTGCATCAGCGATAAACTCCACCCAACTGCACTGACAAAGACGCACAAGTCCTATGACTGTACCAGCGAAGATGCCCAACATGTGTTTATACTGCAATAACAAAGCCTATAACAGTGCCATAGTCAGTGAACTTGCCTCACAGCAAGAGGGTCCTGGGTTTGATTCCCAGATCAAACTGAGCCCTTCTGTGTGGAGTGGTATCTGTGTTTTAATAGATTTTGTCCAGAAAAATTGTCCAAACCTCCTGATCGTAAAATAGAAGATAATCAAAACACTGCCAATAGAATACACAAGGTAACTTACAATATTACAAAAGAATAGATTTACATATTGAACCTAGATCCTAATTATTTTAAGGCATTTCTGACATTATCATTTAACTACCTGATTCCAGCGATACTGAAAACACAGAAAAAACTGTAAGATTCTGAATGCAAATAATTTTAGATAAACCCTTTTTTGCAGTGACCACAGTAATAATCAAGCTCTCAATTACACAAATACATTTCCAGTGTTTTTTTAAAAAGAAGTGGTTTATTTTGCATATTGGTTGTACACATGGCTCTCGGTGGCTTTGGGCAGTGGCTCTGACAGTTTAATCTAATGAATGGTTGTATTTCTGCAGCTGGAGAAACAAAGGACAAAGGGCCTGACACTGCTGTACACTGCACCATGTCTCTGTCTCATTCACACTGTCCTCACTAAACACACAGCACTAAGTCAATACAGTGTACAAGTCCATCTACACAAAAGAATCAAATTTGATAAAACGTAATAAATTATCTGTTTTCAATTAAAGATTTCATGTTAATTGAATAGTTTAAGTAGATTAATTTAAAATCTAAATATTTACTTTGAATCAACATAGAATAATTAAATGGAGAACACAACATAATACATTTATGTAAAAGGCAGTACATAAAGTTTTCTGAGGGCGGGCTCACCATCTGCTTGTCTCCATGGAGATGTTATTGCTTAATTTGCCTGAAATAACAGTATGGCATTAAACGACTTGCCATGGAGATGAACAGGCAACACCAACAGGCCAAGTTACAGATCAGGCCTGTGGAGAAGTGACCCTTTCAGGGTTTTGTTTTTTTTTTAAATATAAACACCTGTTAAATGCTGTACTGTGGAACTTTCAGGCACAGAAATACCCTATCCATGAAGACAAGCATGTTTTTCAGTGTACATGTCTATTAACCTGTACAATGAGAGAAAAAAAATGTTGTTTTTAGCTTGAATAACAATTTATACTTTATGTTTGATGCAGTAACTTCAGATAATTCACTTATTTTCAAGCCGACATGTAAAGCTTCGTTGACTCCATGTTCACCATTGTTTTAATTATCATAGGCTACTGACTATTATGTATTTATTACAAACTCAGAAAAGCATATCAACCTGATGTCAAAAGAACCAGAGGCTAAATCAAGATCAAACCAGGACTATATTTTAAACAAAACTACTGGGCTTAATATTTAATTATTGAAACATATTTCCATATTCCACTGCATCTGTAATTACAAAAGAAGGTTTACACATCTGATATTTTGATATGTTTGGTTTCTTGACATATGGAGATAATGATCATTTGGGGGGTTTTGTGCAGCCTGATCATTTCCAATGTAAAGCTGAAACTCAAAGGCATTCATTACATTTCATTATGTGCTATTATGTAATAAAAATAATGTTCAAGCACTAATATTAAAACATAAATGTACCAGTGCTGTCTACCTCAGTCAGTTCAATCCTTCATTACAATTGCATATTTAGTTACGTTGTGATTATCGTTGTACTATAATAACCTGCCAGCTCCGAATAAAAGACAGAAATAATAGTACAATAAATAAAACTGTTCATTTGACTTGAGCGGTTAATAAAAACGACAAAGTAAACAGGGACGTGGACAAGTTCACTTAAAGGGATGTACTCATTGCAATTGCGCCATCTGTGATTTTTGTCTTGAATACTTTGTAACTTTAAAGGTGCGTGACGTAACTTTTCTAGTAGAACTGCCATCACAGAAATAAGACTGCTTTGCCCATGTTCCCCACAATGGCATTAAATGTATCTCCAAAGACACAACCAGGAGGTCAGATCTGTGGAGTCACCGCCGTTCGCAGTAAGAATCCATGTTTTACGACTTATTTCATAGAGCAATAAAAACATATATGACTGAAGAAAGTGTTTAATGCCATAATGTGGAACTTTCCAGGTAAAGCAATAACACTTCCATAAAAGCCAGATGGGCCTTAGTTTCAGTTGTTTATGTCCATAAGCTGCAGATACATGAATGAATAAGTATGTTTTTCTTATAACTTAAATAGCATGCTAAGTCTCCTTTCAGAAAATGGGACAAAGGACAAAAATGTTGTATCACATCTCTACCACTTGGAAACACATTCAGAAATTAACATAATAGTTTCATGAAGTATTTTAACATTGATATTATAAAGGTTCAGAGTGTCACGTGAGAAGCCCTTTGATTACATCACACTCCTCCTTGTTGTCCTGTCTCGTTCTGATGATGTCACAGGTTGCATCAGTTTATTTATTTATTTTTTTTGTTTTACGTTTTAAAAAATTCATCAAGTTCTTCTGCTTTACTGTAAGCGATCTGGCTGGTGCATGGGGTAGTGGAGGAAAGTGGCAGGAGGTGCAGACATCGTAGCGAGCGCTGCCAGAGAAGGGTGCAGGGCGTTCGGGGTGTTCGTGGGGGCAGTGAGGGCTGTAGCGGAGGTCCCGGGCGAGAGGGCATAGCTAAGGTATCCACCAGCAGAGGGCGATGGGGAGGGCGTATAGGGGTACTGCTCCATTGTGGTCTGGACGTAGGGGGTGTAGACGGAGGAGTAGTCCAGGTACGGAGAGGCGAGGGCGGGTGCGGAGCTCAGAGGGGACTGGAGCAGGAGGCTTGGCTGGAGGAAAGTCTGAGGGTAAAGGTAATGCTGCGCCAGGCTGAAAGAAAACAACACAGAGCAGTCTCCGTCAGATAAAAAATTATAAAAAGATAGATTTCAACTTTCTAATACATTCTCTATCTATCTCTATCTGTCAATCTGTCTAACACTTTATTTGAAATGTTTAAATTGTAAGAAGTTTAAAGATATAAACAGCAACACAATCAGCACATAATCCCCCATACTATATTTGTATACGTTTTGGGTCACCACTGATACGCATCTGTCACCAAAATGATCTCTGTTTACCGTTTTAAACAGAGTTATATGGAGTAGACACACTTTTAGCCAGAAAAAAGTCACTGAAGCTACTAGGGCTGGTAACTGTAATGTGATCTAATCTGATCTCTACTCTATTTCTCTATTTAATCACATCATTCATCATCATTCAAATCATTTACTTGATAGGGATAGAACAAAAACAATGTTGCAGTTTACAGTGGAGCTGATGCCTTGGCCATAGACCCAATCTCCAGGCCAAAAAAGACAATAACAATGACATAGGACATACAGTAGATATAACAACATATTTACAATAATATAATAATACAATAATTACCAACTAATACATGCACTTGTTTGTAGCTGAAATATCCATTACTTAATTAAAAAGAGAGCCCACGTGCTCTCATTGTGTTCCCCCGTATAAATAAAGATAAATAAAAATACATAAATGTTGCAGTAGTGACATTAGTGCAACAGGCTTCATATATTTGATCTGCTGAACAGGGCTCATTAAAGAGCCTTGCACTATCTGAGCTGATGTAAACAAATGTACAGATGCTTGGCTCCTGTCTGCACCAGGCCAGTGTCTTCACGATCCCAAATGGATTCATAACCTCCTCCTCCTTTAATAGCAATTAACAGGAGCGCTCCGTTGCTTTTGCCTTAAATAGCCCTCGTCCCTTGTGTTTTGAACTAATTAGCACAGCTTTTCAACATGCTAACAGCCTTGTACTGACATAATAAACCTAATTCAGAAAACAGAAAAATGTCTTGTCTTTTGAACATGGGTAAATGTGGGGTACATGCTGCAAATGGGCCTCAGTGAATTTATCAAAATGTTCTGACCAATATTGTTCTACTTTCACATTTTGCAGGGTAAAAACTGCCAAGAGACAAATTAGGTTCTAAAGAGGACACATTACTGGAATTGAGAGATATTGATTTAATTGGATAACAGAAATGAAATTGTTCAAGTAACCTTTCTTCCTGTACTAGATTATGGAGATATAATACACACAGACTGCAGCCTCTACAGACTCTTTCACTTCACAGGTGATGAATTTAAAACCCATTACTACACTAAAATGTACTTATCAGGGACGACCTGATAGACTGCTGTAATATCTCACATGTTTGCTGAGCATTGATACAGGGA
Source organism: Periophthalmus magnuspinnatus (assembly GCF_009829125.3). NCBI lineage: Eukaryota > Metazoa > Chordata > Actinopteri > Gobiiformes > Gobiidae > Periophthalmus > Periophthalmus magnuspinnatus. The sequence continues at coordinate 6,743,292 of NC_047132.1, forward strand.
ACAGTTAATACAAGATCACACGATGAAGTCTAAAAACTGGCCACACCACTGCTGAGATGAGAAAATAGGCTTTTGGCTGTTTTGCTTCCACAAAATGGAATATATTACAAGGACAAGCAAAACACTTGGATACATTGGTGCCACAAATGTAGTTTAATAATCTGGTGAGAAACATTTATACTCACACCTGCCCCTGTTTTTAATGTTTTAAATGGACTTGGCCATGAAAAGGAGAGTCTGAGTCATTGGGATTTTCCTGTATAAAATCCTCCGTATCTCCTGTGCGCTTAAAGGTGTGCTGTGTAACTTTTCTAGACGAGGGTCTGCCACTGTTTGTCTCTGTGCAAATGTTCCAGAAATTGGAATGAAACCTGTCTATGCAGAGAGGTGAGCCAAATGAAAGAGATAAGCTGAATGTCATACTGTGGAACCAGGGCAAGCAATAACATCTCTGTGAATAGGAAAATTACATATTGCACCTTTAATGTAACATTTAAACCTACAACAAAAGAAACAATAGAACCTTCAGTTTAAAGGTCCTATATTGCACAAAAGTGACTCTTGTGAGATTTTAGTCATGTTATAATGTTGTTACCTCCTCGAAAACATACTCAAAGTTATGTTTTGTTTCATTCACACATGTTTGAGTAACTCTTTACTATCAGTCTGTCGACATCTCCAAAGCTCAAAATGTTCTGTTCCACCTTGTGATGTCATGAAGTGGTAGTTTCAAATCAAACGAACATCTATCCTTTACCTTTAGTTCAATAGAGATGGGAAATTCCAGGGCTGAAATGATCCAAATGATTCAAGTGAAGGCGTGTGGACTTTAAAAACATCTTACAATACCACATGACATCACAAGGTGGAACAGAGCGTTTTCAGTTTAAGAAAAGAAGTCAGCCTAAATATGCAGGATTTGTGTGTTAGACATGTGTGAATGAAAGAATACACAACTCTGGCCATTTTTGACGAGGAAACAACAGTATAACATAAATCAGAAAATAGTGTAATACAGTCCATTTAAAAACATGGTTATATATTATGGTCATCGCAGGGAATGAAAGTGAAGAATGTTGCTTTTCCCTATTAGCCAACATTCTAATCTCTCTTCACCTTCTTACATCCCATCCCCCATGAAAAACAACAACATTTGACACTGTGGCATCCCTACTGTACCCTGTTTATTCCCCACGCTGCATCAGTCCCAGTGATAATGAGAGAAAGGTCGTCTCGGCTCACTCCAGTCTGTGCCTGGAGCGGCCCACTTAACCTGAACGCCTTTGATAAATCTGCTACGGCACAGATTGTATCCTAGAGGAAGGAAATTACGCTCAGAATAAGTCAAAATCCGGCTCTATGAACATAGACATTTTCAGCTAGTGCAGGACAAATAGTAGGTAATTTAAGCAGTAGTGTAAGGTAACAAAGTGCAAGTGCTGGACTTAAGTAGAATAGTAGAGTAGATTTTACAATGGATACTTTTAACTTTTCCTTCACTATATTTGAGAGCAACCATCTGTACTTTCTGTTCCACTATATTTTTAACTGGACTGAAAAGTAAAAAGCACTTTACATATGATTTGAGGAGTTATTTCTACCATATCCTGTTTTTGAGCTTTCTGCTGAGCAAAAATAAATAAATACATACCGTAACTACACAAAATTCATAAGAAATGTATTTGCATTACTGCTGTTGACCAAAATATGTATCATTTTTAATCATTATCACTACATTTAACACTTTATCAAATGAACAACACTTATGAAATACGATTACTTTTTATTCTTAAAGTACATTTTTAAACAGGTACTTAAATACTTTCACTTAAGTATTTTTTTCATGTGATACTTTTACTTGAGTATCTTTTTATCTTTGCATCTGTACTTTTACTTCAGTAACGAAATCGAGTACTTCATCCACCACTGAATTTAAGATTCCAGTTTGGTCCTGATTTAGACTTGGTTTGGTCCTGGTCTAGTCCAGATGTATTTCTTGGGATGTAAAAATAACCAAAATATCATGATGTCGTATGATTGTGGTTGTGTATCATATCGTGATTGATTCCTGGGTATAGTTAACTGAATGTCATCCCTCACACTTAAATCTCCCTTATGCAATAAAGTCAATGGGTCAGCAAAATCTAAAATAAAATATGACTAAAAACACATAAAAAGGTCACCATTCCACAGGCCTCCCGACAGGATGAGATATTGCTACATCTGCATTTCAAATGGGGGAGTGAAGTGAGCCAAAGAAGGTGATATAAAGTGATCCGTGTCCACGTCTATAAAGCTTATCCCAAAACAGAGACAGTGCTGATGACACAACAAACCAGCTGCTCCTCTTACATTTACACAACACACGACTCGCTGTGTGTGCACTGGACAATACCTCATGTATTTGGTCAGTAAGTATGCAGGGGTGGATTAAAACTAATATATCAATGGCCTATATAAGGGCAAGGTACTGAGACGTCATTCTTCATTCTCATATAAAAATATTGATAATTTTTTGAGGAAAAGTATATATTTTTTAAATGTTATAATCTACATTGTTTGCATCTTAATGTATCCGCATTTATATTAATGTTTTGATCAGTTTAAGCTGCTGTGGTATCTGTGTCAATATTGCATTGGCCATTTTTGGAATTTTGGAATTACTATTACTATTAATATATATACTCAACAAAACAGTCATGAATACATGAAATAGACAAGTAAAAGATACTCAAAATGATTGTGTGTGAGCAGGCTATATGTTTTTATGTGAGGTGTCTGAAGTACATTTGAGGTTTGAGAATGTTCTGTAAGCTATATGTGGGATATCGACTTCACAAGAGAAGTAACAAATGGTTTCAAAACAGTCGACTGGGCATTTTGCATCTTAGTCCAGTGCAAATTTCATTCTTCTCTCCAATATTAAGGCTCCTGGACATGTTTAAATTGAGAACATCCTCCTGCAATTCTAATTACTATTGCAATGTTCAGAAAAATCACAATTACATAGTATCTGTTTTCCATGTGCACATTCATTGTTAGGAGCAGCAGTAGTTCCTTGCAGTGTGCCTGTGTGCGCTCTATGACTGATTTAATGTGACAGAGAGGGAGCAGAGCTGAGCTGTCTGCCCCTGACCCCGGGATCATCTCTGCCTGTCAAACACACACATGTACATGGTCATCTATACAACACAATGACACATGAGGAAGGCCATAGAGACAGTACTGTATAATGTATAACAAGAATGAATAAGAGGATTTAATTGGGACGCATCAGTCATGGGCGCTCTCGTTTCTAGTTCACTCTATATGGCTATAATTGCAAATCAAAATCACAATTTGAATGGTCACAATGGGCAAATCTTTAAGCTCTAATTAGTTAAAGGGACAGTATGCTAAAAGTACTATGTGTAGTTCGATTACAATTCTATTACTGTACCTACAGTCTGCTCAGTTCATGCTGTTCAGCTCCACACGTGCTGCTCGTACGTGCACCACATTCAAAGTCATAAAGTTTGAAATGAAAACTTTATTTTCATTGTAATTCTTTAGTTCAAATTTATTTCCAAAAAATTATTTCTGTTCACCCATTCTCCCTGTCCATCATATCACATCACAGCTGTCCAGCCACAGCGGAGCATCTGCCGCTCCTGGGCAGTGAGGCATGGGTCTAGTTTTTTGCTGACCTGCCCTGTGTTCATTAAAAAGACTGTGCATTGAAATAATTAGCCTATTTTGACGTTTTGATTCAGTCTGAAACAGAAGTTCAAGTAGCCAACAAAGCTGGTGACAAAATGTAGGATTTGTTTGAGCAATAAGTTGAATGCATTATAACAAATTAATTGTCTAAAGTCTAATAATCATTTAAAATGATTATTAGACTTTATTAGACTTCTTGTCTCTCCCCACTCGTTCCAGTAGGCTATCACACAGGTGCACAGAGCAAACACAGGTAAATAAGCTCATACAGAGATCATGGACAGAGGGGACAGTGAGGGCTGCATAGAAATGTTCTCCACATGTTAAGTTGTAGAATGCTGTGTATTTTCATACAATCCAACTCATATTCATGGAGAAATTTCTTTAACGAGGAAATAGAGTTAGAGGTGCTTAAATGCAAGGACACACATGTACCACAGACATGCGAGACAGTGGTCAATCTTTCACACATTCCCCAACCAAAAGACAACCCGTGCATCACTAGAGGGCACTGGGCAAGTGTTGGACAGAGTGTGTGAGCGACACAGGAGGGATGAGAGCATGGCCGAGCCGCAAACCCTAAACAGTTCTAACATTTCAGACCCCATTACACAAAATTAAATCAAGCCGACTTAAAGGGGCAGTCACAGTGGATAGTAAAAGGGTCTATAAACTCATCAATACAGATACAGAGTCATAAAATGTTCAAATAAGTATAAATATCATGGCTTTTTTGGGCATAAATCTACACATAGCACCTTTAACACTGTGTTTTAAATTCCATAACCATGACCTATGTGTGTCCCCAGGTACGAGACATGTTTAAATCTACTGTTGATTTTACTGATAACAATTCTAATGCTGAAAAAAAAACACATCAGACACGATTCCTAAGTCTCTCTTTTGGGTTGCCATGCTCAGGGATAAAATCCAGTTGTTTAGGCCCTAAACCCAGGTTCAGTTGTAGCTGTCCCTTTAATATAATCTGGTTCACTCCCTCACAAATACTTCCACTTAATCTGACTTTATCACCATGTCTGCAGATTAGACAAACCAGAGATCACAGAAGGTAAGTTGTTGCAGACGGTAGTAATGTAACAATATTAAAAAATCATTGTATGCTGTTAGGGTTGAACAATTTCTGAAAAATATCGCATTACATCACAAGTGCTGTGCTGGGAGCATTTGTCAAACACTGAAATATGAACCGCTGATGCAAGAATCACATGGATTTCAGAACATGTTTGTAGAGGAGTAAACTAACCTATATGATATTATGGACATGATGACTGCACAGTGTAATATATACTGCAATAACTCTGGAGGGAGTGGTTTTGTAGAAATTCTCAAAGTATTCTGTGGAAAAAGTCCTGACAAATTAAAGCAGTTAAGTTTCAAAAGATTGTGTTTAATAACTGTAATTTCTTTTTATTGGCTGTACAGAAATAGAGAAAAGGATCAAGGTACTGTTAGCATTACTGTGATGGGAAAAGTCAAATCTAGCCTCGGAAGGTTGTGAAAAGTGCTTATAAACTCATTGTGGAGAGTAATTAGGATGCTCGGAATGCGCAAGGTAAGTGAGGAATAACGTTGGACCACTGCACACTGATTAAAATGAATAAATAATGTTTTTTTTTACATTTTTAGACACTGCTTTTCACTCCTAGCTCAAGAGCCAGAGCTAGTCTGTGATAATATAATAAATAATAATGCTAATGCTGTTACATTCCCAGCGGCAGGGTCAGATCGCGCCCCAGTCCGAGTGCGAGGAAGAGAAGGAGGAAGAAGAAGAGGAGGAGGAAGAGGAGGAGGGAGAGGAGGAAGTGAGGAAGAAGCTGAGAGGTGAAGGATCAGCCATCACAAGCCTCATGCCTCTGGACAGAACGCTTTTAATAGTGCACATGAGTCAGTCCAACTAACAGAGAGAAAGGGGGAAGGAGAAGAGAAAGTGGAGGAGGCAGACAGTAAGAGAGAGAGAGAAAAGGAGGTAAGAGAAAAGAGGGAAGACAGAGGAAGGAGTGAGAGGGAGTACGACGACGGAGGGAGAAAGGGGGAGTGAAAAAGTGAAAAAGGCAGAGGAGGTCAGAGGGAGAGAAGATGGGATACATGAGAGTGAAGAGAAACAGACAAAACATAGGAAAAAGAGGAAGAGACCAGGGAGTTAGGGAGAAAAATGGAGGGAAGGAAAGAGATGTAGAGGGGGAGTGTGTATCTTTGTTGACTTTGCTGCAGGGAGGCTGATGGACGTGAAGGTCGTCATCAGCTCTGACCTTTCAGCTCAGTGATCAGTTTGATTTGAACAAAACCAAATGCGCAGACGGCTGGACAGAAAGACGGGTTTTGGGAAGGAAATAACTGCGATTTGTCAGTCAAATATTGTAATTAGACATGTTTCATTAAATCTGTATTCACTTCCAGGAACATTAACATCTGAGTCTAAAATATTAACTGCTAAACTGGGGGATTGCTCATATTTTGGCATGTTATTGGCTGATGAATAGGACAGTGCAGTCAATCAAATTTTAAGTGTGATTACAATTATTACGGCAATCAGTCGCAAAAGAATTGTGTATCGAACAAAATATTAATTACAACTGAATGACGTGGGCCACAAAAACCTGGAGCAAAAACTACAGGCTACAGACTTTCTACATCTTTTGCATGTGTTACAGGCAAAGTAGGAATTTAAACATGTAATGTGCACCAGACCAATGTTCACTGACTCATTGTTGTAGAGCTGTAAAACAAAAGAGCCTATAATTTTGTCTGATTTTGATCGTGTCTTGTCTAATTGGGTCCCTGGGTTATAGAGTTCACACCTGAGGGTTGGCTTTGTCATCTGCAAAAACCCTCGTGACTCAAGTGAAAGACAAAAGACAGAATATTGAAGAAAAGATGAGTAAATTAGAACATGCAAGAATAAAAATCTGTTTTGATTTGAGAAATGTATAATTTTGGATTACAAAAGATCAGTTACTCTCAAATTTAGACACTGACGGGTTGGTTACTTTTGGGATTCTCTGCTCTTGTATTAGACGTATTCATGTTCATAACCTTCTCTTTAGGTTTAATCATCATTAGTTCTATACTTTAGGACTAATTTAGGTTCTATGCAAGACCTGGTTTAGCCCAAGTTTAGATCTGGTTGTCCTGTTATAGACCTGGTGGTGCCTACATTATATGCAGGTGAAATCTTTAAGAATCATAGCTACAGATACTTCTTTAAATATATAAATATGTTAAAAAAGTGCAGTCACATATCTGCAGAGCCTGGCAGCAGCAGACACAGGTGTGGGCGGGTTCCTCTTCTTCACAGGAAATGCCCCCCACAAACTCTCACCCACGCAGCCTCTCTGTTCTCGCACAGAAATAAACTCGGCAAGTCTAAGAACATCTCTGTAGCATTTCATTCATTTAAACATTGATGGCATAAGCTGTGTTCATATTGTTTGAATCTGATCAAATGGAGGAGGATAAGAGATACTTCTACTACTACTACTACAACTACAATAACTATTACATAAATAGATATCTACAAATTATGACATGTTATTTTCTAGGCTGGCAGTTGAGTCCTGAAAAACACTGTGTAACACCTATCTGCCAATGTGATTAGGTATTTACCATTTTTGAAGCAAATTTGAAAAAGAAAATGTTACTTTGTTTTATTTGCTAAAAAAAAGAGTCCTACATTTGAATTTTGATGAAAACAAGTTAAGAGGTTTTAGATATTTTATGATATTTAATACAGATGGGGGCAGCTAAAGTGATTATTGTTAAAATGCAGATTTTTGGTTGGAAAACAGCCAAAACACCGGCCAAAATGCATTTGCAGGTGTAAATCAACCTGATCTGGAGATGGAGCTGGCTGACATAGCTGACAAAGATATGTGGGTGTCCAAATTCAAACGCTTGGCAGAGGATCTTGATGATGTTGTCCATCAGAAGGCCATGCTTGTTCAGAATCACAAATGGCGCGATACTGAGAACCATCCGAGATCGGACAAACTCGTGTTTGAAACATGGAATGTTATCTCTGACACCAACATAAACATGAAGAAAGATGCATCTGGAGTCCTGTCAATCTTTGGATCCACATACGTTTGTGAGCCGCAATTCTCCAACATGAACTATGTTAAAAACAAACAGTGCTCACGCCTCACAGACGACAGCTCACAGTCCTGCATAAAGATGAAAGTGAGACCCCTATTTGCAGATGCTGTGCAGAGGTTCAGGAGCAGGAGTCCCATTAACAAGGTAAAATAAATATTTATGCAAATATTTTGCAAATATTTATTTTTCATTGTTTAGTGACATAGTGCTTTTTTTCCAATTTATTTTTTTCATTTGGATCAAGGCTCCGCTACATGCTCCTAAAGCCCAAAAAGCGATATAAGGATGACGGCTCACAGCATTTGGGTCTTAAAGGTTGTTGACCCCTGGTCTACTCACTAATAGTCCTTGTGTAGCCAATCTTTCTTGTCAAAGACTGATCTCATCTGATCTCAGACTCTAAGCAGGGCTGAGCCTGGTTATTACTTGGACTGGAGACCACTGGGAATTACAGGGGCCACAGTGGGACGCCACTGGCAAAAATTGGTGTTGTATTTGTAGGCAAGGCACTTAGCACACTGAGCGTCTGGATAAATGCTATAAAAGACCATTGCAATATTATTATTATTATTATTATTATTTTTGTATTATTATTATTATTATTATTATTATTAATACAAATAATGATAATAAAAATGATCAGGTTCAACATTTGTGTATTTACCGTTTGGATATCTGACAAAGTACAATCTAATCCAGGGGTCGGCAACTTTTAACACGCAAAGACCCAGTTTCCACGGAAAATAAAACACTGGGAGCTGCAAATACTTTTTGACTCATTGCGGTGAGTAATTAGGATGCTCGGAATGCACAAGGTAAGTGAGGAATAACGTTGGACCACTGCAAACTGATTAAAATGAATAAATAATGTTTTTTTTTTACATTTTTAGACACTGCTTTTCAATCCTAGCTCAAGAGCCAGAGCTAGTCTGTGATAATATAATAAATAATAATGCTAATGCTGTTACATTCCCAGCGGCAGGGTCAGATCGCACCCCAGTCCGAGTGCGAGGAAGAGAAGGAGGAAGAAGAAGATACACTGTATATAATTATAATAATAATGTAACGGAATAATGTAAGTTTTATTTTCACGGACCGGCCTTCTACACGTGGCAGATAAATATGGCAAAAATAAGTTAAAGGCATAAAAAAATACAACTCACCGCTGCATCAGAGGGAGCCCTGCACTTGTTTCTTCGCCATGAGGTGGTCCCATCGAGGACTGATGAGAGACAATGACACCCGCAGTGTGATTATGTCTAGTCTGCTCTGCAGTTTCTTTCAAAAAACTCTAAAGGCTTATTTTATAATCCAGGGTGCTTAGTCTCAATGTGCCAAGGTAAATTTGAAGGTTTCATTGCCCGCATATTACGCAGAGCGGACTCTGCGCGTGAGTGTCACCTGTAGCGATAAACCCATATTTTAAGTAGGACTCCTGGTATTGTCTGTTAAATTTATCTTTCTTTTTCTTGGAGATCGTAGGCTCCTCTTCTAGCTCCTCAGTTGCCCTTTTTCCCTTTGTTAAAAAGCTCTCCAAAGACTTTTGTTTTGGCTCATTTTCACTCACTTATGGCTCTGCTTTTGGGCGACGTGTCTGATGTGTTATACGTGATACGCCATCACGGAGACAAGAGCAAATCCAGCACAGATATAATATACTCGCCATTATATCAAATAGATTTCTGTGGCGATTTCCTCTCAGGATTTTCATTATATATCTACGGACAAGCTTATTAGCGCGTCATGAGGGACGGGCGAAAGTTACGTCAGAGAAGATCCTCCTGCTCCTGACCCTTGTGTGTACAGCATCTGAACATCAGGGCTGTGTCTTTATGCAAGACTGTGAGCCGTGTCTGTGAGGCGCGAGCAGTGTTGTTTTTAACATTGTTTCGCAAATGTGACGCTTATTTTGAGCAACGAAAAATAAGAAAATATAATTTTATTTTAATATTTCAAGATCATAATAATCTTCCAATTTAAACTACAATAAAAAAAGAACTAACACAAATAGAATACACTTCAATTAAATACTTAAAATGTATTTTCCCAAACCACGCAGAGCCGCAGTATAAGGATGAAAGAGCCGCATGCGGCTCCAGAGCCGCGGGTTGCCGACCCCTGATCTAATCAATAGAGAAAAATGTCCCCCATATGTGAATATGACGTCATCACACTCTATAATGTGAAACTCACCTATTACCTAAAGAACTGACTGAATTCAGACTCACTAGTGATCATTCTTGCACTGTAAAATATATTAAAAAACTATCCCTAAAGTCATTTGAATGCCCCCCTCTCCTCGCAGCTGTACCTCAGAGCCACATTTGGTTCAGTTTTTCGTTATTTACTGCGACAGGCTTGAGTTGATCTTTGTGTTGTTTGTGACAGAGGCAGCGGTGCCATGGTCTCCCGGGAGCCCACTGAACAGACAAGAGCTTTCCAGTTCAATACACTTTATACGACTGAAGAAAAACAATGATATTCAAATGAACAAAATAACCGAAAGAAAGAAATGGCAAAAGTATTAATTGTCAGTGTAGATTTGTAACAAAACCTTGAATAGCACCTGGAATTTGGAACTTAGTTTCACTTCTCCTGTAGCAATTTACATTTTAGGGTTGTCAAAAGTATCAAAAATCAGATACTAATTGATACTAAATCTAGAATCAAAACTAGATACTTGTTCTTATTTGACCAAGTTTTGGCACTAAAAAACAGACCGAAATTAACCCTTCTGAATAGCTTGAGTGTCAGAACAAATATAAGACACATATTAGACACAGACTAGTATACACCTACATCTATGGGCCATACATGGATGACTGAAGGATTACACAAATAAAAGGCTGTTCAGTCACTGTTATCTCAGCTTGCATCATCAGAGGTATAATACTCCCTACAAAGGAAGTACAGCCAGATGGGACTGTCTTGAGGATTCATGTCTCCCAGTCCTGTGTACCGAAGTGATGGTAAATAAACTTCTCCTGCGTTAGAACTCCAGCGTAATGCCTCTTCTCTTCAACTCATGGGGTACAACAATTTATTCTACAATAAAGGCCACATGGTAATATAGAAAGTATTATTAATTGATGTTAAAAATCACATTCTCTTGTCTAAAGAAAAACATTTTTTTTGTTATCATCGTGGTAATGGAATAAGTATTGAGTATCGAGTTTATACCTTAGAATTTAAATCAAGTTTTAGTGTCATGACACTATTAGGCTTACATTTAGACTAAATGTATAGATCCGGGGGTTTCAAATACATTTTTACTGAGGGCCACCTCAGTGAAATGGGTGCCTCAAAGGGCCAGATGTAAAATAAACATAACTACTTTTTAAAATGGTTAATTAACAGTTTCTGTATTTATTACTTATTCAAGTTGCAAATATTGCATATGCAGTTGTGTAGATGTAAAAAAAATATGTCTGTGTTACTGCAATATCTCTTGATAAAATTATGTTTTAAACTCATCATACCTTTTAATTTACCCTGTTGAAGGCCACATAAAATAATGTGGAGTGCCACATTTGGCCCGCGGGCCTTGAGTTTGACACATGTGGTCTAAATTGTCGACTCAGTACATAATCTGACAATTATTACTGAGTTGGCAGATTTGCATTATTTATTCATAATTCCTAATACACTAGCTAAAGACTTAAGAGGGGAATAAATCAATGCAGGACTACATAAGGTTTTAACCAATCTAGGACTACTACACCAAGGCCTTAAATAGGACTACACAGATGGAAGACTTAAGGACTAAACCAGTCTAGGACTAAACCAACATTACACCAAGGCTGAACCTAAACCTAAATCAGGATTAAACCTAGATTAAAGGTTAACCCAAGGATATCCTAAATCCAGCACTAAATTGCAAGTAAAAAAGTAATCAATATAACAGTATTTACCTCTGTACTGCCCCCCTCTGATAGTAGCACCAGATTTGAGTAGAGTTGTTAAAAGTATCGAAAATTACATACTAATTGAAGGGCGTATAAACTCTATAGACAAATCCGTCTTCTCCTTCTGAACAAGAGTACAAGATCATTTCAACTCTCTTCATGTGGCAGTTGAAACCAGGAAGTGCTCCTTGCCAACAGCAAATCTAAGCATTCTACCTGAAAGTGAAAGTGTTTAAAAGGGGGTATTTCACACACTTTATCTTGGATATTTTAATAAAACCCATGCAAAGACATCCAATACTATTTAAAAGACACAAAATGTGAACTCTGTCTCCTTTCTCCAGCCACAGAAACCATCAACTCTCATTCACAGTCTCTGGGTCAGATATGATTCCCTCATCACTCATTCACAAATTGAGGTCTGCAATATTAATAGCTGAGGCTTTTAATGGACTTTTCAGGCTTTTCAGAGATGTCAGACAGAGCAGAGGAATCTGTTCAAGACCAGAAGAGGTCGTGAAATATTCAAAGCTTTAACTTGGAACATTTTTAGTAAAACTTGTTTTAAGTGACTGAGCCAATATTCACTGTAGGATTTTTAAACTATACTTTTATATTACTGGCACATTTATTGTATACAGTAAGTTTGAAGCTGCCATCTGTAATTAGATTTACCACATGTGCATTCTCACATATCACCACTAGACACTATCTACATTACTGCTGTCTGACAGTGTGCCAGCTTTGGCCTGACAGAAGAGCAGAGAGACTGGACAAAGGTGAGGGGGGACAGGCTTCACATCTGCCATCTACTGGTGAAAAAATATCAAAAAACTTACAAGTGACAGCTTTAACGATTACATCAATAAAATCTAGGGTGCATTCACACTTCTTTAAACACATTGCATGGAAACTGGGAATAAACTGGACAGGACCAGGACTAAACCAGGACTAGAAGATGACTGAACCACAACTAAACTGGGCTCAAAAGGACAAAACCGGTAATGAATGCACCCATATTTCATAATCAAGTTTCTCTATTGTTAATGAATGAATATGTTGACGTAAAGCTGTCGTCAGAAAGCCAATAGCACCAACACTGATGTACTGACTATTTTCAGCACTTTATAAAACCTGTATCTCACATCTTCAATATCAGTTCAATTCATTTCAATGCAATCAGAGTAATCAGATTTCTCTTCTGATTGTTCACATCAGGAAAATACAGCAACAAGGCAAACTAGTGGAACTAATCTATCAATTCCAAATATAGATTATTTAAAAATGATTGTAATCTAACCACTGTTACTCTACAAATCCACGAATAAACATGAACACCATTTTTGGATTATTAACAAACACGTGCCAATAATCAGATTTAATTATTGCTTATCTGATTACTCCAATTATCTGACTTGTAAATGTGCAGCCAGTCAGTGAAAAAGGGACATTTCCAGATTCACTCTCCCTGCGGAATCATGGTACAATCCCAAATGTCAGCAGAAGCTCCCCTTTGCCCTGAGCACGGTGAACAACACTCCAGCTGCAGCTCTAATACTGTGAGTCAGACCAGAGCTGTGTGAAAAGCACTCACACTCACCGCAAGAGGGTTCATCAGTGACAGAGTGGATCAGCCCTGTGCTTCGACTGAATCACCGCCAGAGTCTCCCTGGGAGCGCACGCAGACTACAGGATCACTGCTACAACACTACAATCGAAAACTATTAAGGTCCAAAAGGATGTGATTTTTAACGACGCAACGCCAAGTAAAAGGCTGAACAATAGGCTGGGGTCATGTGATATCACAACATTCTTGAATTCCTAGAGTTTAAATAGAGTGGGAGGACAGGTCAGAATTCTTTGGAAGAATTTGCTATTTAACTGTCAAACTGTATATTTGTTGACCTGGTTTATGCTTAATATCTCTGTAATAGCATGAAACCAAAACTGGCATAAAGTGCAATGTCTTCTCTGTCAGCTTAATTCAACAAAAGTGACATAATTTCTTCACAATTGCCTGAGAAACTGGTGCCATTATTCATCCACAGAGACGTGATCGGTGACAGTTGAAAGGACTTTGAGTAATAAGATTAATAATTTCTATCAAATAATATGTTTTTGTAGATCTTTCTTGCAAAAACAATGAATCTACCATGAGTCTTACGGACAAAATCTATTATATTTGCCATTTATGTTTTAAGAGATGTTAGTTACAATATAATGGTAAGGTTAACTGTGTCATAGAGTAAAATATAAGCTTCAGGAAATACAATAGGACTTATACCTCTTCTCCCACATTTCTACTGTACAAGTGTAAATAGGACAACACCAAAACTAGACTGTCAGGGTCACTATGATGAAGCTGTATCGCATAGACAATAACAGGCAGCGTACTGGATGTGTGTAGTAATAATAATAATAACAATAACATAAATAATAATAACAATGTTGCTTTCCCCCGATCACTCACACCACAAAAAAGCAAGTGCATGATGAAGATAATGCCTTGCTCATGGACACAGCAGCACGCTACGCATCTACTCATCACAATACAACAACTGAAATATCACTGCTATTTGCACCCTATTTAAGGCCTGACTGTGCCCCGTTTTAGCCCTGGTTCTAGGTCTCATTTGATCTTATAATATACTCCAGACGTGAAGTAGCTGAATGTTGATTTTGTGGTGCAGTTGTATAAATAATAATAATGCATGAAAAATGATATATTAGTACAATTGGCAACCTACTTCTGTGATTTTTGCATTTAATTTAGACAAAATGTGTTTTGGAGGAGGACATACACATTGCTTCAGTGTATTTATTTCCATGGTTTGGTGGCTTTGTTTATAATAATTTGGACGAATGAATTCATAGTACCTATAATTACTGTGCCACAATACACGCACTCATGGTTAATTATTGCAACATCTTCAAGATTATTTAGGCACTTAAAGCTATTCAATGAATGACTGTGTATCATCTGGTTAGAAAAGCATTTTATCATCATCATTTATTATTATGATTATTATGATTTTTTTTTTTCTGTAAATTGAACCTAAAGACTAAGTAATATAGTTGTTGCGATTTTATGCTTTTAATTACTCATTTATTTGTAACTAATATTTTTTTGTAGAATTTTCTTCCTGAATACACCTGTAAGATCTGTTTCAAAAGGAATAGGAGTAATTATTAGCATTTTGCAGCATTTTCTACTGGAAATACTTGAAAATATCTCTTTACAAATCTATAAAAATAATAATCTTAGATATTTGTGAGTTGCTGTGTCTGCATGAGTGACAGAGAGGGCCTGTTAGTGAATACAGTCACTAAATGGCTTTGTGCCTCAGACGAATTATTCATGAGTGAAAATTGAGAAGCATCGTGTAGCAGAGCAGAAAGAGGAAGCCAAATCAAATGGAGAAATATTAGTTAATTCACAAACAAGCACAAGGCTGATATTTGATAAAGAGGCAGAAACCACACTGTCCAGGGCTGAACCAGGACACACCACTTAAAAATAGGAACTAAACTGGTACTAAACACAGAACTAAACCTGGACTAGACCAGAACTCAGCCAGGACTAGATCAGGACCAAACCAAGCCTACATTACTCAAAAGCATACACTGCACTCAAGCCAGGACCAAACCTAGTGAACACAAGTTACCAGAACAAAATCAGGAGCTGAACCATTATGTCAAAACCCTAAATAGAACTAAACCAAGACTCAAAGGTGCACTGCGTAACTTTTTTTGTCACCTTCTCATCTCCCAGGAGATGTGATTTGCCTGGAATCTCTCACAGTGTGGCATTAGACTTATTTATCTTGCATGTATTCAATTACAAAGTTTTTTAATGCTAAAAACATTAAACCTTACAGCAGGCTCATCTCTCCACAGATCTGACTTATTACTTTGCCTGGTGACATTACCTGCTTGTCTCAATTGAAACAGATAAGTTCAATGCAATACTGTGGAACATTACAGATAAAACATCTCCACGTAAACAATCAGGTGGTAGACCCTACACCAGAAATTAAACATAAAAACTTTAATAAAACAAGACTGTAAAAGTGCAAACCAGGACTAAGATGAGACCTCAGTGTTTGAAACATTCTGTGAACATCTCTGGATGAGAAAGTTATTGAATATTTTGTTGTTTTGTTACCCGTATTGTCTTTGAGCCCACGAAGGATGGATCTGCTGCACTCCAACAGAGAGACCTGCAACAAAAATAAAACAGAAAAGAGAAGAGGAGGTGAGCAGGGATTTTTTTATTGCTAGAACATTTCTCACAATGTTAACTATATTTATTTCCTTTTATATATATATATATATATATATATATATATATTAAAATGTAATGTTGCTCCTTGAATCATTATATTGCATTTCATATAAACATTGACCAATAGTTGTAATCTCAATGATAAGACAACCCAGTTTTTTCCCCACAATGGAGACATTTCAGACAGAACAACTACTGCCACAACTAGGTGTGCGTGCAATCTGGTAATATGATACATATCTTTAGAATGTTCAAAAATAAAATAGGTCTATCATGATTCACATGTCACAATACAACATATAACAATATATATCCAGATAATGATTACAATGATGATGTGATTTTTCTTTGCACGTGTATAACTATATCAAAACAATTACACATTAAGTACTACACTTTCTGTTATAGATACTGAATAACTCAGTAACTATCACTGTCAACACAGTTTCAACAGTTCAATTGTATTAGACTTCTTAGGTGATGTTGAGCGGGTAACTAATAGTCCAACATAACTGGAAAGAAGTCAGTTCCCATACGGCTTACTCACCCTTCACAAACTATAGCTTGCATCTACGGCCTGAAGTTACAGTAGGGTGAGGATAGATTTTTTTTTTGTTCAGAAGCCGGAGGAGATGTGGAGAGCAGATGAGACAAGGACACAGCTCAGACTAGCTCTCCTGTCTCTGCCTGTTTGAATCTGCACATGCTGTTAATATGTAGAGCTATGGCACGCTCAGTAATACTTCAGCTCCATCTGTGCCACTGAACGCACACACCACTGCAAACATCTGTGTGCTGACCTCATGTGTACAGTATATACACAGGCATATGCTCCTAATGAGACTGTTATCCAAAACACGTGAGGTAATAAACCAGGACAAACTGGAACCAATGCAAGTATAAATCCGGATGAAACAAGTACTAGGCACAAACAAGACCTAAGCAGCATGTCACTTTACATTAAAGATGCACTAAGTAACTTTTCTTCGCATTTATTCTACTGCAACTGTTTCTCTTACTAAAAACAGATGGAATAACCTGCTTGTCTCTATGAAGATAGAGGAGTTTTATGCATATACTACTATGAGTCCATATGCAACAAGCATATGGACTCATAGTAGTATCCTCCAGCTCCCAGCACACTCTGCTGTTGTGTCCTTGAACATGATGCTTGTGACCAGAATGGTATTTGACCAGGTCAACTACCATTCTGGGTAAAGAACCATTTTTGTTTAGTTTTACTTATAATATTGCACTAAGGAACAGATATACATGTTTATCAATAATTTAATAACCTTGTCAACCTTGGGTCACAGGGAAAAAAGACACACCCCTGTGAAAAGTGGTATAATATATTTAACTAGGTTTAGCATTTGTGTTATCATTTATTACAATATTTTCTATAGCAATATAGAATACAATACCTTCAAAATGTGTTATTGTGACAAGTTGGTCTACAATGCACTTATACAGCTACACTAATAACACCACCCTAACCCCTCTTTATCTCCATCCTCCTTTGTCTTCAAGTGTGCATTTTCCTGCTCAGCTCAGCCCTGACAGACTTCCTGCTCTTAGCAGTCCCTCCTCTCTTTCTCTCACATCTTATTTGCTTTGTGCTCCTGCAATTCTCACACACAATAACCAAATACCAAGCGCTGCCATTGCCAGTTCACTGCCAGCTTTGAGGGGAGCCGTGTGGCAGTGTCCCCAGTAAATAAGGACACAGCTGTAGTTAAAGGGAGGGAAAAAACACTGATTGGTAACCTACAGCAATCACACTCCATACTGTGACCATCCATGGATTTCAGAGCACTGAAAAATTTGTACAGTTGTCATGGAAATGAATCAGGAATTAAAACAAATTATTACTTATCTTTTGAATGGTGAAAAGTGCTCAAAATGGTGCCTATTAACAGGGAGCTGAACTCCATGAATAGGTCCTCAAGAATATGTACATTTTTACAGATTTATTTATTAGAAATCAACTGATATGGGTTTTTTCATGGCCGTAGCAGATACCAGTTGTTCAAAATACAGAGCAACCAATGGCTGATGAGCTCTGCCGATATTTTTGCACCGATATGTTGGGTCGATTTTGATTATTTTCCCCAAATTATGTAATTTAAATTTACTACATTTCCCCCCAAACTTTTTTCTACCGCAAACCTTTAGGATAGCTGTGTAGTCATCTTGTCATATTAAAGTGTTAATATAAAAATAGCCAATACACTAAAAAGTCCAAATAAAAGCCTGATATATCGGCCAAGCGATATATTGGTCTATCTCTATTATTTATTGCATATTTGTTTGATTTGTGGAGGTATTACAGTATAACAGTATTTTATTCATCAGTGGTTGTTTCAAAATGTAGGGAAATCATGTGTTTCAGTGAAGGACGGTTTGAGGACTTTTGTCTACTAAACTATATTATATTTTTAATTGGATTTGGCAACTGCTGACAACCCAAGCAAATCTGGGGATGAAACCATTGGTTAATACTGAAATTCTACTATTATTATGAATTTGCATATTTCCCCCCAAAAGTAAATGTTTAACTATTAATTTAACCTCATTAGTTATTATTTTCCTATACCATTATAATGCAACTTATCCGACAGTAACAAGATGGCCGCCACATCACATATGTCACTTCTGTAGTTGCTATGGCTCCTCTAGAGTTTCAATCCACCTCCCTAGATACTGTTGGCATGACTATTTGTCAATCACACCTACACGCCAGCATTTCAGAGACAGTTTGCTGTATAAACAGAGAGAGAGGGGGAGTCTACCAGCTTCTGTCAAATACTGTGTGAGGAGGACATGTAGAGGGGAGAGCCAGTGCACAGCTGGTGGCTAGAAAATAAAACATACCCTATAACGCCTATATAAAATACACATGAACCTGAAGGAGCATAGCAACCAGAGAGGCAGAATGTACACTGAAAATAAGCATTGAGAAACGGATGAGTGGAAATATATAACAATGTAGTTCTATATTTAACCTTCTAATGCTGCATTTCATTCAAAAAGGACGTTCAATCTGAACTGTATTTTGTTACAGTTTGAATCAAGTGCATACTGAGATTCACTTCATTCATTTTCATTTGGACTGATAAATGTTTCATGTAATATAATGTAATTTTCAATCATAAAATAACAGTCGTTTTATAAATATTATCATGTCATCTGATCAAGACTACTCTGAATCAATTTAGTTTCAATTTTGTCCCTACTGCCTTAATATCATTTTTCCCTTTGGCAAAACACTTAATCCAGCTCTGTGTTGTCCAAAAAAAGATAAATCAGTTTGCTTTCTGCCTTTTAGAATTAACCTAATGCTTCAAATTCTTATAAAATGTATCTAATGCTGAAGGATTTACTTAATTGTTGGTCCCCACAAAGCCAATTCAGAGTCCCTACAGCGTGAACACACACTCACACATTTGTATAATCACATAAATGCACGGAGCATGAACGACATATAACTTCAGTCCTACTTGTCTGTGAAGCTCGCGGCTTAGCTCCCAGGTAGGCCAGGTTCACATTGGCTTTTCTTCCATCGATGATTGGGTTTGCGTCTTTGCAGGCTCGCTCTGCTGCTCCTCTGTCCATCATGGTCACCTGTGGATGAGAACACAATACTTCAGCATCCATCAGGTGAGAGGGGCAAGGAGAGTAAAGTAGACTGTGGTAGGGCTGCACAATACTAGAAAAAAAATCTGACTGTGATTTTTCAAGTAATAGATTTAAAAAGAAGGATACAGTTGAGAGTGCACAATAGTTGCGTTTCCATCACCTTATTTTTAATGTGCATTTTAAAGATTTGCATAAGTAACGGCAGCACAAATATCTCATTTAAAACCCGTAATTCACATTCACAAGTTTATTCGTTCACTTCAGGTGGATTCTGGGAGCATTAATATTTGAGAAAAAATCTAAACTTCTCAACTAATACAACAACTCCATGCATTTCTAAACTTGTACAGGTTTAAACTACAGGTACAGCTGGATGCGGAGGATATTGGAAGAAATTTTGTGCAGCCCTCGACTGCAGCTTCTGTAACCTGGATCATGATAAGCGTTTGTCAGACAGCAAAAAGACAAACTTGGAATATTAAAATGGATATATGACTTGTATTTTGTTTGTTGTTTGGTTCTCATTTTATATGATTTCAGTGATGAAGAAAAAATAAAAGTGAAATGCTTCTTCTTGCAATAACCATAAGATTCAATATTGCATAATCAAACCCATGAAGATCAACAGCTCTATCATGTTATATGCAACATTTTGAGGGTTTTTCCCCATTCAAAGGATATAATGTTATGTCTTAAATAGTCAATCACCCTAATTTCTCATCGTCCTGAAACCCATGGATAGGGAGTAACTGTTCCTCACTCTTCTTAACTGGTGATTCAACATTTTTACAAGAATCATTGTGAGTGATGGTAGTGGACTCGGTTTTAGCAGTCCTGTGTGGGTGGGTGTGTGGGAGGTAGGTTGTATTTCTTCCTGTCATATTGGGCTGCCAAAGAAGATAAACAGGATTCTTGTTGACCTGCCTTCAGGGAGTGATCCATGGCGTGGGTAGATACAAGGCAAGGTTAAAACACACACATTCACAGCCATGCAAGAGCTCCAGTCATGACTAGAGCTGGGTTCATGTCGCTCTTTTACAGCGTAATTTAATGTTACCTGTGGTTAATACATTATATTACATTTTTATTTGGGACTCATTATATTTACCTGGAGAGTACCACTTATTATAGGACATTTTAGTATCTATTTAAGATATTCATTGAAACTAGTGCAATGCATTAATGCTATCACTGTAAACAATAGGTGTTTTGAGTTTCAGTGTAGCTAGCTCCTCCTTCCCCTTCAGAGTGGTTGAATAAAATAACCAGCAAAGTAAATCTTCACAAATGATCAGATTTCTTTTACATAGTACAAGATGGCCACTAAAGCAAAAAAGTCATCACAGTTTTTTTCCTAATATTTATGGATCACAATTTTTGATTACATTTTATTTGTTCTTATTCAATGCGGACAAAATGGCTTTCAGCATTCATTTCATAAAGATAAACAAGAAATTTAATCATTGCAACTTCATATAGACAAATGTATTCCCCCAAAGTCTGAACTCTGCTTCAAAGTCATTGACAATTTGATCTTGGTTTAATTAAAATTTGATTAATTGCACAGCCCAACAATGAGCCAAATCAATACTCCTCCATCCCCATCTGAAAGTGGGACATCACTTCTATGGATCCCTAAAATACTTACATAATATACGTATAATAGCTTAGTAACACTGGTTTCAGTCCAGGGGCTCATACAGAGCGCTTAGGGCAGTCAGGGATGAAGTGAGCGAGTGGTCCCAAAGCACACAACAACTGGAACGTTCAGTGTCTCAGCTCATTGGTTTTCATGCAAAAATAACAACAGCTACTCATGTTTTCAAATCATTGTCCAACTACTTAACTGTACCCGCCTTATCATGGTTGAGGACTGTGATGGAGCAGGTCCGTCCATAAGTGAGCTGTCCCTGAGGAGACATGTACTAAACTAAGTCTACTCTAAAACAGATTTTTTTTTACTCTAAATTGAACTTTTAAAAGGACTTTTACTGTAAATAATATTCAAGCACTTGTCTGACACTTTTTGCACTATGGGAGAGCACATTAAACCAACCAAAAACACAGATCCCGACTGAGCCCGAGTTTCTTGAAGAATCTCGCCACAGTTGGTGTCAGAGTGGCATGGCTGGTCGGCAGAAGCGTAAAGGACTCCACTCAAAATGTATGTATGAGGGGGAAATGGTAGACTCAGATGGGGCAGGGGAGCTGGAGTCTATTGCTTGGAAAAGTGGATCTGCAGCACTAGAACCGCAGCCTGTGGGTGAGCTGGTGTCCATAATGAGGGATTTCCTGGCTGGACAGCAGAGGAGACGGGCGGGCTTAATGGGGGAGCTTTAAGGACTTCGAGATGCTCTACCTGGCACACAGCCCTCTCCATTGTACCCTCTGTCCCCAGCACCTCAGCTTTTTGGAGCAGCACATACAGCAACAAACACATGAAGTCCTAGGCTTAGAGGACCCAACCCCTGGGGGCACCAGGACGGTGTTGCGGCCCAGGGAGCTTGATGCTGACAACACGCCTTCCTTCTACCATGAGTCAGAGGCCAGAGTGTAGACACTACAGCGAGCCTAAGATACCCCAATACCAAGTGGGGGAGGCCATTGAAAACTACTTATGTTTTGAACATACTGCCTCCATGGGTGAGGAAAGGGCCCATTACTATGAGGGTCTAAAGGAGGCTTTGCTGATGAAGTTTGAAACCTATTGGCAACAGTTTCATTCCACCATAGTGCCCCCTGGTGAGAATCCAACAGTACCATCACCTCAAGGATCTTTTATCACCGCTGTGTTCGCCCAGAGAAGCACACCTAGAGAGCCACCTCATACTCGAGTAGCTTATGTGCATACTGCTGATGGCTGTGCAGACCTGGGTCAAGGAGCATGGTCTGTCTGTTGCCAGGCTGGCCCTGCAATATGTCAACGCTCGCACAGGACCACCATCCTGTCTAGTCACTTAAGCCACATCCACACCTGTAGTTTAAATCCACCTCCACACCTGTAGTTTAAATCCACCAGTTGAGCGGGCTTCAGTGGTCATGTCAGCCACAAATAATTTGCCTGGACAATTATTTGTATTTTTGGCTTATTTGAAGTGTTGTATGTGACTTATTGATTTTGTCTTGGAGCTATTGTCTCTAGGCAAAAAGAAATGGTGTAATTAATACTTTCAGTGGGTTACGTAATGTGCGAGAGGCAAACGGGCATATAGGTGCACTCTGCAGCTCTGCAGTCAGTATTATCCAGGTGACTGTGGAAGTAACTTGTGCTGAGAGGAGAGAGATACGTAAAGAGGACGTCTACTCTAACTGTTGTTTTTTTTTCTTGCCTTTAAATTGAACTTTTTGTAAGGACTTTTACTGTAAATAATATTCAAGCAAGTCTGGCACTTTTTTACACTGTGGGAGAGCACAATAAACCAAAAATGCACATCATGACTGAACATGAGTTTCCTGAAGAATCCCGCCACAAGGACTCATAGGGCCAGGCCACAGTTTTTAATTATGCTTAATATGAATTTAAACAAGATGAACCCACATAAAAGCAACACCTAACCTGCCAGATGCCACAGTGGGGCGGCGGTGGCTCTAGTATGTACCATTATTGTGCCCTTAGGCGAGACACTTCACCCACCTGGCCTGTGTATGAATGTGGTGTGTGTGTGACTGACAGGTGGTAGTCAGAGGGGGAGACTGTGCAGACTGGCAGCCTCACTTCCATCAGTCTACCCCAGGGCAGCTGTGGCTACAATAGTTGCTTATTCTATCACTTAGAGTGGAGTGAATGCATATTGCAATGTAAAGCATCTGGAAAGGTACTAAACAAATTAAATGCATTATTGTTATAAACTAGAACTAATCCAGGACTGAACCAGGACTTTACAGAGGTATAATTACAATTACAGACTAAAGCAGGACTAAGGAGTTAGTTAAACAGAACCTCAACCAACAAAAACAAATTCATAGATCAGACATCAGTCAAAACCAGGTTCAAAACTGAACAAAGATGAAAACTAGCAGTAAACCAGGCAGGCCAAACCGGACTATGATGATTCGTCAAACTGTATAACTGCATGAGGTCCCACCATGACACAGGAGGGGTCAAAAAGTTCAGTATAGTCCAGTGTCTTATCTCACAGTGCAGTGCACGTCACACCTCTGTGGCCAAGATTACGCACATAAACGCACGACACGGACCGGGTTTGGCTAGAGACAAATTCCCCCTGTGTGTCGAATATGTGTCACTGGGTTAATTGATGACACACTTAAGAGACCATAAACTGGAAGCATGTGACTCCCACCACCCCAGACTCTATAAATGGGAACTAAATAAATTAACAAATCGACTATATTAAGTTAGTGTCCAAAATCCGCAAAGATTGAACCAAGAGACCTGCGCGTAATTGGTTTGCAGGTTAATTTGTACGCATTGCATTAAAAGTTGTATTCAAAGTTTACTTACAAATCCATATCCTCTAGACTTGCCCGTCTGCTTGTCTGTTATCACCACCGCTTCGTCAATATCTCCAAAAGTCTCAAAATATTTCCTAAGGGAAGCGTCATTCGTGTGGTAAGGCAGTCCACCGACGAATATTTTGGTGTAAGTAGTGTCTTTTTCGTTGATGGAGTGCATTATTTCTAAGGGAAGACCTACGAGTTGACCCAGCGGAGAAGACATACGGATGAAGAGGACAGGACAGCCGAAGACGAGAGCGCGAGAGGATTGTGGAGCGCTATAGCGGCCGTGCGTCCATGGCAGCTGAGCGGTCTGCAGTCCCGAGGCACGGCAGTGTAAGATATGCAGCCTTCTGACAGGTGTCTTGTAGTCTCTTGTCTCCTGTTCCGGACAAAGCGAAGTCTCTGGGCTCGGGTAGGCGCGTCTTGTGCCCCCCTGATCCAATGGTGCCGCCGTGCGTCTGTTTTTATTGGTGCCTCCCGCCTCCAGCTCCTCCCTTAACTACAGTCAAAATGCTGTCCACATAAAGTCAGTGCATATTCAGAGTGGTAATTCAATAAATACAACTGTAGATGCCTTAAATATCCCCGGTGCATAAATGTGTTATTCAGACTAAAATATGCAATGAGGATTTTATAATTTATTCCCCTGATAATATAGAGAATAAGTCATTTTATTTGTGGGTTTTAGCTTCCTGTTATATGCGACATTTTGGGGACTTTTTCACATTCATAAGTGTTAAATCACTATGGCAACTTCTTGTCATTCTGAAACACATGAATAGACCAGTCTACCAAATCCTTCAAAAAGTTCCAACTTTGGGAGGGGAATTTTTAAAAGGTCTGACTGCAAAAGATAATAATGTGATGTGATCATAATGTGCTCTTTTTCAGACAATGCAAACAACGTAGAATTACTTTTAAAGACTCAAAGATTTCAATATATAACATAAACAGGTAAATCCAAGAATAACACACAGGTGGTGTAATGTTTAAATATAAATTTATATTTACAATGATATTAACATCGAGGAACGGGTTAAGAAAAATGCATTCATATTTTAATCCTGTAATGACAATGTTACACAGATGTCTCTTCTTCATATTGAACAATGCACTTGTTTTAAAGCAAAAATGGTTGGTTTTACATTATTTTCAGATGTATTTTTGAAACTGAGGAGAAAAACAAAGTTATTGTAGTTAAGCAGTGATGCAATGACATGATTTAACCTCCATTTTAAGCTTAGACACATTCGGCAGCACCAAAAGTGAACTGTCCTCGAGTTAGCCATCTGAGCAAAACCAGACTATATGCTACATGAATGGAAATATAATAACATTTTAACATTTCATATAGAGTTATGTGCAATGGTAAAAGCATGTTTGAACATATCTACAAGAAGCAAATGAAGATCTTTGGGTTGAGCATATTGTCAGGACAGAAAAAGGCAAAGTTATATGTCATTAAAATATTATGTATTTCATGTGTTGTGTTAACCAGCGTTTAACATTGACATAAGTCAAATTTATGAATATTTATGTATGAAAGAAAGCCGCAGATCCAGCACCTGTAGACTCATTAGCACCTCTGCATCTAAGACTGCACGGGAAACAATAATTTAAAAAAGTGCTTGGATAGCTCTGGACAGATTACAATGGAGGCAGAACCGTTCACACCAATGGTTGAAGAAGTATTGAAAATAAAAGCTGACCTATGAGAATAAAAAATTACACTTTTAAATATCAAGCCTTGCAATCTGCAAAAACAGAATGCAACCTACAAAAGCATATATATATTTATATTTATATAATATATATTTATAATACATTTTGAGCATGTATATACAATTCTTATTTACAGATGACCGCTCCAAACAAGACATCATATTTTAATACTGCAGTACCATAAGATCAGAGAATGTATCAGAAGCTATGTTCATTGATAAAATCCAATTACAGGCTCTTTATAACATTATAATGTGCTTGATTCAAAATAGAACTGTTTTAGTCTTTATGTGTTTGTCTGCACAATTTCATTTTTAAGTACCCAGATTGACTTCATCTTTTACCAAATACGTAAAATAAATAAATTTAAACATTTGTATTACAATAATCCTTTTATGACTACAGCATATCTAATACCTTTCCAACATGGCTCCCACTTTAAAAACGTTAAAATCCTCTCATTCGATCAACAGCGCCTGTTTGAAAAGGGAGACACAGACACATTACACAGAGTTTGTGGAGAAGGCCTCTGTATTGCCACAATCCTTTAGGTGTTGGCCTTGTGTTAAAGTGCATGGAGCCAACGACAGGTCGAGTTGTACTTCAGCTGAAGAACACAACTATGTGCTACTGCGTAATGACATTCATCAATGTGTCACAATCGGACGCATCTACAACATGTTACTGCACAAACTGTACAACTGCAGCGGAGACCCATAGATACAAGAGTGGTACATTCCACAGACAAGAGCCTTACATTATGAACAATGTCCCAGGGGTCACTCTTGGTTTGGTCCAATAGGAGGTGCGTTTTAGCTGAGGCCACACCCCTTGTAAAAGGAGACACGAGTTTTTGAAGGAAAATGTCTCACAGTGTAAGTTGTGATGTGATTGTATAGGCTTCTTTTAAGACAGTTTTATTCTGGTGGCAATACTGCCTCTACTGGCCACTGAGTCAAACATCCCCCAGACAGTGGGAATTTCAATCCTATACTGCACATGTGTCACCTCTCATTGGACTGCTTCTGTCATTCAGCAATATTTCTGCAGTGAGAAATAAAAACAAAAATATATAATTTACAGATCAAATACAAGTACAGTACAAACTTTAATATATGTTCAGAAATGTGATGGTACCTGATCAGGCCCCATAGGCATGCGTCCCATGACCATAGGGTTCATACCCATATGCCCCCCCATCTGCCCCATGTGCCCTGCCCCTCCTGAGGACATGCCCCCGTTCATCATCATGCCCCCGTACTGCTGCTGCCCCGGGCCACCGTGCTGCGCAAACTGCTGCTGAGGGTACGAGCTGCCCAGGAACAAACATCAAATAAGTAAAACCTTATCACATTTTACATGTTTTTATACACATATGTTTAGAGGATGCGCACCTGTTGCGCCCCATGCCCCCCTGAGCCCAGCCCTTCATGTCCTGGCCCTGGTACATGTGGCTGCTCTGCTGCTGCATCATGGGGTTCTGAGGGCCCATACGTCCTCCCATCATGGCATTAGGAGGACTTCCATTGGGGCCAAATGAAGCCTCTGGCTGCTGGCCCATACCTATGTGGAAATATTTACAGTAAGAATATGTCACAAATGTATATAAAAATGCATGATGTCTTACACAGTCACAAAATTATATAATATGATATTAAATAAAAAATACAATAATTTATGAGAAGGTGAGAGGTTCAACATGATGTCATAGCACTGCACTGTCCAGAGTGACCAGTAGAGGGCAGCAGATTTCGACCTACCATAGTTTCCCCCATAGCCAAACTGCTGTGGGCCTGGCTGGCCCATGCTCGGCCCCCCCATGGGGCTGTCCATGCCCCCAGGGGCCGTGACATTTGGAGGAGGACTGAAGCCTCCGGCTGCAGCGGCCTGCTGCTGCTGCATCAGCATCATCATCCTCTGCTTCTTCATCTGCAGTGACACCATCTCCCTGCTGCGCTGAGCCATCATCTGAGCGTTCACAAACCCAGGCTGCAACAGGCACGCAGACTTTAGTCACATACCCTCAGATAATACAGCATATTAACAGGCAGAGCTGAGCCTTTACTGGTATTTCAAAATGTATTAGACACAGCAATTTTAGCTTTAACCAAAGGCTCACCTGTCCTCCCATGCCCGGCTGCATACCAGGCCTCATTCCTGGGTTTCCCCCTGGGTTTTCCATCTTCATGGCCATGCCTTGTCGTGTCTGATTCATAAACTGTGTGAATAAAAAAAGTTAAAATAAAAACATTACTTTTATGTTGTACATTATTATGTAATGTATAGTGCAGTGTATTTCTCACCTGTTGGCCCTGTAGCCTCTGCTGAAGCTGCAGCCTCATCGGTTTATTGGCACTCATCATTCTGGGTCTCATCATGTTCGCCCGAGGATGCCCCATGCTCCCCATGCCGCCCATCCCTGGGAAGCTGCCCCCCTGCCCCATCTGAGAGAGCATGGGCCCAAACCCGCCCTGTTGAGACTGGCCTTGCATGGGGTTGCCTCCATACCCAGACTGCATCGGCATTGCAGGAGGTCCAGGATAGCCTTGGCCATAGAGAGACTTCTGCTCCAGGAGCATGGAAGGGTCCTGCCCGGGGAAAGGTTCAAGGGGCTGCTCTGATCCCTGGTTCTAACAACACAACAACAGATAGAATCGCTGTATTATCTATATGTAGCCAGTTGCAAATCACTATTATCCTTTATTATTCTGGTTACCTGGCTGACAAGGTCGGGGATGCCCAGGGCGCGGTCTATCTCCTCCAGCGCAATGCCGTCTGTGTTGTTGAGCAGAGAGTCGAGCTGATCCAGGAGCGAGCGTTCATCGTTTTGACCTTCACTGGTCGACGGAGGCACCAGTAAATCATCCAAAGAGTTTCCAAATGGACGCCTTTCACAAAAAAGACACATTTAAGTGATTTTGTTACAAAATGTTTATATGTTTATTAAAATGAAGAAAATGCACTTACCGGTTACCATCCATGCCCATCATAGAGTCGGGCCATGAGGGGGACTGACTGGGCTGTCCCTGTTGGCTAAAGGGGCTCATTCCCATCTCCCCAGATCCACCTGAACAAACACACAAATTTAACAAGTTTTCAGTTAAGTATCAACATGAACGCAAGCTAAAATAACAAATGAATAAGTTATTAACATACCCATATCCATGAGCTGCTGTTGTAGCATGGAGCGGGCCCCTGGCAGGCTGTTGGAGCGACTCCCCATAGGCCCTCCCATCATGGCCTTACTGTTGTAGTCCATGCCCGGGCGCATCATAGAGGGGTGTCCCGTTGCTCCAACTGGACTGGCATTGGGACCGGGCATTCCCCAGTCCCCAGACCCACCCATGGGTGACCTCTGCGGCATCGAGCCCCTGTTCATAGGTCCTGGTAATAACAAAGGACATAACAACACATTAACAAACTTGAGGGTAGATTTACATGGCAGGTAAAAATCAGATGAACAGAATGAACTGCATCTCTTGAGCATCTAACAACCTTACTAAAGACCTGTTTTTATTCATTGGCATTGTCATTATATTGTTTAATGTATATTTTGTGATAATAAGCTTGTGAATCACTTTGGTCAACCATGGTTGTTTTTTAATGTAATATATAAATATAAATGCAATTGAAATGTAATTGATAATTGGATAACCAGAATAGAGCTGATGTTTGGTGTGTGTTGCACAAGAGAAATCAGATCATCAAAAACTCCTAGTGATGTGTCAGTTAATCAATGGATTTTTGGAGTAGCTGTTGTATTTGGAAGACTAAGTACTATGAATTTTAAAATAACTCATAGCCATATGATGAAGTAAAGGGAGGTTATAAAAAGTATAGCACATACACTGTAGTTTGAAAACCCACCCATATTTCCAGGGAAGCTGTCGGGGCTGCCCATCACGTTCTCTTGTTTGATGAGCATTGGCCGTCTCCCTGCCGCGGGCTTTCCATCCAGAGACAGAGCCCTCTGGAACTGCCCCCGAGACCCCAGACCCAGCCCAGGACTCCCTGAAAGCAATATGGCATAACATTACACAATGCTGTGGCTAGGCTTGTCACAATAAACGATAATATTGAAACTACGTTATGCCACTGAAACAATAACTATAAAGCAGGATAATCCCAGTAAACCTTTTTTAATACAGTATCATTGAAAAAGATTGTTTCAAAAATTGTTCCAGCGAGCATATGCTGAATAATAAATCAATATAGTAATCATCATGACAGGCCAAGGTGTACCGAGGACTGTCCAAATACTATATGATTTTAATATATGGCAGTAAGTGCAATGATTTTTAGGGCTCAGTATTTATCATGTGTACCTTTACTTTGGATTTGATCACAATTGAGGGTAGCAAATAACTACACCTTAAATATCCATAGTAAAGCATGAGCAAAGACTAAATTAATAATGAACAATTACTAGTAGTTTATTAAGAATTATTCAGGCTTAGTAACTCTTTAATACCCTAACCTTAACTCCTAACCTATGGTGACCAGATGTCCCTATTTAACAGGCCCAGTTTTGAGCCTTGTGTCCCCTGTCCCAGTAGATCCAAAACCATTGATTTCTCCCAGTTTTATGCAGGAAATGTCCCAGGTGTCCCCATTTATGACCAATATGAGCCCCGCCAACAGTAAAGAGGAGGAATATATTGTCATTTGTTAAGCCAAAATACAGAAAACCGTATTCTATAAAAGAGGCCTAAAAATACTTGATAAAAAACACAATTTTCACCACCAGTCACATTCTGAAAAAGCATAGGCCACTGGACTTTAACAACATGGTCAACCTTAAAAGAGTTAAAGGAGTACATTAAATACAAAAACAATTTACCAAGGACCACATGAGCCACCACCAGAAGTGACGTGCTGATCCCCCACAGACGGTGCAATGAGTGTAATGTGCAATTATGAGAACTGCGCAATGAGTGTAGTGTGCAATTTTTATTTTGACACTTTTGTGACCCCAGCCCTTGGGAAAACAGATGGACATTAGCCTTTGGCTATAATCCCATCTGTTTACATTTATGTTGTATCATGTCTGTCTATTAGCATGCATTATCCTAATCAAATTAAAACATAAAAAAATAAATAAATAAATGAAACTTCTATGACTTCTTTTTTATATTAATAACTCACTAACTCACTAAGTGTTTCATTGTACTATTTATGTATTACAGCTATGTTTTTAACAATATTGGGCAATTAGAAAAGGATGTATTGGAATTATACAGCTTTATGGTTATTCTGTCAGTGGCAATATTATCATTTATCCTGATATTTTTTGTGGCAATACATCACACTTCAAAATTTGTTATTGTGACAGCCCTAGCTGTAGCTTTGATAGTTTTATAAGCATACAATTACATAACTAAAATTCAGCCATATTTGAGGTTTAAAATTACTCCACAAGAATATATATATGTTATCATTACACCATAAAATATAACAGTGTAGTATATATCAACTAAACACAATTACAGCACTGATCCTTGTGGTGACATTTCTCTTTGAACTATGTGCATAGCTTGATGCTCAGCCACTGCTGCATCTGTTGCTCTGTGTAGGCTTTGTTCCTTTCCAGCTTACCCTGCAGACCGTCGTCAAGGCAACCCTTGTTTCCTGTGTCGCTGGCTCCGGCTCCTGTCTGATCAGGGTAATAGTCAGAGCCTGACCCTCTCAGATCTCCCAAGATGGACTCCAGGTTATGAAGCTAATAAAAAAACACAGAAATGGTCACTGCAAAATGTGCATATATATTATTACACTGGGCTGCAATGATTATTCAGAATAATGATGAATCAGTGACTATTTCAATAATTGTTAATCATTATGATTTTAGGGTCTCTGGAGTATAGAGACCCTAAACACATGCCAAAAGCTACCCCCTGATGGCTTTTGTTCAGGTTAACCTGTGGTCTTTGATCTTCTTCTGTCAGGCCAAAGCTGGCACACTACCATACAGCAGTAATATAGATAGCATCTACTGGTCAAGCGTGAGACTACAACAATCTAATTACACATAGTAGCTTCATTGGTAGAAAAAGAATGAATATATAATAATAATAAAGTTATTAATAAAATATGTAACTATAATAAAGTTTATTTGCAATTAGTCTAGATGTAGAAGTCTCCAGTTGGCATGTTTCTTTTCTGTTTAAAAATGTATTTAAATAGTCTCAAAATGCTATAGAAATAATCACTTGACTAGTCAATGACTAGAATTAGTTGCAGCCCTAAATTGTTGAATAATATATGTTTTATTTTACCTCATCAGGTGGTTCAGACTTGATCTTGCTCTCGGGCAGATCTGGAGCAGGGCCACCTCCACACCTGTTGGCCCCAGCCCCTGCAGGACCCTTCCCCTCCAGATCCTCCAGTTTGGGCTTCACATCTGGAGGTTCTTTGGAGTCGTCCTTGTTCAGCAGGTAGTGTAGCAGAGCATGGGTCTTCTCCTTCTTTGGACTGTGTTGTTCTTGTTTGGGCTCCGTCAGCATCGCAGCACCTGTCCCTGTCCCTGTCGCACCTGCCTCACCTGCCTCCTGCCCTCCACCCAATGTCACTTTACCTGTCGCCTCAGCTGTAATCTTTGCCACCTCATCCGGAGTATTGCCATTTTGAAGTAGCTTGTGCAGAATCCTGTGCTTTTCTTGTAGAGACCCTGTGTAATGAGCAGAGGACAGCGATGCAGATCCGGCACCTGGACCACTTTGTCCTGGGTTGGGAGTGGCTGAGGAAGAGGAAGAGGACACCCCAGTTGAAGAGGGGCTTGTCATGCCTGCAGTGGGGTCCTTAGTGTCTGCAGGAGTGGAGCTACGAACAGGAGGGGGTGGGATTGCGGGTCCAGTTGCACCAAGTCCCAGCTCTTCTGTCGGAGAGGTGAGTAACTGCAGTAGCTTCTTGTGTCCCTTACTATCAGGGACCCTGCGTTGAGGTTCAGAGCTACCAACTCCGCCCTCACCTCCTGTATCCCCGCCCTCTTTAGCTGCCTGGCTGTCTGGGCGCTCTGTAGAACCTTCGGCCTGTGAGTGCTGCTGATGGTGATGATGGTGGTGCATGGGGTGATGGTGGTCTGGTGCAGACCCTAGACCGCCCACTGGACTTTTGGACCCATCAGGACCTGGTTTGGCCAGCTGAGGGGGCTGGGATGAAGAGGAGTGCACACTAGGAGAGCTGTCGGATTTGTGAGAGGGCGAAGGAGAGGTTAAAGTTGAGGGCAGCGAGCTCCCTACTCCTTCACTGATGGCTTGAAGTGCGTTGAGAGAACTGCTGGAGAAGGTGGTCGTGCTGCTAGTGCCTCCACTGTTGCCAAGAGAGCCCATGGGGGAGTGTAAGCCTGCAATAGAAAATAAATGACATTATATCAAGTGTCTAAATATTTGTTCAGAACTATAGATAGACAGATAATATTTGCTTAATTCAGACTATTTCTGTTTTATCCTCATTGGATTAAGTATAATTTTAGATCTAGTTTAGCTCTAATTAAGACCTGGAGGAGTCCTATTTAAATACATGGTTTAGATTTGGTGATAATTGGTAAGCTAATTATTTCCTTTTCTTTTTGTAGCATTGCATCTGCTGTAGACTAGAAGAAGATTAGAATCCTTTCACATTTGTCTTAATACTGAAACCTCAATTATAACATTTAGGGTTTGCACAATCATCACATCATCACAACATTTGTACAATCATCACATCAAAACTGCATCAAGACTAAACCAAAACTAGAACGAGGCCAAACCAAGTCTACATTAGGACTCAAACTCAACCCAAACTAAGACCAAAGTGTGAATGCACCTTAAAGACAAGTTTTAGCACATTTCTGATAGAATTTCAAAAAATATATTATGTGTAAATAAATATTGGTATTGTGTTTTAACAATGTTGCCCACCCCAAATCCACTGACTTATTAAAGAAGACTTATAAATAAACAAACCTCCAGGTGAGAACTGGTTGGCTCCCATCTTTGGGCTGCCTCTGGTCCGTGGGGACATGAGAAGTCCTTGTTGAGGTCCGCTCATTCGGGGGCTACCTGACGGACTGTTCATACCGCTCAGACCAAACCCCCCACTGCTCTGAAAGGGGGGCTGCTGCGACATGCCCTGTCCGGGGTGGTTCATGGGTCCCATCGGGTTCATCTGATTCATCTGCATCATTCTGTTACCCATCCCTCCTCCACCTCCTCCGCTGTTAGATCCGTACATACCCCCGCCCCCCATTGCACCCATAGGACCCATGTGGTTAGGGTCGTTCATCCCGTATCCTCTGTTCATGTTACCCATCCCACCCATGGCCATTCCTGCGCTAGGGTTCATGGTCATCTGGGCATTTGGGTTAGGCCCACCCATACTCTGCTGTCTCATGGTGTTAGGCATCATGTTACCACCTTGATTTGAGCGGTACCCATTTGGTTCCCTATGAAATAAAAGACAAGAAAAGTATATATTAAATAGATATCAGTAGCGCTCAGGATCAAAAGTCAAAAACTATACAAAACACTGTAAAATTTTATGTAAAGGAGTAAACAACAAGTAAAAGACGCTGGATTACTACTGGGAAATACATTTATTATACAATGTTCATGAGTTACCATATTTATCAAAATGTAAATTTTTCTTTAGATTAAAAAGTCAATACAAAATTTTACACTCTGAACCCCCAGGTGTAAAACTTAACTAAAATCCTCCAAATACGTACCAGAATACAGTTACTCAAAATCAGTATTCTGAATGTATTTTCAGTAAATGTATTCAGTTACTTTCTAACACTATTAATATAAACCATAAAATTCTGACCAATTTTATCTATGGATTATGAGTCTATTCCACTGTGCCCCATTGTGACTAACCTCTGCAGCAGGTGTGTGGAGATAAAGCCCTGTGGTTCGTTGCTCATGGGGTGGCGGTACAGTTTGCTCTTGGTTTGGGCTGTGACTGGAGTCCCGTCTGACAGAGAAAACCTGTACAGGGGAGTCTCTGCATGGCCCTGCAGGAAGGCTACAGCAGACAGAAACACAGGGTTTATTTCATCTGTGGTACAACTGTTCTGAATCTTTCTGTTGATTTGAAGTTAATCATTCACTCCTGTACTTACATTGGTCTAAGCTAACCCAGTGAATAAACTATTCATCTGACCTTCCTTTTTATTGTCAGGTCAGTTTTTCTTTTTTTATGTCAAGCTTAAAAGTGCACTGTGTAACTTTTCATTTGGGGAGATGTTATTAGTTTTGCCTGGAATGTTCCACAGTATGGATTAAACACATCTATCTTGCATTTATTCCATTATAGATTTCTTTATTGCTAAATAATTGAGACAAGCAGGTGACCAAAAAAAGTTATAAAGCGCACCTTTATGTATGAGGGCTATATTTTTTTTTTTTTACTTAAGTCTAAAAATAATCTAAAACCCAGTCCAATTAATTTCTAGTTATTATGCTCACTCACCCAGTTCTTTTGTAAATTCTCATAGCTCTAAAATTTTTAAACTATAATTTGCCCAGAAGACTTCCTTTGAAACTTCTACCTTGTTCATAAAGGCATATATACAGAGGTCAGCAGTGCCAAGACCTTGAGAGCTGTAAATATCATTAAATTAACTCTTTATGCACCTTCATGATAGTGCCGTTTGTGAGACCAGGGCTGTCCATCGCTGTGCTGGAGAAACATCTGAATGCAGCGTCTCAAGAGGTCCTCCCAGCCCGGCCGCATGGAGGCTCTCAACGAGTTTTGGTCGATCTGAATGAGTTTACCTACAGGATCAGAGAGGACATATGAACTCAAACAGATAATAAAACTGTGCAGTATTAGACTTTAAGTGCATAAGACAGATTTTCATGTTTTCTTTAATTATTGCATTGTTTGGTGAGATTATATCTGTGGTAAATTTTTATCATAGTACATCATTCAAGAGGAAGTTTGTGAAGTATTTGAAAAAAGTTGAAAATTACAGGTAGTAGCAAATCCAAAATGAATCCCCTTCATCATTTCAGAAAATAAGGATGTTGTATTTATACTTCCTCTACAAATCTCACATCTACAACCTACATTCACCAGGAAGTAAAATTATAAACTTCACTAAACTTGGAAAACTAGAGAAAACTATACAAGAGTTTATAGAATAATCTTAAATATAATTATGTTAACTATGTTTTGGTGAACCTGTCATATGCACTTTAAAGGGGGTCTTACTCCTCACCTGACAGCTCGTGTCGAGTGTTGAAGCTCTCGGTTCTCTCCATCGCTGTCACTCGTCGAGCCACACAGATCATACATGACTGTAAGTCTGTACAAAAGAACAAAAGGGATTTTATAAGCATTCAAAGTGAGCATTAAAGATACACTGTGTCACATTTATAGTGGAGATTAGGGTTAGTATGCACTGATATTGAACCATATTCGAACAATACAGTGACTAATTCAGATGGAAGCATTTAACGTGGCTTTGAAAGAGCCATCATATCTTTAATAAGAACATGTCCTAAGAGTTGCATAGTTTTGACATCTTGGTATAGACTGTATATAATATACATCTGATGTTGTTTGGGGCATCTCTGTTGCTTATCTTATAGTATATTATTATATTAGTTTACAGCTGATATAGTGAGGATGTCTGTACCTTCCCCCTCCTCGATCATGGCTTTAGGCTGGGTCAGAGCGAAACACTGCATGGTCTCATACAGGGGTCCTCCGTGCCCCTCCTCCATCGGGCCATGGGCGTGGCCAAACTTCACCAGCATCCGACAGGTGAAGGTGTGGCTCTTCTGCCGCGCTGCATCTCCGCCCCACGACACTCCATTCACTGAGGAAATAACACATAAATGTACAAATCTGGTATGTCTGAGAGCTTAGTAGGTAACTATTAGGGCTGAAAGTCCATCCAATCCATTTAGAGCATACATTTTTCTAGTTTATTATTATTTTTTGTTATGAGTTATCTTATTTTTTATTTCTATTATCCATCCATCCATCCATTTTCTTCCGCTTATCCGGGGCCGGGTCGCGGGGGCAGCAGTCTAAGCAGGAACTCTCAAACATCCCTCACCCCAGACACGTCCTCCAGCTCCTCCGGTGGGATCCCAAGGCGTTCCCAGGCCAGCCGAGAGACATAGTCCCTCCAGCGTGTCCTGGGTCTTCCCAGGGGCCTCCTCCTTATTTCTATTATAATATTATAATATATAATATTTAGAACAACAGCAGAGGGGAGAAGATATTAGTGTGAATTAGCTGAACATTTGGAAGTGAATCAGCCTTTTACAAAATAAATACATTGTTTCCTACTTTTTTCTGCAAGAATAGTTGTTTTTGTATGAACGGTGTAGTTGTGTCATGTGAGCGCAGTTTGGGTCGGATATATAGCGGTACGTAATAGTTTTGAGAGCTTTTAACAAATCAGGCTTCATTGGTGTTTTGTTTTTTGTTTTTTTTTTGGTGTTGTAGTCTCTTCATATGTAGTTAATAACTACTTTTATTCAACAGCGACAGTGCATTGTATAACCCAGGAGCTTACCAATTAAATAAATAGTAGGGCTGAACAATATGAGAAAAAGATGCAATATTCAGTATATGTTTTGCATCATGATAACAGTATTATTGTAATATTTGAATATACATTTGACATAATCAGTGTTCAGTTTTATAAAACAAAATGTATATGTCTTTATTTACTAGTCAAATGTGTAAAACTTAACAGAGACTAAACAAGAGTAAAAGTAGGACATCAGTAATAGTAGGAAAATCAATAATATCTGTCTTTTTTACATATTACTTAAAAACTATGTCCAGATGGAGGACTTTAAGTAGCTGTAATATATTTTCTTGAAATATAAATAATTGTATTAGACAGTATTTTTGTGTTATGTTGTGTAGGCCTAATACAAAGAAATCCAAATAATAGTGCAAGCTATTTTGACATGATTGTCATAGACAGCAGCCAACAACAAACACACCTACCCTTCTGTAACATACATTTTCTTCCTAAATTGAAAAGCAGAAGCCTCTCTTGTGTGGAGCTTTGGCTAAATGGACCATGGGATTAATGTAGCCAAGGAGTCGATTTCCAATACCACTCTCCCTCAGTGTGGTGTGCAGTGGGCAGAGGCCAGGGACACTGGGTAATCTATCCTCATTTAGGTCTGACTCCTCATCACAGCTCTCCCAATAACCACACAGAGAGTACAGACAAACTAACAGGTCACCTTCACATAACAGAGGATGGGAGTGCTGTCTACATCTGCACCTATGGGTTCAACTTAGAACATTAACTACTATGTAACTTTTCTGTTGAAAGGTCCGCTACCTGCTTGTGTCTATGGAGATGTTACTACTTTGCCTCAAATATTCCGTTATGGCATTAAATATTTCTATTTCCCTGGAGACA
This sequence comes from Periophthalmus magnuspinnatus, assembly GCF_009829125.3. NCBI lineage: Eukaryota > Metazoa > Chordata > Actinopteri > Gobiiformes > Gobiidae > Periophthalmus > Periophthalmus magnuspinnatus. The sequence goes on from NC_047132.1 coordinate 6,781,495, forward strand.
TGCAAGCGATATCACCAGGTTACAGGTCAGAGCTGTAGAGTCACACTCACAATAAAATGCATGTTTTTCAATGTTTTTTAAGCAATAAACACACCTGTAACTGAATAAATGCAAGATAATCATGTGTGAAGCATTCCATCTCCATTGGGACAAGCAGGCAGCTGCTGTTGTGTCCTTGGGCAAGACACTTCTATCATCCAGCCTATTGGAAGATAGTGTGTGACAGCTATGTGGTGATCGGAGGAGCCAATGGGCCAGATTGCCAGCTTCACTTACATAAGCAGTAATGAGGAGTATATTAATAGAAAAGTGTGAAAAGTGTAAATGTTTAATTAGTAGCAGGATAGGGTGAAGGAGAGTCAAATTACCCTTAAATAAAGTGTTACCAACAACTCTACTACCACATATACATGTAAATAATGGACATAATCAGAGAGAGATGTAAACGCAGAGTTGTAAACAGGCAGTGAATTGAGCAGATGAAGCAGCGTAGTGCATTATTCAGGAGTAACTTGTCTCCAGATGGCTGCAGTGGGATCAGGATGAGGCCTGTTCTACACAGTCTGGACCAGTGCATTTGATTGACAGCTTTGAGCCGCTGCAGTGGGCGGGTCTTGTGTGCTGTGTCAGGTGTAAGGATCCAGTGCACATGAACAGTTTCCCAAGAGCTGCTCATTAAAAACAGGGAGAGAAGCTAAGCAGCATAAATAAGTGAGGGAGTTTATTCTACACTGTAAAAAAGGATATCTGCTTCCTTGGTCATGAGATTTTTCCTGCAATTTCTGCTTTCACTCCCTCATACCCAACCCTCATCTGCTGCACACGGCAAATTGTTGTAATGTATGTATGTGATGTAAATCCCTTCTTTTTTAAATACAATTCATGTGGCATCAGTGAAAAAGTGGGACATTCTCTAAATAAGTGGGACGAGGGATAGGGGCCTGATGGCTGTGCAGGACAACCAAAAGGGGACAGGTGACAACATTTCAAAAATATTTGAAAATATCATGATAGAAAATAATACTGAAATTAATTCTTACTACTTTTACTATAACATTAAAGCAGGATAACTAGAGTAAACCATTTTCTACGTGAATCATATGAAACATGCATACAATGAAACACTAAAGTAGTTAGTTACAGTATCAATAATGTGTCATGCGAGTTAATTATTGGACCATTTACACCTCAGTTGTCATCATACTGGCCTAATAGTACATACATTTAAGAAAAACGTCCCATTAGTGCAAAGCAAAACTGCACATGATAAATATGAACCTATATTGTTGAGCATATACTGAACAGTATAATAATTATCATGACAGACCTATATGCACCTGTTATGCATCTAAGCTAAGCTAAAGCAGCGCTGAACCATTCAAACTTACACCAATAAATATAACTACAGATTATAGGGGGGTTATTGTGGTTTAGATCAGTTTGAGTATTTCAGGTTTCATTCATCCCATTGGAGGGAGGTGCTTACGGTTGGTCTTGGGCAGGTTCTTGTGCAGCTCCTCCCTGTCTTCTTCATGGAGGATGTTGTACACACTGGTGTTGATGAGCTCCTCCTGTCTGTACTGAAGATACTGCGTCACATTGTCCGACACAAATACAATGTTTCCCTCACGATTCACCACAAACAAGAAGCCGTCCAGGGCCTGAGGGACAGGAATATGATTTATATAAGATTTATATAACAATAATAAGAGGGGTTTTTGAGGTTTTAAACTTGAATAAATCACATCAAATCTGTCTGTAAAAATATGTAAGTATGTATTTAAGTCTGTCAGGCTAAAACATGTTTTGACACACATGTGTTTGGTTTCTAGGTGAAAAGCTACATATTAATGGAGCAAATTGACTCAAAACCTACATACATTTAAAAAATGTGTTTCTTGCAGTGTTCTACCTAAGAACAGACTGCCCAAGCTATGGCTCGGGGGCCAAATGTAGCCCTCAGACCAATTTTAGTTAGCCCTCGGGCTGGCCCTATTTCTGGCACAAACTGATCTAAAAAAAAACAGCAGAGATTTTCAGTATAAAACGTGTGCAGATAATTATATACTGTGAAAAGAAACTGTTTCAGTCCCTTCAAAATAAGAGTAGATGTAGAAAGGTATGATGCAAAAGAGGTTTGAACTATTACAAAATAAAAGTCACAAACATATATGATTCACAAATTGGCAGAAGTAGTATTTTTATTACAGATTTATAAATTCCTCTATCATCATTTCTTCAATAATTACTGTTTAGGTGCCTTAACCTTGTTGATAACAGTGAAACTCACCTGCAACAAGAGCGGCCCCAGATGATCCTTGTCAATGACCCCCTGACCTGTGGATGACACATCTGACTTCTGCACATCGTCATCACTGGACGTAGCTTTGCCTAAAACAACCAAATTAAACCACCAGTTACATTAAGCCAGATACTGTTAAGATTAGGCAGATGAGCTCTTCAAGTATCAGGTGCTCTTCAGGATTACAGCAGAAACATCACTTAATAACAAAAGAAAAAGATAACAAAAGAAAAATCTGAGGCACTCCAACTAGGACAGTCACCATAATCAATCAATATTGTTCAACAGATGATAGATGAAACAATCATTTATGGTGGATGAATATTTATCGTGGGTACATTTTCTTTGTACTAGTGGGAAACTTTTTGTTACTTTGGTCTGTAGAGGGTTGAAAAAAATACTTCTATGACTCATTATATTGATGTAAACTAAAAGTGTTTCCTTTATTACAAAAGACATGGCTTGCCTACCCAATTAAAATGCAAAACATTGTGTTGAAGTCTGGGTTTCATTTACAGGGACTGCACATGACAAAGGGGACAACAAATAAGAGTTTATTGTAGGTTGATAATTAGAGCAATCAGCATTATGCAAAAACTCATTTGACTAAACCTTGTGGTCATTCACTACTTAAACATCACCAGCAGGGGGCAGCGCTTTTCAATCTTCTTCACTTGACTTTGGGGGATTTAAAGCACAGGTAAGGAGGAGAGAGGAGGAGGGGAGAAGGAGAGACGCTTTGTGTGAGAGGAGCAGGTAGCAGCCATCCTCATGCTTTATATTCAGTGTCCCATACAGAGGGACTGGGCTTGGGCTGAGAGAGAGAGAGAGAGGAGGAAGAGGAGAGGGACAGAGAAGAGAGGGGGGAATTAGAGGGCAGAGAAAGAGAGAGAGTAGATGGAAGATGGGAAGACAGGGAGAAAAAGAGAGAGAGAAAAGGGAGAGAGGGAATGAGAGAGGAAAGAGGGAGAGAGAGAGAAAGAAGAAAGAGGAGAGGAGAAGAAACAGGAAAGAGAGGAAAGGTAGTGGCACAGGGCATGAGCTCAGGCACCAAAATAAGTAGTAGTAATAAGTAACCATGTCAAATTTCAATGTTAAAAGTGCACTCTGTATGTTTTCTGGTGGAGGTTCTGTCACCCTTCTGTCTCCATGGAGATGTTATTGCTTCATCAGGAATGTTTCATAATATGACATTAAATTCATCTAGTGCCTCTAACAACTACATACATGAACTAAAAAACACATGAACTAAAAAGGAATACATTTTTGTTATAAATTCTATCAACTATATACAATTCTCCAACTCCAACTCTGACTAAAGGTGCACTGTGTAACTTTTCTGGTGGAGAGTCTACTGCCTGTTTGTCTCTATGGAGCTGTTCTAACTTATCTGTGTCCATCAAGAGAAGCAGGTGGTGCTACCAGACTAAGTTACAGATCAGATCTGTGGCGAGGCAAGCCTTCTGTCAGTAAGAATGCATATTTTTCAATAAATAAAAACATCTGTAATTTAATAACTGCAAGATAGATAAGTTTAATTTAATACTGTGGAGCATTCCAGACAAAGCACCAACATCTCCATGGAGACAAGCAGATAGCAAAGCCCTGACCAGAAAAGTTTCACAGTGCACCTTTAAGTGATTGAAAAAGAGCAGAGGCTGGTGGAGTGAGAGAGGAGCAGGTGAAAGACTAAACGCCGTGTCATTTCTGTCTTCACTGCGTAACTATAGCAACCTGTCAGCAGCCAGTCAGCTGCCTCTTCCTGTTCCCGAGGAGGTGCAGAGACAGAGCCGAGCCAAGACCAAAACGTGAGATAAAACCCCATCAAACAGCTGTGAAAATCCAACTTCAACATGAGAATCTAAACTGACACAAGTAGACAGCAAGGAAAAAATAAGAATAGGACTTAAAATTACCTACATTTGGTTGAATAATCTAATCCAATTTGGTCAGTTTTAAGTTAGTTTTTAAGTCTGTTACTATTTGGTTCAGTGGTATAAAGTAGTTTCAGCATTATCGTTTATCTGGTTATTTTTCTGCAGCAATATATCATACTTCAAATGTGTTATTGTGACAGGCCTATCCCCACGGGGCAGTTAATCCAAAAGTGAGGTTCCAAGCCATAATTATAAAGCTAAACCTAAAAAGATTCTGGCACAACTAGTTTATCTGTATCAATTAATATTCTGAATCGTAAGTGATTTTTACTGCTGTATTGTTGTTGTTGAAGTTGTGTTAGCGGCTCAGAGCTTTGGAGGTGTGAGGTGTAAAAATGTCTTGTGCAAAGCGGAGGAGCAGCTGTGAGGAGCTAATACTGTGCAGCTCAGCAGAACCATGGCACAGCGCGATCACCTGCAACCGGCCAATTAAAGGAGACACGCAGAGGCCTCACACATACACACACATAAAGGTACTGCTACTGTTACATCACAAATATTAACAGCTGCAGCTAACATGAAAACTGTGGTTGCACACATTTCTGTTCACTTGTCTCTGGAATGGTCCATAGTATTTCATTAACTTATCTATCACCATGGAGATGAGCAATAAAAACACCTGTAATGGTAAAAAATGTATGATAGATAGACATTTAATGCTTCTGTAAAGTGCTTTGGGTGTCTTAAATTGAATTATTATTATTATTAACAGGCAGGTGAAGAACCAATCAGAAAAGTTCCATAGTGCACCTTTAACTCCACAAAATGAAAGCATCACCAGGACATCAGCTGAACTAGTGTCTTCTCACCCTGCTCTTTGATCTGCCTGATCTGCCTGACGGTCTCCTTGAGGATGGCACATTTGTCGGGTTTGACGTTGAAACTGTCGATGTCGCTGAGGTTTGCAGAGATCAGCTCAGCCAGCTCCTCGATGTATTTACTCTCCTGCTCCCGCCGCTTCCTCTCGCACCTGAAGGGGCATAACAAAGGACTTAGAGGGTGATACTGTGCAGGGGTGGAAAGAAACTAATTACAAATTCTCAGGATAACGATATTATCGTGAGATCTTTTTGGCGCAATAAGTAAGTCAAACTGGATCAAGACCAGTCCAAGTCTAATGTAGAACTTAATACGGCAAATAATTTATAAAATCTGACTTTTGGTCCATTTTACTTTCCAAAAACCTGTAAAATTGAGAACTTTGCACTTTGTGTATACTTATTTCCTTGTGATAATGATTATGTCAGCCAATACTGCGATATTTTTATCAATATTTTTGTGGTATGTTGTGCAGACCCATAATTGATTATAATTCTAGTCATGATTGGCCAGAGCTGTGAGCTTAAAATTAGTTAAGTTAGTGATCTAAAATGCTACTAAATGCCTCTTATTTTGTTGCCATTACAGTAATTTTGAGTAGTGTTTTGAGTAGTATATTCATGCACACTTCATACTTTTATTTAAGTACAAATTTTCCAGCGTGACTTGTGTACATTTTAGATTGTACTTTTACTTTAGTACACATTTTCAGTACTTTTCATTAATACAACATGCAACAAAATATAATGGCATGTCTGGACAGAACAAGCATTTGTATTGGCACAGTTGGCTAAGTACGTCCTGTTGTTTGAGCATTTGTTTTAAATGAGAATCTCCCAAATCCTTTACAAATATAAAATTATTTTTATTATGACAATCCATCTGAAATAGGCTCAAATGAGTTTGTAAATGACCACCTCTGATACCCTTTCACCTGTGCCCATAAACAGCTTGGTTGAAGTATTGCATTTTATATTACTGACTTCCTGCCTGGATAAATATAATATTAAAATATGTTGAATAAACAGTTTCTGAATCTAATCAACTGGATCATCTTAAACCCTTCAGAGTTCAAATGAGGACACACAGGAAAACCCAAAAATGACCCCTCCTCCCTCTCTTTCCTGGTCTCTCTCCCTTCCTACCTCCTATCTTTATTCTCTCTCTCTCCTCCCCTAACCCCTCTTTCCTCCTTATTTCTTTACTCCCCCTCTCGCTGTCTCTCTCCTTTCACTTATTTCCTGTCCTCTCTCTCCTCCTTCCTTTTACTGCCTCTCCTCCCCAACCTCTCTTAATCCCCACCTCTCTTCTCTCTCCTCCCTCCCTCTCTCCTCACACCTCGCTTTTCCTCTCTCCCCTTACGGCCCCCTCTCTTCTTCTTCCTCTTACCCATCTCCTCACCCCCTCCTCCCTCTCTTAATTCCCTCTCTCTCCTCACCCACCCCTCTTGCCCTCTTCTCCTCACCCTCCCCACACGCACACACTCACCCGAGTCCAGGCGTGTCACACGTGGACAGTTTGCGCTTCCTGTTCTCGGAGCTCAGAGGCTCCATGGAGTTGTCCCCCAGCCCGCTCATCCTGCGCACATATCAGCAGCTGTACGGGGACACACAAAAAAGACAAATATTTATTAGAGATCTGGAACATTATTGTCACAACTGCAAATAAAATAAAATTAGATTATAACTTGGCTTGGCGGTGTCACCTGCTTGTCTCTATGGAAATATATATGTTTAATGCCCTTTTGTGGAACATTCCAGGCAAAGCAATGACATCTCCATGGAGACAAACACGTGGCATATATACTGTGCACAAGAAAAGTTACATAGTGCAGCTTTAAAGAGAATAATTTCACATTAGAGAGCCCCAGCTGAAACATGTAGCTCCAACAGTTACTGTACAAACCAGGATAAAATTAGATTAAAATTATGTATAAATCATGCAAATATCCTCTTGGCAGGCAACAGCAAATATCAACACGCCGTCTAGCCCTCCGCCTCTGCCTTTGAGAAAAACAGTAGGCATCTCTCTATGTGTGCATATATAGTACACACCCTTTCCCACACACACACACGCAAGTACGCACGCACGCACACATACATACACACACACACACACACATACACACACACACAGAGGATTAGGCATGTCTCCGATGATAACCCCGCAATACTCCACCGTCTGTATCCCATAATGCAACACTCTGGTCCAGGAAGTGAGCTGCTGATGATAGAGGTTTGTGGAGGAGGGGGTTCTTTATTTAGTATTAATTTATGTATAATAATTTGGTGTAAATATGGTATTTTTTCACAAATGTTGAACCAGATTACGAGGTGGGAAATATATACAAAATTAATAATCGCTATCACAGTGGTTGTTTTTGAGATATGCAAGTCTGCACAGCAGACTGTGGGAATGACTGATCTAGACAATATGTAACTTTTTTGAGGAGGGTATGCACTTGCTTGTCTCCAAGGAGATGCTATTGCTTGCCTAAAATGTTCCGCAGCCTGTCATTATTGACACCAGGCCAAGTTACAAGTCTAATTTGTTTGTTGAACAAACTTAAGGAAAAGCAATAACATCTCCATGGGGACAATCACATGACAGACGCCACATCAAAAAAGTTCCATGATGCATGTGTTACTGTAGCCAATATTCAAACTAACTTTTGTTAATATCTGGCTAGTGTTAATGAAGCAGTGACCGCCCACCGTCCTGTTCCAGTAGTAAATTTCTCATTATTTTTTCCCATAGACTTTCTGAAAAAAAAAAAGAAGCAAATATTAAAAGATTCCAGCTTGCTCAGGACTAATCAGCTATGTGGGAATCAATGACCTATAATTTTATTTAAAATCTGTTTCTGAAACTTTATAAACCTCTGAGTTATTAAAGCATTTAGCCAAATCTTGCATTTCAAATGGACTTTTTTTTTTTTTTTTTTTGGGGGGGGGGGGGGGGGGGGGTAAAGCTCCACATTACGTCTTGGTTAGCAGACAGTAGTGTGATATTGACAAAAATGAATATCGAGATTTTTTTATTTATTTTTTTGCATTATCTCAATAATAATATACAGTCAAGGAATGTGCTGAAATGTGCAAAATGAACCATAAAATGAACCCTGTCTCTTTTTGAAGTTTTTGAGTTTTAATTATATACTCATTTAGCAAGTCTCCAAAACAACTATTGTGACATTATCAATTTCTCGATATATCTCCCACCCCTAGACACATAAATAGAAGAGAAGGGGCTGAACTAGGGCTCAGGTGAGCCGCACACATTCACATGCACAACCAAAAACCCCTGCACCCACTTAACCTTCAGAGCCAGAGCAGCCTCCTCATCGCATTGATTACATGGTTATCCTCTGACCAAAGCACTGCCTCTTCTGCATTTCAAATCAGGCCATAGCAGGAGAGCAGTACTGGCTTCTTATTTAATCACCTTACCCCATCATCTCCAAATCTTTCTGCTGCGATCACGGGCAACCCATTTAAAAATCTGATTGCATTCTTAGACAGACAATTTTCTTTTTTTTTTTTATAGAATCATACATGGTTCAAACACGTCGCAGAGGATGGTGAGACAGAATCAATAAAGATGGTGTGTTTATGGACCCTCTTAACTGCAGGAAATTGCGTGTGCATTCTCTTTTAAGGCTACAACAGGGAATAGTTGCACATCTCAAACACAACATGGCGAGACGTGATGTTGTGAAGAAGTCCCTCCTCTGGATTTTGGTTCAGATTTCTGTTTTTATTCCTCCCCTGAGTTCCTCCTGTCTCCAGCTCTTTGTTTGCGTCTACCTGTCCTACCTGTTTAACTGTTTACCTGCTAACAACATTCTCACCTTCATAATCTCCATTCCTCCTTTGTGTGCATCTAAACATCTCACATTCTTCAACTTAACACGGTAAGCATCAGGTTCAATTCCCGGGTCATCAAAGCCTTTCAGTGCAAAGTTTTTTTATGTTCTGTGTTTCTGGGTGCATTTCCTCTGGTTTCCTCCATCAAACCAAAAAACACGCACCGTAGTTAAATCCTACAACTAAAGAAGTCCTGACCAAGCTTAGCTGAAGATCTGGAGATGGGTCACTGACAGGTTGCCCCAGGATGGGTGGGTCAAATGCAGAGAATGAATTTCCTCACAAGGGATCAAATAAAGTGTACCTTAACCTTAACGAGCCTCAGAGAGAATCAGTCCAGTGGCCTCAATATTCAGGATTACTCAAACATGAGGGAATGAAACAAAACACAACTCAACCATTGATCAGAGAACATTACATAATGAGTAAAAACAGTTAAGACTTTTAAAAGATTTTTAAAAAGTGTCTGAAGGGGACATACGCAAAATCAGCTTAAATAACCTTTTGACAGTATTCTCTTATCATTAGCTTACTCATTCATGCATGTTTCAGTAATCCTGTTTTATCCTGTATTTGAGGCTTGAGTGCTCAGAAAATTGCTATTTTCACCTACCCCCTATCTCCACCCACAGCTCTGTATTCACTTTCAGTTATTCAAGAAATCTGACTCTGGGTCATACATGTGGGTTAAAAAAATCACCATTATGACCAAATAACCATTTTTCAACACTAAAAACACCTTTTTGAAAATCTAGTTTTTGTTGCAACTATGAAGCAGTGGGGGCCTCACATTTCCACAGTTTGGAGCAAGACGCCAATGGGCCCATTTCTATTTTTAAGCTGCTTTAGATCAATATTGCGATTTACAATGCACAAACTGTAAAATGATCTCAAAGTGTGTTATATTTTCATGTTAAATACCTGAAAACGCATTTGTCTTCTATAAGACACCAGTACACCCGCTCGCCTCTCTGCCTGCGCACAGGGCTCTCAAAGGGGAGTCGTTCTAATTACGAGAGAAAGAGGCGGCCCTGGAGAATGGTTGATTAGAAGCTGCTGAATGCCCCAGGGAAATGGGTCACCTCCAGCCCGGCGCAGGGAGGGACAAAGTCAATTACATGCCATAGCCACCGGGCGGGGTGTCACCAGGCAGCCGGAGTATAGGGGTAGGAGGGCGGGATGAGAAGCGCAGGACGGGCAGGAGGGGCAGGAGGAAAGGGTGGGGGAGAGCAAGAGAAGCATAAAGCAGGAGGCAGCAGGAGGTTCCGGGATTGAGGTCTGTATTGAGCCAATTCTCAGAGGGTCATGGAGGGATACATAAGGCGAGAAGAAGAAGGCGACTGAAACCAAGTATTTTTCATAAATTGAATGTGCCATGAGATACACATGCGACAAGATGATTTTTTTAAATTTTTTTTTTTACAATTGGTTTGAACAAAAAAAGGGGATAAGTGCTACCCAGTTAGATTTCTTTAGAAAATATAGTTCCAAAAAGCAGTGCTACAGTGGTGTGTGAAACAAACCATACACATTATTTATGATAAATTATGTCAAAATCTGGTCCTGGCTTGCAGAAACTGTGTCTCATCGCACCCCTACAGACAGATTTGCTGAATAGTGTCTTCAGCTGCTTGTTTATTATTGGATATAAAAATGTGATAAATGAATGTATTAAACATATGTTGAGCACTGAGGCCTGTGCTTCAGCCCTTTAGATAAACAACTGTGAACTTTTCCTCCAGGAAGTTCATGGCCCGACCCGGCACTCACCCCTGATCTTGACCCGGGTCACCTACAGGGGGCGCCTCTTCACACTGACAGTTGACCCACATATTTTCCGGGTCGTTTGAGGAGTGTGAAATAAGGATCATTCTGCAGGGGAGAAATGTACTCCTCCAGGTCAGGACCCTGCTTGTGACCCGGGTGCTCAGCAGGGGGGGTGCACTCTGAGGGGCCACAAGCTTTACTATGTTATGGTGAGTTTAAAACAAGAGGAAGCTTCAGAAATCCTACACCGGTGAAGTTCACAAGTGACAGGATCAACTTAGGACGAGTCATGCCACTGTTTGTTCCCAGGCGTTGACAAGGACTGCACGATTATGATGAAATATTAACAGGCCTATATTGCACTATTTTCTGATCTATGTTATAATGTAGTTTCCTCATCGTAAACATGCCTGAAGTTCTTCTTTCAAATACAAAAAAAATCAGCTTGTGATGTCATGTGGTAATACAGGAAGCACTCGACTGTAAAAAAAAACAAAAAAAAACAACAAAAAACTCCATACACCTTTACTAGAATCATTTGGATAATTTCACCCTACCTATCTGTATGACGGTAATAAGTACCTCTTGAAAACTACCACTTCATTACATCACAAGGTGGAACAGAGCATTTTGAGCTTTGGAGATGTAGACAGACTGATAATAAAGTGTTACTCAAACATTTATTCATTTACACACATTTTATTGCCAAAATATATTAGTTTCGTTCAAGCCACCTGCTATTTTCCATGAAGCTTTTGGGTAATTTTGCGGAACATTCCAGGCAAAACCACAAACTTTCAATGGAAAAAGGAAGTTGTTTGTCAAGCTGAAAACAAATCACTATCACAATTACTATAACATTAGCTGGATTATATAACTCTGTAAATTAAACATATTTTACTAATTCCTAAGTCAGACTAAGTAATGCACATTTAACAGAGCGCCCCTCTTGTGTGGGGCCCTGCGGTACTCATCACCAAAGGAAATCTATTCCAGATGATGCATTTAGATGTTTACAAATGAGTCAGGACAAAACAGCTTTAGACAACGGTTAAATTTTACTTGAGCATTGACCAACTTGGTGATAATGGGTACATTATGCTGTATATTTAATTAATTCTCTTCCAAAATCTGACTTAATAAGACCGTCTGATTAGTTTTATTTCCACTTTATGCCCCAAAAATTACATCATTTACATAATTTACAACAGAAAAGCACAAAACTAAACTAACTAAACCTGGTCTTAATGGACCTTTCTGAAACAAAATCAAAATATGGTTTCAATAATTGGTTTAAATTGGCAATCAGAGAATATTTACGATCTAAAAACAGTAATAATTTTATCCAGATGATGAGATGAGATAATCCCTCGATTAAGTAGTTACTAAGCCTGAATCACTGTTAATAAACTATTTGTTCATTTAGTTAATTCTTTGTTTATGCATTATGAAGGCAAGTTGTACAGTGGTAAGCCTCACACTATATATAGTTTTAACATTACAAGGCCCTGGAACAGCCAAATTCAATAATAAGTGCTACAATACATAAAGTTGAAATGAGCATCCTGACACTCTTTGTTTGAACATAAAGCTGGAGTTGTCTGGCCTCCCACAGCTCAGTGAGTCACACGTGTGGGGGAAATTAGATGGTAAACATGAATGTGCTGGAAAGACTTAGGCAGCACATGTGAACAAAGAGCAAAAATAAAACTCAACAAATGGGACTGAGAATGATAATCCTCTTTTTAATAATTTACAAATGTGCTAATTCACTCTTGGCTAAACAAAATGAAAAGATAATGTAAAAATGGTATTTCTCAAGTGAATGTTTTCAGACCAGTACACAACAACAGTAAATCGGGAGTCAAGCAGGTCAAAATCAGGACTAAACCAGGACTAAACCAGGACAAAACCAGCACCAAACCAGGGCTAAACTAGGGCTAAGCTTGGACCCTGGCAAAACTAGGATTTATGTGATAAATCAGCTCTAAATCACAATTTAACACCCAAATCAATTCTAAACAGAGACAAAACCAGATCTACATTAGGAATAAGCTTTAAGAGTTTAACGAGGTCCAAACTAGTACTAAACCAGATCAAAATCATAGACCAGGACTAAGCCAGGTCCTTAACCAGGTCTAAACAAGTACTAAAATAAGTCTAATCAGAACTAAACCAGCTCTAAACAAGTACAAAAGTAGGTTTAAACCAGATCAAAGTCACGACTGAACCAAGCCCAGCCAGGACTAAACTAGGTCTAAACAAGTGCATCTCTCTAGTCACACTCAGGGTCAAAGTATCATCTCCATGCCGAGAATAGCAGGTCTATTTCTGGCCGTATTTTGTTCAAGGTAACAAAAATAAGCAGATGAAAAGAAGGTGGGACAGTGGACAGAGTGGGCGTGTCCGGACCCCTCTCCACCCCCCTGCAGAGCGCTCAGTCTCTGCTCTTTCAAAATCTGTGTTGTCAAAACATCGGCACACGGCTCTGCTCCGACATGGAAACTCACACCAGCAAAAGACCGGCAGCTGTAGCAACAGGCCGTAGGCTAAACTGAAAAGCTGTTGTGAAAAAATTATGACGTCAAACTTATAGGAGAACAATAGTTTAAAGGTGCACTAAGTAATTTTTCTCAGATCAGCTTGTCTTTTGGAGACGTCATTGTCTTGTCAGGAATGTTCTTCAGTGTGGCATAACCACATCTATTTTGTATTTAAATAATTACAGGTGTATGTCACTGCTAAAAAAATGTATTATTTTTTGTGGAGTGGGCTTGAATCTACACAGGTGTGACCTGTAACTTTTCCTCGTGACATCACCTGCTTGGTTCCTTTAAAAATGCTTAATGCCATAGTGTGGAGCATTCCAGGCAAAGCAATAACATCTCCATGGTGACAAACAGGTGGTGGACCTTAAGGTTGTGCAATCAAGATCGTGAATTAGGCATTTCTTATAAGCTCTGGTCCTCTGTCAGTAAAAGCATATGTTTTGGAGAAGCGTTCAGACAAGAAATTTGACTATTTCTTGTGTTAAATGGCTCTGATTAAAAGTGTGTCTTGTTTATGTTCAGGAAAGACTTGAGACTGAGTTCACTTCTGCCTTCTCAGTGAACCAGCCCGTCTGTCCTTTCTTAAACGTCTACAGCTGCTGCGTGCACAGTGCAGCTAATCTGCAGAGACACGTGACTGACACACACTCTGTGGTTAGCTTAGCTTTAGCCTGCTCCTCTCGTTGTTTATGACATGTGGTCACCTGCAGCTGGGCTAAAAACTATGATTTTAAGTGGTTTGAATAACAATAACAAAGAACAAAAACCCATATGCAATGTTACTGTTAAATATTGCAATGTTTTGGCATGAACAATCACTGGCTTGTTTCCATGGAGACGTTAGTTGATTACCAGGAATGTTCCACAGTGTGATATTCAGTGACATATTTTATATCTTTAAATACATGTATTCTTAAGAGAGTGGGCTTGCCTCTCCACAGTTACAGATCTGGTCTGTAACTTGGTCTGGTAGCGCCACCTATTTCAAATTTCCATATGGGGACAATAAAGTGTAACTTAAGCTTATTCTTAACCTGCTTGTTTTCATGGAGGTGGATACAAGTAATGCCATACTGTGGAAAATTCCTTGGAGATGTTATTGCAAATCAATAACATCTCCAAGGAGACAAACAGTTGATATTTCAGGCTTCTCTCACAATACACAATACACGACTCAAGATGCATATGGTAAACAATATACTGCACATGATATTCTGTGATTTATCACTATTCTTACTAAACTAAGTATATTTTAACAACAGTATTTCTTTGTTAGACTACTACCTGCATAAAAATTAATATGAAATACACCCATTTTAATGATCAAAACATATGTCAGATGTATTGCATATGGAGCATTGTTGCAGTATAATTTTGTAAAATATACCAAAAAATGCTCACACAAAAATACAGCCCGCAATATTGATATTGTATCACTAAATGTAGTATCACAGTATTTTCAGATTCAATGTGATGATGTCATTCTCCCAGATGGGGACAAGAGCCAGTTATCCTATTGATTACATTGTATATTGCTATGAAATAGGTAAATGCTCAAATGCTTAACCTGATCATTTCGACTAGTGACTAGACCCTATAACTTGCTATGTAGAAAACCTCCATTTTACCAGCCCACCATCTGTACTGAATATTATCCACCAATGAAATGTTATATGCAACATTGTATCTTTTTTTCCATTTAAAAGATACAATATAAAATTTTTTGATTGTTAATCGTTATGGTAATGGTCCTAGATTCTCATAATTCTGAAACCAATGGATTTCTAGTAGCATCTTTCAATTTAAACCACAAAAACCCTGACTACAAGCACCTATGGCACGCACACAGATAACAGGTTGACAAGAGGCAGGTTGGGAGGAGGATGGTGCAAGAATGTAGCAACGATGAGAAATCAAACCTCCTGTGCCATAGAGCTGCACCTAAACACAGCGGGACGTTTCCATGACAACAGGACACGGAGGAGGACCCACCTTGTCTCAAAGATGGCCGCTCAGATCCTACCCCTCTCACTTCACAGAGGGAGGGGGGTGTCCTATGGAATCTGGAAGACAAAAGAGAGACAGCGAAATATGTTAGGAAGGTTTGGCAATATTGACAAAACTAAAAAAATCTGATATTATGGGACTGTCTCTATGAAAATAAGTACTGATTGGGGTACAATTATCACAGTTTCATAATGATAAAAAATTAGGATGGTTGCCAGTCATTGACAAATTTTAACTAAATATTATATTGTTTGAATCGGAAAAAGTCCTGAAAAGATCGCATAGGAATAAAGGAAGCAAGTACCCGTATTAGTTTAACAGGTTTTGGTTGGTTTTCTTAATAATACACTTACTCACTATTCCTCAATAATATTTTGGATCATGAAAAATTAAAACTGATGCCATAGCGATTGACAATTTAAAACAAAACATTATATACTTTCAATGGGAAAAAAATATGTAATCCCTTTATACCCATCTTTTCTCAAAACAGACAATGCACTATACTGGATATTCCAATTATGCACACTTTAAATATTATCTTGTAACCCATATATTATGCACCACTAGATATTAGGGCCAGTGTGTGGGGGCAAAGAGAGATATTTTGGAGTTAACAGACAACAAGCGCATTATTAATCAATGGCCTGGAGACACAGGAAGCAGCATTAGGAGCCTAACGAACAGGAACAGCGGGGGAGCTCTGCACGTGCCTCTGTCTTCATTATGAGGAGCAGAGAAAACACATATTTGCTACATGAAACTATACCTTATCTATACTTGTTTAATCATAACGGTGTTTTTATGCATGACCCCAAGATCTCATTGTTTTTTTATGTATCCTCTACCCAAAGTTGGTAAACAGTCTCTTCGATCATCATCAATCAACCTGGGTCATCCTTAACATAAACTTTATTTTTCAAGTTTCGATCTAGCTATCAAGTTTTTACTGGTAAATATTTCTTCTTTTTCACAAATTCAACTCTGGAGTCCGAAAAACAAACCATTAGCCTAAATCACTAATCCCAAACGAAGCTAATAGGCTAATTTGTGTCCATTTAGATCGTGATAAGACAATGTGTGTGTGTTCATTGCTGGTTGCTTATGTTGTGCGGTGGCTTGAAGTGCTCTGTCTGAACGATCAGAAGAGCATCCCGTGGGGTAAAGAGTGCGTAACCATGGAGAAGGCCGGGCGTTTCCATGACACCCGCGTCATCTGCGAACCCCGCGCCACCAGGACGTCTCATGTTCATCTGTCACGGTGCGGCTGCTGCTCGACGCTAACTGTGAGCGGACAGCCTTTCGCTCTGGAGGTTGATAAGGTTCTATGAATTTAAAGTATTCAATGCAAATATACACATACATATAACAGATAACACAAAGCCTAAACTTATATTTTTAAGATTTTTAAGCATGTCACTATAAAAGAAACTAAAACTATGACGTCTTGTTTGTTTATAATGTTGCTTTTAGGTAGGCAGTTTGTCCAGAGATCAAGGATACAAGGCCAAGGATTTAGCCATTGCTGGTACAGGGATAATGGTGATGTACACTGTCCCGACACTGTCAAATAAACAAATACATATTTCTTTGCGTTGCTGCAGCAGCCCAGTTAATGGCCCTATACCCAATTTTCTTCCATGTATTTGTATTTGTCTTCCTCCGGTACAGATATATTATGTACGAAGCTCTAGAGATCAAAATATGTCTGCTGTGTGCTGTCTGCATCTGATTAGAAAGCTTTTTTTTTTTTTTTTTTTTTAAGCCTGGTTACTGAACTGCATGATCCTTTGCATCTATTTCAATGCAAGCAAACATTTTTGGAGGAAGAAATCTTTACTACTTTTAAGTTTGTATTGTTTATGTTCAGGTATTAAATTTTTTTATTTGTTTTTAGATATTATGAAATTGAATTAAAATGTTTGGTCAATTATTGAGTAAAAATATATACATTATTGCCATCGTCCATGATCTCTCTTTGAAACACTCAGATCAGTTCATGCCAATTTTAAGCAATTTAGACTCTTAAAAAAGTGAAAGTATACAGACATATTGAAATTCTGAATTAAATACTTTTGTACACTGAAATGAAAACTTTTGGAGGTTTATCTTGAATAAGTCTTTGTACAAAAATACATTGACTCATTGTTGTATCAGTATATGATTGACAATTGCATTAAGTATTACAACAGGTGTGCCTAATAAAGTGGCCGGTAACTGTTTTAGCTTTGCCATTCAGCGCCAGTGCCCTGACCGCTGGCTGCACCCCTGATTGGGAGCAGATGGGGGCCGTCCTGTGTGTTTTAAACAAGGCAGGAGGGGGAGGGAAGGGGAGGAAAAGGGACGGAGGGGGGAGGAGAGGGGGGCACTAGTTTAAGGTGATGTATGAACTTGCAACAAAGACCCTCCTTGAAAAGCTGTAGCGCCTATTAATTGTTTAGGAGAGAAAAATGGACAGAGCTAGAGGGTGGCTGGTTAAAAGGGGGGGATTTATAGCCACTATTGGAGTGAATGAGTGCTTTAAAAAGTTATGATGATGATAAGATTAGGTAATTACTCACTGTGCACAAGGAAAATTCACATAACGACAGCAAATTAAATACGACAAGTGACAAGCAAAACAGAAGTAACTAATTTATGCCGAGCAATTAGGCTTTGATAAAGAATATTAAATAAAGTGGCTATAGTCTTTTATTCGTCACATCAAGTGAGGCATCATCTGAGCATCTGAAAATGTAATTACAAACATTAAGTGCCACAGACAATACAATCATTTAATGCTTGCAAGAGGGTTCTTCCTTTATCTGTTCCTATGCTAGGTACAAATTTGGACCTTCCTTTAATGGACCAATTTCCAGATTTTAGGGTGGTCTGTCGCTATGGAGATCTATTTGCTCTATTTGCTTCTGGAATGTTTCACAATATGGTATTAAACTTATCTATCTCGGTGGAGACGAGTAGGTGATGCCATTAGGCCAAGTTACAGGTTAGATCTGTGGAGAAACGTCATGTTTTTCAAGGTATTTTTGAGAAATAAAAATATCAATAATTAAATAAATGATACACTGGTTTAATGCCAGACTGTGGAATCCATATTATATAAATATGGAGCACCAAAACGATTAAATTCGGACTTAGCAGGAAGACCATTATACCATTATTTATTTATGTATTTATTCAGAAAAAAAGCTAGAATACAGCTATAATAAAGTACACATATCACTATAATATCAGATCTCCAAAGAGCCAGAATGTCCCAGGAAGGACTTTAATGTGATGGTATGAGCTTTGATGGAGATCATAGCTGCTCTTTGTGAGTGAATGTAAGTGTCTGTTGGAGGAATGCAGTAGCGATTCATACCAGAGCAAAGCCTTGAATGTAGCAACACCGTGAATGAGCTTAAGATGCAGACATGGAGTCAACAGAGAAATGTTTTATCTGCACGGGCCTTTTCACAGCCACACTCACAATCTATGTGTGATTTTATTAGCAGCAAAAAGGTCAACACAGCTACGACTGCAGGGTATGGACTCTTACAGTACAACAAAGTTTGACGGGTCATGAAGATGAACTAGTGCTCATTTGTGCCTCACAGCAACAAGGTCCCAAGTTCAAATCCTGCATAAAGCACTGCGATTAGAGCTTTGTAGAGATATTTTTAAGTTGTTTGGTGCAGAGTAAACTTTTTTTCGCCTTTTTACTTGCTAAATAGTTAAATTGCATTGAGCCTGTCATTTCAATCTTACTAAATGGTAAGTTTTATATAGCGCTTTTCTACCTTCAAGGCACTCAAAGCACTTTACATCAAGAACCACTCATCCATTCACACACACATCCATATAACAGTGCACACAGACACCGGGGGCAAGATGGGTTAAGTGTCTTGCCCAAGAACACAATGACATTCATGTTTTATGTCGAGAGCAGGACTCGAACCGCCAATGATCAGATTATTAGACAAACAAATCAGAGCTACTGTCACCCCACTAACATGTAGAAAGTCCTACTTGATCCCTAGATTCATCCCAGCAAAATATAGACAATTAAAGGTGCGCTATGTAAATTTTCTGTTGGAGGGTTGCCACTTGCTTGCCGCCATGGAGATCTAATTGCTTTGTCTGGAATGTTCGACAATATAGCATTGGAGATGAGCAGGTAATGCCACTAGGCCAAGTTACAGGTTAGATCTGCGGAAAACGTCATGTTCACACTTTATGCCAGGTATTTTTGAGTAATAAAAACATCAATAACCAAATAAATGAAAAATAGACTGGTTTAAATCTCTGTTTCACACTTATTTTCCCAAACAACCTCCAAAGCGTACCTACCACCAGAAAAGTTACATAGAGTATCTTCAAATTATGCAGTAGCAACTATTTTCACCCCACATAATATTTGTTTACAAAATAATATTAATGGTCTTTACGCTGCAAAAAAAGCAGCAGTGCGGTTGTTAACAGATATTTCCTCATTACCGCCTGACACGCACAAGCCCTGTAGATTTAGCTTGATTTGATGGAGCATTTTACCTCTGATGAGTCACCGTTTACCTGACCTTCGGCCCGTACCAAGTATCTCATCTTATCTATATTTAGTCACGGACAGGCACACTCCAAAAGCCTCCTTTGAAAGTTATTTTGACAAATGTTTTGCAGATAAATCAGTGAAAAGTGCTCCTCTGGTGTTGGAGATAGGACATCTTTCTCTCTGTTTTTGTATCGTCTCTAAACACGTGTGCTGTGTTTTCTGTGACTCTTATCTTAATCCAGCCTTTGTACTTTACCTGAACCCACGGCTGCATCTATCATAAGTCTGAAGGCTTAGATTTGTAAAAACATTGTAGGAAGTAGCTAAGTTGTGTCCTCATTCGACACTTTATGCAGCTGAAATTATCCATATAGAGTAGTTTTAAGTGCTAATTTGAGTCATTTAAATCAGTAGTTTGACTACGTTTTATCTGCATTTGGGTTACTTCTTTAGCACTTCAGTAGTAGTGGTCTAGTCCTATTTGAGCCGTAGCTTAGACCTGGTATAATCCAGTTCTAGGCCTGGTTTAGATCTGGTTGTACTCGGAAGGCTAAATATTTTTTTAAGTGGTATTGGCGTGAAAAGTTTGAGAACCACTGTTTGTTTTGTGGTCTGCTTTGATAAACTTCCTCAAGAAACTTCATCAGAGTTAAAGTTGGTAAAAGGCGTCTGCTCACTGATTAATGTGTGAGGCTGTGTAATCCTTCATTCGTCCAAGAGTGGTTCAATGCAATTTGCAACTATACTGATTCATTTATGGTGGCAAACCAACTCCAGAACTACATTAGAAGAAGCTCAGGCTAAAATCTGGAGGTATCTAGTGTTGCAAACATTGTGCCAAAACTGAACTGAGGCTGCCGAATCATCGTCACACATTCATATAGGCAGAATGTAGATGGGAGCCCACTGGGAATACCAGGTACGACAGAGAAAACATTACTGTTGTGTCCTTAAGCAAGACACTTCACCCACAGAGCTTAGCGTGAATGCAGTGCGCGCGTGCGTTTTGGAGGTGGTTGGAGGGGCCGATGGAGCAGATTGGCAGCCTTTCTTCCGTCAGTCTACAATACGAGTGTGGAGTGAATGAATTATGCTCCGTAAAGCGTTTTGGGTATCTTGAAAGGTGTTATATAAATCCAATGCATTATTATTATTATTATTTTTATGTCGGTCTAATTCCATTTAAAAGAACTAGAGCCCAAACCCGCAGTTTTTTTAAGCATAAATCCATAATTAGTGCAGCAGACTTGTTGCTTCCTGACCTCTGGCGGAGCTGTATTTCCTTCATTGGCTGCAGTGTAAAGCAGCCCCAGACTTGCCATACAAAGCACATTGTATAACGGTGCATGGACTCTGGGTGACTCCTCTCTCCTCCCTCCGCTCACACAGAGACTGCAGCAGAACGCAGCCTGAACACATGTTGGCTGTGTGCCGGACCTTAAACAAATCCGACCAGAGAGGCTAATAAAAACCTCACAGTGCAGGGGTGAGGAGGGGGTGAGGCGGGGAAGTGAGGGAGCGAGGGGGGTGAGGGGAGGAGAGCGGGCGAGGGGGCGAGGGGTACTGAAGAGGGAAGCTCCGACACTACAGCCCCAAATAAGAGCTGAAAGTACCAGTCTCCTCCATGTCTTCATTAACTACAACCCTCTCAAGAATAGGGCTATAGGGCATTAGTTGTTTAGTCAATTAATTGGTTGCTGGAGTCGAACAAAATGCGTAGTAGTCGACTAATCACTTTACGTCGATTATAAGTATTTATATGGGACAACAGCAGGAAGGATAAGTTAGTGCGCTACCTGCTTTCCACAAATCTGACTTGTAACTTTATTTTGTGCCATTACTTGCTTGTCTTTATAGAGAAAGATCAGTTTAATGCTTTACGATGGAACAGTAATAACATCTCTTTGTAGACAAGAAGATGGCAGACCTTCCACCAGAAAAGTTACATATCCCTGCATTATCCCTAAATGAATGGCCACTGGTTCAAACTTCACCCATACTACTATTGTTTCTTTTAGCAAAACACTCACAACCCTGTCAAAATCCACTATGACCGGGATAAACCAAAAAAGAAAATGTAATAAAATCTTGGATTCTCCAACCAGGACCAAATTTATACTTTGGCTACAATCAGTGTTGTTTGTTGTTTGTTGTGTTTTCCTTCTTGCAGTACTTTTTACATTAGAACAAATGGTGGTTTATGCTGTTTATTCTCTGTGTAAATAGGGCACTCAGATTTCCGACCGAAGCTGCGTTGGGGCTGTGTCTTGTGGAGGTCGCCATCACACTCTCTCATTTGCATACTAAACAGGAAGCAGACATTTGTATGAGTCATCCTTTCCACCGAGGTAGAGGAAACCACGCACACGGCTACAAGTCACCCCACTCACTATAGAAACTCACTATGGGCAAATACGCTTGAAACCATATATAGGATCATTTCATTTTATCATGATTATTTATGTTTTGATTTGTTGTATTGTGATTTTTATGTCTTTCTTATTCTGTAAAGCACTTTGAGTTATTTTGTGTATGAGTTGTGCTATATACAAATAAATGTATTGAATTGTGTAGGATTTGTTTATGACATTATAGAGTTTGATGTTATAATCTCGTGAAGGGCAAAGAAATATGTCAAATGATAATCCAGAAATGTTGAATCTTATTTGTTTGGGGAGGGATTGGGTCCAAAGCATGTTCATCAACTTATTCATGTTGTGGCTTATAATCTTTTCAATGAATAATAAATAATTCCCTGTGTGTTTAACTAATGCTACTACTTTTTAAAGGTGCACTATGTAACTTTACTGTTGGAGAGTCTGCCACCTGCTTATCTCCGTGGAGTTGTTTTGCTTACCTCCAATGCTCCATAGTATCGCGTTAAACTACCTTATCTATCTTCATGGAGGCACACAGGTTGCACGACTACTCCAAGTTACAGGTCAGATCGGTGGGGAGGCGACACCACTCACAGAATTCATGCTTTCAAGGTATCTTTTCTGCAATAAGCTTAATGTGAGAAACGTTCAGTGTGCCAGTTTTTGTTGCATGTGTAATTACAGAGAAATTAATGATAAACCAGGTCTAAACAGGCAAATTCTACCGTATTCTCACCAATCTTCTACCTTAAATGTTAAACTAAGGATAGTTCAGCATCAAATATCAGGTTTTGGGGTAGAAAAGCTGTAGGCCATTTTAAATTGCCTCTACACTGCAACATCTGCTTTGAGTACACAGCAACTCAATGTAATAAAACAGGCACTTTTCCTCTGTAAAACTGTACAAAGACAGTATAGGCCACATTAAAAGATCAGAGATGAGGGATCAGAGCGCACACATGAAGCCTTTTTACTAGAGTCCCTGAGCCATGGAAATACAATCAGGAAAACTAAATTATATCTAAGAATAAGAAAAATGTCCCAGGATGTCTACTTTGGACAGGATATATTGATTAAAGTTTTTGTTACAAGTCAAATGCCCAGGAGTGCTGATCTTTGTGTTGCATAATGGAAACAATCTGTGAATGAAATGAAAACTTAACACTAGGGATGCAAATCTATATGATGAGCGGTAAGACAATGCAAAATATCTGATGCGTGTAATTGAATTTTTAGACAATTTGTATGTTATTACTTAGACACTTGTTTGAGCAACCACCTGACTGTAGAAACAGGTGCTAATTTTGAATGCACTGTCTTCAGTTCAATACAAGGGGGAAAGGTACTGTACTTTCAACTGCAATCAACATTTACATTGATAGAAGCCTTCTTTTCACTTGATGTTTAGGAAAAATTCAATGTTACATTTTGAGTCAAATTAAAGGTGCTCTATGTAATTTTTCTAGTTGAGGGTATGTTACTTGTCTCTATGGAGTTGTTATTGCTTTGCCTGGAATGTTCCACAGTATGGCATTACATCGATCTAGCTTGCATTTATTCCATTATAGATGTCTTAATTACTAAAAAGGTGTTTGAAATGCATGCATTCTCACTGTGAGCGAACTCGCCTCTGTATAGATCAGACCAGTAACTTGGCATCACCTACTTGTCTCAATGTAGAGACTTTTTCAAGACGCCATGTCACATTAGTATTTAACCATTTAAGTTTTGTTTCTGGTTATTTTATTTTTTTTCAAAAAATGAAAAACTTTTGAAAGATGAACTGACAGAAGCTTTATTTAAGAGATAAGACTCATGTCATGTCTGTCATGTTCAGAAAGTGAAAAGTAAATATAAGCTGACAGTGATCCTTTAAGCTATAGGATACAGGTCATTTGATCCATGCACTGTGCCACACGTGCTAACATGCTAACGTGCTAGGCCATATGAAGGAGCACATTCCTTGCAGTGATGAGTGGTGCCTGTCAGCTTTATCCTGATAAGATAACTACAGTAAACACCATGAGGCCCCAAACAGCACCTGAGGCTGCACTGAGCTACAAGCTAATAGCCGCATGAAACACCATGGTAAAGTATTGGCTAGTTCCTGCGCCCTCTGCTGCCAACAGTGTGTCATGTAAGACTGTTTAAATAAGACTAACAACAGTAGCTGCTAGCACTGAAATTGCTTATAAGGAAGAGACACTTCATGGTGTCATAGAAATGGCACTAATAACAGTTGGGGCCAGCGGCAGAATCAGCTCTGCACTAGAGCTGCAACGATCGAGAAAATGTCAGTATCCAGATCAGGAGCGATAATGTTAAAAGTGTGGCTGAATAGAAAGCAACAAGAAAGGCACACGGCACACGGCACGCTGCACCGTGGACTGTACAGGCAATTTGTCAATTAAAATAATTACATTAATCAATAAGAAAATAGTCGTTAGTTGCAGCTCTACTCTGCACATTTGAACAGGAAGTTATCCTGTTATCTAATATTAAGCTCTCAGTAATAATGCTTTTTAGTGGATTTTTTTTGTGGTTTACTAATGTAAATGTTTGAATTCAATGTCATACTGCAGAGAATTCAAGACAAATAAAAGAAACCTCTCAAGGAAACAAGCAGGTGGCACGCCCTCCACCAGAAAAGTTACATACTGCACCTTTAAATCAATGTGTATGTATGTAGCTGATATAATGCAGCGTATACCTGCAAATGAAAAGTGATATAAAGTTGTGACGTGCAGTTATAAAACTTGTATAGCTTAATCCAAACTATAGCGTCATAAAAAGTGTGTAATGCTTCATGCTTGAGTTTTGTGCAGGTGAAGCGTCCTGGCAGAGACATGTATCAGGCTCACAGTCAAACAGCCGGCCCAGTGAAGCGTGGAAGTAGATTAAATATAACGCCTCATTGGAAACCATCAATTATGCAGCGTCTATGCATTATCCCAGCACACAGTCATTCCTCTCACTTAATCAACAGTGAACCGCTCTGAGCCTGTCACATCTGAAAGGACAGGAGCCACGACGGTAACTACGGCAACATCTCTGTCATCAGTCAAAGTGAATTACCTGGTCACAACATAAATACAGACATCACTTGCTCATTTAGTGGGGAAAATGTATGTGTTTGAAAACCATTAAGGTTCATTAGTTTTACAGGTCAGAGAAAACAAAGCATGCATGGTAATATACTGATAGTCCAATTTATTCACTGTTTAGGGCAGATGAAGCGGACATGGTTATCCATTGGACAAAAGAAAAAAAATATCCTGGTTAGTGTCAATAATTATGTCATCAAAATAGCTTTATTATTCATTTTAGCATAATATTATTTATAATATTACTCAAGTATAAGTGTAAAACGTATTTGGGAAAAGTACTGTTCAAGTAACCGTAACTGTCGGGACATATCATCTGATTTATAATTTGAAGTTGATGTAATTTGAATGACTAAACTAAATAAATAACAATAAATAAATAACATTATATCAGGAGGAGCAAGAAATTACAAATATTCAAATCATTTAATATTGTAAACATAAAGCTTTTGACCCTTGTATACTTACTGACTGAGTAAATGTAATTGAGTAGAACCCAACTCTGAATTTTGGCATTCATATTTTGAATATATTTAAGTATCTAAAGCACATGTGTCAAACTCAAGGCCCGCGGGCCAGATGTGGCTCGCCAAGTCATTTTATGTGGCCCACGACAAGATAAATTAAAAGGTAATGTAATTTTATCAGGACATACGCAGTTACACAGCCATATTTTTTTACATCTAAATGCATATGCAATATTTGTAACTTGAATAAGTAATAAATACAGAAACAGTTAATTAACAAGTTAAAAAAGTAGTTACATTTATTTTACATTACATCGGGACCCTTTTACATCTGGCCCTTTGAGGGCAACCATTTTGCTGATGTGGCTCTTGAGGAAAATGTGTTTGACACCTCTGATCTAAAGAGTAAACCAAAGTTACAGGGTGCAACTGGAGCAAAATGCATACATTTGTCAACACTGAACTTGCAGCAACAATGAATTTGCTAATAACAAGAACAACAAGGCACAAGGAAGAAGTACCAACCCAATTCAATTTGACTTTGGCAAAGATTTTGTATATGTATGTATGTATTTTTAATTGTGATGATATAATAATAAAAAAAAAAAAAAAAGATGAAACCAATAATATGGATGCAGCCCTCCCTGTCAAACACATGTATTCGCAGTTAATGGTGGCTGACGCATCCACCATCTCTGCTTCTGCCACAATTATGCAGTTCCTGTTTTTGACTAGAACAGCTTAAAACTATGAAAGCTTCTCTCACAGAATGACCTAAAAACTCCAGGCCAAGTTCAGGGGCAGCTTAGTAATGTGGGACTAAACGTTATCCAAGATTAACAAGGAGATCTATTATGCCAAATCAACTTTTATGAGCTTTTAACCATATTATAATGATTTCCTAGAGCTGTATTTGGATTGATTCATGCATGTTTGAGTAATCCTGTACTGTCCTGTATTTGAAACCTCTTTGTGTTTTTCTTCAACAGTGCAGCGGTGAAATACTATGAAGAGGTATGATGGTCAGTTCTGCAGTTTTGAACAGGAAATTAATGTAACCATTTCTATTATTAAGATGCTCTTAGGTCAACGACAGTTTACAAAAAACAAGAAGTGACTATTTACTTAGTTCAATGTAAGTACCAAAAAATAGCACAAATACCAGAATGTTAAAAATGATGTTCTGAAGGTATGCGTTTGAAATATTGAGTGTGTCTCTAATTTTATGCACCAATGTAAATAAACATTTGATAAAAAAATCATTAAACCAGTCAAAACGTTCATAACAAATGTATATATAAAGCTCAGGATTGTGGCACCTCAGTGAGCATAAAGTTAAACCAATGGGTATTTTAAGATCGTACTAATCTTAGCGTTCATTCAAATGTTTCCTGACATTATAGAGTCATAGATTTATTTACCAGCAGTGACTCAACAGTTAATCGAGTTGTTCCAGTGCCATTTTGTTTACTTTTTAACAATGTTTTGACCAATATCTCTATGAGAGTTTTGCACTACTGTCACAAACATGGTAGATTTCCATGGTAACGACCCTTCTTCACGTTCCATCCTAAGCTCTATTCCTTTGTAGGGTCTGTGCACCTTCAGACCAAGTTACTTCTCCACATCTTTTTAGGCTTTTAAAGGTTATGGAAAGGTTATGGACCTTGTTTTGCCTTATCCCTTCTTCCCCCAAAAATATAACAAAACTATAGCCACAATTTACATACACATGTCAGATGGATTGCAAAATTATTATCTGATCATTATTCTCTAATAAACCCAAAGAAATTGAATGTTCATTTCAGTCAATACTGCCCACCTTTATCGAGAGGGTTATGAGAGTTTTATTTTAATTGCACAAAGCAGACAGCACTAATCCTGGCACTTCTCTGCTGATGCATGTAACAACTGAGAAAGTGAAGGAGAGAAAGGCAAAAGGGAGAGAGAGAAAGAGGAAGAATATGTGAGGGAATGAGCCTGGAGATACTTCTTTAGGAGGGCATAATTGGTTCCCAGTAAGATTTTTTGGTAAAAGTCATGGTTAGTAGGTTTTATACATAAGCCCGTTAAGATGGGATATTTAAATGTGTAACTACGCAACTTTTATGGCACAGGGTCTGCCTCCTACTTCAGATGGCATGGAGACAGATAGTAGATGACATCACTAGGACAAGTTGCAGGTATATGCAAAAGCAATCCAATGTACTCACAGTGAAAGCATGTTTTGAAGGAATTATAATTAGCAATACAAAAATATGTGTTTAAAGCAATACTGTGGAACATTCCAGGCAAAGCAATGATAGCTCCATGGAGACAAACAGGTAGCAGCACTCTACCAGACTCAGTGCACCTTTATTGCAGCCTGTGCGATTTGCTAATTGTGACTTTTTAATTTGGTTTAATCTTGTTTCGTATTCTGCATTACCAGCTGATATTGTGAAAATTATCTAATTTCAATTTTTCTGACAAAGATTGCAAATTCATGTGCAACAAAAATTCTTGCCGCCTTTTTCTGCCTGTTGACAGGAAGCTAGCGAGATCTACCCTCTCTCTTCTCTCCTACCTGCTGTTTATTTGCTGTGAGTCCAAAAACTGCATCGCACAGGGGAAAAAGAAGGAAGAGGGAGGGGCATAAACATGTACTGCAGAGGCCGGCATGTGGCTCCCTCCTGGATGAGACTCACAATCACATTATCTGCTGTCTGAGATCCATCACTCCCACAGATAAATGCATACACGGAACAGCACGGACACCGCATTGTAACAGGGACAATGACACTGAAGACGGCTATTACAAAACATACAGAAAAACAACTTTACATAAGAGTGGATTAGTGCTGTCATGATACTAAAATTTCAAACTCAATTTTGACCAAGTGATAGACTTGATACTCGATACCGATTCCAATCCACAATAATAATAAAAACATACTTTATTTAAACAATAGAATGACGTTTTCAACATTAAATCATAGCACTTTCTTCAATATTACCATGTGGGATTTTATCTGTGTAATCCCTCAGTGGTCCAGTGGGTTCATAGTGGTCCATGTGTGTATACTAGTCTATGTGTCTTATACTTGTGAAAGATATAGCTCAATATCATTTAAACATATTCAGGAAAGGTTCATTTCTGTCCTGTGGATGTGAACGTGACCAGCTTTAGTATAGATTAGTGTCTGATTTTCAATACGTTTAACAACCCTACAGTGGATAGTCTTACACTATTATTAAATGTGATGCCATCAGGTCAAGTTACAGGTCAGATCTGTGAAGAGGCAACCCCACCCACAGTAAGAATGCATGTTTTTTCGAGGTCTTTCTTTGAAATAAAAACACCTGTGAATAAATAAATGCA
Source organism: Periophthalmus magnuspinnatus (assembly GCF_009829125.3). NCBI lineage: Eukaryota > Metazoa > Chordata > Actinopteri > Gobiiformes > Gobiidae > Periophthalmus > Periophthalmus magnuspinnatus. Next base: position 6,810,580 of record NC_047132.1, read on the forward strand.
AGATACATAAGTATACCGTATTTTTCCGGACTATAAGGCACACTTTTTTTTAATAGTTTGACCGATGGTGCGACCTATACTCAGATGAGACTCATATGTGAAATTATTAAAATATATCATTTCAAATCTTCGTTACTGTCGCAACTGCACGAGGGTGTAGGCTCATGTAACAGTATGACAGCCACGTGGAAGTGGCGCTTCATCTACTTCCATAGTTGACTGAGTTCAGAAGCGACACCAAGGATGAAGAATGGATTTAGTGATTTGGACTGAGACTGAGAGTTAACTTGTTAGCTTGTTTTTTATGCTTTAATTATCTGATTAACTGTTAATGTTAACGTTAACATATCAAACATGTATTCAGTTCACTGTCTGTGTGCTGTACTGATATTTAGCCTGTTGTTCTCTATTTTATTGTTATTATTATAACTTGCCTTTAAAGATAAAATAAATTTTTTCACTGGTGCGACTCCAGAAAATACTGTAATATTATATTGTGGAATATTTCAAGCAAAGCAATAACATATCAATGAGACAAGCAGATGGCCCCTCCAGAAAAGTTACATAGTACACCTTTAACCTGTTGTCATTTTTCTTAAGTCTTGTGCAATATATTTATTGTACTATTATATACTATTGTATTATGTCCCTGCTGGATACACAAATTGTTATTCCTTTAGTGAATTTAGGTGCTAAAACCTGACATCTGACAGTTTTTTTAAAGATGTATTGTGCTTGTGTCCACTATATGCTTATAATCTATAATACCCGTGGATCATTATGTTATAATTTGCACATATTAGATTGCAAGACTCACCTAAAATGACTTAAAAGAATAAAAGAAACAAGTCCACTGACTTCCACGTTAGAAAACTGCACTGCACAGTGGGAGCTGACGTCGCCACACACGTCATCACAACAAAGAGCTGTGCACATCACATTAGCGAGTAGCAGATTTTTTTTTAATTTGTACTAAAATGATGATGCAATGCTGCCGAATCCTATGTCTATCACCGATCAAGAAAAAAAAAAATTGAAGAACAGAATAAGGATGTCACAGTGGGCATGTGCCGGTGCTGGTGAAAACGGGGGTTGATCAGCAATATGACTTCTAGAAAATAAGCGATTAAAGATTACTCCAACATGCACAAATCACTCCCAAAACAACTTCGAGAGGATAAATGAGATGGGGAAACAACTATAATTTAAGAGCTCTGAAAAGTTGATTTTGCATAATAAGTCTGCTTTAAAGCTAGGTGTCTTTTTATAGTAGCTGCCACATGGGAAAAATGTCTTGCTCAAGGACACAACAACACTACTGACAGATCTGAGCTGGGGATCAAACATAGTTTTTTGAATCTCTTACAGTAAAAAAAAAATCCATTGCACAACACACGGTAAAATAGCAAATGACTTATTGCGGATGCCCAAACTGTCAGTCATAAAAACACTGAACTCTTACCCACCAATGGAAATGGTTTGAACCGGCTACCCTGCAGTTAATCGGCAACCACTCAATTTACTGCACCACCATCACGTAGACAAAAGTATTTAAGATAAAAAAAAGTGGAATGCAACTTGCGTAATTAATCAATTTTAATCAAGATTGAGATTTGGTCATTTCTAAATGTCAACGATCAGTTTGGGTCTGTTTAATGGAGAAGTTGACAGCCGGGCCTCTGTCTGTAAAATCATGTGGTCTGGAGCATGTGGTCTGGAGCAGAGTTCAGACTTTGGAGAAGGAAATGTGACTTTTGTGTTTAACGGCAATCATAAAAAGTGTCTTGTTGTTGTTAATGTTCAGGAAATTAAATTTTACTAGTTTTTAATAAGACAAAACAAAATAAAATAAAACGTGTGATCAATCAATAAAAGGAAAGAAATAGTGTTTGTTTTTAGGGGCAGGCTGGATGATAAAATATCTAACTGAAACTTCTGAGAAGCGATTTCTGTTTTAACGCATCCAGAAGAATAGACAAAAATACTGAAATATGAACTGACAAACTAATACACGAATCGCATTTCAGTTTGTACAGGACTGAACGACAGGGTTAGCAGTTTTTACGCAGAATAAGACGGCCCTAATGTTTTTGTCATATCGCCTTGCCCTAATTGCAACCTGAGAGACGCACACTGACGACATGCGGGGTCATTATAAAACACAAAACAATCTATTTCATGGACGCCTTTTAGATGCACAGGACCTGGTATCTAGTCTACACCGTCATTACAACAAATAGGAGCGCACAACAGGAAAAAAAAATACTTTAAATATTTATATCAACCAGAGCTAAGCAGGGCACCGCGACATCTTGAGAAATCTTTTTTGTGTGTCTGTATCAATCTTATTCCCCATTAGAAGGAGGAAGAGAAGCGGGAGGAAGAGGGTAGGGGGAGGGGCATGATCTCCTACTGTTTATGTGTATTTGTGGGGGATAGGAGCCCTTGCAAACCATATGGATGCGTGTCAGTGGGGGGCGCTATACCTAATGGGACGCGTAGAGTGGGTTTTCGATCTAATGGTCTGTCTCTTGGCGGAGTAATTGGCTCTCGAAAAACATCGGGGGAGTAGGAGAAGTTTTTTTGGATGCAGGGATAAGAACTGGCATGTTGGCTATACGTTACGAGCATATGGTGCCCGCTGTGAGTGTGGTGGCCAAAAATGCATCTCTTCTTGTCTGCTCTCCTCTGCCTCCTCTTGCTCTCTTCTTCTTCGATCTCTCTCTCTCCTCCGTCTCCTCCCCTCTTTCTCTGTTACTCTTCTCTCCTCTGCCTCCTCTATCTCTGTCTCCTACTCCTCATCCTCACTCTCTCCTCCTCTTTCTCCCACTCTATCACTCTCCTTATCCTCCTCTATCTCTGTCTATCTTTTTCACTCCCCATGTGAGCCCTTTCTCTCTCTCTCCCCTCCTCTGCCTACTGTCTCTCTCTCTATCGCCACCTCCTTTCACTCTCTTTATGCTCTCTCTCTCCTCCTCTTACTCTATCTCTCCTTCTCTCTCCCCATGTGAGCCCTCCCTCTCTCTGTGTCTGGTTAACTCAATAACAGCCATGGCTCATTTTTGCTGCTGTCCACGCAACGTCTCTACCAAAAGTACATTTTAAATAAAGTTTTGAAATCCATGGTTTGAATTACAGTTAGGCTCAACTTTCTGATTGAAATACATCTTTTCACTCTAGTCAGAAGATTTTACGGCACTGAAGTGACAGAGCAATGCATTATGGACTGGTTTATATCCATGGGCTTCACAGTGATGAAAAATGACCAATTAACAATTAATTGACAGCTATTAAATATTAAACCTTTTGTCCCAACATCTTGCCTCATTGTAACAAAAAGTTGAAACCCATGAATTCGTAGGACAGTAGTTTGTCTGAATAAATGAATCAATATAATGTAGCCTATAATTCCGTTCAATAATGGGATAGAAATAAAATATAAATATATATAAAAAAAAATATTGCATTATTGTTAAGAATATGAATATCTTCTAATTGTCTATGCAAATCAATGGGTAATTTTTTCCTAACATGTTTAACTACCAACCCGCCTGTCTATCTATGCAAATCAACACATTAGAATCGACCAAACGCCACCACTAATCTATCCATAGAATGTTAGCCTGTTAGCATGTTAGCAGACAATACCATTCCTACAACTCAACAAATATAACATAGCCGCGAATCTATTCATAAATTCACTGGTGTCTTTATTGTGGAACAGGTCGCACTTTGTACAATGCATGGCACCCAGTCAAGGAGGCTGCATTCCTCTGTGTCGTCTGCTTTCTACTGCTGCGGTCTTCCTCACCATCCCCCTCTTCCTCCCTCCCTCTCTCCCTCTCTCTCTCCACACTGTACACCCTCCCCCTCTTCTTTTCCTGCCCGCCTGTCTCTCATCAGACTCCATGCAGCAAGGCACAAATTCACCGGGGTACTGGGAAAAAAAAAAAAAAACTGAAAATCTAGGCTTGCGAATAGTACGAAGGTGGTTTTGGAATGTATGTGAGCAAAACAAAATCAGAAAGGAATGAACCAAGGAAGAATACAGGGGATAGGAGAAGAGAAAGAGAGAGAGAGGTGGGAAGGAGAGAGGGAGGAGGGGAGCGGGCGATGGGCGTTCCTCCTGCCTGTTCCTACGGGGTCAAAAGTTTAGCGTGGTTTTAATTTCACCTTTGCGCAGCCAATCAGAACACGTCTCCGGCTGCTGGGGGAACTTTGACCCATCTGAGAAAAATACTGAGGATCTAACGCTATAGCAACAACTACCAACACTTTGGAGTTTATAAGATTAGTTTTTTGCAGCCACCAACAATGGATTCTTGCATTTCAAAAACAAGAGATAAGAAAAAACTATAGATGGAACAAAAAAATGGAAAGATGTTGTACTTCTTGGTCTGAATTGATTTGTATCCCGCTTGGCGACTTTAAAACAACACAATAATATATGCACGTGTAAAAAAAGTATATGCATTTTGTCTAAGTATAAAGTTATTTTAAATATTGGCTGATCGATTGAAAAAGCATTGAAAAACAGTTATTGAGGCCCATGCTCGTGCCACTTTTAAACAACACAGACATAAAAACATAGATGTAAAAATATAGACTGGAAAATACTGCTAGATAGACACACCCCGCTCGGTGCTAGCTCCCTGCATGAGGGCAGAGTGAGCAGAGGCATGTGAGAGAGTGAAGAGAGAGGGAGGGGAGGACAGGGGGCGAGGAGGAGAGGAGGAGAGGGGGAACAGAGGGGGGAGGAGGCAGTTAGATCATAGCGGCGCTGAAGAGGAGGGGAGGGGCCACTACAGCACAGAGACAAGCAGCCTGCAACCAAAAGGAGAGAGAGGTGCTACAAGGGACAAGGACAGATTTCTCGAAAACGTGTCACTGCTCAATTAGTTTGGACAATTTAGACAAATATTACAGAATGTTTGAGTTTGTAGTTTTTTTAAATGCAGTGCAATGTAATGTAACGCAATGCAACCCACATAAGACGTATTCAGTGGAGTTTAACAGAAAACCACCTTTACTTTGCATATAGCTTCACAATCACAACCAGAACAAGAATGTTTTGGTTCTGTAGAATGTTTTGGTTATTTTCAGTGATTTTCAATGCAGTATTTGTCCTATAAAATGTATTCAGTAGAGGTTACCAGAAAACCAAACGCAATCCTATCACAATCATTTACTGTCACTGTTCAATTAGTTTCCATAGTTTAACTTGATTGTTTTGATTTTGTAGTTTATTTCCAATGTAGCTAATCTATATCAGATGTATTCAGTGGAGGTTAACACAAAACCACATTTACTTCACATATAGATTTCCTATGACAAATATATATACTGTACTGTTCAATTAGCTACACAATTTAACCTAATATTACAAAATTGTTTGATTCTGCTGGTTATTTTCAATGCAATGTTGTTATCCTGTACAATGTATCCAGTGGAAGCTACCAGAAAAACAACCACATTTCACTTTGCATATAGCTTTCCGATCACACCCATGCCGTAACAGGAGAAGCCAAAGTGTCTTGCCGTACGACACAGCAACAGTGGACTATCCGAACTGAACTAAAGGAAAACATGTATTATGTTTGTAGAGGTAATAAGGTGTAACAGAACATTCTATTACCTAAATAACAGCGGCTTTGGCGATTTGGTAAGAACGCCAGTGCAATTTCGATTTGATTTCAGTGTCCTATGCGGCATTAGTCTCTGCTAAGGCTTAGTTTCAACTAGAAACCTGCACCAGCACATATGAAAAATAAACTAAGCCTATGTCATTTTGTAATTACCACTAAATAGTAATTTCAATACAATTGCGATTAATCTTGCCAAAACCATTCAAGTCAATTACAAAAGCGCCTGTTGCTTTAAATAACTGTTCTTACAGGTAGGCAATTAGCCTACATAGGTTATTCAAAGACACCTTTCTGGAACTGCATTGTTAAATAACTATGAAAAACCTGTTCTGGGAAAAGGTGGTACAAGCTTTTTACAAGAATCATTATATGTTATTCTTGTCATTTTGTGGTTTGCCATTGGACCATTTTGAAACATCACTTCATTACACTGGCAGGATGCATCTAGTGTTCAGGAACTCTCAAAACCCCAGTGCCTAAAATATGCATGAAGTATGTAATTAATATGTTGCGTTCATGCCATGTTGTATCATTATGAGGGGAGATTCACAATGTAGGTGTTTTGACCACGTTTGTGGTCGATATTTATGTAATTTCTGTGTCTCTCCTCATATGTTAGTTTGGACTAAACCAATAACTTAACCTGCATTAGAACAGAACTGAACAAGGACTAGAACAAGACCAAAACAAATCTACATCATGACTGTATGGACTTAAACCAGACCCAAACTTGCATAAGTGAATATACCCTAAAAGGCTGAAATTGCCTTTTCACTACAGTAGCAAATAGTTGGTCATTGAACACTCTTCATTGTGTATATAAATGCAAAATAGAGGGTTCAACATTTGTGGGGTTTCTATATGGATATTTCTCATAGAAATAATTTATAGCCTGCATATATAGGTGACATGGCTAACCTGCTAGCCACTGAATTCCAAATAGGAAGTGACTGTGGGCGCACTTCCGGCTCCATCAGCTCTGGGTCCAATTGACTTTCTATTGAAACACTGTTGCCCCTCTCTCTCTAACTGCTGCTGTCAGGCTTGTAATTTTGGTATTAAAATGCTCGTATTAACCCGTGCTACACGATTCTGGTATTTTGCAGTCAATAGCGTCGCTTCAGATTGGCTCTTTGGTTGCTATGATAGTCGCGGATGGAATTCCAAATTGCTGGTAGCCTCGATGAGCTTCATTTGACTGGAGCTGAACACTATGGGTGACGTCCCACTTACTTAGTCCACTTCTTTATACAGACTATGAAACAATCTCTGCCACAAACTAAAAATGCTCCCTGCCCTTCATTTGAAATTCTGAATCTGTAAAATATACAAAATGGGCAACAGTAGCTCAGTCAGCTCAGTGTCTGTCCACTGATCCAAAGGTTGATGGTTTGAATTCTACTCTCGACATAAACATCATTGGTTGACCAGATCCACTGCCCCACGGTTGGCTGTGGGATTCCAGTTCCGACGGGTGACATCTTTGTGTCCTTGAGCAAGACACTGAACCCACTTTGCCCCCAGTGTCTGTTAACATTGATGTATAAATGTGTGTGTGAATGGGTGAGTGGTTCCTTGGTGTAAAGTGGTTTGTGTGCCTTGTAGGTGGAAAAGCGCTATATAAAAATGTGACCATTTACCAAAATATACTGTCAAATGCCAAAGTATATTGATTTTATGGACAGCATGGATGACTAAGAGATTACACAGATATTTTTACAGCATTTTTTAGAAAAGGTGCCAAGGGAATGATTTTTGATAATAATGATCCATGGATCAGGTGTTTTAGTGGGAGTGCTGGTTACAGAAGCTTTCACACTTCATTTCATACTGTCAAACAAGACATTTAGTACAAGCCAAAACTAAACACTGAATCATCACTTCAAAACGTCCACTTCAACCAAGAATATACATCTATTAATTGTATTCTTTTCCTACCCTGCAAAATAAGCCTCCCGAAAAGAAGATGCATGAAAAATTCTATTTCAAAGTTGTTAAGTAAAGCTTTTCCTAATAGCAACAAAGAGGTACACATTTTTTCTTAAATAGTTTTTCCCGCTATATGTGCTTAACCAACAGTCTCAATGTCATAGCTCCGCAGGTTTTCTTTTTGCTTCGGCCATAACTCTGGTCCTTTGTGTTGGGTTTGAGTGGGGGGGTCGAAGGTTAAACGCAGAGGTGACAAATTAGCCCGGCTCCATCCATCAGAGCGGCTCCGTGTGGTGTTAGAGGGACACAGACAGCACAAATCACACTCATTACTAAAGTAAACTACCACTAATTTGTCACGGGAAATGATTAAGGATGTTAGACCAGTTTAGATATTCTATTTATAGGGGGGAAAACCCATTGAGATATTGTGACCACTATGAAATTTTGGGGACAGAAGCCGAAGGAGTTTGGAAATTATGATAACCAGTATATCTGGCAATATAATGCTTCAACATGTGTTTTAATTCATATAGTGCATACCATTTTTTTCCTCATGTTGACTGATCACAATTTAACATTTTATTTGTCTTATTAAAAGTACAGTATTAATTTCAGTATTCATTTCCTGAACGCTAACAACACAGCATTTTAATAAGCAAAAATAGTCAAATTTCTTCCTCCAAAGTCTGAACTCTGTTCCAAACCACATGCTTTTGCTGACAGAGGATTGGCTGTATATTTCTCCATTGATTAAATAGGGTTGTTTTATTGTTTCTTACTTAACATATAGTTTATTTGTAAAGGAAAAATTGTCTAGTAAAATTAATTCATCTTGACATCCGCTGTTATGTTAATGCTTTAGTTACAAAAGTGCCTCCATCCCTTCAGCGAATCTTTTAATTTGCAAGTTTCAACTGCCAAACTGACAAGACAGCTCAGTGCTTTACTTAAACAAAACGCTAATATTTGATTATCGTCCTGAACTCCATGTAGAGCCGCACAGCTTAACATTACCTGAAATGAAGTCAGTTTGACAAATATTCTCAGGTTTCATTTATGCTTCAGTTGGACTTTTAACAAGGCAATTTAAGTATATATGTTCCCAACATAAACCTATAGGAATTAGGATTATATTTATTTTGATGTTTGGGTTTATATAACAATGTACATGCAACTTCTCAAAATGTGAAAAACAGAACTAGTTCAATTAAACGGTTTGCAGTGGTCCAAAGTTATTCCTCACTTACCTTATGCATTCAGAGCATCCTAATTATTCACCGCGATGAGTTTATAACTTTAAGAGGCTAGAGCGGAATCTGCCAGCATGGTGATGCTCACAACAACTAGCATGCTAACAGTGCACTTAATAATTGTAGAACAATAAAGCACTTTGTAATTAGATACAAATAGGACACAGCAGGCACATCAGGAGCTGCTTATACAATATATCTGTACTGGGGAAAGACACATTTTGCTCAAACACATGTGATTTGATAAAAAACATAGACTTGTATTACAAACGCAGGTGTCACAGCAGATAAACACTCAAAACTGTTTAGGTTAAATTATGTCATCTTTGGTTCAATATAATTATTGGACCTATAGATACACTTAGACAGTACACCCATTTAAAGCCAACATTTTTGAGTGTGTACAAATGGAAACAATTTTCTATTAAAAATACAGAGAATTCACATCTGAGTAGCTAAGCAGAATATAGTGTAATTCTTTTATCAAGACACCTGCATGTCCTAAAGAAAAACAACAGTTATGTGACACAGACCCTCAGATCAGAGTCCTGACCGGAGCTAAAGGTCAAACTGGAAGTGTTGTCAGGTGAATTATTAATCACTGTTTTTCACTGGTTTTACACAGATCTCTTATATTGTCTGATTCTGTCTATGTTTTGTTGTTGTTTTTGTTTACTTTTTTACACCTAAAATCCCAGAATAGCATTTTAGTGTCATGATTAATAAGAATATATCTGGACGATGGACGAGCTGGACAATTTGGTAACAATGAATAAATTCCGTCTTGTATTTCGATTGTGATTAGATTTGTGATTTATGTTTTAATAATAGGATTCTGTTCAATGTTCACATTTTACATACGCCAAAAAAATTGGTCAAAACAACAAAATATGACTAATAACTGACTGAAGAATCACATTTCAGATCCAGCTGTTTTTGTGCAGAATATGGCAGGAAGGATATTTTGTTATTGTGGAGGAAATGATGGTGCTTCAAAAATTGCGTCCATTAACATTGTGATTATGATTTGATTGCAATTAATCTTGCAGCTCTAGCTTTGCCTGTTGTGATGATAAAGACAAGGTCCTCGTTTATCGCTTTCAGAGTGCCACTAAACGTCCAAGGTGGTTTCCAAGAGTTTTTATTTTTGGAGTACAGATAACTACTGATATATGATATATCCTTCTGAAAATTCTATGTCTTATTATAATTATAAAATAGACAACAGGTGTAATAAGATTTCTAAATAAAAATACCAATTTTAATAGAGCACATTCTATTATGGAAATAACTGCAGCTTTTGCGAATTTGATTATTGTGTCAAATCAAACTGTGAGTTGCAACATATAGTGTAGCCCTACAACATCCCTATTTGACATAATGATACTAGTAGTAGAAACTGCAGTGGAACCCTGTCTCTCTTTGGATTACTGCTGTACTGTACATAGTTACGTGTCTACATTGCCTCAGCAGCAACACCGTAAACTGGTCAGGTGGGTTTGGTGCAGTTAAACCAGCTCCAGGAAAAGGTCAGTGAACTTTCAGCAAATGAGTGCGTGACCCAGTAGCACCTAGTGTACTTTTACAAATTACACACATTGCAATGATAATACAAACTTGCCTGGGATGCAGAATGCACGCTTCATCATTACTATGAATCTCCCTGTTTTCAAAAGGGCATAATTGACAGGTGGATTAGCCCATCAGAGACACCCATTGTCGGAAAAAATAAAGGAAAACATGTCACAGGGGGCTGAAAAACATTCCAGATTTCTACAGAATCATTGAGTGAAGCATAAACTCTGTTAATCTGAGGTGAGATCTTTTTTTTTTAAATAGGTGACCAATGAGCTCCTTCATTTCACATGTCACTGAAAAAAAAATAATCTGATTGTACAATCACATTTAGCAGGGCTGGGGACTCAGCGGAGGGTGTGAGGACCAGACTGATTTCAATCTGTATAAAAACACTTTTTACAGACAATAAAATGTTAGTAGTTTCTTTAAGATTTATCATGTGGTTTCTAGTTCTGATACAGTTCAAGAACATTCTAAAACACTGAATAGTTTTAAAAGGTTAAATTTTGTCCTACTTCGTTTTTTTTTTTTTTTTTATTGATACTTCTTCAAATTATTAATCTAGTTTTGATTAGTATATGAGTATTGATTGTTCTGGCAACCCAAGGGAAAGAGATAATAAACAATTACCACTTTTTCTGATGCCAGTGTTGCTCTAGTTAGTTAAGGTTAAGGTACTCTTTAATGTCCCAGTTGGCTTGATAGGACTTAAGATGGACTATTTTACCTGTTGCGCATGTTTTTGGCTTGATGGGAAACATAGTGACTTAGTGGTTAGGTCACAACATGCACGCTTTGTCACCTCTCTTTCCGACTCTCTTTCTCTATTATTACCAGTAGAGGGCACATACACTAATCCAAGCATTCTCTGTTCACTAAAAAAATGTAAATTGTAAAAATAACAGTGCAAAAGATATCCAAAGTAAAGCACAATAGCCCCTTTAATTTGAAGAGGTCACGTAAGCAGGTTCATGCAGAGTTGAACTGGGTCTCTCCATCTGGGAGCGCTTACCTCCGCTCGCAGCCCGTAAATGTTCAGACCGGGCTAAGGTGCGCATGTGTACTGCAGTACTCCTGAACGCATAAACCAGGGCCTGGCTTTTTTACAATGGAAAATAAGTAAAAAAACAGAGCTGCCCTCCCCAAACACACGCATACACCCCTAGGCAGGACCCCTTTAACAAGCCACTATTAGCTTTCAGTTCAGAGTAACACGAAACGACCCCCTCCTCTGCCCTGCATCTGTATGGGCCCCCCGAAAAGGTGACAGCTTGTTTTGGTCAAGTGCTTGTACTTTTAAAAACTTTCAACCAAAGGTAAAAGTATTCACTAATGCTGGTTGGTCATAGATGGGATGGCTAAATTGGTGCTGTGATTCCGTAGCAATTTTTTTCTCCATATATTTGACCAAAACTCTTGCCCCAGTACAGATATATTGTATGAGCAGCTCTTGAGGTCAAAATAAGTCCGCTGTGCGCTGCCTGCATCTAATTATAAAGTGTTTTATTGTACGATCAGGAAGCGTGCGTTAACATGATAATTGTTAGTTTTATTGTCACTGAAAAAAACGTAATTACATTTTCTCTGCATTGTGACAGTACAAATGATTAGGGTCCATGAAGTTGCTTATGAATGCCGAAATGCTGGAATTATAACATATCAGATTCTCAAAGTCTCATACAAAAAGTCCCGAAGGAAAACCCACAAATGTTGATCATTAATATTAGATTAGTGACATGGTTCATTATCCTGCTGTATTTATAACCAGAGAAACAGCCTGTGGAAACATGTCCCAAACACAACCCAGGTCATTGTCTGTGCGCCAGCCGCCACTCCAGGGCTCGTTTTACTGGTCACTTTAACAACGTATACCTCTCTTTTGTTTTGTTTCTCTCTTCCTCCTCTCTTCCTCTGTTTCCCTTTCTCATCCATTTGTCTCGCTATTGCTCCCTCTCTTTAACTTATGGCTCTAACATCTCTCACTCCCTTTCCTTTCTCTTTTTCTACCCCCATGCCCTTCCACCCTCCTTGCTTCTCCCCCTTTTTCTGCATCCTCCTCCTCTCTTCCCCTGCGCCTCCTTCGCTCCCTCTTCTAACTTCCCTTCTTGTCTCTTTCTCCACCACCTCCCCCTCTCTCCATCACTCCTCTCATTCCCCTCTTTCTCTTCCCCTTACTCCCCCTTTTACCCTCCCTCTCACCCCTGTCTCTCCCACTTCTCATTCTGTTTCCAAACTCTATGCACCCCCACCCACTTCTCTCTCCTGCCATGTGCACCCCCTCTCTCCCTTTATCTCTCCCTTGTTCTCTCTCTCTCCTCCCTTGCGCATACCCCTCTCCCTTCCCAATCCCCCAATCCCTCTTTTTCTCCTCTCCTGTACCCAGCCCCCCGTCTTTATCTCTCTCTTTATCTCACTCTTCTACCTCCTGCCTCCCTCCGCTTCTCTCTCCTCCCATGTACACCCCTCTCTCGCTCTCTTTCTCTCTTTCTTACCCTCTACCCCTCTCTCTCTCTCTCTTTCTCTCTCCCCCTGCCACGCGGCTGGTTTCTCCTTCCCCCTCTATCCCCCTCTCTCTCTCTCCCCCTGCCACGCGGCTGCTCAGTTCGGGCGCTCGATGGATGAACGACCTTGAGCACGTGTTACCATGGCAACGCAGCCTCACGCAACCAGCCGGTAACAGCTGGATGCAACAGCGCAGCCTGGGTTTGAGCGGGAGTCGCCGTGCTGCTAAAAATGACTCTCCTCCACAACGCTACACTACAGGGAAGCCACAATGTCACATTTTAGTGGTAGGATTGTGCTGACAAAGAATTATTGTGGTTTCTACAATTATTGAAATGATTATTGAGGCTCTTTGTGAAAATGACATGTGACAAATATGGTAACAATAGAGTATCGCTAGAATGGGTGACAGGGTAATAAATCGTGATTTTCTAGGAGGACAAAGTAAATTTCCTTATTTTGACATTAAGAGGTAAGTCAAGCTGCTTCTTCTCCGAGATCACACTTAACTTTGATTGGTTAAATCCACCTGTCACTCACTCAGATTGACCAATCAGAGGAGTTTAGAGAGTATTGAAACTACATACTCATTTGAACAAGTATCGATACTGACAATATTACATAAATAGGAGAAAGTTGGACCTGTCTGCCCCAAGAAGTCTTGTATATTCTCAAAGATGTAATGTGTTATTTTGTAGGCCTCAATATAATGAAGCTATCCTCTCCTCCGATGTTTCGCTGCAAGCCACTATTTCCCCTCCACGTTCACACAGACAAAGGCAAGTGCGTTTCATATCAGCACCTCAACTTGTACCGCAGCCAGAAAACAGGGCTAATACGGACACCAGGAATCAGCTAATTACTGTCAGTTCAAAACAAGACAAAGAATGAAATGCACACTATTGGTTTTGTCCAAAATTACAGATTGTATTTAAAAGAAACAAGGAAATCAAAAGTGAAGAGCAAACAAAATCCAGAACAGAAGGGAAGAGAGAGATGGGCACTTGACATTCCTCTCACAGAAGAATCTCTCTCGGAAAAATACAGCGGCAGAGGACACGAACTGCTCTGGCATTTGAACGAAGCTGTTCTCAATTGTCTGTCCCTCTTTCTTACATTTCTGATGAACAGGAAAACTCGGATTGACAGCAAACACATTTAAATTCATCCTTCAATCTTCGGTGGTGGTCTGGCTGGTTATAAATAGATTGTGATGAGAGAGAAGTGAGAGTGAGTAAAAGAGCCACACCAAAACTAGATAGGCAACAGGCGCACTGCATAACTTTTTGGTGGAGGGTGTATACCACCTACTTGTCTCCATGATGTTATTGCTTTGACAGGAATGTTCCACAGTATGGCATTAAACTTCTCTATCTCCATGGAGACAATTAACTGGCAGCACCAGGTCAAGTTACAGGTCAGGGCTGTCGAGAGGCGACCTCAGATAAATGCTAAATATATATTTAATGCTGCACTGTGGAACATTCCAGGCAAAGCAATAACATGTCCAAGAAGACAAGGAGGTAGTGGACCCTCTCCAGAAAAGTTACCTTCAAGTTACTATTTTCAATCCTAATTTCCTTGTATTTATTACGCTTTGTGTTGAACCTTTTTATGCAAAACTTGTGGGGATAAAAGTTGCATAACACATTTGGATACATTTTGTTATTTATGTTTTTAGGCAAGAAACATCAGCTTCTAGTGTTTTTGCTGTTTGTTATTGGGATCCTATGAAACTTTTTGGATTTATTTCCCTCATTAAAAATTCATCCACACTTGTGGATTTCTTCAAATTGCATCACGCACCTGCACCAAAACAACTCGAGTTCTTTTGTCTTGGTTTCTGCTCCAGTGAATATAACTTCATAATCTTAAATGCCACTTGTTTGCATGCGTGCTTGAGCCATTTTTTGTTGCTATAAATAAGTCATGACTATTGACTTCCTGGTTGCTGCCCAATAACCCTTAGGCAAACATGTCGAGATGTGGACCAAATGAAGTCATAAAAAGTCATATTTAAATGCTTTCATTAATATTAAAATACATCCCTAGAAGTCGTTTAAAGTAACCAGATTAAATTTTCGTGTTACAACTACTGGGAGAACATTTGCAATTATACTATGTTCAAACAACAGCAAAATCCTCTTTCATACACATTGTATATTAAATTGCTCTATTATGTGACCAGCTTCATGAGCAGTACTTTTTGCACATTTTTGGAGTGTAGATTGAAAAGTATTGTATTCTAAATTTGAGGGCCTGTAACTCAATGGGAGATTCACTGAAATAAATATGCAAAATAGAAACCCATATACATTAAAACTTATCAATACATATTGAAGACTGAATCCACAAACTCACCATGTGAACCTCTAGTCCATTCATCTGACGACAATCACATTTTTAGAATTGAATAATGGCACCACTATCCGAGGCCACAGTGAAAAACTTATTTCACTTTTGTTTATTTATACTGACAGAGAAGATAATGACCTTTGTGCCAGTTCCATGTGACTAGACCCAGTAGTTACAGAGATATTAACCATAAACCTAGTCAACAAATCTGTGACAGTTAAACAGCAAATGTGTTTTGCAATGTTACATGAACCCAACCGATTGAAGGAAGTTATTTTTGCTTCTCTTAATTATTATTTTCTAGTTCATATAAATATTAACTGAACTGATTAACCAAATGATCCTGACGTCCTTTACTACTACTATCACATTAAACATGGAGTAAGTGACCACTCTGTGACTGCATGGGGACACTAAGCAATGGGGCAAGAATGATAGAGATAAAAACTACCCCTCCTCCACTATACTGGGATCAATACACTTCGGAAAAAGATTAATTTCTCTTTAACACATCATGACACATGAACCAGGGGCCCCATGGACAACAACAGGACAGCAGCCCATGGGGGATACAGACAGAAGCATACCACAGGCAGGAGATAGAGGGAAAGAATGTGCTCTGAAAACTTTCTCATTCAATGCAATGACCAAAACAAAGCAGTGGTACTATGAGTTATAAATGTTTATCAAAGTTTAATTCAACAGGTATAAGTTTTAATGTATGTCTATTGGCTGTTTTTAGATGCAGTAATGTCCTTGATGGGGCAGGAGCCAGCATTCTTATCAACTAATTTAAAAAGAAAATGTGGTATTGGAGTCAGTATTGAGGATCGAGTCTATTCCTTAGTATCGTAACAATACAATAAGGACCATCATCCAGCTATATTCATCCAACCACATCACATAATACTGATAATAGACAATTGTCCTCTGTCCATGTCAATTAAACACTATGAATAATAGAAAAATAGAGAGTGTTTGAATATAATCAGAATCAGAATCAGAATCAGAATCAGAATCACTTTTATTGATCCCCGAAGGGAAATTCTCTTAGTTACCAGATGCCACAACCACAAGATAGAATTTAAGAATAAAAATAAAAAGTAATTTAAATAAGAATAAAATTTGTGCAATAAGAATAGGTGTCATGCAATAAGAAATAAAGTGTCAGTGTGTACATAGTGTATTTCAAAATATCCATAACACAAGTCTCTGCTCAGCCATTGTATTGGAGAAGTGTCTTGCCCAAGGACACAAAGCAAATGTTTTACCACTGAGCCAAGGCTGTCCCCAAACAAGAGGTTAGTGGCCAGTCTGTATCCAGTCAGTCCCAGGCCTGGACAGACTTAAGCTTTATTGATGTAATGATTATAAAAATAACGATTATGGCTGTTTTAATAGTGGGCCAGTCACAATTATTCCAGTTAATCGTTGCAGATTATTTGCTGTAACGACTCAAAAAAGAAACTGCCCAACAACAATAACAGAACAGCGTGAATTAGCAGAATGTTCCATGATTCCCAGGCTGCATTAGTATGAGTGTGAGATCCATGGATGTGACCGGTGCCCTGCCCCCAGTCACTGACCCCGCCACCAGCCGCCCCCTGCTCACCTCCCTGTCCTCTCAGCATTCAGCAAACACCATGCATCACTGTCAGCCTCTCCTCCTCGGCTGCACAACTGTCCAGAGCATGGGGCCCATACGACAGGCGCGCCAACAATGGAGAGATATTCTGCTAATATGAACTTTCAGTTGCACAATCAGTACCTTGTCAGCAGACCCGAGGACATGAGACACGTAATCCAGGCATTCAAATGGAAAGTGAATTAATAATAATTTGGCCAACAAATTAGATTTGGTTCCCACACAGACAAAGTTCTGTCGTTGTGTCCTTAGGCAATACACTTGCTGAGGCAAGACACTTGCCTGTGGATGAATGTGGTCTGTGCATAAGTGATGGGTGGTGGTCTAAGGGACCTATAGCACAAATTGGCATCTTTGCTTCTGTCAGTCTACCCCAGGGCAGCTGTGGCTACAGTAGTAGCTTACTACCACCGAGTACGTAGGGAATGAATAATGACAAAAGTATAGTGTTTTAAAAGGCTTCAAGAAGCCTGTAAAGCAAATTATAAGTGTAAGACATTAAATAAAACCCACATTGCCCATGCACATACTACATAATAATTTCACCAACACAAATGCGTCCAAAAGTATTTAGAAAAAGCCCTAGGAAAATGCTCTGTGGTCTCTAGTCTGTGTATAGAGATGCATGGGGCGCACGTGTGCTGAGGTCTCGGGCCACTGGGTTGACTGTAAATCTGCCAGGAGAGAGGGAAGTAGGCAGTGAGCTTCTTGCCGCCACACCCCTTCACATAAGCGACAGACAGCTGGAGACAAAGCTGCAAGCCGTGCTAAATTTAAACACATCTCAAAATGATTAACCGCACACAGACATCTCCTCTCTGTCACAAACAAAAGAACAACTATGAAGGATAACAAGGCTGCAAAATAATAATTAAATACCCACTAATTACTAGCAAGATGACTCCTCCTCAGTTTGAGTCTTTATCCAAATTGACCAACAACTGTTTGTGCTACTTCTCCAAAACTTCAGTTTAATTTATTATTGTTACGCTATTAGATTTTTTATAGTTCACGGGAGCAGGTATCCAGCAAGAGTGTTGGGGGGGCAGAGCCATTAACAAAAATGTAATCAAAATTGCAGTTTGAATGGAAGCAATTAGTAAATATCAGACTAGACTAGATTATTCTGCAAAGAACAAAATACCCAGTGCCAACAGAGAAACCTGCTAACCCAGTATATTTAATCTGATCAAACACGTTCTGAATGTGATTGTTCCTATAATTTTTACATGTCAAATAAAGTCTGCACTGTGAACTGAATCTTAAATGTGAAAAGGTATTGCAAATGAAATGTAAATCACAATATTTTTTGGGGTTTCGTCGTTTTTGGTGTCTTGCCAAAAGACACAGAAGGCTCTATGCACAAGCGCTGGCTCTTTTGAGGATCCCACACGTATCTTCAGGGGTTACAGAACGGACACGGGGCCACGCTGCTGCCCCCTGCAGATATACAGTGAGACATAATAGAGGATGCAGCAGCTGGCAGGTATAGAGACATGAAAAGACAGGGGTGAAACGCACAACACAATTTATCTCACAAAGAAATGCCACTTAATGTCTATTTACTATATTTCACACGTGGTGGTGGCTGCTGCACGTATGGCTGCAATTGGTTCGGGCGCTTAACCAAGATGACAGCCCGCCAGTCTGCCAGTCTTTTCCGCATCGCAGGTTGGATGCACCGAAACCAGCGGCGACACAACAGTTCGACCCGCAAACCCCGTGCGTAAAAGTCGACAAACGAGCCCCCCAAACTCGGTTGTTATGCCGTGGTTACGCGCTCCTTCTTTACTTGCTTTCCCACACCAGTCAGGATCCCAAATAACGTCCATACGTTGCGGCATCGAAAGCTTCAGCCGCTGTCGGTCGCGCAGTTTTCGGCACACTTTTACTCACAAGCTCGATGAAATGATATAAATGAAAGGAGCATCAATCCAAACTACCCGTAAAAGCAAAGTGGGTGTGTGCTGCTAAAACTTAACTACTGTAAAGAGTTGCACGATTCATGTGTTTCAACTGTCGGCACGTTATAAGCAAGTAACTTCATCTTAATAAACAAACCGCGTTGATTGAATATTAGAAAGCTAGCATGCTGTCCCGTGCTAAAGGACGAGGGCGCACGCATTTGGCTGTCACTAATAATTGACCATGCACTGTGCCCTCCGTATCGATGCCAATATTGTGTGAGCATAGGCGCTGGGAGCCCAAGTCATTCACCCAACAACATTTCCGTCCTCTATTGGAAGGTGAAGCAAAAGCGTAAAGTCCGCTAGTTTAATCAAAGCGCGTGGCATTGAAAACACAAAACGCTGCCTTACCTGATAGACGTATCCCTGTACCGGGTCGATAATTTCTTTACACCATTAACTCTCCGCCATCTTCAGCACTGTTTGTTTAAATGGGAAACACTGCCGAAATCCAAGAAGCCAGTTCTGTAAGTTGAGTGCCGCCGCTAGAGCTTATGGGTAGACGAGTTTGATGCGAAAGAGCGGTGCATTTCCGGATTCGTGCACCAACCAGGAAACGGACTACAAGTCAGGCTCCACCACCCGCAGCAGAAGCACACCGGAGGAGAAGGTGCAGGGGGAGCTGTGTCTGTCTACAGTCTATGGAGGGACGTGATAGCGACCGTTTTATAGCGAAGAGATGGCACAGCGCGTAATGCACTTAACCTCAGTACGCCAAGAAGGACGCGCACTGAGATTGTTATTTTATAGGATCCAGTGCGATATAAGTGTTGTATATTTGGGTGAAATGAGAAGACAGCAGCCTCTAGTTGGGATCAAATTAGGTCGCGAAGGTCTTACCCTCGTCTGAAATGACGATGAGGGCGCTGACTGTACATTTTTGCGTCACATCTTCATTCTTAAATATAGACCACCGCAGGCATCTGAGCGCTAGGAGGCTGTGCTCTTTTGTCCTGTTAACAAGGATGTAATTATATCCAATTACATAATCCATACATTTTACACATGATTTCTGCATTTTAACAGAATTATGTAAAATATATGCCCGTAGCAATACATCCAAATTGTACTGTTCACACAGATTGAATTTTGCAGAAATTTTGATCAAATTTAATATTTTATGGTGCACAACATTTTGAGTAGAGATTAGCCCATGGACATATTGAGTCCCCAGTTTAGCCTTTAACTAATATATCTTTTTTACTCTGGTGTTGCCAACCTGCTTGTCTCCATGGAGGTAAATATGTTTAAAGCCATATTGTGGAAGATTTGAGGCAAAGCAATTACCTCTTCATCCAGACAAGAAGGTAGTGCACCCTCCACCATAAAAGCACCTTTGATAAGACGTGTCCCCAGTTTTGTGCTTCAAAAGGTTAAAGCAATACAAATCATTAATCATTCCATGTTTCGTTAATTTAATATTTCTTAAACATTGCATATACTGTGCAACCCTGGCTTCTATACACAGGCAATGCAAGTCTGTGTTGTCATGAACTCTTGTGAAATGCCACTCCGTATCCTGCAGCCTTTTACATCTCCTGCCATCCCTGTCGCTGCTGGCTCCATCCTCTGGGCCATCAATGTCTTATGGATGAGGACCATATGGGAACAAGCTGTTGGGTCAGAAGTGAGCACAATTAGGACATGTTTTTGTCCTGGTTTAGACTTGACAGAATCCTGATTTGGCCATGGTTTATAACAAGTTTATTCTCAGTTTAGTTAGGACTAATTATGGTTTTGTTCTGTTTTCTACATGAATTTGTCATGATTTCAACATATTTTAGTCTCATTTCTGACCTTGTTTACTTCTGAGTTAGTCCTGGTTTACTTCCGAGTTAGTCCTGGTTTAGCTCTGGACAAGTCCTGGTTTAGTCTTGGTTTAGTCCTGGTTTAGACCTAGACCAAAATGAGTTATAACTTTGTCCAGCATGATTCACATTTGTTTTGACATGTTTTTTCTGCTTTGAATCCTGTTTAGTCCTGATGTAGACTTGGTTTGGTTCTGGTCTAGTCCATTCTGGGTTTTGTCCAAGTTTGTTCACAGATTTGTTTGTGCACTGCTTTAGTCTTGGTTTAGTCCATTTTAGACCTGCTTTAGACTTGATCTAGTTCTGCTTTATATCTGTTTTATCATTGCAATGGCTCAAGTTGTAAGTTAAGATTTCTTCCAGACCTAGTTTAGTCAAATTTTATTCTTGTTTTTGCATTTTGGTCTTGATTCATTCTCATACAAAACATATATTGAATACAAGTACTTTTGCCCAGACCTTTATGACCTCTATGGAGTGTACAGCTGTGCCAGCAGGAAGATGCAGGAGGAGAGGATAACACCAAATCCGTCTCCATGGTGATAGAGGCAGACAGGAGCGCACACAGAAAGATAGACAGATACGGGGGTTAGGGTTCTGTCTGTGATGGTTTGAACAAAAGGAGGAGAGGAGTGAGACAAGATGATAAGGTAAAGTTAAGTTTGGGCAGTTTATGGGAGACAAATTATCAAGATCATACGGAATGGTAAATGTTGTCTATAGTATGGAGTGAATAGTTAAAGGGGAAAGCAAATGGGTACTCAGGGCTAATCAAAATCAGATTAAAATTGTAATTAGAACGGTCGCAATTAGCAAATCTCACTTATGAAATTGCAATTAACTTACAGTTAACATGATATACTGTCCACTGCAAATAACAAAATATCCAGTCTTAGAGTGTTTTTAAAACCTTCTTACTCTGTAGTTAAGACCTCTACAAACATGATCTCAAATGCATGGCATTCTTTTTTAGTTAAAGATACACTGTGTAACTTTTCACTAAGCGATATCTTGCCTCCATGCAGATGTTATTGTCTTATCTAGACCATTCCACAGAAGAGCATCAAACTCATCTGACTTACATTTACTCAAATACAGCTATTTTGCTAAATAAATTTACTCAAATACAGCTATTTTGCTAAATAAAATAATACAGTGAGTGGGTTCACCTCTCTGCAGGTCTGACTTGTAACAACTTGACCTGCTTTTATTTTATGCCAAAGATGGGAGCTTTCCAGGCAAAACTGTTAAAATGTTCATCGACGCAAACCTTCCATCAGATTTGTGGAGAGGCGACACTGCTCACAGTAAGAATGCATGTTTTTAAAAATATTTCTGTAGCAATAAAACACCAGCAATTGGAAAAAAATGCACAACATATAAACTTAATGCCATTCTGTGGAATATTCAAGGCAAAGCAAACACATCTACATGAAGACAAGCAGGTGGCGAACTTTCAACCAGAGAAGTTACGTAGTGCAATGTTAAAATTCTAATCAATTTTTCAGCCTAAAAAGGAGAAAAGGAGAGACTATGATCCGCTAAAGTGAAGTTTTACAATATTAGCGAGTGTGTTAGAGACAAATAAACAAGCTTACACAAATGCTGGATTGCCTGAAGGAAATTGTAGGAGGAAGAACCTATGGGCGTTAGAACTGGTACAAAAGTGTAGAGTGAGAAAGGTAACAGTGAATAGTGAACTATACTGGAGGGATAAAAGGTGTAGGAGGATGCAGGGAGGAGTGAGAGAGAGGGGAGAGAAAGAGAGACACAGCGGAGGCAACAATGAGCCCAAAGAAATGTGAAATAAAGTGGTGCAGAGGTTTAAATTAATTAGCCTCGTGGGTCGTCTTGATTTATCAGGCAAAACTGAAGAGGAGCACAGAGGAGAGGGGGTATGGCAGAGGAGAAGACATGGGGAGCTTCAAAATGGTGTTAATAATATTGTTAATGCTCTGTAGTGTGAATATAATGTGGGAAAGCAGAGAAAGCTAACACAATAATACAAAGGGATATAGTTAAAGATTATAAGGGAACAAGAGCATTTAGCACTGAATTAGCACCAACATGTCAGGTAGAATGGGAATTTCAAAGGGCTTATACCTGATTTTTTTCCCATATAGGCTATTTGAGTCTTACCCAAGCATAAGATATTTTGTATAAGCAGCTCCTAAGGTCACAAATAAACCAAGGGAATCCAAAAGCATGTCCAACAGTTGTGAAAAGCACTTAACTTATTGCGTTGAATAACCGGGTAAGTGAGGAATAACCACGGACCCGCTGCAAATTGCTGAAAATGAACTGGTTTGGGTTTTTTCACATTTGAAGACAGTAAAAATCAGGCACAACACCTTGAAGTTAGCACACTTCAAACACTAACAGCAACACATCTCTGAAGCAGTTGGAATAGGGGCTGGGCAACAAAAGGAATGATCAATTTAACAGCCAGAGCAGTGTTTTTCAACCTTTTTCCATTTAAAGTGATTTCACGGCACACCTCCTAAAATGGTAACTTCATTAATTAAACAGGTGCACGTATCTGTTATTTTGTCAAGGCCCACCTCAACCGGTTAAAAATCAAGGAGCTAGAGGGTCATTTTGCATCCAATTAAAAACAATGCATTTACCTTTGAATTATGATGTTTTAAATGGAACAATATTTGCTTCTGACAAATCTATGGACGTGCTTAACTAATTCATGAGCCCAATGCCTGATAAACCCATGGGGGCTGTTATTCTATATTCAGCTTCAGGTTGCAGTCTCTCTGCATCCAAAATCACATTACTCCTTGTCACTTAACCCAATGCCTCTTTAAATTACACAATTTTTATACTAAATTAGTCTGATTACTCAAAGGCGCAGTAACTATTTTGGTGGAGGATCTGCTGTTTATTGGTTTGAAATAATCCAGAATATGACATTAAACTTAACAGGAACACATTTTCAGAGGTCTGACTGGTGATTTGCCTCAATAGTGTCTATTGCTTCTCTTCAGGAAGTTAGATAAGAAAAAATGCCATACTATGGAACATTCATGCAATGTAACATCTCTATAGTGAACTATCAAACCACCATCTGTTTATTATGAGTTCAAACTTTTTTTTTTTTTTCAAGAAATACTTAAATTTGAGTCCAACTGTACCATTATATTTGGGTAAATTCTCAAAAAAAAAAAGAAAAAAAGTTGAACATGCTATAACTTTGGGGACATGGTCAGACAGGTCAGATCTGTGGAGAGGTGTCAATACAATGCATGTACTTTTAAGCAATAAAATCATAAGTGAATAAATGCAAAATAGATCTGCTTAATGCCATGTGGTGGGCGAAGCAGCAACATCTTCATCAAAAAAGTCACAGCGCTCCTTTAAACACTAGCCGTCTAATGCTATGACGTCATCTTAAACCTGTCAACAAATATTACTTGAGAACAAGGTGAATTTGTGCTATGGGCTGTAGTTTTTCTCTCTCTTTTCCGGTTGAATTGAGGCAGATTTCGTGGGACTGCAGACAGTTTTGGGAAGGTGAGAGCAGCAGGGGAAAACTGTTTAAAATTCCACACAGGTAAGGACCAGTCTTCAGGTAGGAGGCTAGTGGAGCAGCGGCCACAATACACACACATGAATGCAGATGTCAGCCAAACTATAGGGAATTTGATAGATTTTAGATTTCAATAAATACTTAATCAGATCGTTTCATGTCAAATGTCAACCTAATGGTGTATAATGGTGTCAGGACAAGAAGCTGAAGCACTGAAGCTTTAAATAAATGTGTTTCTATCAAAGGTTTTATTAATCGAAACCAATCATGAACTAAGCTGTTTTCAAAAAATACTTATTCATTCCTTTATTTTAATTGGTTGTAATGGGATGGGTTGGTGGGACAACAGTGGTGCAGTGGATTAAACATCTGCCTAACAACCAGATACTGTCTGGTTCAAACTTTGGTTAAACATACATTATTGTTGTGCCTCTTAGCAAGGCACACTACAAATCTAATATAAAAGTTGTTCATTGGAACAGGAAGGGCATCCAGCTTAAAATACTGTTAAATCTTAATGCCAACTGACAAGGAAGAAGTCCATTAAGTCTGTTATCTGCTTGTTTCCATGGAGAGATTACTGCTTTGCTTGAAATGTTCCACAGTATGACATTAAACGTATGTTTTGGGCAAGGTGCACCACCAGACCATGTTACACCACCCCTCCACCACCAGAAAAGTTACATGATGCACCTTTAAATGACATGCACTTACATTTGTCCTCATTTGGTACTGGTTTGAGCCCATTTTGAGTCCTAACATAGACCTTGTTGGACCCTGTTCCAGTCCAGGTTGAGGTCCCAGTCCCAGATTCGACCCAAAGATGTGACATGTGAGGGTGAATACTCTCTTTTGCACTGAACTGAACCAGCCTTTCTACCGCATTACAATCAGTGCTACAGAATCCCCATAGATGTCACTGTGTCCTTCACTTGTTCTTTGCTGCTAACTGAATCCCAGACTACATCAAGTTGTGAAGTAAATCAAAGGAGAATTTATCTGTTCTGAACTGCACCATCTGCTCCGGTCCCGAGACACTTTACCTCCTGTCTGCTCCGCCTTTGTTTGTGAACCCTACCTCAGCATCACCCAATGCAAAATCAATACATCATGATTGAACAGATAAAGGAATAAACAGGGCCAATTGAGAAGCACTGACCAGGACGCCTCCAGGGACAATAAAGGAGCTCTGTGGAAAAGTGAGGCATTTGAGGTAAAGGATTAAGTTTCAGAAAGACATGCAAGAGTGGTCTTTCATTCTTTTTTTTTTTTAAGTCTGCATATGAAATGACAAAATAACATTCAATGCCAACATTCACTCTAAAACTTTTGTCCAGTTGACAAAACTGAATTTTCTTTTACTATTCAAAGTTAAATATATCAACCAATTGTCCAAAAGTGACATTGCGAAGTCTATTTTGTGGCAATGAAAAGAATTGTAATAAAAAGACTTATTTAAGCTATTTATATTAAGGGATTCACTAAGAGAAAATATCCCAAGATGCCACATTGTCCTTCACACTGTCCACAGTGAAGTAACTAAATACACATCAAAAATATGTATTCTGAATACAAATTTTGAGTAACTGCATTGCAGCAGTTACTTTTTCATTTGGTGGTATTCAGAAGACAGTTGCTTTCCTAAATAGAAAGGAATACACAGCACTGCATTATCATGAAATTTTACTTTATACTGTAACTTTTTAGGCATGTGCAGTTTTTCTTTTTTAAAATTAAATCTAAGTTAGTCAAAGCAGCAAAAATAAAGAAGTTTGTGATACTATGTAATATTTTTCTCAATAAAATATTATGCAACTTGTTATAAAAGTATTCTAAGTATTCAGGTATACTCTGATTGACCCATGTAATACATTACAAAATACATCATAATTTAGGTATTTGGTATTCTGTAAGTAAATACTTTAACCATGCATATTAAAAATGTAAGTGAAGATTCATCTTAATGATGAAACTACTATAAACATAGACATCAAAACGCTGTAAATATCATAAAAAATGGTCACAGCAATGATCAGTGTTTTTATAGGCCCTGGGCCGTAGTTTGAGAATCAATGACGTAAACAGTATTAGTTGTTATTTTACTCGGATTTTAAAGATGCACTGTGTACCTTTTTGGGTGGAGCAGCTGTCATCTGCTTGGCTCCAGGGAGAGGTTATTGCTTTGCCTGGAATGTTTCTATGGCATTCAAAGTATCTATCTCCATTAATGGACACAAGCGGGCGGCACTACTATATGCGAAGTAACAGGTTAGTTCAATGGAGAGGAGACCTTATTCACACTGAGAATACACATTTTTCAACGCATTCTTTTTGACAATAAAACATCTGTTATGGAATAAATGCAACAAAAACCTTAATACCATACCAGTTGGAGAGCAGCACATTCATCAGAAAAAAGTAGTGCATTTTTATTCTTACTGAAACTGTATAAACCCACTTTTCATTTGAGCTTACACCATTCTGTTTGCTGTATAGATTCTCGACTGTTTTAGACCTTCTTTCTCTTCCGAAGTCTGTGAGTAAACCAGGATCAGAGCAGCTGCTGCCTAATTTGCTCCGTTAAGGAAATCAATGAAAATAATACAAAGGACAGGACCTCAGCAGTTCCTTGGGCTCAAACACACTGGCTCTCCTCACTGCTAATTGTTGGCTATTAGTCTACCAGTCGTGGATTACATGTCTTATTAAATACAGAATTTCAAATGAGCCCAGTTAAATAAGAAAGTACTCTCCTTTTAATGAAGCTAATTTATATGGAAATTACACATAATACTGACAATTTGGGCTAAAGGTTTATCCTCATTGGAAGACATGGAGTTTTTTTCTTTGCTTTGAACAAGTTTTAGCACAGTTCAACCTTTAGAGGCTTAGACAAATGAGTGATGGAGGGAGAGATTTGGAAAAAAGAATAGTTGGTTCTTGGGAAGAAGTGATGAATAAGTTTATATGAGTAACATTTTGAAGAAATTCTACTATTTGTGATTTGCTTCTTCTACTTCATGTTTTGTTTTACAGCTATATATAAAGGTATTCTTTTTGACCAGACCCCACAGAAAAAATCACTCCTTGCAGTTCCCTCAACAACAAACTGTCATTGAACGCAAATTAAACTAAGATATGGAGATATAATATACATGTAGACTTCAGCCTCTACCTATGCCCTGGGTTCAAACAGTTTTTTATTTATACATTCATTTTATTTGAGCAAGGAGAGATGGAGAGGCTGTGGAAAGCTGATGATTCTTCTACTGTGGTGGAGGTGAGAGATTGTCTTGTATCTCAATGGCAACAGAGGACATAAAATGTGCATCCCAATTCTCCAAAACCTCAACCCCTTGTTTCCTCTGCTTTCAAACATCCCACAGAGGAGAGAGCAACAGGCTGCATCCAAATTATGTTCCCTCGCCTCTTTCCTTGACTCCTCAGATGTAAAATGCTGATTGTTCTGAGCTGCTTTCTCTTCCTAGTAAGCATTAGTGACAGGCCAGGAGCTGATGAGTTGAGGAGTCAATAGAAATGAGACACGGCCCTTGTAATAAATGAAGAGGCAGAGATGCTTCCCAGTCTCCAATTCTACTAGAATTTCTCTAACTCTGCTTGAAACTGCTTGTGTGCATGAACTGTTGTCCTTGCTCTGACCCTGCGGTACTGTTTCCTGTATGGTCCCATGATTCACCATGTTGTCTAGTTGTTGCAGCAGCCATTATTCATGCAATGTTCATGGGGAATAGCTGCAGCATTTTCTCTCCATAATTTCAATGAGTTTGCTCACCTGATTGTAATTTAACAGCAGAAAACACACATTGAAATGCTGCCAAATATATGATAATAAATTATATTGAAGTAAACGATTGCCTCGTATAATTTATCAGTGCAGATTTAGATTTACATGCAGTTTTGCCCCTACTCCCTGCTCCTTTAGGCCAAAAGCTGACGGGGTCCCTCTGGTGGTGACTACTGGTAATACTGTTCATTCTGTTTATTTTATTGGGCTACTATTAGTGGTAAAGAGTACTAAAATGAATAAAATACGTAAAAACAGTTATATATCTTAAAATAATACAGTCATAATTACCCCAAAATATATACCCATTTACAGCAATATGAGCAGGCACACTGCTTATTATAAATTGTGTAAAAGTCTGCTTAATGAATAAAGGCTTTATTTAAACATAAAATAAAAAAGTGACGAGAACAAAATGAACATAAATTGCATAAATAAACTGTGGACAAAATAATGTAACAGATGTGAAGCAGCACAGAAAACTCACCCAGAGCATACAATACAACAGGTGTCAACAATACTCAGTTTTTGCTGTGAACAGTAGCTTATTTTTACCACAAACTCAATGCATTTAAATTAAGAAGTAGTGATTTAAAGTGAAAGCAAAGTTATCCAAAAGCGGAGACGTTACAGCGCTTCAATAGTGGCATATCAGTCAGACAGTGCTCTGAGCTGCAGTGTCAGCACTAAGTGACAAAAAACAGCTATTTGTCAAATTCATTTTTCTTTTAGTGTTAGTGAAGTACTGAAGTCTTGTGAATATGCAGTGGTGTTACCCTGCATACAATGGAGAACATATATTTGATCAGAATAATTTAATAATAAGGCAATGAAGGAGGTGAAGTAACACTCACACTGCACTGTTGACCCACACTTAACAGTCCAGCAAGCTCCAATCTTTTATAAAAAGACAATTCATATTGACATGGATGCAAAACAAACCATCACAGGTTTACACAACAAGAGTGAAGTACATCTCCCCTTTAGAAAAATAGCTTAAAAATCTGACAGATACAGTGTAGGTTTTTTCTTTTTATATCTGAGACAGTTAAGTAACAGGCTGGTTCTTAGGGGTCCCTGTTCCACCCTCCCTCCTGTGACACCGCTGCACCCAGACACAGACTACAATCCCATATAGGGTTGGGCAATATTGGCAAAAACGAATAACTCCTTTTTTTTTTTAGCAATATCTTGGTTGCATCTGTTTTGGTTGAGTGTAAAGCGTGGCAAAAATTGTGAATGGACCATAAACAGTGCAGAAAAAACACTTTATCGACCTTTTTTCGGGAGATTACACAAAATGTTTATCTTTAGTTTTAATCATCTTATTTTTCTGGCATTCTAACATTCCAGCTATTCTAATTTTGCATATCTCCAGGAACAACAATATACCGGTAATCAGTTTTTGATACATCTCCAATCTCTAATCCCATGTGAAAAGATAAAGGACACACACCTACTCTTCTCCCTCTCTGTGCTACACCTAGGAGTGGGATATGGCAAAAATATATATCTCACATACAATTTATTTACTCTTAAAGGCAAGAGAAAAATATAAACTAATCTGCTTTATCAGGAAGTTTACAATTCACTGTAACAGGTTAAATCCAGCCGTCAGTCACTCAGAGTCTTACAGAGGCTGATCAAGAGGAGGGTGTGTAAAAAGTGTCTTGTGAGCAGACAGCCGCACTCAAACAAATAGTGACTCAGGTTATTACTAAAAGAGCATTTCGTCACAGAGATGAGATCAAATTACATTTGAACCGCCATATCGCCCAGCCCTATCTAGACCCCAGCCCCCACTGTTCTGATCAAACCCTCAATACAAAGGTTCAGAAATGCACAAATCCAGCAATACACAACAAACTAGCAGCAGCAGGGTCAGAATCATTGAAAAAGGTGGTGACGACAGGATGCGCGCCAAATTTAGCCAAAAAGAAAACTCTCTCCAGCCAAGGGCGTTTGTAGGTCATGGACGAGTTACACATAAGCATTTAGCAATCCGCAGATCACACATCTCCGCACAAACTGTCTCTGCTAACCAACCGAAATGAACCGAATACATCCAACAACCAAAGGGAGGGCGTCAGCGATTGTCACATGTCATGCTTGCACACAAGACATACGTTTGAGTTATAATAAACACTGTTGTCATTGTCATAATCAGTGTCCCGGGTCGGTTAATACACTATAGTGACAGCAGGCAAAACCATATTGGACACAATACAAGCATACAACATTCACACGTAACAGGCCTCCCATGGTTTAATATGGGATGCAACTGATTCAGAGAAGAGCCCCTGATCACTTGAAGGTGCATTCTGTAACTTTTCGGGTGGAGGGTACGCATCTGCTTATTATTTTCACAAAGTTATTGCATTGTCTGGAAAGGTCCACAGTATAATATTTAGGGCTGTAGTAGTTTAGTCAATTTGATGATTCAGTGGTGGTCAGTGGTGTTTTAGTTTACCAATATTTGTATTAGCTGACCAAACATTTTATTTTGATTATGAGGATTTATACCGAACAACAGCAGGAAGGAGAGGTTAGTGAGTTAGCTGAAGATTTGGTATTTTTTGGCATTTAAATGTAAAAAAATAAAAATAAATAACTGATTCCCAAGTCAAGTCTGTCTTTTGTATAAATGCATTGTTTCCTGGTACATGTCTTTAGTCAACCAAGAAATTGTGTAGTTTACTTCAGCCCTAATGATATTAAATGCATCTATTTGACAACAAGTGGCGCCATCAAGCTAGTTACATGTTAGATCTGTGGAGAGATGCTCTCATGGTATTTTTGAGCAATAAAAACACCTATTTGTACTTGATACTTAATGCCATACTGTGGAAGATTACAGGCAAAGCAGTAACATCATGCAGGTGGCGAACACTCCAGCAGAAAAGTTACACAGTGTACCTTAAACAAACAAGGCAACATAAACCAACAAATGTTACAAATGACGTTATAAGGACACTTGAATAAAGATTGGATTGGATTTAACTGACGCATTTGTACCACTGTGTTGCTGGTTATAGTTATCAAAGCATAAAAAATAAAATTGTAAATGAGTAAAATAAATAAAAAAATCCTCTTGCAGCAATTTGAAAAGGCCACTGAATGCTTGTGTGTATAGGAGTTTATCTGTGTCCCAAATGTGAGAAATGCAACAAGACCAGGATGTAAGAGCCAAGTTCAGCCTCAAACCTTCATGCATCAACATTACCATAAAGACTGGGTTTGCTCAGGTGCCAGTCATGCCATTATAAAGGGTTAGCTGTATGCATTCACTACAGCAACACAGATATAGTTCTCATATAAAGTTAGCCTGGCTCAGTCCGACTAGAACCAGCGCAATAATAAAAGTGCCTCCATCCAAAGTGAGGATTTCAAAGGCTCTTTCAGACAATGGCAGGTCAGGACCATTAATATTCAGGTTTGTCAACGCAGCTTTATAAAATATTACAACACACCTTGTTGGGTTTAACGTCCAGTGTGTGGTTTATGACTAAGGCTCTTAATTATGAATCATAGCTTGTACAGTTCATCTGTACATAGCTTTTCTGTGATTCTTTTCAGTCCAATCAAAGTCAAATTACTCGGAATCAGTTGAAAATACCTTACAGCAATAGTAGTTTTATGTGAAGGGCACTTTGAAGAGAAAAATCTACTGGTTAAAGCATCAAAACCAATGCTGCCCTGCCATACCTCACCTACACAGACTGCTGTGAATAATAATCTTTTTATGCAGTAACACTGACGACTCTTCCAAAGAGTCTTGCCCAAAGTGGACGAAATGTTTCTTTGTGCACGATTAGTTTTGGAGAGAATTTTAAAGTAATGTTTTGCAATGACACGTCACACGTCACTCTTTAAAATCCTCTGACTATGAAGCTTTGGCTTTTCTGGCCCGTGGTGACGTTTTCTCATCTGACTTTACGACTCCATTTGCCGAGCCTCCTGCAAAGAAGCACAGACTAATTACACCCAGTTACAGGATCTTAACCATGTGACTAAACCACAGTATAACACACACCTCGTGTGGGCTCTCGCTTTGGAGGCTTGCTCTTTGGGCTCACTGTCTTCTTCTTTGATGCCTGATTCTGGCTGTGCTCTCTCCATTTTTTCAACTGAAAGTTAATGAATTTCCACATCATCCAGGCCTGTGTCAGACATATGGCTGCTAGACAAGTCATCCTATACAAAAGGACAGAAGACACATTCACACCTGCAGAATGTAAAGAATATATACTTTAAATGTATATTTTGTTCTATAAGAGATGTGGGACTGACCTAATGGTGAGTACATTAAAGTTTCCTTCTGCTAAAGAGAAGCCCTGATTTTCTGTCCGGGGCAGTCCAAACCCAAACGTCAGAACTGACAGTGTCAGAGTGAGCAGACGAGCAATGACGAAGAGAAGAGCCCACAGAGTAAAACTGTAAAAAACACATTAAGTGAATGCTGTTTTGGCCAATAATGGACTTAAATAAGAGAAGTCACTGTAAATTACCCTTTCTGTTTGTTTTCATCACTGAAGTAAAAGAGGCGTGAGGCGTGGAACAAAAGCTCCACCAGGTAATGAGGGACGAGTAGCACTAGGCCCAGTCTGTGAAGGCTGAACACGCAGAGTTTATAAAAACATTAAGTCTAAGTGTCAAGACCAAAGTTAAACTTAAACTCACTTGAGAACATAGGCACCAGTGATGTGGACAACATAAAGGCAAATGTAATAGAGCTGACGTGGTATGTCCTCCTGTCAAACAACAAAATACAGCCTCAAGTTAACATAAGATGCCAATCAAATTGTTTCAAAATCAAATCTAAAATATGTAGATTTATGCTAAATATTACCTTTCTGACTTTTTGAAAGTATAGCTCTGGAAGTGCATGGAGCCAATAGGCTATTTGGCAAATGTAGAAGAACTTGACCTGAAAACTAGAGAAAGCATTTAATCTTTAATTATGTTTTGTGTCATTCTGATTTTAAACATCTTTTATTACAATTAAAGATATTAAGACTTACACCATGCGTGTGTGAGGGTATCCTTCCCACAGAAAAGTCGGATTTGTGGCAAAATCCTCCTGTAAAATACATACACACATACACACAGTTGTGAGAATTTCAGTGAAGTAGTTGCTAAATACTTTTAAACTCAGTACTTCAGATAAGATCATACCGCTGTGAGGATGCTGCAGCCCCAGATGAAGGAGAAAAGATAAAACGCAGCAAGCTGTCCAGACTCATTGAACTTACTGTGTTTAGTTTTTGACAAATGCAATCTCCTGTTTATTTTCTGCAATGATGAAAAAAACCAAAACAGAAATATAAATAAATATGCATAAACATGTATCTCCACATATTATAAATTCTGTTATGTTATTTCTACTTACATCCAGAATATATTCTTGTATCAAAGCATGAAGAATGACTGCGATTAGAAGGTAGAAGAACACAGTCGCCACATCTTTAGGACCATACTGGTAAAGGTTCACTGCTTCTTGCTTTTCATCTGAAAAAAATAAACAATAGGGCATACCAAAACAAACAATCGATACCTTAATAATAATTTAAATCTTAAAACCACAAATTTACCTTACCTAAAACTTGTGTTACATTGTACTGGACTGTGATGAACATTATGGCAAACTTTGCGGTTACCTATAAAAAAGGTTTGAATTAGACTAGATGAAAGAACACATCAAGGAATCAGATTACAAGTGGTTAGTTGGCCAGAAGTTGTACTTAGTCCATGTTTTTGTCGGAACTAATACCTAGTTATAGTTAAGCCCATTATTTACTCCTGGTTTAGGGTAGGGATTAGGACTGGGTGAGGTGGAAAAACAAAACAGACTTTGAATCAGTACCATTTACAACAAAAATAGCCAAATTACTTCCTCCAGTTACTGAATTCTGCTCCAAACAACATGCTTTTACTGGCAGAGGACTGGCTATGGACCTCTCGAAAAATGTTACGACTATTCACAATTACAGACGCCCTGACCCATGAATGGCAAAATCCCTAATACATGATCATTCACATTGTCTAATAGATCGCCCTTCCTCAAGTGACCCAGCTTTATGACAGAAACATTTTTGAATGATTAAGTAATGTTGTAAAAACTTTTACCTTTATGTTCTTTGAGTGTAGATTTAATTGAAGTGACACATCTGGGTCTCTAAAAGTTTCATAATTACATTATGTTATGATTAAGTTGCAACATCAGAGCTGTAAAATCCCAATTATTGAATAACATTTAAGGACACCCTTGAAAAAGATAATTCATCTCACGGGACTATCCAAAATAAACATCCCCAGTTTAGGCATGATTTAAACCTGGTTTAGTTCAATTATATAATTTTTGATGGCTTTGAACAATCTATGCATAATACAAAAGCTGAATCAAATATGATAGAATGGCATATGAGATTTTCCGTATAGTGGAGTAATATTATATTGTTGTATTATTCTAGATTCCTGTCAATTACATGACAGTATTTTTTTTAGTGCAGTTATGTCCACTATGCAGTTTTGCTGGTGGAGAGCTTGCCATCTGCTTGTCTCCATAGAGATGTTATTGCTTTGTCTGAAATATTCCACAATACGACTTTAAACTTATCTACCTGCAAGATGAAAGTACTTTTTAGGAAAAAGAGCACATGTAATTGAATTTATGCAAGATAGAGCCGTTTCATTTCATACTGTGGAACATTCTAGTACTTGAGTCATCTGAGCATTTTATCAAAGCAGTTAAATTATTTGGACAGAATAAAACATAATATAGTATTACTTGGCATTTATATGGTTTATTTTGGTTAGAGATTCTAAAATAATAAGGAGATGACAGGTAAATAATACTTTGTAGTGTCAGCACAGCAGACTATATTTAAAAGAGGCAAGCTAGATTAATTGAGATAAATAGACAGTAGATTAGCTGACGAGTTAAGAAAATAGTAGCAGTGGCAACTCCCTTGGCAAAAACCAGGACACATGAGAAGGAAAGACATGCTAGCTGCAGTCTTGTGTCCACACTGGACTGCTGTCACGTCTGCTAATGGTACTTAGCATCTACGGCTAACATGCTAACACTCACACTCCAGGAGCTCACCTCAAACATCAGGCCGAGTAGGATTATCATAGCCAAACACGACACCATATCCGCGTGGTTTTGGATAACAAACTCATGGCTTAGCACGGGTGGGCTCTTGTTCTTCTTACGGAACCCCATGGCCCTGTCTACAACACGGATGTCTCCACTACAGACCCCGGGCTTCCTTCACTGTCACTAGCGGGGCTGAGGCTAGTTTTCCGCGGCTGCTGCTCCTCCGCTGTGCTCGGCCTCTGCTTCCCAGCTGATGGATGTTAGTGGCCGTACAAAACAGACATGAAGAAAATACAAACTCTAGCTCTACACCCACTTTTTCCTGCCTGTAAAGTCCAGTATTGAGGGGCCCTCCCACTTGAAAAGTCCATTCATGAACCGCCCAGCGCCTTTGACGTACAAGGAAAAAGAGACACCGCAAAGGAAGGAGATCCCAGCGCTGTTTTTACTCCCGCCCCATTCAAGTGCATTCATCCTGGCGATTTCTGCAGGTCAGTTCTTCCTTATGCTATTTCTACACAAACCACAATGCATTTGGATAAACTTTATGGTTGTATTAGCATTAAAATAAGATAAATGCCGTGTCTGTGTATTTCAAATCCCCTGCTGTTCGGATGTGCTTTGCTAACATCTGTTTTCTTTTGAGGGATGATACTGAAATCACAGACAGTTTGCTAGCACTGCTAAAGGTTATTTCTATCTGCTAAATACGGTTTTTATTATTATTCTTTTCATTTTGTTGTTGAATTTATGTAAAGACCGCTATGATTCGGATATGGCAGTTTTCTACCTGCAGAGGTCAGTATAACATTACCAGTCCATTGGCCACTCACTGACCATTTTTGTCTTTATTAAATGTCTTTAACTTTGACACAGCAGGGTTTTTGTCCATAAGGTTTATAAAATAATTCATTTACATGTTTGATTGGGCAATATTTGAACCTCTAAAGTTAACACAACTACATATTTAAGTTAAAAACATGAAGTGATCTCAGTTTAGACAAAAAGATACACATCCCTCTCATGTCATAACTGTAATTACAGTTAATTTGGGCAAAATCTATTAATTTGTGATTAGTTTCAACCAATGTGCCTTAAAAAAAATCCAATTTGAGTTACTAATTTACACAGTTATTTAATGTAATAAATGTAATGCCATTTTAAATGGCGCTCAAGGAACTTTTGCACCAGACGAGGCACAGGACTTACCACTATTAAACAGTGACACAGACACTCTTTGAGTTATTTGATAATGTTATAGTGGAATGTGTGTTGTCAATGCTAAAAAACACTGGTCTAAGTAACCTAAATTGTTAGAGTACAGGCCAGGAAGGAAGCACTTTTAGGATTCTAGTTCAATATTCAAAAAAATATATCTATAAAAGCAACCAATGACATATGACAGGTCATGAATTTGAACCAAAAACTCAAAAAACATGTAAGGTAACAGGTAATTAAAGGTTTATTTCTCTAAAAGTGCAAAATGTCCATCAAAAAACATCATGATTTGTGAAAATGTTATGCATACCAAATTTTCTGGGTACAGAAATCTTATTGCCCTTGAGAAATGTTACTGTTACACTATTATATAGTACAAACTAGTGGGTAGATGAGAGTCCATTGAATTGTGAGTACCTTTCAACATCTAAAGTTGTCTAAAGACTTTTGTCACATTTTCACCTAAAAATGCCCATCAGATACCATCATGATTTGTGAAAATGCTACGTATATCAAACTGTCTGAGTATAGAAACCTTCTTGCTTATTAGAAATGTTACTGTCTGGGCCTGGGAGCTGTTTGTTAAGCATGAACTCTGTTGCCTTTGCCACAGCTGAGCGGGAGGAGGAGCTTCACCAAGGCCCACAGCAAAAATGGAGGACTGAGTAGAGCTCTCAGACCATTTCCTCGTGCTAGTAACACACTCCTCCTCCTCCCTGTGTTGGTGAATGTGGTATGTATTTAAAAACTATTAAAACTGATTGTATATTTTGTATTTGGGGGTGTTTTTTCTTGTATTTCTTACCCCTGTTTCTTGACTCTCACAGTGCTTCTGCTGCTGTCCCTGCCTGCACTGAACAAAGATAATTACTCAGGAAATATTTCAACCAATCCGGCACCAGCTTGGATCCTGTCTGTCAGCCGCACAGCCAATCAGAATCGGCTTAACATCTGCGGGCCCGATCGCCTTGCCTGAAGAGCAGAGCCTTCCTGAGTGTCCTCCATGTTTTATAAGTGTTGATATAACAAGTGTGCCATGCATCCACAAAGGTAAGCTATCACTTTTATATTCTCTCAGCTCGAATAACAACAACCTGATTATAGTGAGCATGGCTATTTGCAATGACAATGTTCCACACCTTAAAATGAGTTTAGACTTCAAGAGAAGGAGGAGGAGCTGGTTGGAGGAGGCCTCAGTTGCTAGGCCTGGCTGCAGTGGGGGGTTGGGCAACTACTCTCACCCTTGCCCCTTGCTCTGTCTGTCTGTATGTTAGGGTCATATGAGTACCCCCAACTACCAGCAACCAATACAAGAAGCAAAAACTGGACCATGGCAAATCCTTCAACTGTTTTGTCATGCAAAGGATATTGAGAATTAAGAAATGTACCCACTGTTCTTTCAGTTGAGCCTAGTTGGTTCAGGAGCCTGGCAGAGAATGAATGGGGGATGGGCTGTGGACACAGGAGGGGTATTATGTGGACTCTTTGTAAGTAGTTTTCTTCCAGGTTTCAAGACAAGAAAAAGCATTAGAAAATAACAGCAGTGTTTACCAGTTTTGACCAATATGGAGTCTCTTCCATATATTTCTAATAACTGAATAAAAACAGGATACAATAGGATACATTTTCTTTTGATCAGATAACAAGAATACATTGTGGTGAGAAAGGTAGTCTAATCCTCTAGTACTGGCCAAAAGCAGTTTGACTGTTGTGAAACTGCTTCCTCTGCACTCAGAGTCAGTGGCCATTTTGTCTGCAGTACATAACACGCCACACAAAAGTACAAAGGAGAAACATATGAGCACCAAAACAAGCTGCGGCCCTCCTCTCCCATATTTAGTGTTGAGAATGAAATGACTAGTTTCATCATGTTTACATTTGTACACACATTAATCCCTAGTACAGTGACTTGGGAAAGAAATAATGAGCAACTGCATGTATTTTTCAACAAGATTTAAACCAAGAGAAACTGAGTAATCGTCTATTTTGGGCACATTTTAGATTGTCCATAAACATGTAAGTTGGTAGCATGTGAATTGTAACACTTCTGTACATTGCTGAGCTAATTTCTTTCTTTAACAGAGAGGAGAGACTAGATGTAAGGAGAATTTTACAAGAAATTGCTAGTTGGAAGATAAAATGGGAGTTTCCAGTTAGGCCAAGGTTGAAAGAATTTGTTTACACCACAACCATGGTTACAATCTCCCAGTGGAGGTCAGCCCAGGCGACAATAACCAAAATAGACATGCTAAAGTGAAGTCTAATACAGCTGTAATGCAGGGGAAATCTCTGCATTGCAGCAAAATGTTTTTAAGAGGAAGAGGGGTGCACATAGTGAGATCCATGTGGCACCGCACGGTCGACCAATCGTTTTCCACCCCGATGGCCTCCCAACCAATGGCAGCTGCTCTTGAGGTTAAAGATTGACAATCAGAGGCAGAGCAGGACGCAGAGGCCTTCTGGAAAATTCCACAGCCATCTTTGATTCAGCCTGTACAACAGCGTGATTGCAGTCCTGGTCAAACCTTTGTCTTTGCCTATATAATCTGTGAGCAGTGATAGGAACACCCAAGTTTCTTATATACTTTCAGTTCATAGTTGTGTATTGATGGGTTTCAGGTTTCTGTTATAGGGGACATTTTGAGGACTTTCCACTGCTCAAAAGATATAATGTTTTGTTTTAGATTGGTAACAATCCTATTTTTTCATTACTTTGAAACCCACAGATAGAAATAATCTGAGCAGTGGTCTAGAGTCACTATCGTAACTATTTATTGCCTACTTTCATTTTATATATGTTTTATTTCAATTCACAAATTATTCCACATCAGGTGCAAATTATATGTGGCTGAGTCGGCTTATTTGAGCTTTTTTGATTAGTTGTCCTTTTGCCAGATGCGGCAGCCTAAAATTGAATTTATGGAAAATCATGCATCAAAATGATATTAAAAAGATAAACAATAAAATTACAGCTTTAAGTAACAAACAGTACATTTGCATACAGTTGGTCTTTACAGTCTGTTTCCACTAGCTACAGTTCATGCAGATATCTAGTGCATTTAAAGTTGACATATTTACAATTATTTTAAAAGAAATTCAGTTAATGGAATAATATCTGATGTGTTGTGGGCTGTTTCTCATAGTATGACACAATCAGTCACTTGAGTGTTTACCTACAGTCACACAGTCTATGATACGGTGCAGTGTTGTTTGTACCTCTTCTACTGAACCTATTATTTACTTAGTAAAAAAGTATAAAATCTGTGTTTTTCCTGACAAATGTTATTAGTCATTTATATTAGATTACAATGAGAAGCAGTGTGTTTTGGATCTCCTCTTGCGCC
This sequence comes from Periophthalmus magnuspinnatus, assembly GCF_009829125.3. NCBI lineage: Eukaryota > Metazoa > Chordata > Actinopteri > Gobiiformes > Gobiidae > Periophthalmus > Periophthalmus magnuspinnatus. The sequence continues at coordinate 6,850,266 of NC_047132.1, forward strand.
ATGACTTGTGCTCTTTGATGTGCAATATTCTCTGTTTTTTAATGTTAAATTTATAATGTTAAAATGTTGTATACAGTACATATTAAGTACTGCAAGCAAAACAAAACTTTTTAACCAACAACATGACAACCTAAACAAGCTGATCCATTATTCCCACTTTTGCTGCTTTCTCTTCTGCGGGTTATGTGTTTTTATATATATATATATATATATATAAAAATTTATGTCAAATTGTTGATATTTTATAAACATAAACACACCAAAACAGAAATCCTAAGAATCTGAACCTGACTGTTTAACCAACAACAAAGGCCCCGAAACAAGCTGCTCTGGTTAGTTTTTCATTATGTTTTTTAATCAACATTTTTGTAACAGTACATGAACATACCAAAACAAAATCGGAAAGGGAACGGATGAACATAATTCATAAATCAGGAATGGTAAATACTAAACATCTGTAACTGCCTTTTAAACATTATTTTAGAACCCAAACAAGCTGCTATAGTAATCTCATGTTTCCTCTTTGACGTGTTGGTCTATGTATTTTAATGCAAGCTTGTCTCGCATCTTGTTATGTCTAGGGATCCAATCTGAGCCCAGTTTTGTGCTGATGTAGATTTGATTTGGTCCTGTTAAACTTGGTTTAGTCCTGATCTAGTCCAAGTTTACTCTTAGTTTAGATGTGTATGCTGTCTTATTTTTGACATGCTGATCTAGATATTTTGTATATATTTTGTATTTTAATGCGAGCTTGTCCTGTCCACAGATGTCTTTGGTCCTTGTGTTTGGATGTACCAGAGCCTGTGAGTGAGCTGCAGTGAGTGGGGGATGGGGGAGAGGAGGGGGGAGGGGAGCGCTCTGTGGCCTCCATTTTCTGTGACGGGAGAAGCCTGCTCCTCTCTTCTCTCTCAGGAGGAGTGCTTGGTGCTTCCTTTTTGCCCATCAGGTACTGCTGCTGCTGCCAGGGACGAATGCTGACAGTCTTTTCTTATTTCTGGGCCAACCTGGATACGTCTTGTAATTTCCTGTGGATATATTTGCCTAACCTTCCTTATGTGATGGGAAACGGCTTCAAATCCTGACATGGGAACAACACACTGATCATTGCTGGTCATCCTGGCTTCTTGTTAACGTTAGCAGTGTTTTAACTTAGGTATGAATACATCCACGCTTGCTCCACTGCAATATGCACTCTGGTACTCTGTTCTCATAGCTAAGCAACTTGGATAATATCTTTGTCATGTGGCCCTGTTTTTTGCTCTGTGTCTGGGACAGGAAGGCCCTGCCTAGAGTGGTTATGGTGTGTGTGGGATTTCGGGCAGGCTGTAAGAAGATAGCCTTTTGTCTTTTTGTGCATTGAAACCTCCTGGAAACTATTTGTAGGTACTAACTGATTTAAACCTAAGGAGTCATATCTTCGGCAATGTCTGCGTAGGCTATGTGGGTAGAAGTTGTACAGAATTGCATGTGGGAATGAGCTGCACAGAATTGCTTGGTTTCAGATGACGTCACAGCATTCAGTTGTCCTGCAGTGCTGAATTGAGATTGGGAAAGAAACAGGTATATTGTTTATAAGCAAATTTTGTGGTGGGTGAATACTGTGGCATATTGGACCTAAATTGCTACTAATGTAAACAGTCTGGTTCAACAGTTGTGGTTTATCTTTTTGGGTGTTTCCTATTAGATTTGCACAATATGGAGTCTATGGAGAATCTTGTATTGGATTGCTGTGATATATGTATTTTTTTTAACTTATCAGTGATGGCATAAAAATTGCAATGTTGACATTTTTTGCATCACTAATTCCTATTCAAATGCCATACAACCAGTACAGGAATACTAGCTCCTATTCCAATCTGAGGGGTTGACATGATCATGTTGTACTATCTGAAAACAATTGTTCCTGCTTGTTCAGAAGGTTATGTTTTAGTCATCGTCTGCCGTATCAGTTTTGCAGTCTCGGTTGTTGCTTATCAGCGTGCTAACATTTGATCATATTTGAGTGGAATGTGTGTGTATGGGGGCCTGGCTCGTCTTTCACTGAGAGAAGAGAGGAAAAAAAGGCTTATCCCACAAATGCGCGTGACCTTTTGATTAGGGCTCTGTAAAACCATCTTCCTGGGAGGAGATCCACAGCTTTGACCAGGCCAGAGGGTGACCTGTCAGGGGGGCTTGGTGCGGTTTCGAGGTCCGGGTGTGGGGGGATAAAGGCGACATGCTTAAAAAGAGGCCCAGGGCTGCTCTGACAAAGGAGGAGTCACTACTTCAGACAAGCTGCATTTATAGTCAAAACATGTTTTATTCTTCCTATTTTCCTACAGGGAGAACGAGAACGGAGCTGTCTGTTCTTTGGCTTGATTGACACCACAAAACTGGGAATATTTAAGTTAAAGTGACTTAAATTCATAGCAATAATTTGTCTTAATTTCAGTAGTTTGGACTCTGTTTGATTTATTTGACTAGTTTTAAAGCTTTACTGGTTTAGATATTTTTTTAATCTTGTTTTATGGAGTTAGATTGTTTGACCCAATAATACTCCATTCGACTTGAGTACTAAAAACAAGGCTAACTACAATAGTTAATCTAAACCACAACCACATTCTGAATTTGAACTTGTATAAACAATGTATTTTGCTAAATTTTGAATAGCTTTGTTGTGGGTGTCCAGCCTTGGTAAATTAACAATGGGAATTATTGGGTGTGAGATTTTTTCTTCTGGTTTTTGCCATTAAAAGGACGGCTTAGTAGAAGTCACAGCAAATTAGAAGAAATGACAAGGCAAGATGTGGCCAAGGTTTTTAGTCTGGAATTAAACCCACAACACAGGCAAACTATAGTTTATCTACATATGTGCCACATGCTTTACCAACTGAGCCATGAGATGAAGAATTTTAACATTGATTTAGTTTTGACGAGTCGTGCAAAAGAACAATTGCCCTTACAAGGACTGAATGTTTTTGGAAAGGATATACTGTGTAATTGCTAATTGTCATATCCAATTTTTTGTAATCGTTTTTGTCCTTGAGGGTCAGCACTGTTTGTCATAGTGTGAATTTGATGATTTATTTGAATATATCTTGATATTTAAGCTAATAGAGGATTGGTTTGGCGCTCTTGTTGTGTCTTAAAGCCTTTGGGGTTTCCCTGTTGTCAGAGAAGGGGCTTTAGAGCAGACAGAATGCATCCATACAATGAACCAATTCCCTCTGGCTTTCTATGGTGTAGTAAGAGTTAGGAAGCAGGGACCCATGAACAAGGTCTGTTATCCATGGATTTCAGAATGATAAAAAAACTGGACTGTAGCCATAGTGATTCATAATTTAAAACGAAATATCCTATCTTTTGAATGGGTAAAGTATGACATGTTGAATGATGCATGTGACCGTTAATCTGAAACCCATTAATATGACTTTTTGAGGACTTTTCACTTTGTATAAAAATGACTAAAAAGATAGATACAATGCAGCCTTTTACAATGTCACACTGAGCTTCAGTTGTAATTGCAATGGAATTTAAATTAAAATTAGCAAATATTAAAGGCTGAAAAAATTTAGGTAATACGATGTTGATGACAAAATATTCAGTCTTCCAGTGTACAAAATCAGGTAACACTGTAGTTTACGAACATGTTCTAAACTGCATAGGATTCTTGTGTTAGGACAAGTCATTCATATTTCAGAGCTTTCTCAAATGTTGATGCTCCTGGAGATGTTTAAAATGTGCTCTGTAAACACTAAATGTCTAAAAGCATTTTCAACAAAAAAAAACAACAACAACAAAACAATTAGATATTTTCCTAAACCGCTCAGCTCTATTAAAAACAGAAATGTGTAGCTCTGGGCATATTTGCAGGCCACAGTCTCCACAATGACTCGACGTACTGTTCAACATGTACTTGGCAGAGAGGATTGTTGCCATGGTGATTAGTACCGTTGTCTTATATGTAGCCAACTAGATTATCAAGGTCTGGTAACAATAGTGAGTGAACAACATGCAAAACAATGCAATAATAACATATTTAGTCCAGTTGTGATGTATCATTAATTTGACAGCCACAATTGGCAAACATGTTGAACTTACGATGGAAGAAATGCAGTACAACAGAATTGGATACAGCTCGTTTCTGTCTGCAGTCCCTGACCAGATGGACTGCTTCTAGGTTATAAAAAACGTATGGATATAGGCTACTCAAACCATCAAAACCAGTCATATTTTGAACTTAATTTACTGTGAATCACCCTACATATTTTCAACTCCTCATTCAACAATTTAAAACAGTGTAACATTTGTTGTAGTGTTGTCCTGATAAAAAAAAAACATTTCAAACTTGCTTTTACTAAGGAAAAGGCTTGATACTCGATACAGTTTTCAGTACCATACTAGCAATAAAAAATACTCCCTTTTTATTACAAAAGTAAATTTTCAATCCCAAATAATTATAGTTTCTTTCATATCACCCTGCAGTCTCATAAAGAGCCATATTGACCTTACTGTTTACATTCTCAGATTCAAAGCTATTTAAAGGTCAGATGTTCCTGTATTTATGTAGCCTAAATTTTGTTTTCAATTTCAATACTTGTTCAAATGAATATCTGGTTTTCAATAATATCTTTAGTATCAGTTAGTATCTGGGTAATTTTGAACAGCCCTAATCTTATAATCTAATAAAAAGTCAATAGGCACATTCTAGTGGTAGTGTTTGGCTTTTTTCTGTATTGATACTTGTTCAAATGAGTTCAAATGTAGTTCTCAGTTCTAGGTTTAGTATTGATTGAGTTAAATTTTTTTCACAACCCGAATTTACTAATTTGTTGTAATCAAAACAAAATTGGTTCATGCTAGTTGTTGCACTGTATGGCTAGGTCCCTATTGTCCGGTCCTGGGGGAGCTAGTTGGAGCCCAAGGTGGTGGTTCACTTCTTGTTTATTCCGTGGTGTGGTTTTCCGAGCACCGTTCCTGACTGTTCCCTCTCTTCCCTGTTCCTTCGGTTGGCGTTCGCGTGCGGCTCTCTGCAGTCTGGCTGAGGAGGAGATAAAGGCAGAGGCTGATGTGGTAGAAGGAATGGATGCGTCAACACGACCTAAAGGTAAGTCTATACAATATATAAGGCCAAACAGAAATTCAAATGAACTATCATCTGTAGGTGGTGTAGTGGATAGCATGGCATTTTCTTGGTTCAAACTCAGATACATTTTAGGTTTGTAGGCCTGTTAACTGTATGTGTGATGTTGGATATTCAACTTAAAATTATTGGTTCAAATATTTGTGGATTTCATTTTAAAATACTATAGTGGCTGAACACATCGAAATTGAAATTAACAATCATTTACAGGTAGTTTAGTGCTAGCATTTTCTTATAGATTTCCGGTTTATAGGCCTGTTTACTAAAATTGTGGTGTGGTGAGAATGGAGAAATACTGTGGTACAATGGAGCTCAAATTGATAGGGTTCATTTGTGAATTTATCTTGAATATTTTAAAAATGGCCAAACAAACAAAAATTTAAATCAAGCATAATCCATAGGTAGTTCAGTGGATGGCATTGGCATAGTTTGAATACAGATACAGTAGACTGAAGATTTAGATTAGATGATTTGGTGATATGAATAGAATAATAATTGGTCAGATTGTTATTTCTGTTGGAAATACCTAATAGGCCAAAGCGGACTACTATTCGCATCAAGCCTTCTGTTTAGGCAGCCATTTTCTGGTTTCAGGTGTAAACATGATTGGCCTTTAGTGTTTGAGATGGGAGCAGGTGAAATATCTATTGTTAATAGTAATTTGCTAGTATGAATGGGCACGATTAGATGGATAATTGACCAAATAATGAACCTAATACAATAATTGAGCCATTTCATTAACTGTAAATGTAAAAAATATATAATTGATTCAGGATTATTCCCTCCTGTCCCCTATCTAAGAATGTCGCCTCATTTCTTACTTAAATCATGAACATAGTAGTTAGTGCTTTGGGTAAAATGTTCCATCGAATGTTCCAACTGTCTATCTCCATGGAGACAAGCCTGTAATGCTGACATGCCTTGTTACAGGTCAGATCAATTTTCACATTAAAATCCTTCAAAAGTCCTTAACATAAAGAATATGCATTCATGGAAAACAACATAAAGGCAACAACTGAAATAGAAATCCATTAAAATAAATGTCCATTTGTATTCAAGATTTGTTTTGCATTAATGGGACCAATTCTGTTATTCTCTAGTCCTGGATCCACCAGGCTCTGCCCCTCAGAAAAGAAAAATCTCTAGTCCCACTCACTCCTCCAATGGCCACTCTCCCTCCGACACGTCGCCCAGCCCCCACAAGAAGAAGAAGAAGCCCGGTGCTGTCAACAACAGTAACAAAGATCAGGTAAGTGCCAGCAAAATGGAGGCTCTACAACCAATTACACTGCTACCTCCTCACACTGATGTCACATTAGATAAAAGGTGGATCTGAAAGTGTCTAGGTGGGTGATATAAGCAAAAATGAATGCATCAGATATGTATTTTTATTATCTTGATGGCATTTTTCAGACAATATAATGGCAGTGGCCATGACAACTGTGCTAAAACATAACTTTTAATGTCTTGGTTGAGTGGAAAGTGAATAGATGGTAAAATGACCAACAAAATTACAGAGATATCACATTCTAAGGTTATTTGTAAGAATATGCTGCACTTTATTTTTAATCAGCTCTTTTTGCAGTCTTTTTGAATAGTTTTAAATTATATGTACTGTATGTTCTACATTATCTTTAAAAGAACAATATAATCCTTTTCACAATATCTCCCACCTCTACCTTTTTATTTAATGAGTCTTGCTCTCAAAGCCAAAATAACAACATCTGCTTGCACTGCTTAATTCAATACATTTAATGCTTATAATAAATAATATGTATGTAGTTTTCCCCATAAATACTTACTCATTAAAATTTGTACTTCAAATGGATTCACAACATCAAAGAACAGTTACATTTCAAGAGACGTTTCTCATTTGTACTGTGAATCATGGGGCAGAATTAAGAAAAGATGTGCCTTACTAAACCAACAAAACCTCTCCACATCCACTATAGACTCTGGTCTTGTTTATTTATTCTCTTTTAATAGAGGTAAACTTCATATTAAACATCACATGAACAGTAACATTAGTCAGACACTTACATAATTGCATACATTTGACACACACCTATTTGATGAGTTTTACTTGTGTCTCTGTGGCCTTTTGCAGGTGGTAAGTGAAATGGACAGTGGACACAGTGACCCCTCTGCGCTCCCCCTGCCTGTCCCACTTCACACTGCTTTGTTTTTGTTGCACTGCACCTTTTGTGTTGGCGTGTTTTTGAAACCTCCCCCCTTTTTCTCTTGCCTGCATTTCAGTCAGAGCTAAGACATGGTCCCTTTTACTATATGAAGCAGCCAGCACTCACCACAGACCCTGTTGATGTTGTACCGCAGGACGGCAGGAACGACTTCTACTGCTGGCTGTGCCACCGCGAGGGCCAGGTGCTCTGCTGTGAGCTCTGCCCCAGGGTGTACCACGCCAAGTGCCTCAAACTGCCTGCCGAGCCCGAGGGCGACTGGTTTTGCCCCGAATGTGAGGTATCTCTCTGCGTGTGCATGTCCTGTGTCAGACTGCAGCGCCTGCCTGTTAGATTAATCATAGATACCACTGATGATTGGCCAAATGATTAAAGGTGTGCTGTGGAGCTTTCTTGGTGGAGTGTTCACTTCTCTCTAGGGAGATGCCTGAAATGTTCCATAGTATGACATACGAGCAGAAGACACCACAGGGCCAAGTTAGAGGTTAGATCTGTGGAGAGGTGATACCACTCACATGCATGTTTTTAAGACAATAAAAACACTTAATACGGTAAATGCAAGGTGGATATGTCTTAATATGAAACATTCCAGATAAAGCAATAGCTTCTCCATTAAGACTAACAGGTGGCAGAACATTCATCAGAAAAGTTTCATAGTGCACCTTTAATAACTTCTAACAAAGCCTGTGATTGATCTGCCAGAAAATAAGTGTTCAACAACACTGTTTATTCATTTAACATATTTTTCTTTTTGCTAAAATATGCGTTGCAGAAAATAACGGTTGCTGAATGCATTGAAACGCAGAGCAAAGCAATGACAATGTTGAACATAGACCAACTCTCCTATTTGCTGAAATTTGCACTCCAGAAGATTAAACAGCCTGGGGTTAGTTTTGCCAGCATTCATTTAAAATTATGCACTATTGTCATAAAATAAATATAAGCCAATATTCAACTCCACTGTTTTTGTTGGTGCAGACTGAGCCTTTTCACAAACCTGTATCTCTGGAACAACATCCAGATTATGCAGAGTACATCTTCCACCCAATGGACCTGTGCACCTTAGAAAAGGTAAAATATTCAACTGTTTAGAACATTTGTACATACTGTTACAACATTAATAATTCAAATGATCTATCTTTTGTTTTGGATCTTTTTCAGAATATAAAAAAGAAAATGTATGGCTGCACAGAAGCTTTTCTTGCAGATATGAAATGGATATTACACAACTGCATTATTTATAATGGAGGTAAGTCCCTGATGAATACATTTGGCATGCTGCTTTTTCCTTATGAGAGATGTTTGATTTACATTTTTTCCATATTCCAGCGAATCATAAATTAACAGCAACTGCAAAGGTTATAGTAAAGATCTGTGAACATGAGGTATAGTAATGTCCAGTGCTTGTGTTATCTTCATTTTTTCTAAAAGAATAATAAGTTATATTTTTATTTTTAAATATCTTTTTCAGATGAATGAGATTGAAGTGTGTCCAGAATGTTACTTGTCTTCATGTCAGAAAAGAGAAAACTGGTTTTGTGAGCCATGTGTAAGTTAATCATCTAATTTAATCATTTGAACATTCACATTTATAATAGTTTAATGTTTGTATCTCTATTGTACATTATTCAGAGTCAGCCTCACCCTTTGGTCTGGGCAAAGTTAAAAGGTTTCCCCTTCTGGCCAGCAAAAGCACTTCGGGAAAAGGACGGTCAGGTTGATGCTCGATTCTTTGGACAACATGACAGGTAAAGAAATTATAGGGGCGTATTGTATTTTTCCTTAACCAAAATTAGACTTTTAAGAGGTTGTGTTCATTTTGTAGAATGTGATTATGTCATTATTTTAGATGGAGGACAACGGCCTGTATAACTCTATGGGAAATTGACCGATTTAAAAAAATATATAAAAAATTCCAATTATGTTTAGATTAGCTCCACGAGGTTGCCATATTAACCTTATGGCTTTTTGTAATTTCAACTGGCAAAAATCCCATCTTTGTGGTTGAATAATGGACCAGTTTCTGAAGCTATTGGGAAAACATAATTTCACTTTTGTTTATTGATGGTGACTGAGAAGACTTTGTGTCAGTTTTGTTTCATGTGGTTAAATCTAATAACTACAGAGATTTTGAGCATAAACCAGATCAACAAATCTTCAATCTGACAGTTAAAAAATAAATTCCACCATAGAACTCTGACCTGCCCCAGCTTAAGCTACAAGTATTTGATTGAACATCTTTTGTTGTCTTTTTATTGTAGAGCTTGGGTTCCAATCAACAACTGCTATCTAATGTCTAAAGAAATCCCATTTTCTGTGAAGAAGACAAAGAGCATTTTCAACAGCGCCATGCAGGAGATGGAGGTTTACGTGGAAAACATTCGCAAGAAATTTGGGGTTTTCAATTATGCACCTTTCAGAACTCCTTACACCCCCAACAACCAACTACAGATGCTGCTAGACCCCAATAACCCAAGTGGAGGGACGGTTAAAATTGAGAAACCTGAAAAACTTCGGTTAAACTTCGACACTACGGCGTCTCCTAAAATGGTGCTTAGTAAGAGTTCTAGTGGGATGGGGAGGAGGGTGTCCATGACGGATATGCCGCGGTCTCCCATGAGCACTAACTCCTCTGTGCACACGGGGTCAGATGGAGAGCAGGACACGGAAAAGGCCATCAGGAACCCAGCATTCCACTACAGCACCGGGGAGGAGTCTATGGACTGTACAGGTGAATGATCAGTTTAGAAATAGATGCAACTTAACAAACCTGTCATACATCAAATATAAATAAAATGCATGTGCATAACATAAGATTAAAAAATATGTTTGTGTATGATTTTTGCCAAAAAATGAAAGAAAAAAATCCTTTGAGTATTTTGACAATGTAATCAGTTGTCAGTCCTTCAGAACTGTGCTTAAATGTGTCTTTAAATATCTTGAGGCTATTTTGAGAACTTCATGTGATGCACTTTTTCCAAATAAGGGTCATTCTATAGTAGGTTTTAATGAGAACTAATCCAAAGGAGGGCATATGTGAATAGAATTGGTAAAATTTAACTACAGATCTACAATTGTGAGAACCATAGAACAAAGTTATTAATTGTATATTGCAATGCTTTTTGTTTTGTGCCGTTTACAGCTTCACCTATGTCAGGAAAGATGGGTACTGCGGGAAGCACAACAGGAAGTCCAAAACCGAGCTTAGTACCAAAACAAGAGCGGACAGCAGGCACAGGGGGCATTCTCAATCTCAATCTCGGTCAGTAATTTGAGAATGATTCATAATTTACATATAACATTAGGTTTACTGTATTTAATGTTTAATGTAATATTTTTTAGATCGTGTAAAGGCTGAGATGGACCTGAAAGAGCTAAGTGAAACTGTTCAACAGCAGCAGCAACAACAGCAGGGGGCAACAGTCGCCCCGGCAACCCCCAAACGACCTCTGAGGAGCCTGGACAAGACTATTGAAAGCTGCAAGGCACAACTAGGTACAATGAATACAATACAACAGTTATTACATCTCTGTCTGGATAAACATCTCAGCAAAGACATCAACAAAACATCTCAACTTAAACCATTTTCTGCATCTCATTCATTTGTATGTTTATTTAATGGATTATTTGGATTCAGATTTAAAGCCACAGTATTTAACTTTTTAGTTACTAGACTAAAACCAACTTTTTTCTTTTTGGTTGTGTTTATTGTACTGAAAAACAGGCATCTTAACCCTGAGCGAGTTTGCTTCTTCACAAACCTGACTCATATTTGGCCTGGCCTCTTCCTGGTTGTTTCCACGGAAATGTTGTTCCATATTGTTATTGCTGTCTATACTCTTCCACAGTATGTCATAAAACTTATCTCTCTCCCTAGACTATGATTTTTACCTCCTATTTTCATGGAATCATGTAGGTGATGTGCCATCTCCAAAAAGTGTACCTTTTAATATTTACTGTCACAGAAAGAAACTGAATTGGAAAAAGTACAGCACAAAAGTGCAAGACCTCATTCAACAACACTCATAAATAACCACAGTGTAGCCAGTACAATAATGACATTCAGTGTAGGCACATGTGTAATAAACAGTAGATATGTAGAGTATTATGTTATTATGCAAAGTCCATTTCTTTGATATCATTTTGTTGGATGAGGTTTTTGTGATACAGAGGAGTACTGCTTTTTAGTAACTGATAATTTATTTTACTTGGTTTTTGTCTGTTTTTAGGTATTGATGAGATCTCTGAAGATGTGTACAAAGACGTGGATCACAGCGATTCTGAGGATTCAGACAAATCTGATTCCAGTGACAGTGAGTACTTAAGTGATGATGAGCACAAGCCAAAGAGCTCCACACAACACAAGGACAAACCCGACCGAAAAAGGCCCAAAACCACCACAGAGACGGGGGACAGTAAGGAGGCTGAAGCAGGCACGGGCGACAAAACTATCACTGAAGATAAGCCAAGTGTTAGCGTTAGCAATTCAGACACCCAGGACAAAACCAAGGTCCCACAGTCTCCACTGGAAAAGGCCCGGGTGCCAGAGGAGGGGAGGACGTCATCAAAAGCAGCAGATCAGGACTCAGACTCGGAGCGGGAGCTGGTGATTGATTTAGGAGAAGAACATGGAGGACGGGACTCGAAAAGGGCGAGAAGAGATCCAGGAGCAGCCAAGAAAGAAGCCACAGCAAAATCTGAAGGTAGGACTACTATCAATTTTTATTAATTAATAGACATAATTAACATGCTGAAGGTTCTTTTTTACTGTTCAATCAAGGCAAGGTATTTTTTTTTGTATAGCACAATTTGTACACAAAGCAATTCAAAGTGCTTTACAGAATAATAAAGACATTAAAATCACACAAATCAAAACATAAATAATCACAAATAATCATCATAAAATTTACATGATAACAGAAGAGTGCAGAATAAAAACCTTTCAGTCATATGCACAGCTAAACAGAACAGTTTTGAGCCTGGATTTAAACATTCTCAAAGTACAGGTCTGTCTCACATCTTCAGGAAGGTTGTTCCAGGTTTTAGCTGCATAAAACTGAAACACTGATTCTCCATGTTTAGTCCTGACTCTGGACACCAGCAGAAGGCTGGTCCCTAAAGTCCTCAGAATGTGACATGGTTCATATGACACTAACATACCCGAGATGTGCTAGGCCGTAAATTTCTTTTTAAAATCTTTATGCGTCAATGTTGTCATACTTATTTTGTATGACAAGCACTCTGTTTTAAAGGGAGAAAAATTTAGTCCCATATATACTTTCACTAACTGTGAGACTACGGGCTGATTCCACATCATGCAGCGCCACTACGCTACTGAATCATCTCGGAAAAAGGGCACAGACCTTTAATCACTGGATGCGTTTCATTATCTCTTCATGGTTGTGAGCCCTGTGGAGTTCAAGAAGAGCATGCGCAGAGACCCAGAGTCCCCATTTAAGACCAAAATAACAATTGATTCAAAAGCAGGAGTGTAGGTTACTACTGTGTTAAATGAGATCGGTATTTAGCTTATGCCACATCAGTTTACATGCATTTTTTCTCCACCACAAGGGTAATTAGGGATTAAACTGTTGCGTGAACAAGTCCTATAAAGTTTTCACATCACTGTGTGCCATAAAGTGATAGTCAACACTCTACTGAACCCAGCTATCAAAGCAACAACAGTAAAAATATCGATTATAAGTAAGCTGATGAAAATAAAGTACATGCAGAGTGTATTTACTTTGTAAATCTGGATGTATTTCGCATTCTCATTCCTGTTTGGTGCATTTTGAACTGTGGAGATTGATCTGTCCGTAAACTGGTGGACAAGAAAATAGACATCTGCATTCTTTCTGATCTCTCTGATTACGAACATCAGATCTTGCAGTTGGCATGTCATTTTAACCATTTTAATGGTCCAGAAATCAGATAATAGTCAGATTTTGGTGTGCATGTAACCGCAGCCAATGATGTTAAAAAGAAAAATCCCAAACTTTTTCTTTTGCTGTTCACTGAATGAGTATTTTAATCAGATATTGAAGCTTCTAAAAATAGAGACACAGTTAGTATACAGACACCCTTGAACCAAATGAAAAGCGATTCACATTCTCCCCTAATTCTGTCCCATTCAAATCAGTATGCAGTTGGTCTGCTGGGACAACTTACATCTGATTTTAAAGGGACTAGATTGCAACCTTACTATTACATATTGTGATTCTCCTCACTATTATTTAGACAATATTGATTGTAAAATGCATTCTTTTTTTCTTTCTTTCAGCTTCATCGGCCTCCAGTCAAAAGGACTCATTGCAGCCTGTGCTCACAGCCGCCCTAAACCTGGCTACAGCCTCTGCACCAAACCACTCCTCCACAACCACCAACAATACAACCAGCACCCCTCCTCCTGCTCCTGTCTCCTCACCCTCTCCAGCACCCCCAAAGAAACAGCGCCCTCTGCTGCCCAAAGACACTGCTCCACAACCGACACAACAACCTGCCGTAGTGTGGACCCCATCAAAGCTTCAGACCCAAAAATATCACACTCAGAAAGTTCAAAAGCAGCAACAGCACGGAGAGACGTCAACAGTACAATCTGTTCAAACACGCAGTCCACAGCATCTGCAGCAAAACTCCACCTCCAGCACTCGCTATCAGACCAGACAAGCTGTCAAAGGTATGGTGTAGTCTAAGGTTGGAATAAAATATGCAAAATGGTGATGTATTGCAATATCAAAAGTCTGGTAATATTTTCATGGACTTGATAATGTTATTAATTATAGACTCCTGTTCAAACACGCACACAGAGAGAGACTTGGATTGCTTATGTTTATTTTTCCTGCGATGGAAAATGTCGGTGTTGCAACAGAAGTACAAAAAAGTACAAAAGCTGCAGCAGTAAAATAAGCCAAGAAGTCTCAAATATGTATTTAAGATCTCAGATAGTTAAACATTCATACACCAATCTATACCAGTATCTATAAATTAAGAAAAAATAGCACTGATATAGTGTCCACCCCTAGTTAAAAGCAGAGGGACTTCAAACTACTTGGCTTCATTTCAGTGCAGACACAAGTGATTCTTTTTACTTAACACTTACTTAAACAACACAAGCATTTCTACAATACATGGCCCTACCTGATACCCACAGTATTCCCGTATGTCTCATAATAATGGCTATAATAATATAATAGTTATGATATTAAAAAAATGGAATATTGTTTTAATAAATATATTTATTTTTGTACAGGGCAACAGAAAGACACACCTCAAAATGCACTCTCCACCAGCAGTTCTTCCTACGTGTCTGGAGATGTGCAGATCCCAACGGTGTCAGCTGATGTAGCGGCCGACATAGCAAAGTATACTAACAAGGTGCGTCGCAATACTGAGTTCTGTAATGTCTAATGTTGTGACCAAAATAAATTACTATAAACTGAAGATAGAACAGTTATTATTTATTATTCAGACTACCCTTTAACAGGGCTGTAGGCTGAAACATGTTGGCACTCAGGTCTCTTTGTCAAGGCATTTTAAATTTATAAAAGAGTGCTTTGATTCTTCTGTATTTTCTACTCTTAATGCAATCAGCATGTCTACATTGGTTAAGTGGTTAAGAGTCTTTTTAAAGTTGTGACAAGTACATAATTATAATAATACATCTTTTCCGTTGGTCCACTCTACAACAAATTTCTTAATATGTGTTCAAGTTAAAGTTTATAACAATTTGTGTGGTCTTGGTTGTGATTACAGATAATGGACACAATCAAAGGAACAATGACTGAAATATACAATGATCTCTCAAAAAGCACATCCGGAAACACAATTGCTGAGGTGACTTTTGTACAATACATCTTTTATTTATTTCACAGTTTCTATGCCGTGTATTCATGTTTTTTATTTTTTATTTTGCAGATTCGCCGATTACGGATAGAAATTGAGAAGCTTCAGTGGTTACATCAGCAGGAGTTAGCAGAAATGAAACACAACTTAGGTAGGGGATCATTGTTTGGTTATATTCTCACAGGAAAACTTGTACAGACGAATGAGTGGAGTTTGTTGAATGAATAAGCTTTGATGCTTAGCATTAAGTAGTCTGCAATGCAACGATTTAAAAGGAGAGAATGATTGATTTGTAATGGAAGATCATGGGTTTCTGTCACATAACTTCTCCATGGACATTCTTTTGTTATCAAAACTTTTTTGCCATTTTGAATTATTATTTGTTGCTATGACACAGGTCCTAATTTAACATCACACTTGAAAGGGAACCTGCAGTGGCTGTTTTTTCTGATGCTGCAGGTGGAGGAGAGTTGTAACTGAAATTATGAAAATGGCTTGACAGGTGGCTGTGATTGGTCGACAGTAACAGGACTATAAACCCACATGGACATGCTATAGTATATTTTGGGATGGCAATTCATACTTTTCTGCTGCTTCCCTTCTGTCTACTGTAATGCTAAGTTCTGTTTAAAATTAAATTAAACCAAATTGTGAGATACAGTGAAAAAATAAGGATCGCTTGTAGTCACAATAAAAATCCACAGGAAACACATGCTTCTTTATTCACTTTTTAAATGTATATCTCTAGTCTGTAATTCAAATATTTGTCTTTGCCTTTATTGTAGAGCTAACCATGGCGGAGATGAGGCAGAGTCTGGAGCAGGAGAGGGACCGTTTGGTGGCAGAGGTGAAGAAGCAGATGGAGGTAGAGAAACAGCAGGCCGTGGACGAGACCAAAAAGAAACAGTGGTGCGCCAACTGCAGGAAGGAGGCCATTTTCTACTGCTGCTGGAACACAAGCTACTGCGACTACCCCTGTCAGCAGGCGCACTGGCCCGAGCACATGAAGTCCTGCACACAGTCAGGTAAATAGCTGATAAATTATAAGAAATACATCCTCATTATAGCCACGGTCAGCAATTTCTTTTTTGAGAGGTCCACTGTTTTTTTCACAAGTAACTATGTGATTAGATTTGTAAGGTAATAAAACAAGGCAGGCCATTATCTTATCACTCTATTATCTCTATAGTTTACATTCCAATGGTATACTATTTTCTGTTTGAATAACCAATAAAATAAAACAATTGTAACTCACTATCCCTGTATCGGGGAAAAAAACATTATTTGCCAATACTGATATGAAGTTTTTAAATCCTTAACAAGGCCCACAAATGTATGTTAAGTTATAGTAAAGTTCACAAATTAACTTTTCACCTTTTGTAAAAAAATAAATTAATAATAATAATAATAATAATAATAATAATAGTAATAAAATCCAAAATATGAACATGTATTTATCTCGCATATGAAATTATTTGTATCTGGCACATTAAAATTATTTGAAGAGAAACTTGGAAAGACACATGGGCACACAGAGGCTGGGGTAGCTTAGAAAAAAACTGGAATCAGAAGCAAAATTTTCATTGGGCCAATAAAACCCTCCAATATTACCAATACTGTTATTGGAACCAATGTATTGCCCATCCCTATTTATAATGCATAGTAGATTTAATACTATATACATGAAAAAGTATGCTCATCACAGCAAAACGTCAACCTCAACAACTTTTTGTCCAGTTGATAGATTTGAATTCTTCTTTTATTGTGATTCATACCTGGACGACTGAGGGATTACACAGACATATATGAAAAAGGCATGTCAGATATATTTTATCTTTGTCTTTCCAGCCACAGCGTCACAGCAAGAGCCGGAGGGAGAGACCAGTTCAGACCCTTCCCTTAAATCTTCAGGACTGTCTCCGGCTGCTCAAACACTGGCCCCTGGAGCGGTGACAGAGAAGAGCGTCTCTCCTTCGTGTGTGGACAAAAACAAAGAAGGTGCCAGTGTAACAGTGACCTAATGCATCGTCCTTCTGGAACTGACTGAAATAAACACTGCAAAAATAGACTATCACATGAGTTTAAATGACTTGAATTCAGAAAATGTATTTTGATTTGAGTTATTTTGACTAGTTTAGATTTATTAGTTATCAGGACTAGATCAATCAAACCACCAAGCTTTGGATTTCAGGGGCAAACATTCTGCTCTGCATGAAACAAGTATTAAACAAATAATATTGAAACCAGTTAAATAATTTAAGCCTACTAACTAATAAAAATGAAGTAATCAAAAACACTCAATTTAATATTTAAGTCATTTTAACTTGTGCTATATAGCTTTTTTTGTGGTGGAACACAGGTGTTGGAACTGTAGTCAACACTTGCACCCTGCACTTCTGTGACAAATCAACTGTTTTTCCATTCCTTTCAATTTTGTGATTGGACATTTGATCTTAGGCAGTGTCTTTAAGTCAAGTGAAATCTCTGTGGAAGTAATTTGTCCAAACCGTGAGTCTGTTTAGTTTGTGGTGGCGCTAAAATACTTTCTTTCAAAAACAGGACTGTATGAACATGTTTTGTTGAATCTAAAGCTGAAAATATAGTGCATTTCTCAAGTACTATGTTTATATTATCTTGTCAATTTACACAATTTGGGTTAAATTAGCGACTTTAAGTGCGTATGACAGGTTTTCATGTTTTTCTAATTATTGCTTGGTTTGGTGGAATAGAACCCGTGGTAAGTATTTATCACAGTTTTCATCAGTTAATTGGAAAAAAAGTTGAGAAGAAAAGTACAAAAATACAGGAAGTATTGAAGAGTTTGAAAACCGAATACCTCTGCCTATGTCATCAACCCAGAAAATTACAACCAAAATGCAGGGACAATTTACACACAAAATAGGCACTTTTTTGACAGTTTAAACCTTCATTTAAAAAATGTATGACCTTAACCTACTTTTATGTATGTCACAACTGCTACCCATGTCCAACCAGGAAGTAAAATAATAAACTTCAGCAGGATTTAAAAATAGACAAAACTAGGCAATTTCTAAAAGTAAAATATTAATTGTCATTATGTTAACTATGTTTTATTGGAAAAGTACTTTAACCTGTCATATGCACTTTAAGCAGTTCTCTATCATGGTGCCATTTCATTCTTAAGTTATGCAATTTCACACGATGGTTTTAAGCAGTGTTTGGGTATATTTGGGTTTAACACTGTTTTCAACCTTCATTGCATTTACCAGTTTTGTATTGTAGTTCCAGATTACAAGTATACAGAAAATATGTGTGATTATTAAAAATAATTAAAATGTAAACTGTACATATTTGTAAGAAAATACAAACAATATTTATAGTGTATGTTTTATAGTATGTTCAATTATATCATATTTCTACATGTCTAAAATTTATTTGAGAACAAGTAAAAGACTTCTTATGAATGTCTGCAGCGCTCTCTCCTCAGCTCATTCAAAGTCTGCCTGTGCTAGAGGTTGCAGTTTGGTTGTACATTGATTTGTGAGCATGTCTGTTTTATATGGTTTATGTTATTGTTTACATATTGTACATAAAATAAATGGATTTGTGTATAAAATAATAGTTGTCCATAATACTAGTACAAGGAATACAAGGTCCACAATATTTATTCAACTAATTTTAAATGACCACAAAAAAATGTATTTGACCCATATTGACACGCCAAAAGAAAGCTTACGTGCTTATATAGTTTTTTAGCATATTTACTTGGCTAATCTGTAAATTACTCTAAACAAGTAAGTAGAAGATGCTATTTTCCAATGAGAGGAGGAAATTATTCTTCCTTGGGTCAACCCACAGCCACTGCAGCCTGCAACCTCTGCAAACCTGCATGGAATTCTCGTGAGACACTATCGCGAGATCTCACTGTGAACGAGGGTTAGTGAAAATGGAGGATGGCGCTAGCTAGCCTGCGTTGCAAAATTATCAACGACGGAAATTTGTAACAAAAACAAGGTATGTTATAATTTATTTCGATACGTTTGCTATGCCAGACTCCAAGCACATTGCATTTTACGATACGGTTGTTTTTTAAGCCAATTCTGAGACGTAGCAGCATTTATTACCATGTTACGCCACTTAGCCATGTAACATACACAACATCATGATCAGTCGCTCGAAACAATCGCTGTTTTCTCACTTTTTGTCAATTTTATCTTCATTTGTTGCCATTACCCACGCGTTTGGTATGTTAGCAATATAACGCATGATTATAGCACATTGTAATCGTAAACTTTATTGGTGAAAAGCAATGTGTAAATTGCTTGCAGAAACCTGTCGCCTGAGGTAAATGCCGCTGCCCATTACAACCACAACAATGGATTTGTCCATCGCATTTCCATAAAATGCACTCATTTTGTAAAAAGATATACTGGACTTGTTGGATATTATGATGATTTTCATATCTAGGGCACAGGCATCAGATTTCCATCTAACATGCTCTTTTGTTTGTTTCTCTTTTATTTTTAGATAACTTCTATAATGGACAGCCCCACGGACTGTAATAGTCCAGGTAACAATTATATCACCTTAATTTTCATTTGTCTTCATTTATCTATCTCTATGTAACAGATGTCTGTCTTATTTATGTAATTTATTTGAACCTTGTATATGACGAAATAGTGCTTGTTTCTTTTCTGGTGCACCATCCTCTCCCTGCTTGTCTCCATGGAGAGTAATGCCTTATTCAGCCACATTCTTGGCAAAGCAATTTTTTCACCCAATGGCATGGGTTTGCGATGCCCCAAAAACTTTCATTTCATTCTTACGGTGAGTGAGGTGGCCATTCCACAGGTCTGACCTGTAATTTGTCTTACTGGTGGAACATGCTTGTCTCCATGTAGATTGACAAGTTTAATAACATACTAGGAAACCTTTTAAGCAAAACAATGATATCTCCATCGAGAAATTCAGGCGGTGAACCCTCCACCAGAAAATTAAGTGAATTACACTTGCTCTAATCAGGTTTTTTGTTGTTTTTTTTCCAGTGGAACAACAGTCGGAGACTTCTGAGACAAACACAAACACCAAACCCAATTTGGCTCAGTTCAAGAAGTCCTGGGGTTTTCGACGATCCACCATTGCTAAGAGAGAGTTCATGGAGGAGGTGGGAGATGTAAGCACCAGCCCTCCTATTGTACGAAAAGGTAGAGGTCGCAGAAGCAAAACACCTTCACTACAGACCACGCCCATTCCCTGGGACAACCAAAAGGCCACATGTTCAAGCAAAAGTGTTCTGGATGATTTAGAGTGGTCTGCTCCCTCCTCTCCAGCATCCGAGGAGAGCAAACCCACCACTGAAATGTCTACAGGTGGGAATATGGACCCCAGTATGTGGCAAAACTTTGGTTCTGCTTTCCACACGGCTTTCTCTTTACTTGGTGGTGCAGATGGGTCACTAATGGACATGGGTCAGGTGGTAATGACCCCAAATCTTATTGAAGTCAGCGACGATGAGCCAGATTCACCCCCTCCTGAGCCTTTAGTACAAAGTGAATTATTGTCACAAGCTGTTGAAGTTTTGGATGATGATGATGATGATTTAAAGATTCCTATAGTGGCAAAGGAGGATGACGATGTTGTCTCGATTTCAAGTAGGGAAGAGAGTAGCAATGAAATGATAGATATTAAGCTAAAACAAGATTTAGAAATACAAGAGCAGACTAAAGGAGTAAAAGGTGGGAGAGGGAAGGCTAGGAGTAAGGGGAGAGGTCGTGGGAGGGGTAGGGGAAGGGGGAGAGGCAGAGGGCGGGGTAAAGCTACTGAAATACAGGTGATCAATAGTACTGAGTTAACTATTGAATTACCTGAGCAGCAATTACAACAGGTGGAAGATGAAGAACTAAACTTAAATCCACAAGTCCCAACAGAAATGGCTCAAATGTGTTTTGATTTGAACATCAGTCCTCCTCACCAGTCTGACTGCATAGTTGACCAAGACCAGTCCATTGCTGGTCAGTTTAATAACGCAGCAGAAGACGGAAAGGTGGAAAGAGTAGGAGAGCTTTTGAACGCACCTGATTCAAATGCTGTCTGTCGCATCTGTGAGCAATCACAAACTAACCGGTATGATTTAATTTACCATGGCATTTATTTTATTATTTATCAGACGTTAACCATCACTCATTGCACTTAGATTGATGATTTGCTGCAGTGGTTGCCAGGGCTGGTTCCATGGCGATTGCGTTGGTGACATGAAGACTGAAGGAAAAGAGTATATTTGTTTGGTTTGCATTGAACCAAACCTCCTCCAGGCAGATCTCACTATTCAGCCTGATCTCGGGATGAGCCCTTTAAAAAGTGTACTGCAGAGTCCGCCTGCAGAGGAAAATGAAGAACTAGAGAATCAACAAACACAGGTGAAACAATATTTACAAGTTTATATACATACTAGCATAGGTCTGTAAGAAAGTACAATATCAAAAGTCTCATACTATTACAAAGGACCTTTTCAATATATTAAAATACTAAACCTGCAGAGGAAACAATACCATTATTGTATTTTTGTATTATTATTTTTCAGTTCAGCAGTATGAAATTGGGCTGGTCTTTAGAGCTTACATTAACCTTTTAATGTCTTTAAGTATTAATTTCCTGAACATAAAAAATGCAGACTTTTAATCAACGCCACTTAAACAAACGTGAGCTCTGCTCCAAGCCACATTATTTTACTGACAGTCTGTAGACTTCTCAATTAAAAATACGTAAGCTTATCAGAATATAAGAAATGACTAAATCTTAATTCAAATTTGATTTATTGCACAGCCCTATTATGAAATATAAAAACTATGACTGAATGAATGAAACTAAAAGCTCATCTGGCTATTTCTGATGAAATAGCCAAATGAGCTTTCACCCCACAGTCACACACACAAAAAGAAAAATGTGCAGCAGAGTGCAATGCACAATTAGATATAAGTGATATAAGTGTTTTTCAAGGAGGTTAGCGTCGACATGATATTGCCACACAATTTAGATATTTACATCCCTTTATGGTATGGATATGTGAACATTTTGTTATTTTTATAGGTTACTTACTTAGATTACTTACTCTTGAATTCTGACTTGTGCATATGATTTTAGAGCACTTTGAAGATGATGGAAGTGGAGGGGAGCACTTTATTAGTGAAAACTGAACCAGATCCGACCTCAGTGTCCCAGTCCAGCTCCCCTCTATGTATCGGACCTGGCTGCTCCAAACCTGCTTTACCCGGGTCTGTTTACTGCGGCAGTGACTGTATCATGCAGCACGCTGCTGCCACCATCAAGAATCTGTCTGTGCCCAAAGTGCCCAAGACCAGAGCCAGAGCGCAGAGGAAAGCTGCCCCTGCACAAGCCCCTGCAAAGGTTTGGGTTTCTTTGCTCTATAGGACAAATATTTTAGTTTATAGTGCACATTTTAGCAGCACTAACATCTGAACACAAGAAATCTAATGGATTTCAGAACATGTTTGTGCAAATCTAAATTACCAGGTTAACAGGTTTTGTACATGTCAAATTCCAACAGGTGGGTTATGTTGTGTTCCGCCGAGGACATTGAAATCACATTGTTAATGGTGTTAAAAGTTTCAAGTATGCATTTAGGCCAGCTGAAAAATCTGTTAATTGAACTGAAAATGAATAGACCATTTTTAGACCATCTTTAAATGTGTAATTGCAGGCCCAGAGGGGAAGTAGGGTCTCTAAGCGACTGGCAAACAGAGAAGTGCCTGAGGAGTCGAAAGAAGACGAAGAGTGTTCGGAGTCAGAGTCCAGTCAAACCTGTGACCCCAGTGTCACTGAGGATCAGGCTACACAGTGTAACGCCTGTATGTACCACCAGCCACTCACACACATACTATACAACATAAGCACTTAACACTACACACACTACACAACGGCACTGCTCTGAGGAGGGATCAGCAGCTGGTAAGTATCACTTTACAGTTTGTTTCAGCCGTCTCAAATGTTCCCATTGAATGTACTCAAGCAGCTCACAAAATGTGCAAAGAGCTTGCTCTTGGCAAACTCTTATCATTATGACTGTAGTGGAGATGTTTCATTGTATTCTATACAATCAGTTCAGTATTGATCTATACAGATTTGATTTCAGTTGGTGCATTGCTACCAGAAATTAATTTTCCTAAACCACAACAGCCAGGCGGTGGTCGCATCGGCTCAATCGCTTGCAATTATTTTTTGTCCCTCTGTTTTGAATAACCTGGACATGCCTTTACAATTGTAAAGTCACAGCTCTCTCGTAGTGAAGAACAGATGCACACATCATTCTCATATCTCTGATTATCCCAGTATATCCTGCCTCTATATTACATTGAAATAAATGGGTAAAAGGCAACTTTCTCTGTAGAATACAATGAAGACCATGGACACCGTGCCCAAGCTAGTAGTTTTCTACATGTCAGTGAGGGAATATATGTTTTGACAAGGTTTATCTAATCAATCCTGAATGGAGATTGTTCTCCTGGTAATGACGTCAACCATACACAAAACCCCTTCAATACTGAAACACTGAAATACGGCCCAACACTTGACAACATTTTTTTTTGTCTTTTTGTAATATGGGAAAATTGGGAAACTGTTCAAACCAACTCAAAGACCCCTTCCACCCAGGGGCCTGTGAGTTGGCCTAAAGAAAATCGCTACTGTAGTTTTTATGCAAAATACAGCAGTCAAAATGTTTATTTTCTAAACAGTCATTCTCACCACTAACATAAAAAGACATGCATATTTCAGTTGGTTCTTTTCACAGACAATGCAGGCAAATGTCACACCCAATTTTATTTTAATATTTTTGCTCAAAACCTTTATACAGTTTGACGGCTAGGTTCATCCTGATACAAATGCATAGACAGATCTGATATTGACAGACACTGAAATCTGCAATGGGTGAGGAGGACAAAGAAGACTACTCATCTCTTGTTCAAAGCACAATGGATTCAAGAAGACTCGCCAGTGGTAAATTCCCCCCTGGAGACCGTGTGTCAGGGATTTGAGTGTACATAAAAAACATTAGCAAAGTATAATGTTTTATAGACGACCAGAAACTCTCCAGTTAGTATCAATGTATTTTTATGCATGAATGCCTCATTAATGCCCAGTGGTGGTAAACATCTGTCCTGACGGAGAACTACCTGCCACTCTGCCAATCACAATCAAACATTTAGACTAATATTCAGAATAATGAAAGCACACAACATCCATGTGGATGGGTCCATTGCCCTCTAGTGGACATACAGACACTGTGCAAGTGCATCAGCAGGATCTATCATTTCTGAGACAACCAAAATAAGATATTTATTGTAGTTTTAGTGCAATCTGGACACAGGTGTCAGATTCATTATATCCGTTTTTCTGAGACAGTGCCATTTAAGTCTGGGCGCAGATATTGTTCCAGTATCCTCAAATTACCCAATTGTTGTAATTGCATAGTACTCGGTTTATACTCTATTTTTTCTGGTATCCCATATCAAATGCCAGTCTTTTTGGAGGATCAAGTTCGGCACATATTCTATCTAGGACCACACTGAGGACTGCATGCAGATCATCACCCTTGGTATTGACATTGTATGCAGACGTAACTAACAGTGACGTGCAGTCAGGGGAGGCAGGTGAGGCTGTGCTTCACCTGTCATCACAGAGAAAAAATTAATGAAATTGTTCAATTTATCCAATGATTTGTACTATAAAGTTATTTTCTATTTAACTTTGCTATTTACATTTTTTTTTTTTTGGCCTCATGGTAGGGGGCACTTGCGAGCCCAGGGATTCTTGCAACTCCTGGGGCAGCAGAATAGTGACAGCAAGTCAAGCTTAGCAATCTGTTCACTTTTTTTTTCTTGTCTGGCCCTACTTTTTAAAATTAGGAAGATTACATATTAAAGCTCAAACAGTTTTCTAAACTCTATTTTCGGTCGAAGCAGGAAGTTATAATTAAAGGAGGACCAACGCCGATTTGCTCCAAACTACAGGACGAAAGACACGCTCTTTTCAAACAGAGTGGTACACACTAAAAGGCTGACTGTGTGGATGTGTTTATTTCATACTATTAGAGCTATTTCATATGCACTTCAGAACTTTTATTTTGAAATTCTTTTTTATTCTGGCCCAAGTCACTTACTACGAGAGAAATTGGCCCGGGGCCAAATTTACCTGCCGACACCTGATTTACATGTTTGTAAATCTGATTGTGATGACATCAGTGCCTCACCAGCCATGAACCTCACCGCATGTCACTGAACTCTAAACAACAGAATGTACACAAATGTACACATCTGTATAACAGTTTTCATGGTCATAATGTCAGTGTAATCCCTCATTTTTTCAGGAGTGGTCCAAGGTAGAAATGATTTCAGAGTAGGTCATCTGGACACTTGGACATCTGGAGTCGAAACATCTTGATTTTAAAAAACAGTGTCCAGATAACTACCTCTGAAACGATAGTGTCAGTAGTTATATTTTAAGAAGAAAAAAACAGCATTAAACCATTTCTGCAAAGTTAGTCACCATAGCTTCATACTGTGTACCCTAATTTGCATTATTCATGAGTGCAACACTAAACAAATCCAAATCAAGCTAGCCTATAGCATGAGGATCAGCTTTTTGCACCACTGTGCCACTAAAAGAGCTAAAGCTGCACGTACATCTTGTGAGTCATCAGTGTTTGAAATAATGCAGACAGGATTTCCTGGTTTGATATTGGCTTATGTTATTAGATTTTGAGGGAATGGTTCATAGTTAGCTCTTGCTGACACCTGAACAATTGCAGGTTCAAAATCATTTCTTCATACGACATCCATACAATCGTATACAAGAATCACACGTGAACAGATCACATCAGTTATCCACAACACAAAAAACATTCACCAGCAAGGACCATGACCTCAGAATACAGTGCAAATATGAATTTATTATGTATGAAGATGATGATCATGGCGGGAAAAGTGGTATTCAAAGGTTGGTTTGAGGTTTCTCATGGGGGTAGTCGGCTCTCTGGCTTTATATCCCCCTCGTACCTGAAAGACTGAAGGAATGAGTAGAAGTAGAAAAGAGTGGAGGTCCGGTGGAAGAGGTGCACGAACAAGATAACAGAAGAGGGAGAGGGCGGTATTAGGGTAGCAACAGTAAGAGGCATGCGTGAGGTGTGGTCTTGCTCCAGAAGGAACTATTCACCTGCTCTCACATTGCATCATGTATTTTTTTTTTCTTTTTTCAATTCGATTTGTCCCATGATTGGTATCTTGTTTATGGCAGAATTTCATCTTGCTCTGTGCTGTCAGAGAAGGCTCCAGTGTTTTATGACTTTCAGCTCCACACAAGCTGTACAATGTACACTGTACCGTACCATGACAGTGTGAGGGCAAATGTTCCATATCAGACTACAGTTACCAAAGGTATTGATATCCGGATACTAATCGATATGGAAACAAAACTAGACACTCATTTGATACTGGAAAAAATCACAAACGGGGAAAAATTTGACCTTTCTTGAATAGTTTATGAATGGTATTGGTCTATTTCATAACTAGTATAAGACCAGGTGATCATATGATGGTAATATTAAATATAGTACAATTACATTTTATTTTTTAGTATTGCGACAACACTAGATTCAGTGCCCATGTTTTACATTATTCTCTGTTGGTAGTTTTTAGTGGTTTAATTTTGTGTGCCATTTTCTTTGACTTCACTTGTGACCAAATCTGTTCAGTCTGAGGTTTTGATGGGTGAACTCACCCTCTGCAGGTCATTTTCGATTACACTGTTGATGCAGTGTTTTGGTTACAGTTGATATTAAAGAGCTACATTTGATGGTCAGTTACTTTGACATGGCGTTATATTGGCTGTTGCTTCTGTCCCTGTTCATCGTGGATGTTTTGACGTGGCTCAGTCCTTGCATGATGGCCAAAAAAGAAGTCGCCACCTGGATTTAATTAAGCAATTAGGGGTTGCTGCAGTTGGTCAGGTCTAAGTTCAACAACAGTCTGTGCTCAAAGAATGAGGTCAGCTGACACCTGAATATACTGAATGACAAGGTTATTCCATCAGTGGATTTTTTCTTCCCTAATGGCACGGACATATTCCAAGATGACAATGCCAGGATTCATCGGGCTCAAATTGTAAAAGAGTGGTTCAGGAGCATGAGACATCATTTTCACACATGGATTGTCCACCACAGAGTCCAGACATTAACCCCATTGAGAATCTTTGGGATGTGCTGGAGAAGGCTTTGTGCAGAGGTCAAACTCTACCATCATCAATGCAAGATCTTGGTGAAAAATTAATGCAACACTGGATGGAAATAAATCTTGTGACATTGCAGAAGCTTATTGAAACAATGCCACGGCGAATGTGTGCCGTAATCAAAGCTAAAGGCGGTCCAACAAATCAGAGCGTGTGACCTTTTTTTTTTGTGACAACTTGGTCAGGCAGTGTATGATTTTACTTGACATGTGATATAAAAATGTATAGCTCACCACTACCCTCTAGTGGCAGCTCTCTGGAATTAATCCACAATCATGATTCAAACTGAAAAGACAAAGAAGTCAACATACACTACAAATAAAATCTGACTCTTCCTGCGTCTTTCAAATTACAGTTATAGGGTTACATAAAGCGACTAATCTGTTGCATCTGTTGCATCTGAAAAGATTAATTGAAGCAAGTCCATGACAAGACCAAGACCAGTCTTTCATTCAACATTGCATATGTCACCTGCAGACTGCTGCAGTTTAAGATTGGTATGGAGTTCTACAGGACATCTAAAACCACATTTTACTACGAAGATTCATCTGAGCCTATTCAGTTGTCCAGTATAGTGTTATTCTAAAGTTCTTAAAACTGTCAAGTAAAAATGCATTAGTTTGCGAGAATAGAAGCTCATGATGCAGCCCAAAGGTTATAGCACACAACTTAAGGTGACAAACTCTCAAGTTATTTATCTGATATAATTAAACATGGAAAATGATCTTTCCATTGTATGCAATAAACTTACAAAACTACATTCAGCACCTTACAAAGTAAAAGAAGGGGCAGGAAGGACCTGTTGAAATGAAAGCAGATACATTTAGTTCCTATATAAACACTTGTGCTTCACTGGCAAAAATCATCTGTTTTGATGAAGGTTTTTCTGGTGCGTGGTCCTCTTACACCTTTCTGCATTCATTCTGGTTTGAGACGAGCACAAAAAGTAAAATGGTCTGACCACTATAAATTAGAATATTCCTAATTAAAAATGAATACTTGGCCAGAATATTTTGAGCCTATTATCTGTTATAATAACCATTTTTAGTTTTAATCAAACGTTTTAGATTTAATTAGTATTTTAAAATTCTGCATATAGTTTGGTAGTTGGCTATTTTTGTTTAGGTTTTTATTCGGGGACCTTGTAACATTGATCTTAAAAAAAGATTCTTTCTGTACTTTCTGTCAGCAGCCCTTATAACCAGAGTTCAGGAAACAAGATGTATATGTTACAAAATAACAGTAACAACAATTTATTATGAATTTAAACTAAATGGTCACATCTATTGAGTGCTTTTCTACTTTCACGGTACTCAACATCAAGGAACCACTCAGCCATTCGTACGCACACGCACGTTCACATCAGTGTATGCAGACAAATACAACTAATAGATGTTCCTCAGACACTTGGTCTAAATGAGTCAATTATTAAAAATATTTGTTACAAATGGAACACGGTTTTTCATGACCTCTGAGACATAATGAAATACATTTTTCTATAAACACCAAGCTGGTGTTGCAGTGTTGAAATTGCTCTTCTGTTGCCCGACACGTGTCTGTCGACTTCACACAAACTCTGCTCCTCATACCACTGTCTTCTGTTGTGTCAAACACAATCCTTAAGATTTTTAAGTAAGTCATGGTATCTGTTTTTCATTCTTCGCTGCATCTTACTGGGCCATAGCCCTGGTTGGCCTTTTATCCTGCACAGTGTTTAAAATGTATCAAAAAACAACTAAACGTTTTACTCCACAATCATGAAAGACAACCTGAAGATAAAGTTGCCTCATCATAACCTGTTTAAACATCTACTGTATAGTTGTGTAGTTTGTAGGCAGGATTAACTAGAATAGTGCTTTGTAAGAACACGCACCATATATGTTATTGAGAGATTGTGGTGACCAGAGTCGAGACCTTTGAGTGACAAACTTCTGTCCAACAGAATGGGACTGGAGCATTCACCAAGATGACCTTTTATTTTTAGTGTTTAAATAGTTACTCACACTCTTCTGGTTTCTACATGTAACAAAACAGGGATTTTTTCTCTCCTCAAATAAATGGCTTACATAGCATTGAGTTACTGGGTGCCCACACTAATTCCATAATTCCATGCAATGGTTTTATGAAATAATAAGCCATTACAGCTTCTTTTATGAAATCATTTTTACCTGTTTAGTTTTTTCACTCACATTAATCTTGACCAAAAAATGTATGTATGCTATATTGATATGTGGAGTAAATGTTGAGCAAATTATATGTTTTTATTTGGCTACATGTCATAAATGTCATAAAAACACGTAATAAAAGGGTGAATCATGAGACACGGTGCCCTTTGAAATAGCTTAATTCCCCAGAGTCAGTTGCATGTGGCCTAGTTATTTTCAATATGATAATACAATATTTACAGTCCTTTATTGCTAAATGCATAGCCAACTAACTGGACAAAATCTGTCAGATAATTAATGTTTTTCATTATTTCATTACTTTAATTCCAAATTAAGTGATTTATTATTCAAGCCTTTGGTATATTAATATCTAAGTACAGCTAGGGTTTGAGTTTTATTCTTTTGTTAGTTTTAAGTATACATTTCACTGAAATGGAAAAAAAAATGCATTAATACAAGGGAACCCATGGTATGAAATTTACATTACTTGCTATATTGTATAACTTAAGAAGTTATACCATAAAGCTATAAATCATTGGTTAAATATGCCTTTTTTCATTTGTATTTTTCAGCGTACAGTAAACCAGCTATATTGTGATTTGTTTATTTTTAGTTGCATGGACTATAGGCAATGTTGAAGTGTTATCTTGCCAAGTAAAAATAATATCTATTTCTATAGCGTTTTTTTTTTTTTTTAAAAGCTACGAAGTGCTTTGCACACTCTCATGGGACCTGAGCATGTGCTGAGGTAACACTGGATCATTGCTCAAGGATTAAGTATGCATTGTTTTGTCCATGTCTTAATGGTGTAGACAGTAATTTGACAGATTTTGTATTGAAGGCCTACATACCTGTAGTCAGCTTCTTTGAGTACTCCCTAAATATTGTTTCGACACGGTACAAAATAGTTTTGAGCTTAAAATCAGCAGTGCCTACACATTTAAAAAAAATCAGCAGTCTGACAGCCATATCAAAAAACCTAGATGCAAAAACTCTAATTGAGCATGATGAGGGTGTGAAGGATCCCTCGGGAGGATTCTGGCCTGGCTCAAACAGTGTTTTGGGGCAATGTCCTGTGCAGAGGTCCAAATGTCTCTACACTCCTCAGTACTCCTCAGTACTCCTCAGTACTCCTCAGTACTCCTCAGTACTCCTCAGTACTCCTCAGTACTCCTCAGTACTCCTCAGTACTCCTCAGTACTCCTCACATGCTCCCAGTCAGAGTCAGTGCTGCCTCCACCCACACAGAGATGTATTTGGTGAAGATTCTCTCTATGGTGCTCCTATAGAATGTTCTCAGGATGGGCAGGAGCACATTTAAACTACGAGTACACCCTGAATATGTTAACAAGCACAGTGACAATTATTTCAAACTTTCTTTTCAAGTACTATATTCAATTCCACTTTCTTTTTCAAATTTGAATTCTTTCCATGTCCCCCCTGACAAGTGCTTGCATACCCCAGAGGGTCTCTGTACCCCTGGTATTAGGAAAGTCAACTGCATGATTTCATGGAAATAAAAAAGTTAAAACCATACTTCACAATATTTTTTTGTGAGGATAGATAGGTTTAAGCCATACTGTGGAATATTATAGCCAAAGGAACAACATTCAGGTTTGCAGAGATGTAAGCCAGCTCAGAGTAACAACACCCTTAATGTAAAAACATGCTTTTATTTTTGTCTCTTTTTTTTATTTTTGGCAAGATTTTTCATACTATGCCATTAAGCCTGTTGTGAAGTACTGTAGTTTAGTTAAATAAACAAATTAACTGTCAGGGACTGTGCACGTAAAAAAAAAAATTGATATACTTCCATCTGCTATTCCTGGATAGATGATGTCATAAATGGCGTACATGCCAAGTGTGACAAAGATTTGTACAATCATAGTAGTGCATCTGGATCAATAAGTCACTATAGTTTTCATTGTGACTACATACAACTCCCTGTACTACTGAGTCTGCAGGGAAATTGATGATCTGCATTTTACCCATGCTTCCATCCTGGTAGAGAGATGTGCACTCACAGGCTTATAGTGAGGCAGGAAATTTACTTAAAATGTGATTTGGTTTTCTGCACTATTTAATAATCTTGATTCTTTGAACAATAAAACCTTATTGTTTGGTAATATAAGTCTCATAAATCAAATGATAAAGTTTTACATGTTTCAGGCAGCAACTTCCTAAACCCAATCTCTTTTCTCTATCACCACTTCCTCCTTCTCTTCAGTGTCACTGTCCAGGCTGCTATTATTTAGGTCTTGGTCAGGTGATTTTTTTTCACGCTGCGCTGTTTGCGAGCCTATGGTCTGTTCTCTTGTGCTTTGTGCTGATGTTATATAAGACCATAAACCTTAATGGTTTATGGTCTTATAATGCTTTTCTACCTTCACTGAACACACAAAAGTTTTACATTATAAAACTGTTTTCCAATACATATGATGCAGACACTGAAGGCAAGGCATGTCAAGTGTCTTGCCCAAGGACATCACATCAGGAGGGAGACAGTGAAGTTCAACCAGCCTTTCGATCTGTGAGGGAAGCCTCTATCACCTATCATCACCGTCATTTGTTTTCGAAGGATGAAAAGCCATACTGTCGTGATGAACAAGACTGCTCTTTTCCAACGACCCTCTTGGTTTTGCTAGCTAGCTAGCATTAGCCAACAGTTTTTCAGTTGGTCACTCTCACATTTTTGTCATCTAAAAACACCTAAATGGCACCATGAATGCTTGTAATAATCGCAAGCTCATGAAGAGGTGTTGTTTAAATGAAGTTTTTTTTTTTTTTTTTAATCACACTTCATACGTAGATCTTAAAACTTATTCTTATTTGGCAGTGTTTACTATACGTGCATTGTGTCACCATAGTAATTGTGGAACATTCCGCTATAGGCATACATGCACTACACCCCCAGCGTTTCTATTTAAACAGCAGATCATGTTTGATTGATTCAGCTGATTCACTTAATAACTGGCCCGCTCCTAAATGTTGAGGAGTGGGTGACCCTATTGCATCCCTTGGTGACACATCTAGAGCGTTTTTGTCTGGTGTTAATTTGTTTGGGTTTCCACAGTGCGGTCCTATTTTCTCACTCAGACGTTATTGATACCTTTTAAAGTGATGTTCATTGCAGTCACCTGCCCAAACACACACAGGCGTAACAAGTTCATAGGTATGGGCCATGACAGTTCAGGGAAATATAAAAAAACTATGTATTCAAGAGACCTCGAGCGGGGTTCAGGAATCTCATCACAGAATCAAACCTACATAATGTTGACACTGGTGTCTTCTACATTTCTTATATTTAGGGGTAATTTGACAGATTATGTCCAAGATTAAACACATACAGGAGATAAAAAGATAAGTTTAAACACCTGTAGTTGAATAAGACAAGATACAAACTTTAATGGCATATTGTCTGTGGCAGGCAGAGGAAGTAGTCCCTCTCCCCCACTAAAAATGTGGCATGGTGCACCTTTAAGAAAAAAAAAAACTTCAGTTCTTGAAATTGAACTAATCATAACACGACATTTTAAGCAGAAATTCCCAAAATAAATGTAGTTCTTAAATAGTTTGTTGATGCATGGTACAATGGTGCAATTTGGTACAATTCTTAACATAAAAGGAAATTTGTTTTCAACATGACTTATTCAGGCAATAATACAAAACCAGGCAGGAAGCGCATAAAATTAAAAAAACAAAATACAGTATAAAACAAAATAATGTGCTATTGTACAGTTATGAGTATTCTGGATGTGTTTTGTCTTGCCTTTATTTAATCAAATGTTTGTTTCAAACATGAACAAAAAACAGAATCAAGACAAAACAATAATGACAATTACATAGTCTGATGCAGGTGATTTTTACACATATGGAATAAGAAAGCTAACCAATAATGAGGATTCATAATCCCTATATACAAGAAAATACATGTTCAAAAAGGAGTGGGTGAAGTATAAACGTATGTATTCCTAACCCTTATCTCCATTGTTAAATAACATATTTTATGTATTGTTTGTCCTCATTATTCAATCAAAATCTGTACAATCAACTTTATTTTTCTTTTAAACAGTATTCATACAGTATTATTACCGTATTAGGCAAGGCAAGTTTATTTGTATAGCACAATTCGTACACAAGGTAATTCAAAGTGCTTTACAGAATAAGAAAGACATTAAAATCACACAAATCAAAACATAAATAATCACCCAATCTGCAACTCTCTCACCCACTTGTTTGCACCCTTTAAAAACTCTCTCTCGCACTCTTTAAATGCTGTCTTGCTCAGTTTAAGAACTTTCCCATTACTTTACAAAAAACTTTCCTGTCACTTCTCAAATACTTTCCTGTCACTTTACTATGTCTAATAAAAGTTCATCAGTCCATGTTTCTTTTGTCATCATAAATTTACCATTAAAGGAGAAGAGTGCAGAATAAAAACCTTTCAGTCGTATGCACAGCTAAACAGAACCGTTTTGAGCCTGGATTTAAATATTGTCAAAGTGGAGGCCTGTCTCACATCTTCAGGAAGACTGTTCCAAGTTTTAGCTGCATAATTGATTCCCCATGTTTAGTCCTGACTCTGGGCACCAGCAGGAGGCCGGTCCCTGAAGTCCTCAAATTGCGAGATGGTTCATATGGCACTATTCATATTAGCATCTCCATCTACTTCATGTTGCATAAAGACTGTTGTCCTTTTTGAGCTGCTTTATGTGCCAGAAGCAATGGGAGGAGTCTGTGATGTTTTCATAGCACTGAGCATCTACAGATCGCAGAGAGAGGCCTTGGGGGCTCCAGTTATTTTGTTGGCCTGATTAATTATTCAGGATAGTTTTGTTCAGTGGGCATACACACTTAATATGACTCTTAAGAATCCACGGTTGTTTTTAGTAAATATCGCTGGTCTTTAAAGATTAAATATCTATTTAGATAATATATCACAGCTCCCACCCTCAGTTCTGTTCATGGAGGGAGCTGAATGTGAACCCAACCATACCACTTGCGCAGGCACAGATAACTATGCAAACTCCACACACACAAAAGGCTACACCTTTCAATGTATGTTCAGTATAAATATACAATGTTATGTTATTATGTTAATTGTATTAAGTATGATGGGAAAATCTATTGTCCATACGACAGACAGTCGGACCATTGTAATGGTTTTCAGTCCATTCACACTCACAGGAACCAAAACATTGTTAGTGTTGTCAAGGCAATGGCACTGATACACAATTCATCAATACAGTTCAAGCAAATATTAAATATTAAAATGCACCATGCTATCTGTTTGTCATTTCTAGCCACTGTTGAGGATCTTGGAGTTGCTGCAGATGTCATAGACTCCATCACTCCTTCAGAGCAGAATTCAGAAGAGCCCCTTACTGAGACTGTCACTGCTCCAACTACACCTGTCATTCCTCCCCCTGCACCTGCTTCTGCCCCTAAAGACAGTACCCCCACTTCAAAACGTGCCCCTGAACCAACGTTACCACAGCAACCTTCAGAAAGGGCAAAAGAGCCAATCATTAAAAAGAATGTCTCAAAACAGAGTTCTACAAAAGTAAATTCCCCAAAGCCAAGCACAGCATTCACAACCCACGCCAAACCAGTACACTCACAACCAACCACAAAACAGACTAAACCACTAGAAACTCCACCCCCTGCTCCACCTGTCAGCAGACTACATGAAACAGGTGCTATTGTGGTCAAAAAGACCACTTATGTTATACCAAAGAAGACCCCTGCACTCCAACATCGATCCGACCCAGCACCTCCACCTAGCCTAGAACCGACCAAGAAGCCCTCCCCTGCTCCAAGTCTAGAGCCCACCAAGAAGCCCTCCCCTGCTCCAAGCCTAGAGCCCACCAAGAAGCCCTCCCCTGCTCCAAGCCTAGAGCCCACCAAGAAGCCCTCCCCTGCTCCTGTGATGCAAATGGAAACCCGAAATCTGCCTGTGCCCCCTGCCCCCAGCGCCCCCTCTTCAAGACCACCATCTCAACCCAACAATCAGGTCAGGCAAAGTATCCAGCGCTCTCTAGTCGGCATCCTGTTTAAGAGGTGAGAAACTGTTGAAACATATGGGTGGTTTTCAAATGATGTCCTACCAGTATGCCTAGTATTAATGTGGTGGCGAGTGAGTGTTGGTGGTGGTCAGAGGGGCTGATGGTGCATATTGGCAACCTCACTTCTATTGGTCTACCCCAGGGTAGCTGTAGCTGCAATATTAACTTGCCACCACCAAGTATGGAGTGAATGAATTATGCATGACATTGTAAAGCATCTGCAAAAGTGCTATATAAGACTAATGCTTTATTATTATAATACTCCCAGATGGGGGGATGGGGGGTTCTTCCTATTCATGAGGTTCATTGTCCTGTTAATAGGTTCAATCATACTAAAGACATAATCATTGCTTTTGAGATGTTAATTGCTATGGCAATGGTCCTAAAATTTCATCATTCTGAAACTCATGGATTGACTATTACAAACATCCAATAAGAAAATTCACAATTGTTTAGCTTGATGATTGTGTGAAGTGACTCAGCCCAATATATCAAATGTACATATACACAATATTTATTTACGTAACACTATATATATGTGGGTGGGTGTGGGCGTGCGGGTGTGTGTGTGTATATATGTGTGTATATTTATATATATATATATATATATATATATATATATATATATAACACACAATGATCTCCTCTGATAAATTAATGCAGAACTGCGCTGTATAAAAGTTCAGTTCAATTGCAAAGTAGCCTTGGCTTTAAATGCTGTAGTATGTTACACATCTAATGTATATACTTGTCGCTATCACATAAATAAATACAAAACAGCCAATAAATACTTTTATTTAGACATTAATTTATACAGTATACCCAACCAGGCTGAACTGCCATCCTTGATACAACTTCAGATGCTAGTATTTGTGTTGGTGCATCTCTTGTAATGGAGGAAATGTAAATACATTAATATGAACAACTGGAAATTAAGTGTACAATGAAATAATTTCTCTGGTTGAATTCACTTGGCTTCTGCTTCATTTCATCTATGAATTAATCTGTTGTAAATATCCATGTATATAATGCTTATACCTACAGTAATATTTTCCAATTATCAATACCAATTAGTGATGCCTTATTTGCAATGAAATGTTTGTGTCCATCTGTGCAGAGTGTGTGACAGTGAAGAGCTGGACATGTCTGAAAATGATGTTGGAAAACTTGTCACAAATATTGAGACAGAGATGTTCAACATATTTCGTAACACAGACAGCAAATATATGAACAAGTATCGTACTATAATGTTCAACTTGAAAGATCCAAAAAATAAGGTACAATTACATTTTACAATTGTTTTATATATCATGTTTACAATCAGTTCAATCTTTTTTAATATAATTTGTTATGTGGTCATTGTAGGGCCTGTTGTTTCGGCTGGTGCAAGGAGAGATCAGTCCCTTCAGATTGGTCAGAATGAGCCAGAAAGATATGCAGGCAATACAGCCTCCAGAACCTCCTAAGGAGGTAACAATACTTATACTAATAATACTATAATCTAACAATATACTACTAATACATGATCATGATTATATATTTCATTGGATATTTGGGCCCCAAATAACCAAACCTAACTCAATAGAAGTAATGCTATGTTTATTATGTTGTCTTTAGGTGAAGGCCACACTATCTGTAGGAGGTTCACTGCAAAAGCCTGAACCAGTGAAGTTAGATTTATCCAGTTTGATTCAGACCAGGAGTGATAGGACTAAGGTGCGCGGACCAATTACTTCGGATAAATAGTATGTCTTATGCTGTTTTTAAATTTCAATAATGTTTTCTTTGTAGAATGTGCCTTTACTGGAACAAAAGAAAACTGTCCCCGAGCCCATTATAAAATCAAAGACGAGCCAGTCCAGCCAAGGAGGGAGCGCTATACCTGATATTCTCACTTGTATGCTCAAAGACACTACAGCAGAACATCATAAGCACCTTTTTGACGTCAAATGCAAAATCTGCACAGGTCAGTCAGATTATGTCATGTATTTTAATATACGTTGCATTAATATGAATGTGACTGCACAATTTCAGTTGGAGAGCAGAGGCCTTTAGAACTGTATGGGTCTTATCCTATGGCATGAAGTCCTTCCAACTGACAACACATACAGTGATGCAGGGGTCAGCTTTTTCCTCACCTGCCTGCCCCAGCCGAGTTAAAATGGCTTAGGTCTATGGGGGTGCCACTTTGCAAATGCACAGTTTTGTATATGTAATATGTTAAAACCTGCAGGTTCTGTGTGCCACCACTTTTTTGAAGATATTGTGTTTTAAGCTTGAATAGGAAAAATTGTTTCAGCAATTACAGACCAAAAAAATATGGTCCACACCAACATCTGTAATCTGACAAATTCTACCACAGAACCTAGTCTGACCCTGTCAATTTTAAACAATGATTCTTTAGAATGTTACGTCATGTTACATTAAACTAACCTGCATAACCCCCACAGTTTGAAATAATTTGTTATCTTAAATATATATAAATAATATATTTAAAATGTATTCAGTCCTTTTTGATTAACCAGAGGAAGTAAGTGACTTATTTACTATATCTATCTATCTATCTATCTATCTATCTATCTATCTATCTATCTATCTATCTATCTATCTATCTATCTATCTATCTATCTATCTATCTATCTATCTATCTATCTATCTATCTATCTATCTATCTATCTATCTATCTATCTATCTATCTATCTATCTATCTATCTATCTATCTATCTATCTATCTATCTATCTATCTATCATATATATATATATATATATATATATATATATCATGTATATATATCATATATATCATATATATATATATATCATATATATATATATATAATTTTCAATAAAATTATTGTAATAAGGATTGCCTGTACCACTATAGTCTCAGTATAGTCTCAATGTTTTACCAATGCCCTACTTTATCAATAGGTCAAATGCCACAAGAAGAAGTGGGAGAGCCTGTGCAGAAGAAAAAGAGGGTTTCTGAGGAGAAGCGTGAGCCTTTATGGAAAAGGTCCAAAGGAGAGGACTCCCCTCTCCTAGCCCCTCCCGACTCCCCAGACATGGAGTCACCTGTGTCTCACTTCACCATGGGCTCTCCGGTCCTGACCATTGTAGAGTCTCCTGCTTCACCCACTACCCAAGACTCCCCTGCCTCCCCCTCTGTGGATACACCCGCCTCTCCTGTAATGGAGTCACCCGCATCCCCGAGCTCTGATGATAGACAATCAGCTCCATTGAAATCCTATATGCCAGCAGTCATTCCAGCTTGCTCCACAGTAACTATAACAAGACGTGATCCTCGCACTGCCGCTAGTAGATATGCTGCTCTGACCAACAGTTCTGCAGGTCTGAGTGAACGAGAAACTCAAAAAACAGACTCCTACTTTCCTTTAAAAGACTCTCCTACTCCACCTGTGTCTCTCCTCTCTGCCACAATATTACCTAAATCCATCCTCACAAAACCATTGCATTCAGGGGATCCTAGACTTTATGGCTCATCCTCAAGGTAAAATTATAGTTTAATTATTTCAAATACAAAAATATGTTGTGTGCAGTTTATATAACATGCTTAATTTCCTTTCAGAAATCCTTCCCTTAAAATTTCTTCTGAGAGTGGGACTGGACAGTTTCTTGCAAAGCAGGAAATTCTCTGGAAAGGCTTCCTAAACATGCTGACCATTGCAAAGTTTGTCACAAAAGGATACCTGGTGTCAGGTCCTGCTGAACACCTAAAAGCGGTATATTAATATTCAGTGTCTTTGATTTATTTACTTGATTCACGGTTTGATTGTTGATTTATTGTTTCACACTGTTAGGACCTGCCTGATACAATACAGATCGGAGGGCGAATTTTACCAAAAACTGTTTGGGACTATGTTGCCAAACTGAAAACCTCAGTTACAAAGGTAAGATCAACATAATTGCATTTTCTTCCTTTGAATGGTTTACATGAAACATACATTTTTGTAATTTTTTTCTATTTTTATTGATAGGAGTTGTGTGTCATCCGATTTCAACCTGCCACTGATGAGGAGGAGGTCGCTTATGTGTCACTGTTTTCGTACTTCAGCAGCAGAGGGCGATTTGGTGTTGTAGCAAACAGCGGCCGTTCCATAAAAGACATGTACCTGTTTCCACTAAGTGCAAAAGAAGCTGTGCCAGCCATACTTCAATCTCTTGAAGGACCAGGTAAAGTAATAGTACTCAAGAACACAATTTGATTTAGAAAAGATAAAGTTGTAGAGATACTAATCTTTATTTATTTTTCAGGTTTTGAAAAGAACCGTCCAAATCTTCTTCTGGGTCTTGCAATTATTCAGAAATCAAAACGTCCTGGAAGCTTGTCGGCAGAAGTTGAAGAAAAGCGTCCCAAAGTATCATTGTCCTCTGACCCCTCATGGATACCAAAACCTCCAAGTCTTTACGGTTCAAACAAAGAAGAAGACTTCCAACCGTATGACCCAGAGATTCCCATAAGCATCACACCTCCAAGTTCACCTCCTAGATCAGCTTTTAGCTCTACCTCTTCTGTTACAATCACATCTGTAGCATCTGTCTCTCAGTCCAAAACCAACAAAGAAAGTACATCATCTAAGACTGATACAACAACCTCCAGTAATGAAACGCCCCTACAGACAATATTAAAACAATTATTTCCCACCAAGCAAACAGAGTCTAATGTATCTTCTGAGCCAAGTACCAAAGCAAAAGCAGGCCGTGCTTTATCAATGGTGGATCCAATAGTTCAGCAGTTTGGCGGGAAAACCACAGTCAAAGAAATGCAGGAAGAGGACAATGATGATTTAGATCGGCCATATGATCCAGAAGAGGAGTATGATCCTACAGTAGGATATGGCGTTGTTCCCAAAAGTAACACGGACATTAAGGAAAATATCCCTGAATTTACAGATGATGTTGATGATGATATTGCTTATGATCCAGAGGACGAAACAATCTTTGATGATATTAGAAATGAAAAAGCTTCCAAAAACGTCTCAGACTCTACTCAGGCATTAAAGCCAAACCCACCTACTCTTCAAGATTCTCCCCAAGTGACGCCTGCTCCAGTTTCTAAACCTCCTCCAGCCCAGACTGCTGCACCACCTGCTGCTCAAGCTGCTGCTCCAGGTGCTGCTCCAGCTGCTGTAGCATATGCGGTTCCTACAGGGGCTGTAGTCATCTCAGCTGAAACTCTAACTGAACAACAGCGCATGCTTGATGAACTGAACAGACAAATTGAAGAGCAGAAACGACAATTGAAAGAACAGGAAGAGGCTCTCCGTAAACAGAGAGAAGCTGTGGGAATGTTCATGGCTCAGTTTTCAGTCTCTGATTCTCTCGTGTCTCCTCCATCGTCAGCTCTGCCTTCAAGCAAACTTGTAACTTTGCAGAGTGGTGCGGCGGAAGCAGGCAACAGTCCAGTTTTGGATATTACATCAGAAAAAGATAACTTTGCACCTGATATAATAAGTGAAACAGACAATTTAAATGATAAAAGTGAAATACAAGAAGAAAATGAGAAAGCCTCCTCTCCTGGTGAAGTGGGAGATTCTGATGTAGAATATGATCCAGAGGATGAATCTCTTTTTGATGAAATTCAGGCTGGTATGCTAGAAAAACCCAGATCAAAGTCTCAAGATTCATCAGTCTCTAAAGCTGAGCAAAGTTCAAGCCACGGCAGAAGGCGCAAGTATTCACCAAAAAGACGAAGCAATCACGAAAGGAGCCGCCATCGAAGTCCGCACAGAAGATCTCAGCGTCGCTCTCCTTCCCGATCCCGAAGACGGAGAGACAGGGACAGACACCACAGAAGTGAAAGAACTGTTTCAAGACACAGATCCAGAGACCGGTCAGAGCGCCACAGTCAAACACGGAGGGACAGTACCTCACAGACACGCTCACGACGCCATAGAAGGTCGTCATCGTCACAGAGGAATAAAAACTCTGCCTCTCTTTCACC
This sequence comes from Periophthalmus magnuspinnatus, assembly GCF_009829125.3. Taxonomy (NCBI): domain Eukaryota; kingdom Metazoa; phylum Chordata; class Actinopteri; order Gobiiformes; family Gobiidae; genus Periophthalmus; species Periophthalmus magnuspinnatus. The sequence continues at coordinate 6,891,899 of NC_047132.1, forward strand.
ACTCCGAAGAAGAGAACCCTCCCCATCAAGTCAAATTGCTGCAAAAAATGAAACTAGCAATGCCATCCCACAACTGAAAAACCATCATGAGAACTTATCTTTACGAACTCCTGATAATACAAATGATGCTGCTGCAGAAGAGATGGAGCTACCCACACAAATAGATGTTCAAGAGCAACCAGTTAGCATTGGTAACATACCAGGGGACCTTAAGCAATTGAAATGGGCTACAGACCTTTTGATGGATGGCAAACTTGATAGTCTAATACCACTGAGAGAGCTTGAACCACCTACAAGAGATTCCCCCCAAAGTCCAGATCCAGAGCCCCGATTTTCAGAACAAGATGCATCTGAATGTATGGACATTGTAAAGATGGCGAGCAATGTGAAACTAGAACCTACTGAAGAGAAAGTAAAAACTGAAAGTTATTCTCAACCAATTCTAACTCCTGACGATTCTCTTTCAAATGAGCAAGAAACACTAACTTTAGTGGAAGCAGATGCTGTGGCTTGTGTTAAAGTAGAATTGAAATCTGAAGAAACAATTTCACAGATTCAAAAACTGGATGATGTCAAGCCTCTTAAAGTTGAAATCTCTCCAAAGAATGAAGAGAGCCGTGAAGATAGCCCATGTAAAGATTCCATTCCAGGCTTAGGGGATCTTGAAAATATTCTCCAGGCATCAAGAGATGGTAGCCCAGCCCTAACAAACCCAAAACAAGACATAAATATTTCCAGTAAATCAAATAAAAACAATGCTGCTTTGGGAATTATGGGAATACATGATCAACAACTTAGTAACAAACATCCAATGCCTGAAAACTCCAGTGACAGGCACATTAAAAATAGCAGAGAATTAGCGAATTTTAGCCCCAATACATTTATGGACTCAACTAGAGATCAGCATTCAGTGTCAGACTTTGGGGAGCGTGGAAGAAGATCTAGTCTAGAAAGAGATTTCTGTCAAAGAAATCCAAACATGCGGAATACTGGGCCTGGGACTTTTGTTCAAAATAAAAATATCACTGAATCACGATATCACTCAAGAGGAGATGGAGATATTACGGGCCCAAATCCCAGAGGAGAAGCACATGAAAGAAGAGGCTCAGGGTCATTTATGGAGGACACTGGGTCTGATAGTGGTTTTGCCGATCCCAAATTATGTGGGCAAATAGTTGAAACTGATAGCCCTCAAAACCCTGAATGGAGAGGAGCAGATTTTCACGCTCCGTGGAACAACTGTGGTCCTGCTTTTAGAGGAAGGAATTCTAGAGGGTTGCCATTTCAAGGGCCTGAGTCTCACAGAGGGAGACATGGGGGTCCATCATTTGATAGAGGAGGTGAACCTAGAGATTCCTCTATAGATAGGCAAGGTCTGCATGGAGGTCAAAGTATAGACTCAAATTTTGGTGAATTTGAACACAGAGATGCCCCTATAGATTGCCAAGGTCCATGGAGTGGAGGGTTTGGAAGTGGTGGTCCAATGGAGAGTCTGGGACACTACAGGGAGGACTTGGAAAGACGGAGAGAGCCAGGTTTTGATAGAGGAAGCCCTATGGATGGTCCAGGACCCTGTAGAGGGGGAGTTGGAGGGCCAGGGTTTGGAAGAGGTGGGGTGCTTAGAGGTAATTCAGTGGATGGCCCAGGACCTCAAAGGCTAGGACTTGAAGGGCCAGAGCTTGATAGAGGCCCGATGGATGGGCCAGGACCCCATAGAGGTGGGTTCAGAGGGCCAGGGTTTGGCAGAGGTGGGGACCATGTAGGTGATCCTATGGATAGCCCTGGACCACATAGAGGAGGCTTTGGGGGGGCAGGTTTTGGTAGAGATGTTCCTATGCGTGGGCCAGGATATCAAAGTGGGGTTTGTGAAGAACCAGAGTTTGACAGAGGCCCTATGGATGGACCACCACCGAGAGGGGGATTTAGAGGGCCAAGGTTTGGTAGAGGTGGGGAACATGGAGGTGGTCCAATAGAGAACCCAGGATCTCACAGAGGAGGACATGGAGAGCCAGATGTTGATAGAGGGCCTATGGATGCCCCAGGAGCCCATAGGGGTGGGTTTGGAGAACTAGGATTAGGTAGAGATTTAGAGCATAGAGGTATCCCTATGGATAGCCCTGGACCCCATAGAGGAGGCTTTGGAGGGGCAGGTTTTGGTAGAGATAGCCCTATGAGTGGGCCAGGACCTCAAAGTGGGGGGCATGATGAACCAGAGTTTAACAGGGGCCCTATGGATGGGCCACCACAGAGAGGGGGATTTAGAGGGCCAAGGTTTGGTAGAGGTGGGGAACATCATGGTCCAGTTGATGGTCCAGGACCCCGCAGAGGTGGATCTGGAGGGCCAAGGTTTGGTAGAGGTGGGGAACATGGAGGTGGTCCAATAGAGAACCCAGGACCTCACATAGGAAGACATGAAAAGCCAAATTTTGATAGAGGCCCTATGGATGGCCTGGGACCCCAAAGATGTGGGTTTGGAGGACCAGGGTTAGGCAGAGGTGGTTCTATAGATGGTCTTGGACATCAAAGGGGAGGACATGAAGAGTCAGGATTTGATAGAGGTGGTCCTATGGATGGGCCAGGACCCTATAGAGGGGGATTTGGCCGGCCAGGTTTTGGAAGAGGTGTGGGCCAACATAGTCCAATGGACTGTATAGGAAACGACAGAGGAAGACTGGGAGAGACAGATTTTGATAGAGATAGCTCTATGGATGGTCCAGGACCCCTTAGAGGGCAACCGTTTGGTAGAGATAGCCCTATGACTGGGCTAGGACCTCAGAGTGGGGAGCATGAAGAACCAGAGTTTGACAGAGGCCCTATGGATGGACCACCACAGAGAGGGGGATTTAAAGGGCCAGGATTTGGTAGACGTGGGGAACATCGTGGTCCAGTGGATGGCCCAGGACTTCATAGGGGAGAACCTGGGGAGCTAGATTATGATAGAGGCTGTATGGCTGGGCCAGAACCCCATAGAAGTGTGTTTGGAAGACCAGGGTTTGGGAGAGGTGGGGAACATAGAGGTGGTCCTATGGATGACCGGGGATATCTCATAGATGGGCATGAGGGGCCCGATTTTGATAGAGAATGTCCCATGGACGGGTCAGGACCATATAAAGGTGGGTTTGTAGGACCAGGGTTTGGTAGAGGAGGGCAGCATAGAGGTGCTCCAATAGATGGCCCAGGAATTCACAGAGGAGGGTATGGGGACCAAAGGTTTGGTAGAGGTGGAGGGCTATGTTTTAATAGTGATGGCCCTATGGATTGCCCAGGACCAAATAGAAGGGGACATGGGGGGCAAGGTTTTGGCAGAGGTGGAGAACATACCGGTGGCCCAAGAGGTGGCCCAGGGTTGAACAGAGGAGAATTTGTTGGGCCTGATTTTGATAGAGGTAGTGAACAAAGAGACATGGGAGATCAAGGGCCATGTAGAGGATTTAGAGGGCCAGGTTTTGTTAACAATGGACCTATGGATGGCCCAGGTCCAAATAGAGGGGGACATGAAGGGCCAGGGTTCAGTAGAGGTGAGGAACATCAAGGAGGCCCAATAGATGTTCCAGGAGCTCACAGATGGGGCCCACACAGAGGAGGGTTGGGAGTGCAAGGTTTTGGCAGAGATGATCCTATGGATGGCCCAGGACCTCATAGAGGGGGACATGGTGCGCAAGGCCCAGGTAGAGATTGGGAACACAGAGGGGGCCCTAGAGGTGGACATGGAGGGCCAGATTTTGAGAGGGATGGTGAACATAGACATGGCCCTATGGATGGACCTGATCCAATGCACAGTAGCATACCAAGGGGTCAAGAGTTTAGAGGAAGAGATGGACCAGGAAATCCTGGAGCTCAAAGGGGTGGACCTAGGCCAGACCTTGGACATGAAGGTGAAGTTTGTAGTCCTGGAAATGAGAACTGGGGGGGTGCACGGGGAAACCCACATCCCAGTATTGGAGGACCTCGAAAGGAGGGCAGAGTCCCAGACAATAGGGGGCCAGTTCAAACACATGACAGACAGCTTGGAGGCCTAAGGGATGGCCTAGATGATAGACGGAACAGGGGTGATTTAGGTGATCCGAGGCCTGATGATCAAAGGCCTGAACGCTGGAGACCAGAGGATGACTGGAACCGAAACAGGGAAAACAGACAAGATGATGATAGGCCAGAAAGATTACGCTTCAGAAGGGACAGGAGGTCCCATGACCGAGAGAGAGACAGTGGGAGAGACATGAGAGGTGATCAGCGTGGACCCTCTCGTAGAAGGAGAAGTCCTAGCAGGGACAGATCCACCCACAGAAGGGATCAAGACTCAGGCCCAAAGTCTGATTTACCAAATGCTGACTGTGAGGGCCCTAAATCTGGAGAAATAAAAGGCCCAATATCGGGTGTAACTGGATCTGAACAGTCTGATAACAGCACTGTGGGCCCTAATGTTAAAACAGAACAAGTTATATCTCCTAGGTACAAAACTCCTTTACTTCCCACTCCTCCTGAAGGTCCCTTATTTCCCTTTCAATCACATGGTAACCCACGAGGGAGAGGCGGACGAAGGAGATAGACGGACAAGAAAAAGTGAAAGTGTAAACACTGAAACAATGTACCTGTTCATAGACTGCTAAAAATGTTTATTTGTAATACATTAATAACTTATGTTGATTTTATTTGATTATGATAGGTTGTGTTTGTCTTTGATGACACATGTTGAACAGAGTTTTGTACAGTATATCATTGCCATGACAATACAGAAAGGTTGCCGTATGATGGTAAATCTAGTTTGTTCAGTTCTTTTTTTTAAATAAAGTGGATAAAAAAAACAACAACTGATGCCTCTTGGATTTTAAGGTTACATTCAGATATGTTTTAATTTAAAGATTTAGGCTGATAATGATAGATAGAAATAAATGTATGTTCATTCAGGGGAATAGAAGGGGTTTAGAGGGGTCTTGGGTCCCACAGTTTTAGTGGGCCTAGAATTGGACCTTTAACCTATTCATTTATATTAGCGAGGGGCCCATGTGAGGCTTGTTGCCGCAGCCTTCCAAATTTCTGTCAACTGACCTGTGTTTATTATTTATAGCCTTTTTTGTCCTACTTTCGCATCTACTTCCCATGGCTGCAACGTATGAAAGAAGTTGTTTTAAATAATGAAAAATAACAAATAAAGTAAATTTTCATACTTATACACATTTTAATCAAGCAAAAATAAACATAATACCACAAAGGAAAACGAGAATGTCTAAGAAAAATGATTAGCCTGATTTCAAAGGTAGTAGGTGTTGCCCCATTAAGTTGTGATCTGATTGGCTGTCGGACCTGTCTATCACGGTGTCCTTGCCGCTGACTTCCGCTTCGACTGTGTGTAGTGGAGTCGGATTGTTTATGCTGTTCAATCTTCATTTTGGCCTTAAATATCAGGTAGTCGTACTTATATGAGATTTTAATGTATATTACACTTCATTCACCAACATATCTTAGTGTGTGCGTCAATGATGTTCTTTGAAACCTGTACATTTACTATGCAGCCTATGACTTAATGCTAGTTGATGTGTAGCTTGTTAGAATGCTAACAAACAACATATAACAAATCCTACCACCTACAAGCGATTATTCTTATTACTGTGGTCCGTTTTGTGGTATGTGGTAACAGTTTATTAAGCAGTTGATGTTGTGGTTTTAGCTGTCCGCGGGTGCAGGTGTTAGGTCCAAATATGATGCACGGAACCAGGCCGATGGGACAAACATGAAGTTTTGAATGACAGTTTTACTACAGTGCTCAGTATGAACAGCGAAGAGGAGTTTTACGACGCCGAGACAGGTGAGATGCCCAACTAATAGAAATAAACATATAATCACATCTAAATATGTGAATGTCTTATTGTGCGAATGCTCTTTTGTTGCTCAATTATAAGTCTTGACCCATTACATTTCATTCTTCTGTGAAAATTGTTTAAGCTAATTTTACAGGTTTTTGTGTAGTTTTACGTGGTTGAAGAATTTTAGCAACACATGTATTATCTAGCTGGTGAGAAATAACGTTTTGTTTCAGCCTGTTTATGTCTCGTAAATAATACATATGACAACAAAGTGATCTTATCTTGTTCTTATTTTTGGAAAAGCTGGTGAAAAACAATGACATATTTATATTGTCTTGTAAATTATGTATCCATCTGTGTGTTTCCTCTGTAACTCTCTGTCCCTCAGGACTGGAGTCAGATGATTCATGTGAGCAGAGTTTTAAAGATGCCCAAGTGTCCAAAAGTGCCTCTCAGGAGAATGGACTGTGGCAACGCAGGTGAGGAGCGCATTCATTCATAACCACTGTTTATTTACCCTGGCCAGTCACACAACTTTCTTTATTTACTATAAACTCTTTTTAGGGCTGCATAATATCAGAAACTAATGTAATTGTGATTTTTGTTTAAAAAAAAAATCAGGATTAAGTTAAAACATCCCGGAGCATTATGATTTGAGAGAGATTTAAAGATTAACTGATAGATTAAACTGCTAAACTAATACAGTTATCTCAGGCATTTCAAAACACATTTGTAACTTAATGTCATTTAAACTTTATTATCCACCATAGATTAAATTAGTCAGTCTCTCCGTCAGAGCTTAACAGTCAATAAGGTTATAAAATGTGCACAACATAAAAAGAAGAAGTGTGTTGCGCCCATATATTTCATCAGTTCTTATTTAGCAAGTCAACAGCATTTGGCACAAATGAACCGTTGTACATCTTATTTGTGGCATTCTGCAAAACATTACAGGATAAGAGGAAACTCCCATTTGCATTTGCTTTTTGATAATTGCTGCATTTGAAATTACAATAACATAACTGGTGCAGGAGGATACAGTGTGAAGAGAAATTGCTTTGTATGTTTGGTTGAGAGGCAAAGATAGAAAACTGTGACTGGCTGACAGCAAAAGACAGGTGAAGAGATGTTTATTGAAACTATGCCTTTGCCCAGTTTTCTTTATTTATTTATTTTAGGAAAACATTGCCAGCAGAAATGGTCTCCAGAAATAACTTCAGTGTGTGGAATATCCTGAAGAAATGCATTGGCATGGCGAGTAAAATCTCCATGATATAAAATGTATCGCCCAGATAAATGTGTTTTGTGGTTTCATAGCACATAACACATTTATCTGGGCGATACAGATAAATGTGGTTTCATAGACTGTTGCACTATTGCTAACCTAGAAAAATCATTGACCCAATGAGTTTCTTGTCTACATATCATACCCTGTTCTCATAATTGTAGGAGCTGTCCAAAATAGCGATGCCAGTGGTATTTAATGAGCCACTGAGCTTTCTCCAGAGAATCTCGGAGTACATGGAGCACACTCACCTCATCCACAAAGCCTGTAGCCTGTCGGACTCCGTTGATCGCATGCAGGTACGCATTCAGAAAACATGTTAAAATTACAGTTTGTTATTATTAAAAATGTATGAATATAATTAATTTTTTTTGTTTTTTTGTTATAGGTTGTAGCTGCTTTTGCCGTGTCTGCTGTAGCATCTCAGTGGGAAAGGACTGGAAAACCATTTAATCCATTACTTGGGGAAACCTATGAACTCATAAGGTATTCGAGATAAAAAAAATATTTTTTTGTCTCAAATTAAAAATATATAAATGCACGAGACTAAAACTAATGTAAATTTCCACACATAATTATCCAAAATTGCTACAGCTATAAATTCTGTGACGGTGCCCAGTAGAGGTGATATTAATGTAAAGGCCATATTCATTGCTCTGGTAAGATGGGGAATGCCTCTGATAAATTATTGACTGATACAAATATTTTTGAGTGTTCAGGGAAGACGAGGGTTACCGGTTGATCTCGGAGCAGGTGAGCCACCATCCTCCAATCAGTGCCTTCCACGCAGAGTCTCTGAAGCAGGAGTTTGCTTTCCACGGCTCCATTTACCCCAAACTCAAGTTCTGGGGCAAAAGCATCGAAGCCGAGCCCAAAGGCACCATGACACTGGAGCTGCTCAAGTGAGTCTGGGATTGAGTCAGTGATATAGATATGAAATAATTTGTACTAACGCTTGTTTTTTTTGTTTTTAAGACATAAAGAAGCATACACGTGGATGAACCCAATGTGCTGTGTGCATAATGTCATATTAGGGAAACTGTGGATAGAACAATATGGAACTGTGGAGATCCTCAACCATAGGTATATATTTTACTCTTTATTTTAGACGCAAAGATTGTTTGGTCCACAATTAAAAAGAAAAGAACAAAATACACGGTAATCAAATTAGTCCATAAAGTTCCTTAAAGATTGTGTTTTGTTTGTTTTTTTTTAATCAAATTTTTATGTAAAAAAAATATCCTAACACTAGCTTTCCGGACAACTAATAGATTGTTTATTTCTGAATTAGTTTTTGTTTCTGACGTATTTGTTTTTCAGCACTGGAGATAAGTGTGTTTTGAACTTCAAATCATGCGGTATGTTCGGAAAAGAGCTGCACAAAGTAGAAGGATTCATTCAAGACAAAAGGTGTGATTTACTTTGACATGGTCCATTATCCCACTATATTTAACTACAACATTTGCATAACAATATTTAAATGTTCCCTCATCTCAGTTTAACACTGTAGAACTGTAGAAATCAGATATTGTGTGTCTGAAAACTGTCAATATTAATTTATCTGTGTATGCTAATTGATAATCTTTTGTTACACCAGCAAAAAGAAGCTAAGGGTCATATATGGGAAATGGACGGAGTGCATGTATAGTGTTGACCCAAAAGTTTACGAAACACACAAAAAGTCTGATAAGAAGAGCGGAGGGGAATCTAAAAAGACAAAGCGGGTACTATTTTTTTATATATATTTTACTACATATTTTATGTTAATGAGCACATAGTGTTACATTTGCTATAGGCCTGCACAATATATTGACAAAATAAGCTAAATATATTGCAGTTTTTCTTAGTTATACATGTTATACAACACAAAAGAACTTAAGTATTATATGTATTCCCAATTTTGGTTGATCCCAGCATAGTTTTGGCATAATAAAATATTGCAAAATGAATCTAATTGCATTAATAAACATGGAATTATATACGTTTTTTAACCTATTGTGCCGCCTACTACCTGCTCACATCTGTTTTATTTACGTTTGTGAAGGGAAATTTGAGACATAAATATTCAATGACATGCAGTGGCTTAGCTGAAGGTAAGGTTAAACTGAATGTGGGTTCTATAGTGTTTCTGCTGTGGTCCTGTTTTAGTTATGTCAACAGTGAATGGTACTCTACATTGCCAGCACTATTCTACACAGTCTTGCAATGATGTGGCTTAAGATATGTGTTGAAGTTGTGGGAATTTCAGTAGTTCTGTGAATCGACTGTTTTTACATTGGTTATTTATATCAGTCAACCAGTTTAAATTTGCTATACAAATGTGTAAAATGTGTTTTCTTTCTTTCTTGTGTTTTAGGAAAATAGTTGTGAAGAGGACGACTCAGATGATGTACCGGAGATTCAGGAGACTGTAACTGTGATCCCAGGAAGTGCCTTACTGTGGAGGATAACACCCCGACCGCCACACTCAGCACAGGTTATTATCCAATAAGCATAAAAAATAATGCCTTTTAAGTCACTAAATGTAATGCATTGGATTTATATAGGGCCCTTCAAGACAGTAAAGGAACTTTACTTTTACAGCTGCCCTGGGGTAGACTGATAGAAGTGAGGCTGCAAATCCAACCAAAACCAGAATTCGCACACAGCACACAGCACACATCACACATCACACACACCACACACACCACACACACCACACACACCACACACACCACACACATCACACACCACACACACACACACCCGCCCCCCCCACACACACACACACACACACACGCCCACACTCACACACGCACACACACACCCCCACACACCCCCCCACACACACACACACCCCCACACACACACACACCACACCAGATTCATACTAGGCAATGTGGGTGAAGTATCTTGTCCAAGGACACATCAAATTGTCACTAAAGCAGCAGTTTTTCTACCCTCAGGGGCCCCTATTTTATCAGTGGTTACGCTGAGAACCCACTGTCCCCTTTTCCTGAGAAAAAGGAGATCGTTGTTATATTATTGAACTGTAATTATTAAAAAAATTTGTAGAAGCAGTTAATGTGCCATGCTTTCATGCAGTAATGACACGTTTGGTCTTCTTTAGGAACCTCATAGGAACCCTGTAACCATATATTTGGTAACCCAAATTTGGCTTCTGACTTCTAGAGCCACTACGGCCCCTGGTATTCCCAGTGGCCAAGTTATTTGCCTCTGATAGCACAATTAAACACATCAAAGCTCACATGAATTTTCCTTTGTCTTTTAACATAATGGATCAAAACAATCAACACTAGCTAATCATTGGCAGAGGGACATCTTTTGTAAACAGTGTTTCTTTTGATGTAGATGTATAACTTCACCAGCTTTGCCATGACACTAAACGAGCTGGAGCCGGGCACAGAGAAACTCCTGCCTCCGACAGACTGCAGACTCAGGCCTGATATCAGGGCCATGGAGAATGGGGACATAGGTAAAATACATATACACTAAATAGACTACACATTTATATAAGAGAACGTTTATTTGTCTCATAATGGGGAAATTCCAGTGTTGCAGTGCAATGTTCATATATATGTTCAATATAACGATAGCTATAAATTAACTGAACATTTGACTTTTGACCTGAAAAAAATCTCACTGTTTTCACACATTACAATTCAATATTAAACAAATTTAATGGTCCTCATGTGTATCCACAGACAGGGCGAGTTCAGAGAAAGAGCGACTGGAGGAGAAACAGAGAGCAGCGAGAAAAGAGCGCTCCAGAGATGAGGAGGAGTGGTCAACACGGTGTGTTAATTCTTCTTTTGTCAATTTCTAAGAAAAATGGTTTGAAAAGTTTGAGAACCAGTTTTATATTAATCCCAAGTACCTCCTAAGAATACTTTTTGCCTTTGTCTATAATGAACCAATGCTACTGTAGTTCAAAGCAAGAAATAAACCAAATGTACTATTATAGAATCGTACTTTGTTATACTATTGTTTTCTGCGCATTCTGGTGATATAATGTCATCTGTCTCTGTTGGCAATTATCATAATTATACAAAATGTACAACAAATGATTATTGTCAACCCTTTTTTGCAGGTGGTTTCATCTGGGCACAAACCCTCACACTGAAGCAGAGGACTGGCTTTACAGAGGTGGATACTTTGATAGGAACTACAGTGACTGCCCCAACATTTACTGACGTGGGAGCTGCTCTGTAGTGCCACCTATCCTCTATCACCAGTACTGTTTTGTGTTGAATCATGCTCTGATGCGTGTGGCAACTCATCACTGACTGTCAAATGCCCACAAGGGAGGTCGAACAATATTTTAGTTTACTTAAAAAATTTAACCATTTTACTGTGCTGCACTTACTATGCTAAAAATAGTATAAACACAATTATCATAACTTTATAAAGCCTTAAAAATGTGACTTAAAGGTACACTACGGAACTTTTCTGATGGGTGGTACACTACCTGCTCATCTCCATTAAGATGTTTCTGCTTTGCATGAAGTATTTCACAGCGGGGCATTAAACATATCAGTTTATTCTCCACGGAGATGAACAAGTAATGCCACCAGGCAAGTTACAGGTCAGATCTATGGAGACGCACTAACAGTAAAAATGTGTGCTTTTCAAGATAATGTACTAATAAAAATAACAAATAAATTTAATGCAAGATGGGTAAGCTTAATGTCATAGTGTGGAACATTTGAGTCAAAACAGAAACATCTCCATGGGGATAAGGAAGTAGCTAACCCCTCACCAGAAAAGTTACAGTGCACCTTTAAATGAGCTACTAGAGATCAAACTTTCTAAACATTGATGTACTGTACCTCACTTTAATATCAGGGCTTATTGAAACACACTTGCTTCCAGTTTTATAACCAGTTTAAATATTTAGTGTCTAAGATAGCACTATTTGTCCCTCATACAGTGTAAAAATGAACTAGTTGTGTACACTTACATTTGAAAAGCTGCTGAAATATGTGTATGTTTGCTGGCATAGTAAACATACTGGAGTTAATGGTACATTTATTTGTTGTCTGCTGAAGTGTAGAAGCCTATAGTAAGAGATACCTAATAATAATTGAGAAGACTAGAGTGGCCCTCCTGGTCTTAACACAAGCTGGATAATAAATGGGTATAACAACTATGAGCAAAGATTTCCTGGGTTATCTGGGCCAGATCGTGTTGTTTTCAGTAGAGTTTGCATTTTGTCCATGGATCTCAGTGGATTCCAAATGGTCCTACTTTTCCCATGAATCTAAATATAAAACAAAAAACATAAAGCTCGTAGTTGAGCGTCAAAAACTTTGTTACTGGCAGATCTGCCAATTCTCCATAGAGATGGATACATTGGCAAAAACAAAGTAAACAAACAAAACAGCTTTGGAACAATCCCCTAAGATACTGGATCACTACTAGTAAATATATCTATTATGTTATATTGTCAACATGCTTCTGAATGAATGCTACATGTAGTATTAAGCATCTAAAAATCTCCATTGGTTTAACATTAGGCTTACTGATTCTGTGAGCTGTGATGTCACAGTCTGGTATTGACAAATATCTAAAATGTGAATTCACAAATGTTGAGTCTAATCATTTCTAAATTGGTGATTACAGTCCTTACAAATGTGATGTTATCTGAAATACAATGCATGGGTTTCAGAGTAGTGACTTTTTTTTACCATTGCCATAGCAATTAACAATTGAAACAATTGAACAATTGAAGTAACACAAGCCAATCTAAGAATCCGGAGAGGGGTCCCAGATGCTACATTGTGGTCACCCACTGCTTCTGACAGGTCACCCCAGCTCTAAAGAAGACTGGGTCAAATGCAGAGAACAAATTTCCCTGCAATAAGTACCTTAGTAGGAGTGAAATACCACATAAAATAAAAGTACCGGAGTGATTGCCACTCTAGTCTCTATGGAAACCTTTAAGGAATATGGTGATCAAGTTAAGCCATAAAATCATTCTGCACTGTGATAGAAACTGTAAATACACTTTTCAAGCAAAGGGACATTAGCTGCCAAACATATGAACAATTATTTCCAATCCTTAGTAAACCTATACATCTCCTCTGTCTACTTAAATTGACGCATCCTTGCATATTTTTTGTTGCTAGAGCCTGAACAAAAATAAAAGCGAAGTGTTTTTTTTTATGCTAATTCGATGGTGAGCAATATAAAAAGGTGCTCATTTTAGTTCCAAATACTTCAAATGTCTTTTCTCTGGCTAAAAATACAATAATTTTGTGTGCCTCTAATATGGGCTTCCTATTGAAAGTAAAAACAAAAGCTAAATCTATGGTTTGTACCAAGTGTTCTTCCTTCCCAAAACTGTTCCTTTCAAAACAAGGACCTTCCAACATAAGGACAGAATAGGTCGCAGTGACGTTGTAGAATTTGTTATCATAGTTTCAGATGGAGAGCAGGACCCTATATAACTCAAAAAGGAGATTCAATCATCCAAAAATGTTGAACCTTATCATTGATTGTTAAGGATTGGCTCCACTTTAAGCCACTTTATGGACTTAAGCCATTTAATTTTGTGGCTTAAAGTCCTTTCGATTGACAACAATGATGTCTTTGGGATAGAATAATGGCACCACTTTCTGAAGCTATTGTGAAAAAAAAAATCAGCATATAGTTAATTTGGGCTGAAAGAGAAGATGTTGAAGTCTCTGCCAGTTTTTGTTTCATGTGGATAGGCCCAGTAATTACAATAATACCATAAACCGGGTAAACACATGTGCAATTTGACAGTTAAACAGCAAATTCCACCATAGAATTCTGACCTGTCTCCAGCTCTATTTAAAACTATATGGTTTCTGCAATGCTGTGTTGTCATATGAACAAAACCTGCCATGGATTTTTGTGAAATACTTTTATCCTGTCAAATAACTAGTTTCACAAAGTTACCCAAATTGCCATAGATCTTTTGAGTGCTGCCAATATTAGGGTTGCCAGGTCTTGCAAAGCCTATGCACAAACTGTACAGTAGAAATCAGTCCTCAGCTTCTACTGAATAAACTCAACTCAAAGCACCTTGTGAGAACTGTAGCCACTCAAAGCTGCTCGATGTTACAGGTTATTTGTACAGCAGCATCTGTTAAAATGTTTACATCTTTATTGTTACCCACTCCTCTATAGACAAGCAGACATATTTAATAAATAAATTATAAACTATTACAACCTACTTATTTAATTGCGTGACTTTTTTATTGTTTGATTTGATACCACAACTTAATTATTTTTTTGCTCTTTAGTTGTTAAATTACATTATTTGACACTCCTACACATTCATTTTGACTGTATTTCTTTGTCGGTCTTAGTTAAGACTTTGGTTGGTGGTTCAACTTTAGTTTTAACTTACTATTTTACTGTGTAGTCCTTATGTTAGATAGGTTTAGACTAGCTTTGGACCTGGTTTAGTCCTGGTTTAGTCCTGTTTTAGCCTGGCTTTAGTCCTGGTTTAGTGCTTATTTAGGCCTGGTTTAGTCCTAGTTTAGTACTGGTTTTGTCCTGGTTTAGACCTGGTTTTGTCCTGGTTTAGACCTGGTTTAGTCCTGGTTTAGACCTGGTTTAGTCCTGGTTTAGCCTGGCTTTAGACCTGGTTTAGACCTGGTTTAGTCCTGGTTTAGTCCTGGTTTAGCCTGGCTTTAGACCTGGTTTAGTCCTAGTTTAGACCTGGTTTAGTCCTGGTTTAGCCTGGCTTTAGACCTGGTTTGGTCCTGGTTTAGCCTGGCTTTAGACCTGGTTTAGTCCTAGATTAGTCCTGGTTTAGTCCTGGTTTAGTCCTGGTTTAGACCTGGTTTAGTCCTGGTTTAGTCCTGGTTTAGACCTGGTTTAGACCCGGTTAATAACTGGTTTAGTCCTAGTTTAGGCAGGCTAGTCATTCATTAATAAAAAATAAAAAATATGAACACTGATTGTTTAGGCACATTTAAATTCATTTGGACTGTGCAGTCAGATTGTGCCTTTTCAACCTAACTTGAATGATGCTTTTAGATTGACACAAGATCGAACCAATCACAGCCCAGCAGTGTTTTCAATCAGCCAATCAGGACACATTTTCGCTAAACTGACTACTGTGAGTGACTTACCGATATTACAGAGAAACATGTAAGTATTGTCCATGTATTTCTAATTTTGGTTCAGCTTTGTCGAGGGCACACTTTGCTTATTAAGAAGAAATTATTAAATCTATTTTATGTGCGCATTGTTCATTGATGTTTTGCGGATGCGGTTATGGATGCAGAGTCATCCATGCGTCTGGTGATGGAGAGGCTAGTCGCTATATAAATAACCCTATGCTGTGGTGACTACGCTATTATTTATCAAAATGTTGCAATATACATTCAGTCTTAACATCAAGACCTGTTATAACGAAAATATTGGTTTGTAAAGGACTGACAGCTCGACCCGGCATGCCACAGTGACAGCAGTAATGCTATTTCTCTGTGGATCTTTCTAGTTTGGTTAGGCTCGCTAAACTATGCAGGTGTGTTTAGTCTACCAGTTTAAACAGACTCGGGAACAAGTGAACAATTAACATCTTGCACAATATAGGTCACAAACACCAGTGGTCCATAAATATAATAAGATAATGTATAAATGGAAACATCTAATATTAAAACCTAAATGCTTCCTCACACCTCACTGCCTTACTGTGATTGGTCGAATCCAGCTGTCACTCAGCATGACAGAAACTGACCAATGGGAGATATGTGTGGTGAAAAGTTAACTCCACATTTGCCTGTGTTTGAGCATCATTGTGCATTAAACCAAAAAGCAGTGTATTTAGTGTATTCTCCCTGTCATCATCAGACTCCCTTCTCCTCTTCCTTCTGTCCATCATGGCGTCTGGAGCGCTGTTTCCCAGTCTGGTGTCTGGGTCGCGGGGGTCGTCCAGTAAATACTTGGTAGAGTTCAGGGCGGGGAAGATGACGATGAAGGGCAGCACGGTGACCCCCGACAAACGTAAAGGCCAAGTCTACATCCAACAAACTGATGACTCTCTCATCCACTTCTGCTGGAAGGACCGGACCACTGGCAACGTGGACGATGTAGGTGACTCAAACAAGGCAAATTAGCTTAATATTGGTCAAAATTAGTTGATAAAAAGTGGCATAGACTAGACTAGTTACAGTAGTTTTATATTAGCCTAGATTTATTTTACTAATTGTGATGGGTTCACTGGGCCACACACACACAACTTCAAATACTGACACCTATGTACTCTTTTCAGTCATGGTTTAGATGAATCCAAGTTATACACTTCACAAACCTTACCTCGTGTGAATGTGGTGTGTGAGGGATTGGTGGTGGTCAATGGCCATTGGCAGAGATTAGCAGTCTCGCATCCATCAGTCTACCCTAGAGCAGCTGTTACAGATGAAGCTTATACCACGCAGTATATTCTAAATCTTAAACTCATTATAGGTAGATATTAGATAAATTACATTTGATGGCATTAGTTGTCATTTCACCAATTTTGAGTGTTTTTTCTAACCTCTTCTATTTGGTTTTAGGACCTGATCATCTTTCCTGATGACTGTGAGTTTAAAAGGGTGAACCAGTGTACCACTGGACGAGTCTATGTGCTCAAGTTTAAGGCAGGATCCAAGAGACTCTTCTTTTGGATGCAGGTACGAAGCCTGAGATCTATTATGTGACAGTATGTTGCCGAGCCTATGCTATGCTTTACAGAATCATGTTTAAATCTATGTATAACTGCAAAACAGATGTAAGAATTTTCATGAGACTAGATGAGATTTTGAACTAATTTACAATAATCAGATCAAATCACAATTGGTTTATTTTTTAATATATTGCACTGTGAATGGATTTTATGTGTTGAGTTATAAAAATGACAAAATTATATAATTTTCATCATATGCTTTTAATGGCCTAAATGCATTAAACAACTGTTATGCTTTAAACACCAATGCTGCAGTGTAAATCTTCCCATGAATCACTACTGATTATTACAATATACTCAATATCCAATATGTCTATTACACTTCATTTTTATTATTTAAATGACTAGACTGATAGTGAATTTAATCTTCTGTGCTCTCTGTTGCTCCTGCTCCTCCCTCCTCTCCCCCACTGTTGTTTCACTTTACACGTATGGTGCTGAGAGGGATATAGACACAGGAGTGCCTGTCTCTTTCTTTCTTCCTTTAACTAACATATGGATTAAGGCCTAAATATCTCTTTGTGGAACTTTTTCAAACAATGTTTAAGTTTGGAAAACATTGCTGTCTGCGAGTGGCGTGTATATATTTGATTCGATTTTTTTGCAATCTTTTTTACCAACTTTAGCACTGATTATCTGTATCAATACTGGTCCTATTACTGCGAAACTGGAAACAGAAAACTGGAATAGATTTTAGAGTGTTCTCTGTCTGAATATGTGAAATACAAGGCTCTATGTGGAAAAGTCTTTTAGCTACAGCTGCTCAAATATACACTTTCCAGAGCTAGAGCTTGATGTAACCCTTCTATGCCTGTGCCAAATGTAAGATCGTTTTTTCCATCGTTCTAGTTTCATCTCGTTGCACAGAATATTGTCTCATCTCTAGATTATAATAATATGCAAATCTCACAATATTGTATCCAATCCAACTTTATTTCTAATGCACTTTAAAAACAACAGAGTTGACCAGAGTGTCAACAGAGTTGACCAGAGTGTCAACAGAGTTGACCAGAGTGTATTAACAATCTATGGTATAACAGTATGCTACCTTCACAGTATAATATTTATTATAATAGTTATTGTTATATTACTGCATTACTTCTACAGTGATTAGTCCTATATTGATTATTTAAATCAATACCATTTTCTTTTCAGGAGCCCAGCACAGATAAGGATGAGGAGTTTTGCCGTAAAGTGAATGAGTATCTAAATAACCCTCCTATGCCTGGAGCTCTGGGCAGTGGTGGAGGAGGTGGACACGACCTGTCTGCTCTGGGCGGTAAAATGCTAAGTCTACTTATTTTCTGGCCTTTAATATATTTTCTAACATATTAAGATTGTAAAATGTTAAACTCTTGTTTGTTGTGTTTTGTGAAGGGGAGGGCGGCCTGCAAAGCCTTCTGGGAAACATGAGCCACAATCAGCTCATGCAGCTCATCGGACCCACTGGACTTGGAGGCATTGGTGAGACAAATATAGTACTAAAACATAACATTTAAAAGAAATATTTCTCTAATATTTCAGTTTTAATCTTAATATTTTATCCCAAAATGATTGGAGTACTTTGTATGTATTTTTACTATAGGAGGTCTTGGGGCGTTAGCTGGTCCAGGACTGGCCAACCTTCTCGGCAGCAGCAGCGTTCCAGCTGCCAGTAATTCCTCCACAAGGTTTGTTTTAAAGTTACTACATGTACATGTACATAGCAAAACATTAGCAGCTAAGTTTCCAAGTATCATAGTTTTAGTTTTTTAGTCAAATATGGTTATCGTGTTTGTCCTTCACTATCCAAAAACATATAGATTACATGAAAAATACTAGATAGAGAAAATTATTCTCTGTTCACATTTTCTCCACAGCCCCTCCACCGCTGTGACTCCGACCTCCAGCTCTACTGTGAGTCGTCTGGGCTCATCTCAGGTGCCCACCACGCCCATCACCCCATCAGCAACCACAGCCTCCTCCCCTCCAGCCTCCTCCCCCTCCACCCCCGCGGCACCTCCCCTCACAGCACCGGCTTCCGGCACTCAACCTATACAGCTACGGGACCTGCAGAGTATCTTAGCAACCATGAATGTCCCAGCTACTGCACAGGGAGGTGAGCATTGTGTGGAGGCAGAGGTAGCGCTACTATTTGGCCACCTAGGGCCCCCAACCTGGAGGGTCCCCAACCAATTGCCACTCAGGGCCATTTTTGGCCAAGGCCTCAGACTCATTTGATATTCTCTGAATATTACATTAAATCAGAGTAGTTTCCTTTTAAACAACAACTATCTACATCTATAAGGGACTACTTCAAAACCTGCCAGAATACCTCAGGTGCTTGTTAATCATTGAACATTTAATACCAGATCATCTGACTGCATAAGTCTAAGGAAGGAACTTGTTTGTTTTTTCTCTGTTTGTAATGTATTTTAAACAGGGCACCCATGAAAAAGAGAGCCTAAGTGCTCTCATTGGGTTCCCCTGTATAAATAAATATGAATAAAAAATCATATCTGATTGTCAAATCAATTTTATCTGTCGAAGTACTAGAGAGTACAAGTTTGTGCATATTAATTGTCCGTGCTGAACCCTATGCACAGAAAATTAGTTCCAATTAAAAAATAAGTTTAGACTGAAACTATTACTCATCCGCTTAATATAATTTACTTTTTGATATTTAATCTGCCCTACTCTGGAATTTCAGATGTCAGGTAGTGAAAGTTCAATGAATTTCACATATATTAATATATAAATATGCAAATTAGCCACGTGCATCTGTAAGGAGGTGCTTTGTGCATAGAATCTCATTCCTCAGTTTAGGATGAAAACTACTAGCCACCGCGTTTTATTTCATGTAGAAGGAGAGTCTTCAAATGTAGCTCGGGTGTTTCTTGTTTCATCTCAGAGCTTGTTCAAAGTCCATATTCTTTATTGAGAGTAAATTGTCAACATCAAATTGGTCCTGGTTTTGCTATCAGAGTTTAGCTCTTAATAATAGGCCTAGTTTAAAACATGATCTAAACATATATGACAAGGATTAGATCACAGAATGAAACTTGTGCACAAAAGGCCAGCTTATTTTGCTCACACTAGCCTTAGTGTTAAAATGCATCAGTAAAATGTCTGCCGAAAAGAGGGGAAAGACAGCCTGACCCTGATTTGAACATAGTACCTGATGTACTTTAGGCTATTAATTTGACCAAAACTATAACCTATTCTAACTGATTTCTGTGAGCAGGCCTGTTGCTGTCAGATGTTATGGACAAACACAAACATGTAATTGAACCAGCAAAAAAGAAAGTAGAATAGTTAGTACCAAACTTTTCAAATACGATACTAGAAATTGACGTTTCCAGTCCACCCTAATTAAAATAAATAGAGATGTGTGACAGTAAAAAGGCAATAAATATTTGAAAAATACTGAAAAAAGAGTACATGAATTCACCTAGGGCCCCCAAATTGCTAACTACACCACTGTGTGGAGCAGTGTGCTATGAATGAACCAGGACTATACCAGGTGTATAATAGACTATGCAATTAATTTAATTTAAATTGAGATAGTCAATGATCAGTTTGGGCCTTTTTAACTGAGAGATCCACAGCCAATTCTCGGTCAGTAAAAGCATGTGGTGAGGAGCCAAGGAAGAAATTTCAGTATTTTCTGTATTAACCTGTGACGGTTAAAAGTCTGTTTTGTTTATAGAAAAAAAGAATGAATCAATATGAGGGAAAGAATTGTGATTTTTTTTTTTTTTTTCAGAAAACAGGGCTAAATTTCTGGTTAAACTGTGACTAGATAAGTATTAAACAGCAGTCTTCTGCTATTTTATACTAGCTAAAATTATATATGCTAATAAGGTCATCTTCACCATTTCTCTCGATGAAAATGAAAACAGCTTTAAAAATCACACAACTCGAAAAAAATGCCCCAGGTAATGCTATTGTATTGTTGTATTGTAAAAAAAGTCCATATTTTTGCATATATTCTTAGAATATACAGTACTAGTTAAATGCGTCAATGTAAGTAACGTAATCCTTTCAGTAGCTTCTTGTCTATCTTGTAGTGGACTTGGCCAGTGTTTTGACCCCAGAGGTGATGGCTCCACTCCTGTCGGACCCGGAGGTGCAGCAGAGGCTTCTGCCGCACCTGCCGTGTGGAGAGTCTCTGCCCCAGAGCCCAGAGGAGCTGCACAACACCCTCACCTCTCCACAGTTTCAGCAGGTCTGTTTGTGCTGAAGGGGGTTAGGAGAGGGGAGGTTAACATTGTGTCATTTGATTTGTTTGGGGGGGGCCTACTCCCTAATATACAATAGAAAAAAATAAACACAATGATTTATAATGCTTTTGATAAATATCGTAGACATTATATTCCTCAAGTTGCTAACTGAATGATAAAGCAAACAATGAAATTACATTCAGCAGCTCCATCACAAACAAGGTAACATTGTGGAGCCAAGACACAATATTTGTGGCAAAGAAAAGGCTATTTTGTAGTCTTGATGTGTGCATTTTTATTGTCCAGTTGCCTTGTCTTGCCTTTTAGAGGGAGCCAAAGAAACCGATTATTTTTGCAGTTTTTTGCTATAATTTAACCCTCAATTTGACAGTAACTATGTTTATAATTAATTAAAAATAGATTGCCAAAACAGATGCTTGTATATAAATTGTCACTTTTTAATTTTAGTTTTAAGGGGGCACTGTGTACGTTTTCAGATCATTTCTATTTTCCGATTCAGACCGCTGCAAAGTAACTCATTCAGTTTTACTTGGAGTCTATCTGTTTGAATCATCTTATTAGACATCTCAGTGACTGTACAGTCGTCGAGCAGCTGAGTGTAAAGTTGAACCTTGATCCAATTGTCTTTATTTTATTTTGTATTGAAACTCCTCCATGTAGTTATTAATTGAATCATGTACTTCTCTTGTAACTGTTTCCAGGCTTTGAGCATGTTCAGCAGTGCTCTGGCATCAGGGCAGCTGGGGCCTTTAATGAATCAGTTTGGTTTACCCCCGGAGGCCGTGGAAGCAGCCAACAAAGGAGGTCAGTGTGAGATATTGAACATTTGTATCATATTTCTCAGTGACCAATTAAGTCTGCACAATATATCACAACATTATCAACTGAGGCAACATCCATTTTTCTCATGTAAAATGTAAAATATATTCAGTATTAACCAAAACGTGCACAGATAGTCCTGACCATATGTAACTATATTTTACACTCTATGTAGATCAAACCAATAGATCAAATCCATTCTAAAACTGTTCAGGAAAGAAAATATTGTCCTTTGACAATCATAGTCCTCAATGATGACAATTTCAAGAGATGGGTCCAATGTAGAGGACCTTAACTATATGATATTCTTTAACAGTAAATTGTTAATATAAATGTGTTTGTTGCAGATTTGGAGGCATTTGCAAAAGCAATGGAAACAGAGACCAAGTCCGACCAGGAGGTATTCAGCAAAGACAAGAAAGACGATGATGAAGACATGAGTTTGGATTAGGAATAAATATAGTTAAACAAAGATGTAACAATATTGGCAAAGTCAAACGTCTCACAAAATCTATGAAATTTTAAATACAGATGCATTTCCTGTGGTGAGTTGAAATAGACAATGGTCTGCTCCTTTTCAATGAAGTTAAACAAAAGTACTATGTAGGTAGGCATATGATAATGATCCAAAAAACAAAAAAAACATCATTCCATTAAATTCCATTAAAGTGTGGGGTTAAAGATGCACTATGTCACTTTCCTGGTGTCTGCTACCTTGGCTCCATGGAGATGATACTGCTTTGGTTGGAATGACATTTTTGCATTTATTCAATTAAATTAATAAGAAAATATTTCATGTGACATGCATTCTTACTTTAATTGGCTCAACTCCACAGATCTGACCTGTAACTTGGCCTGCTGTTTAAATTTAATGCGCTGAACATTTCAGGCACATCCCCATGGAGACGAGCACAAGATGTTACAATGTGCACCTTTAATATCACTACACAAACAGTAAAATGTCAATATTGTTAGATCCCAATGTCTAAGATATAATTTATTTATTAATTGTGACTGCTTCCTGTACAGATTATTTATTTATATGACAAAGATGTCACAGCTCAGAGCTCTGATAGCGTTGTGCAATTATACTTCAATGCATGTCAGCCGTGGTCTTATCTGTTCTACCACAAAGGAAAATATTAATAAACAAAAGTATCCTGATTGGTGTTTGAATTGGCCCTCTATATCTATTACTAACACTGGGTAAATTTACCTGTCCAGTATAAATCAGTAACTAGAATAATCTGATAACACATTGATTAGATCTGGGTTTTGGTGTTTGTTGCACATGCACTAGAGAAAACTGATAATCAAAAACCCGGTGACATGGGTCAGTTAATTGATGGATTTTAGAGTAACTATTGTATTTTGAAAACAAAGTGTAATAGATTTTTAAATAACTCTTTCAGACTTTAATATTTCCTTTAATTTTTGTCTTTGTCACGTATGTTTTGTATAATTTTCCTTGTTAAAACCTGACATGAACAACATAAAGAAATCAGATTACTCTTTTCAGATGGAACTGTTAACGTGACATTTCAATGATCTGTTAACTCCAGAAATCAGATGATCAGATTTTTGGTGTCCGTGTTAACATAACCAATCTAAGTAAAATTACCACAGCAAAGTATATAGGATCTTTTTATGGTGAAATAATAAGCCACAAATAATGTTTAAATAGTCTTCATTTCGGAATGGTAAACACTCACATTTGACACTACATGTAAAGTACAGTATTTTAAGTATTGACAGATCTCTATTGGCAGACACACATAGAAAAACATGTAGCAGGAACAATAACCACAAACATGTGTCAGTAACAATATCATGTGACAAACCATTTGACTAGAGGCACTTTCCTTAAAGGAGACATATTATGCTATTCTAACTTTTATTAGCTTTGAATCATTTTATGCTTTTGCCATCAAGACATACCTGTTGTAGTTTGAGTAAGCTAATTTTATTATCAGACTGTTAACTCTTGTTTTTACCTACATACATAACTTTTTAAAACCAGAAATTGCTCCTCCAGGTCTCTATGAGCCTGGATTGAACATTTGAAATTATGTTCATAAGGAATCAATTGAGGAAATGTGGCAATTCCTCTTTAAAATGCATTATTCCTCATTGTTTCAAGTTGAGAACAATGGAAAAGGAATAATAAATGAAAGAGAAGTAATATACCAAATCTTCCATAAATATACAACCATACAAATGTGTCCTTTTTTTAAAGACAAAATAAAGCATAATAAGTCTCCTTTAACACTGCAGTAAGCACAATCCAAGTCCACTGCATTGTACCGTTCATACTGTGAATTATCCAGTGGCACTTTTAATGAAGAACAAAGACAATCATTATCACAATGTCATTAAATAATAATTTCTTTGGATTTGCTAGGTGTCATTCAAAACTAAATTCCTGAGAAAAGAAAATATGGCACAAACAGACATTTCAGTGCATTTGTAAACACAGATTTGTACAAACATTACACTAAAATCTAATTCAGTACTTGTACATATAGAGGTGGGAGATATGTGCGAAAATATCACAAATTGCTGTTTATGAGATTAGGAGAAAATATTGAGCGTATCATCTATAATTAAAACTTTTTTTTAAAAATACAGAAACATCTAGTGTAAACTCCCAAAGAAGGATATAAAGTGATTTTTTATTTTTTTTTGCCCTTTTGTACTTATGTGTTTACGTTTATGGTCCATTCATGTTTTGTGCATTTCCAATGAACTGTTAAAATATTGTTATCAAAATAATTGTAATTGTGTCAATATCGCCCACCCCTACTTCTACAGACAACAATAAATAACAAGTGTAACAGTGACACATAAAACACATTAAAAGGTCACTTGTCTAGATAAAAACATCTCACACTATATATATATGCTCAAGTGAAAACTGGTGTCACAGTGGCTTCAATTTACAAAATCTACACTATTTAATCGTCAAACTCTACAAATAAATACGATTCAGACTGTGCAATCACTAGAAAGGTGCAGATGACAGATACATTTTCAGACAAACAGTAGTACCAAAAATACAATAGTATGTCACCAGATAAAAGCACAAGTAATGTGCCGAGTAAACTCTCTAACATAGAGCTCATGAGATCAACAACAGAACACCACAAATGCTAACTAACTTGAGTCCCAAAAAGAATTGAAAATATGTATAACAAAACTATCCAGACCACAGTATCTTTCCTATAATTACAGTGAGTATAAGGTCTAAATCAGTGCTAATTCAGGATTATGGTGAGATTAAACCAGATCTGAACGCAGTCTAAAACTAGGTTTCAACCTGGCATTAAGTAGAGCTACAATACCAGGTCTGAACCAGCGCATCAGCAGGACCAAGGTTCCTCTTGAAAATACACCAGGCCAAAACCAGGTCTACTCCATAAACAGGTGTATGCGGATAACAATAGACAAACCTATTCAGATAAGCCCTGTTTTATCGAGGAACCTCTCAGATCAAATCCAGAGCTTAAAGATGCATTATGTAACTTTTCTGGTCATAGATCCACATCTGTTTGTCTCCATGGAGAGGTTACCACTCCCACAAAATGGTAGTTCTCAGTAACAATACATGTTTTAAGGCATTTTTGCAGCAATATAAACATCGCTAATTGAATAAATGCAAGATATACATGTTAAATGCCATACAGTGTAACATTCCAGACAATGCCATTTCTTCACCATGGAGATAAACCTCACAATAAAAGTTGCATAATAAGCCTTTGAGTAGCCTAGATCTAAACTAGCACAAAACCGGATTCATGCTAGGATCAAACCAGCACTAAACCCAGTCTAAAACCGGTCTAAAAAAACAGGAGTTAACCAGGTACCATTGTGTGTCAGCCTCAGTATTTTAAAACTTCATTGTAAACCTTTCAACAAGCAATACAGTATGATAGATTTGGAGTTGTTTGTGGATATCCAGACCACTCGTCTCTCTTCCCTCTGGTTCCCTGGACTGAAGTGGTCTACCCCTGCTGCACCAGTCTGCGGTAGTGTGGCATGACTTTACTCTCGGGGAGGTACAGTCCCATCTCCAAGGCAACGAGCACCGGGAACTCTAGAGGAACCAGCTCCCGCCTGTTTATTCGGAAACGCTCCTCCAATTTCTGCTCAAAAAAACATGAGAATTAGTTTTATGCTCATGTGTAACTGGATTTCAAGAATATTCTTTTCAGGGCTTTCAGGCAAATGCTTCCTTCCTGATTTGAAGAATTTTGTGAGGACCTTTCCTCATTCAAAAGAAATAACATTTTTATTTGAATTGTGCTATTGTTATAACAATAAGAGACCGCTGCAATGCTAAGTCCTTCAAATCAGGAAGGCATCTTCCATCGATTGGAGAATTATATTCAATTAAAATAAAAAGCCTTTAATTGTTTTCACCAGTTATGGTGATTCATGTTTTTTTTTTTATGTAAAATTTAAACTGTTACAATTGCGATTAAAAATTCTAAAGCATTGTATATTTTGAATTGTCTTAAGTCATCAAAATGGTGGCTATAAAAAGAAACTGACCCCATGAACAGTAAGTACACACTATAGACCCATCCATGGCTTTCAAAGTGATGACAAATTTGCACCATTGTCATGGCAATTAACAGTTAAAAACAAAATATTCTATCTTTTGGACTGTGAAAAGTTCTTAAAATGATGCCTATAAACAGGAAGCTGAAACCCGTCATGTTTTAAAGTTCTAATTCCATTCCTCTGCTTACATCAATGAGTTGTTTGACTTCTGGTTTCCTCAAATCGCTGCTGATCTTTGCTGCGAGCAGCACACATGCCGCTGCCACCAGCTTCCTGTTCTGTTTGTTCAGACGACCTTGAAGCACCAACTTCTCAAAGTAAACAAAGGCCATCGCTATGGTAACCGGCTGCAGACCGCACTCCTCGCTCACAGCACGCATTTCCCTCTTCAGGCTAGGGCAGAACAAACAGGGCGTAGCATGAATCGACATACACACGCACTTCTACACAAAGGCTTGAATAAAACACATTCCACGTGGCACATTATATTAAAAGGGGATTGAAGATTTTTTACAGCAATTTTAACTGTAGGCCTATAGCAGAGATGTCCAAACTACGGCCCGTGGGTCAAATGTGGCCCGCAGACCATTTTTTATTGGCCCTCAGACCTTCTGCTGGACTGGCCCAACTGATCATAGGTAGAAGTTTTTGCTTTGTTTTGTTTTTGAAATTAAACTAATTTACCTCTAAAACCCACACAGCATTGGACACAGACCTACGATCAATGTTCCAAGTCTTATTAAAGGTAAAGTAGCGCTCTCAAAAGTATGTGAAATGCACTCATCTGAAGTATTGCCCACCAGATTGTGGCCCTCCACTTCAAAATTGTTTGAGTATGCGGCCCTCGGTGTTAAAAGTTTGGACACCCATGGCCTATAGTTTATTTAGGCCACTTGATAAGTGATAAGAGAATTGAAATCATGATTATTTAAAAGTATGTAGGTTTTAACAAGGAACTGAAACTGAACCTGAGGTAGCCTTAACCTGCACATAGGGGACACATACAAGTTTGTTTTTTATTCTCAGTATAGGGCAGTGGTACTCAAATAGTGGGGCGTGCCCCCCTGGGGGGCGGTGAGATGCCGTGGGGGGCACGTAGACGGCTTCACCATCGCGGCTTCGCGTGAAATTTTTTCTTCTTTATAGGGGGGGCATGATAGAAAATAATTGAGAAACACTGGTATAGGGACAGGCCATACCTCATGTGAACACTCAGAACCTCTAAAATTCACCCAGAGGCTGCACTAGACCTGAATAATGATTGGCTGCAGGTGCTAGGGTTTAGATAGTGACGAGACAGTCTTTTTGGGTTTAAACCAACAAATTGGCAAAACATATGACTCTTATCAGACTCAATCTGAGACCTAAAATTTATTGAAATCATATTGATTGTGAATATCAAAAACTATATTGTTGCATCAGGATTTAATATCTAGAAACACTGTTTAATCCCACAGAGTCTTTCTGACAGTGGTTGATCATTTATATATCAAAATCAGAAGACTTTTATTGCCATCGTTTGTGAACACAGTTCACAAACTAGGACCTTACTTCGGTGATAAAGTGCGACATAAAACACACATGAATACAAATACAAATAAGGGCATGCACAAAGTTATAAAAAGATATGATTAAAAAAAAATTAAAAAAAAATATCTTTGAACGTATCTTTTTTTTTATACACGTTGTTTGTTTGAAGTAGACACAATAGGCAGGTACCTTCTTATTTTGCTGAGTGTGAGCTTGATGTGGGGAAACTTCTCCCTGAAGGTCTCGTTCATGTCCTTTTTTAGGTCTGAAGGTTTCACATACTCGATAACCGTTGTCTGCACACAAACAGGTCAAATAGTTTAAGTGTCTTAATCCTGAATGAAAGACCTGAGGGTGTTTTAAGTGTTTGTGTATTGTACTCTTAGAGCTTAGAGCTGCTGAGTCCTGTAATAAGTGTACAGCAGCAATGTGATCATGTGAACGTGACATAAAAGCTACATTTTGTAATAGCTCGCTTACACGTTTTTGTTCCAGACTTAACTTTTTTTTTTTTTATAATCAGTGAAAACTTGATGATATTCTGATACCACGCTCTAGCAATAACATAAATACATATATAAATGTATAAATTAAAATAATGCGTTCTAGGGAAAGCACAGAAACAGTTGGTGTACCCAGACAGTCACACAGTGCATCTTCAAAATGAAAATCTTTCTTCTCAAGTGGCATATGGTCAAAATATAAAAACAAATTAAAAGAATGGCTCATTTGTAACATGATGCCTTTGTCAAATGATTATATTGCCTCCAAAGAATAACAGCAAATGAAGATGCATTGTAAATGTATGTATATATATATATATATTACACATTTTAGTGGGCTGATGATAACACACCACATATGATGCAAAGATGAGCACTCTCTTGTGTCTCCCACAGGGCCACTGGGGGTCACTCAGCAAGTTAGGGTCATACTCCGTCTCCTCTAAATCTGAAACGCAAACTATGGTCAAACCTTAACAGACACAGAGCTTTGGAGTACTTAGAGGAGGAAGATACATAGAAAAGTGATGATACCGCTACAATATATTGTTGTTTTGGATATGCAAAGTTACAATATTGAGTACATTGTCAAAGACTTAATTCATAATAAGCAAACAGTTTTTTAAAGAATGGTTCAGAATGAATAACTTCATAAGTAAGAGATTTGGGTATTAATTAAGTAGTTATTAAACTTTCTTAGTAAACTATTTGTACATTATAAATTATAAAGTTATACCAAAAGATCGAAAAGGAAAATCTCCAAATGTTAAACCTGCTTGTTACATCAGTGATTAAGTATGTGATTCTAACCATACCACAAAAATACAATATTATTAACTGCAATTTTGCCTGCCTCCATCTAAAGAACTGTAGTATCATTTTAAAGTTAATATTTACTTGTGTCCTGTGGTCCAGAGCTTGGGACTCTAGGGGTGAAGCTTTTCTGTTGACTGTTGCCGCGGGAACGGTTCTGAGGCGTTTGGGCTATTGCCGTCTCCGGGAGGCTCTTCTGTCTGACTAAAGCGTTGGTCGGGTACAGGAACTGGGCGTATGAGACCGTCTGAGAGCACAAAAAAGATAAAGTTAAGATCATAAGACAGTTTAAGGAAGAGTTTGAGAATGAGTCAGGAAAGGTGGGAAGGAACTAATTAAGAACACATCCACACCACTGTTGATTTGGTCCTTGTTTGACCTCCGTTTAGTCCTGATGTAGACGTGGTTCTGTTGCACTATAGATCTGGTCTTGTTCTGGTTACAAGACACATATACTAGTATCCACCCATGGACCACTATGGAACCTACCTGGACACTGAGGGATTACACATATACAAGACATCATGGTAATAAAGTACTACAATTTAATGTTGAAAATCACATTCTATTGTCTAAAGAAAGTGTTTGCTTTTTTTTGTTTTTTTTATCATCGTGGTATCGGAATTGGTATTGCATATCAAGTCTATTCCTTAGTATTGAAATAGAGTTTGAAATGCTCGTATTGTCCAACATGCACCGGGAACAGGTCTGACTTACTGCCGGCAATGCAAACACAGCTCCTGCTCCAGGCATACAGGGACCGGACAGCCCTTAGCAAAGAGCCCTGGACCCCATACTCCCAGAGCACCCCCCAAAGGACACCACGAGGGACACAGGGAGGGAAATGCCTTCTCCAGGTCCACAAAACACATGTGAGGCAAACTCCCATGAACCCTCGAGGTCCCGATGGAGAGTATAGCACTGGTCCAGTGTTCCACGACCAGGACGAAAACTACACTGCTCCTCTTGAATCCGAGGTTCGACTATCGGTCGGATTCTCCTCTCCAGTACCCTGGAATATACCTTACCGGGAAGGCTGAGGCGTGTGATTGTTGCAGCAGGCACTGGGGCGGTTTGCAGCCAAGTGTGAAGCGGCTGGGATGAGAATCAGCTCCTCCAAATCCGAGGCCATGGTTCTCGACCGGAAAAAGGTGGTTTGCCCTCTCTGGGTGGGTGGTGTGTCTCTGCCTCAAGTGAAGGAGTTCAAGTATCTCGGGGTCTTGTTCACGAGTGAGGGAAGGATGGAGCGGGAGCTTGACCGGCGGATCGGTGCAGCGTCTGCAGTGATGCGGTCGCTGTATCGGTCCGTTTTGGTGAAGAAGGAGCTGAGCCAGAAGGCAAAGCTCTCGATTTACCGGTCAATCTACGTTCCTACCCTCACCTATGGTCATGAGCTTTGGGTAATGACCGAAAGGACAAGATCGCGGATACAAGCGGCCGAAATGGGTTTCCTCCGCAGGGTGGCTGGGCGCACCCTTAGAGATAGGGTGAGGAGCTCAGTCACACGGGAGGAGCTCGAAGTAGAGCCGCTGCTCCTACACGTCGAGAAGAGGTGTAGGTGAGGTGGCTCGGGCAACTGCTCAGGATGCCTCCTGGACGCCTCCCTAGGGAGGTGTTCTGGGCATGACCCACCGGGAGGAGGCCCCGGGGAAGACCTAGGATGCGCTGGAAGGACTATGTCTCTCGGCTGGCCTGGGAGCTGGAGGACGTGTCCGGAGTGAGGGAAGTCTGGGAGTCCCTGCTTAGACTGCTGCCCCCGCGACCCGGCCCCGGATAAGCGGAAGAAAATGGATGGATGGATGCTTGTATTGTGACATTGCTAAAATATTGTAAACTGCTATAGATGAATAGTTTTTGGTGATTTAGTGGTGGTTTAGTTTTACCTTTCCAGACACATCGGGCTCCATTCCTTCCAGTGAGGGCATGAGGTCAGCAGTGGCCACAGAGGAGAGTCTCTGTCTGTGAGCGTCCAGCTTAGCCTCACTGTTTTAACAGAGGAGCAGAGGTAACTACAGGTAAGCCGTGACGGAAGCATTGTACTGCATAGGAAATAGGATGGAGTTAGCATGTAGAGCTTAGATATGACAAAAAATAATCCCTCATTGATTGATCACAATTTTGTATCTCATTTGAAACAAAACAATGGGTTTCAATATTAATTTCCTGAACATAACGAATTCAGACTTTTTATCATTGGAGTTTAGCAAAGGATGAAGTTTAAATCTGTCAACTGGACAAATCGTTGTAAGAGTGAAGACATTTCGCTGCTCATCCAAGCCATTCTTCAGTTCTGGTCAGATTGCTGGTGGCCACTGCCTTATATCTCTCTGGGAGGGGCTAACTACACTGAAACTGTAAACATCTATTGTCTCCAGTTTCATCTGAAACTACCCTATTCAGCCCTTAACAACCCTGCTATTGTTCTCATTGTTCTGGGTTTGAGGATGGAGTTATAGATGGGGGAGAGATTATGTCTCAGGCCCCATTTCCTAACAAAAATAGCTTCTTTAACTCCCCTCTCAAACTATTTCTTTTCTCTGGCTAAGATCTGAACTTCACTACCTTCAAAGGAGTGGTTAGTGTCTTTGAGATGGAGATGTACGGCAGACTGGGATCCAGAGGGACTCCCTCCAGAGGGACGCCGGTGTTGGTACATCCTCTTATGGAGTAGCTGCTTAGTTTCTTCAATGTAATACTCACTGCACTCTTCACTACACTGAATGGAGTGGACTACACTACTTTGTTTATGGCTTGGGGTTTTGTCCTTAGGGTGAACCAGTGTTTGTGGGTATGAAAAAGACAGGAATCTCATACTTTCTGAAAATTCTCTGAAGTTCACAGACACACCCGCTGTGTAAGGGATGGTAACACCTTTCCTTCTAGGTTCAGATTCCCTGTTGTCCTGTTTTTTTTAGCTCTCTTAGATCTATTGAAGGTCCACTTTGGTTATCCACAAGCAGAGAGGGCTTTCTCCACGTGTTGCTTCTCCTTCACTTTTCCCTCTGTGTTAACACAGACATCATTGCATCTTAGTACAAAAAAAAATGTCCACCACCTCTGAACTCTCTTAGCATGGTAACTATAAGTGTATTTATAGTAAACAAAGCATATCTGTCATTCTACTTTATTTTAATATGGGCTTTCATTTTATCAAGGCATTCTTTGTCATCATGTTGAAGGGCTGTGGTGTAAACATCAATTATTGTAGCAGTCATGAGCAAATTTTATAGGAAAATCCCTGTTAAGATTGGAATGTTTTTCATAATTTGTTTACTAGTTATCTTACTTAGGAAACTAGATACTCAATTAAAACAAAGGTTGTTGGTCCAAGGTTCCACTATATGAATATGACCAATCTCACCCTGAGTTAATTCAGTATACTAACAGTAAAATTCAATGACTCGAAAACATGGTTAGTATTTTCCTAGTATTAATATGGAAGCAGAGCAACAAAATGCATCTATTCCACATTATTACAATTATCATGCCATTTCCATCCTATTATCATGCCATTACTGTGTCATAAGGCAGTGGTTCCCAATCCCTTAAGCACTGTACTACCTATATTTTGTATTGCTATACATTTAGTAATTATAAATCCTTTACTAGTATATTCTAAATTATATTTTCTTGTTTTAAATGATATTTATGCCAAAATAATCCTACAGAAATATTATTAAAGATGTAAGATGTACTACAGAGAACATTTTACATTAAGATACTGTAGAATTCCACCTTTCTTTCAAATCAGAAATCATTACACTGTGTCTGTGTCCTCCAGGGCTCCCCATACCCCCGGTTGGGAAACACTGCCGTAAAGTTAAGTGTAACTAATGTGTTTATTAAGCATCAATCAAACATCATCATGACACACAGTGAAAATGACAGACAGCGGTGAGGCTGAGGATGGGATGGGCTCTTTGTACCTGAGGTGAGCACTCTCTCCATACGGCAGCACTGAGAAAGCAGCATAGAGCGACCTCTTGGCACAAATCAGCATGATCCTGGGGACACAGCAGTACAGGCAGACAGAGCACATGACAAGCAGTCTACACACATCTAATATCTATTACAGCTATATACCATTATCCATCACATCCACAGACAACTAAAGGCAAAGCTACTCCACAGCACTGCACTACTGGCTCGCTACAGAAGACACGGACAACGAGAGCTATGAGTGGGGCTGCTATTGGTCACAATTGAATCGAAATTGCAATTTGAATAGAACACAAAGGCTGCCATTTTTGAAGTATCATAATTTCTTCCACAAACAAGAATATATTCTGTCCTGTTCTGCATAAAAATGCTAATTCTGTAGGTTATAGATCTGTACATTTTTACAGGATGTGATTCTTGTATTAGTTTGCTAGTTCATATATTCTGTCTTTTTTGTCGATTCTTCTGGGCATGTTTAAAATGTAAGCCTTGTACAGAATCGCATTATTAAAAAACATAAAACACAATCAAACATGTTCCCCAAACTGTTCAGCTCCAGTTATTAGTATTATTGGTATGTTTGGTCAGGACAGTGCATGTTAAAGTACATCAGATACATACATGGAAAGACACCGGATTGGAGCTATTGCTCCATCCCTTAGAATCTTAAAACAACCACTTCTAGTTTCACACCTCCGCAATATTTCCATAACACTCACTAAACCAAGAGAGTCAAACAAGAGCTGAACAATCACACATTAAATCATTGTTCAACCATAAATCTACCAATACGAGTCTGCTGCCTGCACAATGGACCCTCAGCAATAAACCACTGTAAGTAAATAAACTGATCACATGTAATTTCCACAATAACATAACAATGTGACACATGTCTGTAACGTGTATGTAACATGTATATGACTAGAACATGCAGCGTGGACATGGAATGAGATGGAACAGTGTCAAACAAAGATAAACTGGAAGTTGATTTTGATCATCATCATTTTATTTTTTTATTATTATTAAAGTTAGAGTAAGGCTAAGATTAAGCACAATCCATGATTACTCAGTAAAACAGTCTGGCCATGCTAGCTCCATGCTCCTGTGGTATTTTGGTCCTGTTTGTCATTGGTGTTACTTCACTGTTGATGCAATATGGTGTTAGATTTCCACACAGCACCTTTTTAGGCATGTGCTAAGCTTCTAAGGGTGATTAAATGCACTGTAGCAATCGGCCCTGAACAGCTGTGCCTCTGTGTATTGGCCAAATTATATCTGAGCAGTGCCACTTGATAAGGAGCTTATTACAACATCAGCTGAATGAACAGGCCACTGCTGAGCCAGGGTTTCTAAATGAAACCATTCTGTGTCTTAGCGGAAACCCCCATTATGTGTTGTTTATGTGTAAGTCTGACTCACCTACATCCTCTGGTGTCATACTGTCTTATGCTCCGGATAAAATGAACCTTCTTTGGCACTTTGGGTCCAGGTGAACCAGAAACATTTCTTGACCTGAAAAACAGGAAATTAGACATATCATTTTAATAGATGAATACATTGATTGGCTTGTCTTACACATGGCGTAGGTTTCTTGTATGTGGTAACGTTAACAGCTGGTTCTGAATGCATTATTGTCTTTATGCACATGGTAAACAGTGGCTCACCTCCTCTGTGCCTCCGGGACACCGCCGGGAGCCGGGCTCAGAGCCGGTCCCGCTGTGGAGGACTTGACCCGTGCGCATGGAGCCTGTCCCACGGATACGGGAGACACGGGGACATCAGGAAGCAGAGGCTCGGCCGCAGGACCGCCCTCCAAAAATACCTCGTTGGCCCCGACCGCGTTGGTCCCTGCTGGTCCTGGAGATATGACCAAAGAAGGTCTGAGAGAGCTGATCCCGCCGGAGGAGCTGGAGGCAGACCCACTGGCGCAGGCCTCAGTCACCTGTGCGCCGCTGTCTCGGCTCCCGGAGGCGGGTGAAGACATGGACTCGCCGCTGTCTCTGTCCCGCTGTCGGGGCTCTTCGGCGGCTGTTTGACCAGCGTTTCCATCGCTTCGCTCCAGATGCGGGCGTCCATCGAGAGAGATGTTTGTTAAAAACGAGAGCGCCGCTTGTCTCCGCCGGGAGTCCTTGGTCCTCCGCCGCTGTTCAAGTATTTTGGATGTTTTGTTGCTGGTTGACTGCAGACCGCACACAGCGGTCGCCATTCCTCTTTGAACCGCGGCCGCAGAGGGACAGCACAGCGCCGGTACAACGGCTTAAGCCCCGCCCCCAGTCCCGCCCTCAGCCCCGCCCTCTGCACGCTATTGGCCCATACATACGGAAACGTGTTACTACGTGGCTCTGATTGGAGGAGTTATAAATATGCCAACATATGTCGTATCACACGCGCTGATTGGCCGAATAAAGCAGGACACAAAGACACTCAGTCTGATTAAACATGTCATAATGAACAGGCCGAATAATAAAATCTGTTTAATTGGACAGAGCAGAGAGCAGAAGTTTACAACTATTCTATTGGATGCTGAACCCTGTTTTTGATTTCCATCCCATCCCAACATTTCCTCTTGAGCAGTACCCTAAATAATGCATCTTTTAATTATAGTCTTCAAACTCATGATTGATTTTGTGGTGATTATTTGTATTTAGTCTATTTGTTGGGTGTCATGAGGACTGTAATCCCAGTAGTGTGATCCTACATCTGTGTGAGGAGTGTAGAGGGCTGGATTAATACTGCTAATCCACCAGATGAGGGATTTCCCTGAACGTGCCACACACATTATAAAAAGAAACTCTATTCCAGTAAACACATTGGTCTTTATTCAGAAAACAGACTCATATAATTGTCACCTTGATGCTCTGAACAGCACAGTCTGGTGTAAGAGTTTAAGGCTTTGATTTCTCCCGTCTCTGTGTTTGAGGTACAGTTCCTCTCCACACATTTGCGGTGTTACCACTTTGTCATCTCAAACAGTTAGCACCAGATGAGCCTAAAGGTTTATTTTACTGCAATGAAAGATGACAGTGCTATGTCTATACCAAGTCTTTTTTTCTCAATTTAATCTGCAAATGAAACATTGCTTTATATGCACAGGATTACTCCTCCACATACACCATACACATGCTGGTATGTGAACCCACACACGCAATGTCTTTGTGGCTATTCTATTGAAAACAATGTTGAACACAGCATCATGGCCCTGTGTCATATACCAAACCTACTCATGGGAGTCTGAAATATATTTTACATTTTATCAGACAGATACAGTACATTACAGACAGTGCTGTCCTTCTGTGTTCTCTCTATTGAATAGTTTCATTTACATGGAGTTAAATAAGTGCCCCTTTGCCTTTAATGTGCACAATGGAAACACCACTGAGTGAATATGGCCAAAAAGAACAGTGATGCTGTTCAATACAAGCAGTACACATTTAAATAAAGGTGTATCCTCTTGATATAAAAATGATAGTGGCCCAAACACAGCTCATAAAAACACACAAATCTCTTTTCTTCACAAAACAGATCATACCACAAGAATGTAAGCTACCCCAATGACAGCATGACAGTGCTCAAAACCTTTCAGCAATAATCACATTTCAAACATTTTTTTTACATTCAACGCAAAAGTCATTTCTGAATTTCCCTTTCACATTTTGAAGCAACATTTTCAGAAGCTTCATAAAGTTGCACTGTGTAACTTTTCTGGTGGATGGTGTCAGTATGTACCTGTTCCTCTCAATGAAGACATTATTGCTTTGTTTGGAAATGCTCCACAGTATGGCATTAAATATCTATCAACCATTTACTCCATTGCAGGTGTTTTATTGCTCAAAAACACCTTTGCTTGCTATGTTTCTGGAACATTCTAGGCAACGCAATAACATTTCCACGGTGATAAGCAGGTGGCATACCATACCCTCCACCAGAAAAGTTACGCCATGTATCTTTAAACATGAGTGGATAGTTATGGGAAAACAATGTCCACTATTTGTGCTGTAATCACTGTAGATTGCATTGAAAAATACAGTAGGTTCCCATTTTTGCATGCCTTCTACGGCTTTTTTGTAAGTTGTAGCTGCCATAAATAGTCATGCATGACGAAGGCATGTCTGTGTCAGACTAAACACTTAAAACCAGATGCCTTAACGCCTTCATTTGGAAAACTTTCTGCTTTCAATTGATAGTCACACTGCCACCTGTGCTCTTCCACAGAAAAAAGGTTTGCTGTTTTTTATAGGTTGGGTTCATGGATGTCATAACATCATAATCTGTCCATAGTTTAACATTGACCTGCAGGGCAGGTAATACTTGTATGGCAGAATTTGCTGTTTAAAGGTGCACTATGTAACTTTTGTGGTGGATGGTCTGCCACTTGCTTGTGCCTATGGAGATGTTACTGCTTTACCTAAAATTTTCCACTTTTTAGCGTTGAACTCAATACAAGCAAGTTCCGCTAAGGGCCAAGTTACATGTCTGATCTATGCAGAGGCTGGCTCACTCAGAATAAGAATACATGTTTTCAATGTATTTTTTAATCAGTAAATATTTCTATAATGGAATGCTTAATGCCAACATTCCAGTCAGTGCTATAACATCTGCACGGAAACAAACAGGTGATGAATCCTCCATCACAGATGTTACATTGTGCATCTTTAACTGTCAAAATGCAGATGTTTGGTGCTAGTTTAAACAAAGACTCCAGGCAGAATTGTTGTCAGTTGAAAGGACTTTTAGCCTCCACTAGCGTTGTTATTGCTGTCTTTGTGTTGTAATGGACTTTTTGCCATAGGATTAACATGGCAATTTCATTGATTGTAACAACATCTGTGAATTTTCTGTTTGGATATTTCTTTCAAAAACAGTGAATCCCCCACTGAGTTTAGTACAATCCCTGCAATTCATCTGAAATTATGACATCAAATTCTGGTCATGAACGCAACCTATTAAACAACACTTGACCTGAGAAATTAAACAGAAACCAAAAAATGCAGTTTCCACCAACATCACAAATAAAGACACTTTTCCTGCTCCATCGGGCCACTGTTCGTCTGTGGTTCGGATTGGCCCGGTTCAGACGCCGTGCACCCGGAGCAGAGTCCTCCTCCTGCCATTGTGGGGCAGGGCATTTTACACATAAGCCTGTAACATAAGTCTTCAGCTTTCACACTGTTGTCTCATACTCCATCACTTCTTTTGGCGTACCCAGGCAGCGGTACTGTATTCTGGGCGTGACTGGAGCAGCACTTTCAAGCACCAAGATGGTTTTACGCAGCCTCCGATCAATGTAGTGTGCATCCCAGGCCGGGTACTTTTTTCTGGGTAAGTCTATCCGAATAACTGGGCCTTCTGTCCTTGGAGATAATTGTTGTTGTGGAGGTATCAGTGCTCCACGGAGAGCCCTGACTTGAAACACATCTCCATCTACTCCACAGCCCTGCTCCGTGGCTTTAGTCCGCTGCAGGGTCCTGGGTGGGCTGCTTACAACGTCCGGGGGATGGCTGGAGGCGGGAGAAGCCAAAATCTCCACAGGAACATCCTCCTTTTCTACAATATAAGTCCACCCTGAGACAGGTCCATCGGGGTGCAGCAGACAGTAATAGACAAACATGAAAAACGTGCCTAGGGCATAACTACTAGCAACCACGCACACCAAAACGACGGCGTAGAAGTCGGACATTCTCGAACCACGATGCAAGTACCAAGCCGTAGTAAGGGCCACGTTTTCTATAAAGACAGTTAAACTGTAGATAAGCAGGCGACATCGAGTGCGCCCCTCTCTCACACTAAACCAGCAGAAGATATAGACAATTCCCACCATCATGTTGTAGATGATCTCCTCCCATTTGGACATACAGAAGTCAGTTTCACCTTGAATGATCCAGAATGTCATGATGCACCAGTGTGCGACAATGAAGATGCCGAAGTAAAGCTGGAATACAGAGGCAAAGAGGGCGAAGGCGAGAGTGCGCGCCCCGATGGTGAAAAGGTGCCATAGAATCTGTACCAGCACAGACTTGTAGGACATGGAGAGTTTGTCATCGCGACTGTCACGGAGGACTTTCTGGTACGATGCGATCATCCAAGAGAGGGAGATGAGCGAGGCAGAGGCAGACAGACCTAAAGGAGAGAAGAGAAGAAGACAGGATGAGAGAATATATATATATATATATATATATATATATATATATATATATATATATATACATACATATATATATATATATATATATATATGTGGGTGTCCAAATGCTTGACAGAGGATCTTGAACATGTTGCTTATCAGAAGGCCACTCTTATCAGAAGGCCAGAATCACAAATTGTTACTCACAAAAGATTTATGACTAGGATGTGGACAAAGTAAAAAAGATAAGCAAGTTGCATAGGGCCCCCACAAACCTAGACCAAACCCCGCATGTGTGTGTACTGTGCACAGTGATTGGCTCATGGCACTCACCTTGGAGGGGCAGCACCTCGTTGGCATAGATCATGATGCTGAGCTGCAATACCAGCTGGGGGGCGCTCTTGAGGAAGGACTCGAGCAGACGCAGCATGCTGATGTCTGCACTCTCGAACATCATCCTCCAGAAATAGTGTCTGCGCTCTGGGTCTGTGTGCCAGCGGCTCTGCACCCCCAGGTACAGGGCATGGACATACCTGTGGACAATAAACAAACTCCTGTAATAAAAGTGATCATTCTGTTTTATTTTAGATGTATTAAGGATTATTGAAACTACCATTCTGTACCATTTTTGGCTACTACCCACCTTTAAATACTGAGGAACTGAAAACATATAATTATTGTTCTGTCCCCCCTGTCATCTATTGATTAATTTTTCATTGTCTTTATTGTCTTTTTTTGAAATATATATAAATACATCTATCGGCACTGGGAATTGTTGAATGTTGTATTTACATGGCAAAAAGTGATATATTTTTCAAAGCTCCTATACATTTAAAAGTGAAAGTCTAACAGCTGTCAGTTAATGCCCAAAATGAGTGCAAGTGCATAAGACGGTGAATCCATAAATATCTTGGAGAGGAGCTAGGCTTTCATGTAAACCAATTTCTACTGTACTTAAGTCATAATTACACATTAAAAGCTTAACTTCATGCATTTGTTCCACATTATTACAAAATACCACTAATATTACATTTCATGGTAATTTACTTTTTCCACACTAGTTTAGAGTTATAAATTATATAATTTAGACATGAAATAAAGAAGGATGTAATTCATTATTATGTACTTAGAATCATTACACTGTTAGTTACACGCTATTGTGCTACCTCATGTTGTGTTGTTTTTTTTTACAATATTTCAAAGCTACAGTATGAGTACATTAAACCAACAGCTTTAAAGAGAGGTTGGTTGCCAGGAGGCTGAGCTCAGGAGGCTGAGCACATAAGTGTTCCAGTTGTTGCCTTTGGGAGATGGGTCAGAGGAGCCTCATGTCAACAAGCACCAAACAACAAAGGAGTTTCTATAACCTTTCACAGTTCTTAAGCACACACTATAAGCCCTATAGGCTCCACACAGTGGGCTGCAGTGAGGGTGACAAAGACTACAATGTAAAAAGAAACATCTAGCATGGGTTAGAATGGCCTGAATTCAGAACATCAATTAGGGTTGAGCAATTAGTGGAGTTTTAATTGAATCGTGATTAAACAGTTTTCAATAAATTTGAACACAAAATATGCTTTTTAATCAAGAGTCCCTCAGCCAAGTCAAAAGTATGTTTGGACTTAATAAATAAAAGAAATAAAAGTTTTTTTTGTGTGTTAAGGTGGAACTGAAGTGGAAAGCATTTATTTACTGTTTGAGATAAGGTTGGTTTTAAAAGTCTACATAATCTATAATATTCATAAATCTTATTGTTAAAATTCAAGGGTCTTTACGTCATGTATATTATGTACTATGTTCATTAACATGCACTGTCCCAACCAATTTGCAATGTGAACTGAATTTTGACAAACACCATGTAACTTTTTCTGATGGGGGTCTGTCACCGCATGATCTCCATGTCATGTCATTGATTTGCCTGGAATGCGCCACACTGTGACATTACACTTATTTATCTTACAATTATTAAATTATGTGTATTTATATTGGTAAAAACTATCTATCTAACCATCTCTTACTGTGAGCAGGCTTGCCTATCCACAGATCTGACCTGTAACTTGGCCTAGTGGAATGCCTGCTGGTCTCCATGGAGATAAATAGATTAAATAATTCAAAAAACTTTGCAAAGTTACATAGTGTGCCTTTAATCTAGTCTGACATATGGTTTATCAAGTAAAATATTCTGTATAGACTGTCAAACCTGAACACTGTTTAATCATGAGACTAGTTTTGCAGTGTACAGGAGGATGCACAGTTTGGTCTGCACGCGCTGTAACATTAGCCTCTTCCCATCTCATGTGCACAGCTGACATTTAATTCTGGTCAGTGGCCCAAAATTGATCCCGGTTCACCAACCCAATGGTGTATCAGTGACAGATTGTTCCAAAGTTAGCAACTGAGGCCAAAACACACCAATAATCCTATTGTTAAGCAGACACACAACTCCGAAAACAACAAGAAAACAATCTATTGGATAGATGGATATTGCTTAACTCCCTGTTCCACTGCATAGTATTAAAAGTATAGCTCCATTGCATGTGACTTTACAGGTTCAAGTTACAAGTCAGATCTATGGAGAGACCCCACTCACAGTAAGAATGAATTTTATTAAAAGTATTTTTTAGGAATAAAAACATCTCTTATGCAAGATAGATATATTTAAAGCCATACTGTGGTATATTCCAGATAAATAAATAACATCTCCATGGAGACAAGCAGGTACTGAACCCCTATATCAAATAAAATAGACTCTTGTGAGCTTTAAGCCATGTTATAATGTTATTATCTCCTCAAAAGCATACCCAGTTGTGTTTTGTTTCATTCACACATGTTTGAGTAACCCTGCATTATTAGTCTGTTACATCTCCAAAGCTCAAAATGCTCTGTTCCACCTTGTGATGCCATAAAGTGGTAGTTTTCAAGTTACAAGCTACCTTTTACCCTTTGTTCAGTAGAGATGGACAATTCTATGTCTGAAATTATCCAAATAATTCTAGTAAAAGTGCATGTAGTTTAAAAACACAGTGGAGCACTTCCTGTATTACCACATGACGTCACAAGGTGGAACGAAGTGTTTCAGTTTGAGAGAAAAACTCAACCTAAATATACAGGATTTGTGTGTTAGACACACCAGGTCTGTTTGTGATGAGAAAACAATATTAACATAGATCAGAAAATGTAGAAGTAAACTTAATTGAGCTTGTAAAATAGACTTGATTATATTTTAGAAAGTCTTATGATAATATTTTGACATCTGGATCTATAAAATGACATTCATTGATTAATCCCTTGGCAATAAACCCAGGAAATAAAGGCTTTAATGGCATGTCGTTCTATAGTGTTGTTCTGTTCCTACTGTGTGCTCACAAACTCATACTCATCTCCAAGAGGAAATAAGAAATCAATACAGTTTACAGCAGCAGAAGAAGCCACATGGAGACTAACACAAGGCCAGATTTGAAAATGCAATGAATGAACATTTAGATTGCATGAATTGTGACTTATTTATCATTGTGATCCTATTAAAGGGTTCTTTGGCCTTCTCTTAGCCTCCTCCCTGACTGTTCACTTAGATCTTGCTCTGTGCTGGCAGCAGTTCTGTCTGTCAAAACTAATGAGAGCACGGTGAGTCTGAGCAGTGACCTACAGACCCACTGTCCCTGAGAGCGGAGCACGTTGTGTCTAACTCAAGTCTACTAAGCTACAGCTGTATGAATGTGGTTTATAAATTGGTTATAAAGAAGAGTCATGATGTATAGAGCAGAGAGAGAGAGGCAAAGGGAGAGGCAGACAGAGAGGCAGATAGAGGCAGAGAGGCTATAGGCGCACATCTGTGTCAGACGGACATCCTCCCAGCCAGAAACACACATTTCCGTCTTCCTGCAAAGGGCAATTGGTTTGGATGAGTTGACCGTTTCCCCAGGAGATTATTGACCTAAAAGCCCATCAGGGCAGAGGAATAGTGGGTGGAGCCTTATAGCACCATAAGGAATAATGTTAAACAATAGAAAGATGCTTATGTAGGCTCCGGGATCTTTCTCTTTAAATGAACGCGTTAAAACCATGTATTTACACTGGGCACATCATGTTGTCAATATGGCCAACAGTACAGTACAGTACACTACAGTACAGTAGTCTAATACAGATACAAAGGGAAGATACCCGGCTCCTCCGTGAACACCTCCGGTGCAGCAGCGGCTTACCTCCAGACCTGCGCCAGCTGAAAGACGTGGATGATGCCCTGGAACAGCCACATGCACACACTGCAGCAGCTCGGGGCTCCTCCCCCGGTGCTCGGCCCGGGCAGCAGTCCTGTGGCGGCAGCGGTGCGGCCAGCGCCCCGCTCGCCGCTGTCCTTGGGGCTGGGGTCGCTCTCCTCCGTTCCCGATGCTGCAACCACGGCTGCAGCGGCCGTGCCGCTCTCCACGCTCTCCACGAAATCGTAGGCGAACCATCGAAAGCTGAGGACCTGCACAACGAGGGACGGCACAATGACAAAGACCAGAGTCAGTGCGAAGAACCAGTAGTCCCTCCGAAGGTAGTAGTCCGCGGCCAGCCACAGGTCTGAGGCCCCGTCCGAGAAGAAGACTAAAAGGGCGCACAGGGTCCAGCAGAAGTCCGCTAGAGAGTAGCGCTGTTCTGCTGGGCGCTGCGGGAGAGGCCGCACATCCGACCTAGGAGGGCACTCCGCTGGGTTCTCGTTTCTTACAGAGACGGGTGCACCATCAGATTTCGCGGCCATGTTTGTTGTAGGGAAGAGAGTGAGTAAGAGATGGGAAAATGATGGAAGGGGGGAGGGGGGTCGCGTAGCCCGTCGGTCTGTAGCCGAGCCCTCGCCTGAGCATGATGTGAGGAGGAGGAGGAGGAGGAGGGGGCTGTGGATGCGAGAGATCATGCCACTCAACACTGCGCATCAATCAGCCGCGATATAATGAGCACAAGGTGCGCAAATAGCGGAAAACACGCTTTCTCACGGTTCTAAAAGCACCATTCGGAGTATTTGAGCGCACATTTAACATTATCCAGGCCAGTCCCATTGACAAGTCAGCGCATAAGAGCCGCTATGGAGTCTTGACTGATGTGATGCTCAAACAGGCACATTAACCACATCTGGCACCGCTGTATTTTCCCATACATCACAGATTATCTTTGTAATAGTGTGATCTGTTATACAGTACACATCTTATTTCTGCATGTTTTCTAAATGACAACCAACAGCTACATTCTCAACATTTTAGTTTAGGCAAGTAACACACACAGAATATATAGTACCACAGGATAACCCCCAGTTTTAAGAGAATGCAAAGAAAGACAAACAAAATAATGAAAATGTACTAAAATTTAATCATTCATAAAAGTTGGAAAATCATCTGTGACAGGGTAACACAAGAA
Organism: Periophthalmus magnuspinnatus; assembly: GCF_009829125.3. Classification (NCBI taxonomy): domain Eukaryota; kingdom Metazoa; phylum Chordata; class Actinopteri; order Gobiiformes; family Gobiidae; genus Periophthalmus; species Periophthalmus magnuspinnatus. The sequence continues at coordinate 6,936,593 of NC_047132.1, forward strand.
GCAATATTAGAATTGGTTTAGTACAATATATTTAAGCTCAAGACAACCACCAAACAGCACACCCCCTCAGTCTATAAAATACTAATTTGCCTTCGCTTTATTATGCAAAAATGGAAGTAGAATAATATATTATGGGGATATGGGAGGGTTGCAGCTTTGAATATAAAACAAAGTCACTTAAGAAAGATGCTGTAAAATGCACATCTTTATAAAGTAGTAACATATGAACTAGTATTGATGCATCTCTGACACAGTTAGTGCAGTAATGTATGACAAGGCCAACAGTTTCACATGGTATTCTTTTGTAAATTCACAATTACCAAAGTTAATAAAACGCTTTAGTATAAGATTTTAAACTCACGGTCTCCTCTTTTTTAGTTTTTTTTTTTTAACATAAATTTCCAAAAAAGCAAGACACGTTGGAGAAGAAGAAATACATTTGTCAAAAGGCTGACGATACAAAAAGTGGGAGAATTTCTTTGCAGTTTAAAAAAAAGCAGAAGTTATGTGCCCTCTCCTGCTTCGAGCGAGTGGTTTTTCAGTCAGCCTTTTCAAATATGTTCTGGAGAGAATACACTGGCACAGTCCACTGGGAGATAGTTCTGTAAAAAAAAGAAAACGAGACATGATTAAAACAAAAATACTGTGTCTGAACAATGTAAGCATGACTTTTTCCTCTTCTCATGGCCCAGGCATGTGCAAGATTGGCCTTATCCTTATAAGGAAGTTTCAGGTGGCTACAGAAGTTCATGTTTAGGTTAAATGATATACAACATTTATGTCCTCCCAGTTCAATCTGAGCACATACCTCATCCTCTTGTTTATGTCCATGTACTTTTCCCGTATATGGAGTAAGATTCCAAAATGTATTATGCATGTACACCTACATTATAATTTCATTATCATAACATAAATGGATCCTGCTGCATCTAAGGTGGCAACTTCCTGGTTTCATTATCACTATTATTAAAGTGTTTTTGCATCCTATCTGAGTCTGACTTCTTCTATCAAAATCCATTACTTGATATCAAACAATGAAAGGCCAAAAAGTAAAATAGAACGGTAATGTCCCCAGTATACTAAAAGGATAGATTATTGCCATTACTGATTAAAAACCCAGTGCTAATTAAAAACATTCCCAAAACAAAAGAATGACAACATAAAATCATACTTTCTTTTAAGTTACCATGTCTGAAGCTCGTAATAAAGAGTGCAAGTAACTTCATAAGGAAAACCGAGTTATGCATCAAAGCAGATAAACAGATAATATAAAACAAATCCATGAAGCATCATGAACCAAAAAGGACATGTGGTTTATTACAAATGAAAAAAATATATGATGTAATATAATATTGATTAAAATGTGACCCTTTTACTCTTCATCACACAAAACAAAAATGCTAACCAGAATAGAAGGTGTGACACTTTTTGTCTACAACAGCAGAGGGCGCTGCAGCACTTTGTACAATATAGCTCAAACTGTTCAGACTTTGTTAAAAAGGATTCTGTTAATTTTAACAATTTCATGACTTTGAAAAAAATGGGGAAAATGCAGAGAATATTCCACATAACTGAAGACATGTGATACACTCATATGGAAGTAATTATAAAATGCTGACAATGAAATGACCAACTGGATAAATATTAAAGGTAACGTTTCTGGTTCAAGATTTGCTGCCCGTTTGTCCCCAAAAAGATTTTATTGCATTACCAGAATTTACACCATATGGCATTAAACATAGCTCTGTTTAAACTTGCATTCTTGCTGTGAGTGACGTTGCCTATTCACAGATCTGACCTATAACTGTCATCTGCTTGTCCCACTGAAGCCAAACCCATAGCCTCTCCATGGAGACAACAGGTGGTGGGCCGCCCACCAGAACTTACAATGACCATTGACAATGACCATAAATACATAAATATTAATTATCATTTTCTTGCACTGACCTGTCCTAAAGGGAGTTTAGAGCAATGTGCAATTCGACTTCTTTTTCGTTTTCTTTTCCATCGGCGTTTTTCTGTTGATCTGCCGCACCAGGTCATAGAAAATCTGGACACAAAAAGAGCTGTCACTTAGCAACATTAAAACAATAAAAAATTACCACAGATGGATTAGTCTTTAGGCCCTGGCTACTCACCTCATTTACATTGATCTTTGATTTGGCTGAAGTCTCTAAAAAGGCACAGTTGCTCCACTGACGGGCCAGATTTTGCCCCTGCTCCTTCCCCACCACACGCTCATCCTCCAGGTCACACTTGTTTCCAACCAGGATCATTGGAACCTAAGGAAAACATGTAGATGTTCACTTTTAAAGAGATAAAATAAATAGAAGTAATAATAGTGTAGATTAGAAAGTTTAATCTGTTATTATTACGGTAATCTATTAAATTCGATAACTGTATAATCTAGGGCTGAGCAGTTTTGATAAATATCTAATTGCAATCTTCTATACAAGCATTTTGATTCCAATTAGATTTGCACTATACAATATATAGTAGTCTGTTTAGAATGCATTCACATTTGAGAGAAGACTGAAATGTGAGCTGATAAAACTAATAAGAATCACATGCATTTCAGAACATGTTTGTAGACGTCCAAACTACAGGGTTATCAGGTTAAACACAAAATAAGGCAGGATATTTTGTTTGGAAATGAAGATTTTTGTGACTCATTAATCAACAAAAGTGTGATTTTTGTGTGATTGAACTCTTGCTACCCTAATAGTTTTAATTTTGGAACTATTAAAGATCTCAAATTGGGATCTGAAGGGCCACGTGATCATTTTAAGAAGATTATAAAAAGTTGAGAGCTGCTATTGTTTTTATAATATAATATTTTAGTGACTTTTTATTCTTTGTTGATTGTGTGGGCTGCTGCCTTGGCCATGTCTCATATGTAAAAGATTCTGAATTTAAAATGGGACTTCCTAGTTAAATAAAAAGGTATAAACATGCATTTAAAAATATTTTGTAACAATTTCTATATTAATATAGATTTCATGCAGTTTTCTTGCCATCAGCACTTTGTTTTCACTGTAGAGAAATTAATTTGATATGCAATCAAATTCTGCTGCTCTAATGCATTTTATTTTGCTTCCTGATAGGGTTAATAGTGTGAGAAATGTTTCTTTTTACAGTAATTGACACAGTAAAATGTGACATCTCGACTCCTTTCCAGTGTTAGCAGTCTGAAGAGTGGAAGGAGCCAGTTCTTAACAGCGTTGACATTTACGTGTTACGTAGACGCCCCCCTCTGCTTTGCCCTCTCTCCCACCGTGCGACTAAAACGAGCCACATCAGCCTCAGAGGTCTTGAGAATTATATAAAGACGCAACAAAGGTCGTCGCCATGGAGATTCTAGAAATAAAACGACCTGTAGTTTTGTTAATGTGACAAATGTACGGGCTTTAAGCTTTGTAAATGTCTATTTGCTGTAACTAATCAATGTCTGCTGGCTCTGAAAGCACTTTAGATCAAGGAGCCATTTCAAACATTCATACACCAGTGTAGACAGTTGTGAGAAGGGGGGTGACATGTCTTGCCCAATGACACTGTGGTAGGAGTATGCATTTTATATATAGAGCATCAAGTTTAATTGCTGAGGAAATGCTCTATACAACTGCATGCTGTATGTATCACATCTACCTTTAAAAGTGACCAATGATATCACCTGCTTGTCTTTATCGATAGAAATAAGTTTAATGCCATACTGTGAGACATTCCAGACAACGCAATAATATCTCCATAGAGACATGCAGGTGACAGACCTTTCACCATCAAATATAAATATTGCATTTTTTTACTGATTGGAGAATAACAGTATTTTATAAATGCTAAATATGCTCCAAATGTCTCAGTACAACAATGACCAAATTACACTCAAGACAAAATAATTATTATAACACCAATTATTATTATAGTCATTCCATCTGCATTTCCTCTGCTTTTAATTGTTTTACTGTTCTGCTACAAACACAAATAAAAATCCTTCTCAACCCAGTGCACAAACAGATATACTAATAATTATGGAAACATAATGAAAAAAATGATCAAGATAGAGAAGAGAAATATAAGGCCATTTAAAAAAGTCTGTTGTAACATTGTTACATACCTAAAAAGATTAATTTTTTCAAAAGCACCACATGTTTAATTGTTTCTAGTTGTACACAAGTTTAACTGGAGTGTGACTTACATCCTCTGTATCTTTTACTCGCAGAATCTGTTCCCGTAGGTCCTGGAGGTCGTTGAAAGTCGACTGTGCTGTGATGGAATAGACCAGTGCGAAGCCTTGGCCATTCTTCATGTACAGGTCCCTCATCGCTGTGAACTGTTCCTAAAAGCACAATAAATCAAAACATTTAGGACAAACAGAATTCATTTTATTTATAGATATCTGGAAAACTGAAGACAACAGACTTACAGTTCCAGCGGTGTCCAAGATTTCAAGCATACACTGTTGTCCATCTACCTCAACTTGCTAATCCGCAAATAAGAAAACAAGCATGTCATTGACAGCATTTGCTTTTTATATATAGATTATAAAACCTTAGCAAACCTTTCTGTAGGAGTCTTCTATTGTGGGGTCATATTTCTCCACAAAAATGCCTTGCACAAACTGGACTGTCTAAAATGCAGAAAATCAAAGTATAAGCTACAATGCTGTGATCTTACCACCATAAAATGATGTTTCCAGAAATATATTCAAATGATTCCTAAAATATAAAATAATTCCTGGGTGAGCAATATGGACCAAAATAAATATCTCATTAAATATTTCATAGTATCATATCTTTAAATTAAGAAGTAATTACTATAATTTAAGAGGTCTGCTTCGGTTTGAGTCTAGTAAAATAAGAACTATTGTGAAACAAAGATGTGTGTCTGTTTTAGGAATAAAATTTTGGAATAATCTCAATGATGAATTTAAGTTAATTAAAACTGTCTAAATTTAAAAAAAAACTTTAAAGCATGAATTCATTCATGTCATATGAGTTATGTGTTGGTCAGGATGGGCTTACATAAGCATGTGGCTTCAGCCCAATCCTTTTTTGGTTGTAATTAATGAAGGAAAAGTTTTTGTTTTTGTCTTTTTCAAAAAAATGTAAGCAACCAAAATAAAGGTTATTCATTCATTCATTCATAGTATCATGCCAATGATAATTTTTAGAACACTATGGCAATCCATTAGTGGTGTGCTACAACATGTCTGCACAAGTCATGGTTGAGATTCAAATATTGAGAATGAATGGACAGAACATTAATTCAAAATTCTGCAGTTATAACCTCTTGTCTCTATGTAGTTTTTAGTTTTAATCTGCCTCTTTGAGCCCTTTTTAAAAATTGTTACAGACAATACACTCAAATTTTGCTCCAAAACAACGCTTGTGATAATATATATTTTTATACCTCCCACCTCTACTTCCCCAAGTATTTTATATCTACTGTTGCACTAACTGTTTTTAACTTTAGTAAGGCAGTATCCACAATGAAATATGTCTATTGTAATATTGTTTTTCATGTGTCATATTTGTCAAATTTCCCTCATTAATAGAAAAACATTAGAAATTTCATGAAGTATAATTATTTAGAACGTGGCACACATTTTACCCTCAATAATAAGAATCTGTATTACAAACAAAGGAAGGTCTTACCAGTGCAGATTTGCCCACTCCTCCAGATCCCAGAACCACCAATTTATACTCGCGCATCGTGGCCAACACCAGACAGCACAGAAAACTGAAGGAGAAGCAGGGAAAATACTTAACCTTTATAGTTAGATATTAACGTTAATGCACCAATAGAGCTGATAAAGAGTGAGTACATAAAATCTAATTATAATTTTACACACTTCAATCTACCCATCCAGGAGCATCAATGCTGTGTTTCTGTGTCTTTCAGGGACATTACATTGACTTTGATTCATTACCTGGAGACTGATTGTTACCTGCTGACCTAACCTTAAACGTACAAAACTATCTTCAATCTCTTTTAACCCACATCTGAACTTTAAACCATATATTAATAAAGGGTCAGACTTTTGCATAGTGCTTTTCCACCTTCAAGACACTCAAAGACTCAACATTACTAAGCTACTGTCGCCCATAATATAGGATTTACATCATGAGAATTTTTATTCCCATAAAGGAGGCTGGTGTCCATGAATTGAGTGTGTATACAGACAAGTATTGTGCAATTGTGATTAGATCTATACACAGAGAAAAGTAGGATTTTGTTCAGGGTGCTCATTGTAAACAGCTCCAAGACCTTTTTTCTATAAAGACAGTATATTTTGTGTTTTACACGACATTCTATTGCCTAAATAATTGTGGCCTTTTTCATTTAACTCAACTCGCAACTTTTTCATTTACAGTATATTGTGTAAACCTAATTCAAATTTGATATATCTTAGCCCTAACAACAAGAGATTTCTGAATCCAATGACAAATCTCAAAGTTGGTTTCTGATCTCACAGTACAAGCCACACTGTTAATACTGTTGACGTCAACTCTACAAACAAGGAAAAGTGGGAGTGTTAATATGAAATGTAAATATGCACTTTATGTGAATACAATTGTTCCTGATTACACTGGCCTCTGTGGCGAGTCGTCAGATGTTGAATCAAATATTCCACAACAAGAACTCTGTCGCACTCGAATGGCATTTGCAATTCTAACTACGACGTATGAAGCACCATCAGAAACCCACCCAGAGCCTCCACAATGAGCCTTTGTACGGACCCTCCTCTCCTCCACCGCAAGATCTGCACAATTTATCACCACAGACCTAACTGACATGCAACCAAACATGTGAAACCCAATTATATTATTTAGAATGCTTATGATAAAAGATATACATAAGAGTGCCCAATACAGGTTAGAAAAGCATATTCCATTTCCTGCATCATTCAGCATTGTGCTATAGTCTTTTGATATGGTAATTTTTGGTATATTTAAATGTAATTTCACTTTTCACTTGCCAGCTTCTATCAACATGGGAGGCTTTTATACATGAAATACTAATTTAGACCTAGAAAATAGAAAATGGACCACTCAAATTAGCAATACTTACCAACTCACCAACATAACCAAATATAACACATTTGTATAAACTAAAGTAAATTTAATATGTCTTTTCCACAAAACAGGAAGCAAATTTTGTAATAACCAAATAAATATCAACAGAGAAAGAATTAGAGATTTCTTTATCACACACAAAGGCCAATAAGTACCACTGCGTATAATATAAATGTCAAATATAAAGTTACACAACCTACCTTTTATGTACACAGCACCTCAGATGTCAGTCCCTCTACATCTGGGGAGGGGGGATCCTCAGCTACACTGACGCAAGATACAACGCTGATGGTCAACAATCTGCAACAACATTATCCAAATGATTAGATTATTAGCAACAAAACAAAACAGCAAAACAATAGGGTTGTAAGTGATTAAGGCATTTAATTGACTAAAAGGGGGCGGGGCACAGGCAAAAGCCTTCAAAATCCTTACAATGTCACCAAAACCAACTATGTAGTCCGTCCAGAAAACAGAAATTAAACTGTAAAGTCACACCCAAAACTCCAGATAACTTACTACATGTATTCTTCTTTCCGCTGTTATGCATATAAATTGTAAGAGAATAAGTTGACTAATTTGGTTGAGTAAGGCACCACTGAGCAACTAATCAACTACAAAACTACAGCTCAACAAAACAGAAATGATGAATAATTGCTCAAATAAACCCACAAAAGATGATGTTCCCTTATCAGCATTATGGGTTGTGGCATAAGCTCTATTTAAAAGTGTCAGGAGGTAAGCTGTCACATGTCCCAAAACAAACTTTTCTTAAACAACTTGTTGCTAAAAACACTGAGGCAACATGATATTTAAACAATGACTCAAAAAAGTGCCCTACATTTGGGCGTCTGGTAAGTGATAGCAGCTTCCACGTGAAAGATGGGATAGAGGATGTGTCAATACGTCAAATAGCCTGAAGGGGCAAACTAGGGATCTGAAAGTTTTACAGCAGAAAAACTCTATTTAAATCAGTTATATGTTTACAGAATCTATTAGTCCACGTGTATTCGCTGTAAGGACAATGGGCATGATCATATACGGTTACATATGCATTTGAGAGACATTTATGAACTTCTAAGCTTGGGTAGATTTCGAAAGGAAGGGTGTGGCTATTAGTTTCCAATTGCAGTAGTTAACCACCACCACAAAGTTTTAAATATCCATTTAAAGTCAACAGTGTTAAAGTTGTACCAGACACGTGATTGCTTGAATAAAAGTCAAAAGTAAAAGGTTTTGAAGACATAAAACTAGTTAGCGTTTTACGACTCTGCCAAATGTTTAGCACACAGTTAGCAACATGGGAGGAGTTAGCCTAGCGGGACCAAGTCAATAGTCCAAATAAGAAATCAATTCAAGAACATTTTATACAGGATGGATATAACTAAATAACCGGGGGAGTATACTGTTAAATGCGCAAGAGACAAGTTAAATCGGTTCACTTTGTAGCTAGCATTAACATTGAAGCTAAAGTTAGCCGCTAGCTTTGGGCAAACTCCCCATCTACAACACTACAAGCTGTTTAGGAAGACAACAATGATCGCTACGGTAAACATGCATTGACGGATCATTTTTTAGCAATAAAAGGTGGATAACACAACTTTTAAAACTTATTTAGACCGATGTATGAATGATATTAGCTGATGTTAGCTCCGTAAGTGGGATTAGCTTGTTACATGAAGCCCCAAATACTTCACACCACAGTGACACGATTGGTCTTTACAATAGTTTTATAAGATGAATTATATTTTAGAGTGATCGTATAACATGATAGGAGTGTGGCGTGTCTAATTAACAGACTAATAGCTAATTTAGATGTGGAGAAAAGCTGTGGAGACACTCACCGACCGTGTTCCGCTGTGCGCTCTGAGGATGTGTCCAGATGGAGATGATTGGACCAGCGTCAGCCTATCACTGCCCGCCCCAGGTACAGAGCACACCACTGCACTGGTACACTTTTAAAGCTCCTCTATTATCAAGTCATGAGGCTTTTAAACTACGGTTGCACCCCCAAGGCTTGGTATTTCCTTTAATATGATCTAAAGGGGCATTGTGTAACTTGTCCATCTACCTCCAGGAACTTTTTCTGAAGCTGACACGCTGTAGTTTTAGCCTGTGCTGTCTGATTTACTCTAAATGGAAGTAACAACAAGCTATGGGTAGGATTATTATTTTTATTTATCTAAAAGCCTGTTTTTCTAAATATCAGGGTGAGTAAAGCTGATAGATATTGACTACTGATACAGTAAATTGAACATTTGGTAGTTCTTGACTATTCCCATTTCAAAGCTGAGCCAATATCAACCAAAAAAAATAAATAAATAAATAACATACAAATAAATTAATAAAAAATACATTTAAGGATTCATATTCTTCCCAAAGTGGTTGATTTAACTGAAAATATATTAGTTATAGCTTCCCCTTTATATTTTACATGTAAAACAGTTTGTTAGTTCCCTTTAATCACATAGTTGACAAAAGGAAATAAATGAAGAAAAAATTCAAATGAGCCTTGGTATTTTAAGGTTTGAACTTCTGTTAACCAAAGGAGAGTATTTATAAACAAACACATAACAGAAAAATTTTTTAGCCACTATTTGGTTTCCCCTTTTTGATCTCTGCAACATCTTTTAGGACTTTTTCCCATTCCAAAAGATACAATATTTTGTTTTTAACTGTTAATTGCTATGGCAACAGTCCTAGCTTTTCATCATTCTGAAACCCATGGATATTCGTTCTTATATAAAGCCTTTCTGAACACCGTCATATGATTTTACTTCTGTTAGTTACTTTCACTTCACTTTTAAAGCCTCTCATAACTGAATACAATAAAGTTTTGTAATACATATTCACACAGTAGGGTGCAGGTAGGATGGTAACAGCTGTGTTTTGACCTAAAAACAGTAAGCTATGTAAAGTCAGGTGTGGGGGATAGAACCATCAGCTGATCCTCTGCCTGGCGCCCTAGTAGTAAATGATATGGGCTTCATAACACATATTTAGCTCCAGTAATGACAAAGATACTGGGCTGGAGTAAGTCATAGCTGGATGGAGGTGTCACATAGAGAGGAGGTGAGAAAGTTTGACTCATATTTTCGCATATTTTTAGATGCACAGAGTAAACAATCAGAGAAATATCATATAAAACTAAATATAGACTAATGTCCTTTAGTAACGTGTGTAACTGTGAATTTCCTTTGCAGTTTGCCACAACGCCTCTGTCTGTGAATGAGTTCAATTTAAAGCATGGATTTGTTGTCGAAATATGAACATTATTATCATTTATCAGAAAGTATCTGTTCCATTCCCCTGTCTAGACCCATATGTGGGTCGGTATTTACCATTTACAGAATCATCAGTTTAAATGTTGTCTGTGAAATTTCTCAGTCGTCCAGGTAGGCTCCATAGCAAAAGAAAATTCAGATCTGTCAACTGGACAGAAGCTTTAGTTTTACATCGTCACTCTAAAACGTTTGTCCAGTTTTTGACTAGTTGACAGTTTTGAATTGTTGTGAAAGTCAGGCAGAGATTTCACTTGTGGCTGTAAAATAAATTCACTGTTGGTGACTGTTACATTGACCTTTATATAAGACAAATGATATTTGTGTTCTTTCCTGTTTGTTTTCTGAGAATCACTGGTTTAAGTGATGATCAGCCTCCTCTCTGTCAAGCCTCTTGTCACTGTATATTGTTTGGCTCCATCTTCAGGGAGCCTTGAAGAACTGTTCTCATTTCTCAGTCCATTCAGTTCCCATAAACTGTAGTTGACCAACAGTAACACTAATGTTCTCTACTCATTCTGTAACTTAATCACCAAATGAAGATTGACAAGAAAGCTATGCAAACAAAAAAGCCAAGTGATGTGTGATCAGTAAGTGATAGATAGACATGCATGTTAATAATGACAGAACAATACATTTAGATCTAACAATGATCATAGATATTGAATATAAATAAAAAGAATACATATTTACTGAATAGTACTTCATGTGCTGGGGTCTGGCTTGATGGTTACTACAGGGCCAAATATAGCCCTGTATGGTATACCACAATACTACTCATTACTCTGCCTTCTCTCTCTCCCTCTGTCTTCTGGCTGTATATGACAAGCTGTTGTCATTCTTGCTCTTTCTAATTGCCTCTCACTATGACAAATTCTTTAATGTTGAAAAGGTCTTTTCCTGACTATGAATAAGCCTACATGCCTATTTTTATGTTTAAATAATAATTATTTGCAGCATCGGCACTGAGATAGTTGCCATATGCACCAGGTTTAAGTGCTGGAATAAAAATAGAATGATACTCAGCCCTAGTCCTGAATAGACATGGTACTTGTTCTACTTTTAACAGGATGTGGTTCAGACTTATCTCTCTTTGAGCCTTTGCTGTTCAAGCTGCCTTGAACATGTTAAAGTCATTTTCCTCCTCTGTCCTTGGCCTGGCTCATAAGTGACAAAGATGGTTTATGTACACGCTCTAATGGATGTTCACTCGGCGTCATTAACGTCGCCTTCACCTCTTCATCACAGACGAGGCTACAGTTAAGGAGGCATAGGTTAGCCTTAACAGAGTGGTCATTTTAAATCTAAAAAAGAATACAGAGGAATAGCTACAATACAATATTATAAGACCATTGCTGAAAACATGAACAATGTGTATGACTTTGGTCTATGTAGTTCCCGTTTGACCATGTTTCTGCAACCAGTCTGTTTTAGAGTCATTGTAATTGTGAGACTTGTACTAAGATGCACTATGTACCTTTTTTGGAGGGGAGCTGCCATCTGCTTGCCTCTACAAAGATGTTACCATTTATCCTAGAATGCTCCAAAGTATGGCATTTAATATATTGCATTTATTTGATTACCAGGGTTTTAATTGAGAAAAATGTAATCTTGAAAAATATGCATTCTTGCTATGAGCAGGTAATTAAATTCAATGCCATACAGTGGAACATTCCAGGCAAATCAATAACATCTCTGTGGAGACAAGCAGGTGACAGACCATCCAGAAGGTTACTTTAAGTCAATAATCATCCTGTAAGATGTTGTGTTTATTGTGTTGTGTTGAGTTTATGAGAGAAAACACAGATTCATCATAGAACAAAAGGGCTTTATTTTCCAATATAAACTTGTAACATCTTAAAGTGCCCCTGTCCTGTCCAGTACCCTACGTCAGGCTACATGCTGGGGTCACACATCAGCAGCATCGCTCCTTCGTCCTTCGCTACTTCAAAACCACGTAGATCTCTGTACATCACACCAATACAGCTCAGTGGAGACCAAGCCATTTAAGTCAACTCAAGACAAATTATTGCTCAGATAAATAACCTATTCTACAAAACCGGGACTATTTATATTAAGAGATGCATTTACCAAACACGGAAAGTAAAATGTTTGTTTTTTGGTAACACTTTATAATAACTACACATTAATAAGCCATAAAGCATGAATGAAGAACAAATTGTGGTTCAGAACGTGATAATGATTCAGGCTTATGAATTATGTCTTTCTTTATGCTTTATTAAAGGTGCACTGCATAACTTTCCTGGTAAAGGGTCCACCACCTGCTATCTTCATGGAGATGTTATTCCTTTCTCTGGAATGTTACACTCTATGTCATTAAAATTATCCATCTACACAGAAACAAGTAGGTGGTGCCTGTAGAGATCTGCAGACCTGAACCACATTTTTTTTAAAAGTATATATTTCTGAGCAAAAAAAAAACACTTCCTTGATAAATATACTACCATACTGTGGAACATTCCAGGCTAAACAATCTCCTTGGAGACAAACAAGTGACATAACCCCACTAGACAAGTTACACAGTGCACCTTTAAGGCTGAAAATAGTGTAGTTGTTTTAAACTGTTAACTATTTTTTTAAAAGATGGGAAGGAGGCCTCAGAGGATACAAAACCTTAATAGCTACCTAATGCCCCTTATGCAATGCTTTAACATGCAGTAAGTTCCCAGAGAAGATAATGGAAATCCTTAACTAACTGTCTTTAATGGGGCATTGTCATGATGTTTAGAAATCTCTCTTCCACCAATATAACGGGATCCCATGCAGCACACGTCACAACCTGATTTTTCAATTAGACGACCACATTTCATGAAGAGAAAGAATAGAATAATATATAATGTAAAAATACAAAAAAAATTCACAATTATAATTCTGGACACAAGTCAAAAGGAGATAGCACCGTTGTTACAAAAGGATGGGACAGATGGGACAGAGGTAAAGGAGGCCAAGGAACCAGACAATCTTTAAAAAAATGTTTCTTCATATTTTTCAGACATCGCTGATTGAGCATCTGACACAAATGTAGTCCTCTTTCTCTGCCGTTTCTGCGGTAACGCCCACACAGACCTGGTGGAACCACTGATTACAGCTGCCGTCGCACTGCACCCAATTCACCTGTGCACAAAACAGAATAGATTTTATTTATTGTTACGGTACAGTCGGTGCAACAGACATGTAAATGTAGATTTAATTTTGTATTTATAATATAAAAACACTTCTTGCAAAATGCTAATATGTGGCCTAATTTAACGTAAACATTTGTCATTTTTGGGGAAAATGCACAGGAAAACTGGAAAAAGTTTAACAATGTCTTCCCTGTCAGCACAGATAAACTGAGAGTCAATAATGTTTTCACAATGAAATCAGAAAGTGAGAATTATTCAAGGCATGGTTGTTGTCAGTCAAAAGAACTTTTAAAAGTAATGACAAATTTGAAGACTCAAACTAAAAAGTTTAAGGTCAACAATTGTGGATTCTGTTTAAATATTATAATCCAAATATAGACACTGGCCTTTCATCCATCTATCAAATTGTGGAGCCTGAACCTTAATGTGCACAATGCAACTTTTCAGGTGGGGAGTAGGGGCCACTAACTGCAAGGAGATGTTATTGCTTTGAATAGAATGTTCCAAAGTATGAAATTAAACTTATCAAGATAAGCAGGTGGTGCCAAGTTATAGGTTAGATCTGAATAAAAGCAACACTGCTCACAATACGGACACATTTCAAGGTGTTTTTGACCTATAAAAACACCTGCAATGAAATAAATGCCATATAGATACAGTACATTTAATACTATTGTGTGGAACATCATTCTAGCCAAAATAATAGCATCTTCACAGACGCGGGCAGGTGGCGGACCAGAAAAGTTACACTGTGCATCTTTTTCCATCCAAATTCAAAACAATCAGAAGAGAGGCACAAATTTCCTCACCTCGTCTCCCTCGGGCAGCTGGCATCTCTCCGCGGGACACACTTCGGTCTCGTCGTCTGAGTTCTCGGACTGAGATCCGTCTGACCTCGGAGAGGAGGAGGTGGAGGTTGGGCGGCGGTGCACGTGGTTTTTGTTCAGTTTCTGTCGTTTTAGAGGGTGCTTTTTCTCACTCCCCCTGAAGTCTGTGTTTAAACTGTCCCGGTCAATATGACGTTTTGTTTTCTTTTCGGACACAATGGCTTCCACATCCTGAAAAGAAAATAGCTGGATTAAAAACTAGAATATTGGTAAATTACAATTCCAACATTTGTTTGGGATGTCGCACCATGTAAAAATATTAAGTCGTTTGACACTGTAATTGACAAAACATGATCAAAACCAACAGTCTATGCCTTTATTCAGTTTCATTCACACTATAATGGATAGAATTAGATAGTAAATGTCCTTTTACCATACCTATATTATGTGACCAGCTTTGGTAAATCACACTTGATCATTTTTAGATGTTACAAGCTGTTACTAACTACGGAAAAATTATTTAACAATTGTTTTGCTATACAACAGAAGATACAGCACCATCTGCAGAATAAAGGGCAAATAAACACAACATGTTTCCTAAAATGTACAAAACATACTCTAGACTATAGCCTATGCTACTATATTTTTGGTAGTCTCCATGGAAATATTATTGCTTTGCTAGGAATGTTCCACAGTATGGATGCAATTACAGTTGTAATTACTTGGGGCTTGTGTTCATGTACTTCATCAAAGTAATAACATCTCCATGGAGACAAGCAGCTGGCAGATGTTAACAATCTATAATCATTTGCTGAGGCAACCAATTAATCAATGAAGGTCATATCCAGAAAAACCCTCCTAATCCGTTGTGTTTTTCATACCAGGGGCGATGGTAGGGAGTTTTCCTGAGAGGGGAACTGCACATGTGCACATGTGTCTGTGGGCTCAGTCTGTGTGGGGGACATGAGCCGGTCTGAGAGCTGGTTCTGGGCCTGGTCTAGTAGAACATGGTACAGACTCTGGACCTCTGGCACCGACACTTGCAGAAGAAGCCCCTCTACCAAGAGCTCCTCCATGTCTCTGCTCAAACCTGCAGATACAACAGCAAGAGGTTAAATGTGTAGAGTATGGCTCATGTCGAATGGCTTCAATCTTTGAGTTTTGGATGACCTCACAACATGTTAAACTCAGTAATTTTTATTATTAGATTATTATTAGATTAGAGCAGGAAAATTGTGTGATGTGATTACATAAAAATAGAGAGAGAGATAATTAACCTAAAATGATCAAGGTTTACATTTACAAAATTTACTGGATAATTACAGATTACTGGATAATTCTCAAGAAAAAAAAAAAAGCAAACAGTTGTTATATCCTTGGGCACTTCAAAAGCATTGTTATACTGTCCTGACCAATGATATTGTTCTTACCTTGTAGAGGTATACATTTCTGCTCAGTGTAGAAAACTGTTTGAGCATGGCTGATCCTGTTCCACTCTGGAGTCAGACAAGGAGCCTAAAAAGAGACGAAAAGTGCCACTAGTACAACTGAACACTGCATACACTGCAGTACCAAACATGAAAACTATAGTTAAAACAAATTAAGTAGATTTGCACATTATTTATCCCTACATTATATACATATATTTAAAAAGGGCCTTTTTACTTCTATGGGGTATTAGCTGCTAACACATACCATATTTAGAATCACCATGTATCTTTCATTGTTTTGAAAATTCCGTATTGTCTAAAACAACTAATCAACATGTTTGATAAGTTTCACTTTAGTTTTTGCTGCCTTCATTGTATCACAACACAATCAGCATGCATCCCGCTAAAGAAACTACTGCACATCGCAGCACGTTCGTCAAGTTGCTGTGTACAGTTTTCTGTATATTTATGGTAAATTGTCAGATGGAAGCATGGGTTACGTAGGCTTATGAGCTGAGCGTTGGACAGAATCTTGCTAAGCATAAGAAGGGGCCTGTGAGAGATAGACGAACTTCTTAAACATGAATGCATGGATGACATCTAAAACCTCTTCAAGCATGTTTTTGATGAAGGAATAACATTATAACATGGAGAAAGATTTTTTGATTTTGTATAATTCTTACATATTATTTATGCTTACATTACGTACATATGCTATTTTATTACTTATACCCTGCCTGGCCAAAGAAAAAGTCGCCACCAAAAAAAAAGGTCACACACTCTAATATTTGGTTGTTCCACCTTTAGCTTTGATTACTGCACATATTCGCTGTGGCATTGTTGCGATTTCGCTTCTGCATGTCACAAGATTCATTTCCATGACAGCTGCACAAAGCCTTCTCCAGCACATCCCAAACATTCTCAATGGGGTTAAGGTCTGGACTCTGTGCTGGACAATCCATGTGTGAAAATGATGTCTCATGCTCCTGAACCACTCTTCACAATTTGAGCCCGATGAATCCTGGATTGTCATCTTGGAATATGCTCGTGCCATCAGGGAAGAAAAAGTCCATTGATGGACTAACCTGGTCATTCAGTATATTCAGGTGTCAGCTGACCTCATTCTTTGAGCACAGACTGTTGCTGAACCTGCAGTAATTATCCAATGGGAGGCTCGTACCTATTTGCTTAGTTAAATCCAGGTGGCGACTTTTTTTTGGCCAGGCAGTGTATATTACCATCTAGTTATAAACATGAAGACCAACCTGAGTGTTATTTGGCTCCTCCATGTTACCCGGTGCCCAGCGAGTCAGAGTGGAGGGGTCCCCAGCTCTCTCCTCCAATTTCAGAATAGCACATAGAACCTGCTGCGCCCTCATGCATGCCAGTCCACTGTCCTCTCCACTACATAGTTCAGAGCGTCCCCTTCAGGCAGCCTGACTCCCAGCCTCTCCAGTGATGTGAGCAGGGAAATAATTTTAGCCAGTGGAGGTTTTTCTGACCGTCGACACCGCGTACAGAGCCAGGGCTGTGTTCTCTCAGACAGGTCCTGTACACAGGCGCAATGGAAGGCTCACGGCAGAGTTCACACTGAAGCATAGCGCCCATGGGTGGCTTCTGACACACGCACACCCTCAGATCCATGCAGTCGGTGGTGGGCAGCAGCTTGGACTCATTAGACGCTCTGAGGTTAAAGAAAGACTCCATACTCCGAAGTCGAAGCTCCTCCATGTCGCAAGCTGAAAAATGAGACATAGATACTTGTCATGCCACAATAATCGACTTATCATTCAATAACTGACAGCAAGAACAATATATCTTGGGCCCAGTATTTACTGTTTGAGCATTTTTCTTTTTTTCCAGTAGGGGTGAGATTTTGTTTTATATTTTTTATGTAATATGAGTAGTAGTAATAGTAAAGTAACATCTATAGCTAATTATTAGTTCAATAATATATTATTTGTATTGTCATTTAAGTTCACGATCTAACGTCACAAAACATCACAAGAATATGCATTAATCTCCAGACTTACTGCAGAGGTAGAATCATTGGTCTCTGAAAGTGCCTTCTCCACCTCCCCGAGATTACTGGGTTTTGTAGTTTTCTTTTTGTTATTTTTAGGCGATTCTTTTCCTTTTTTGGCTTTCCTCTTCGGAGATCCTAAACTACTAACTTCACATCTGGGACAAAGGATCTGTAAGAAACAAAAAATAATTCATTTATTTGTCTATCATGGCAAAAAAGACAGTTGAAGTCAACTGGCAGCAGAAATAGAGTTCTCAAAAATAAAAAAAAAGGGAGCAGTTAGGATCCTAATGGTTGTTAGCTTTACTGTGATGGCAAAACTCCACACTGGTCTCTGAAAGTTGTGAAAAGCACTACTAAACTCATTGTAGTGAATAAATAGGATTCTCTGAATTCATAAGGTAATTGAAGAATAAATTTGGAGCATTGCAAACTGTTAAAATTAACTAGCAGTTTTTATGTTTTTTAAGACAAAAATCAGTTACAGTGCCTTTAAGAAATCAAAAATATCAATCTAAAGTAAAATAAAAGACTAATGTTTCTACAACATTATTACCTCCAGTAGAGAGAGGGAAGAGTCTTTATGACGAAAAGCTGAAGCTGCCTCTTCTTTCCACTCCTGTATCTGGGACATGAGCGTCTCCAGTTTGTCCAGAGGCTCGAGGTGGACCTGGATGGCCTGTCCTCGGAGTACCATGTCTGAGATAGAGTCCGCTAAAGGAACACTGCCACCAGCCTGAAAATGCCAATTCAAACGTTAACTGTTTTTATTCATTTGGTTGGGACAGTGGACAATAATAACAGGAAAATATTGTTGAATGATTTTCCCTGATGATGATCAATTTCAGGATTGATTTCATGGACATTAACATGACCCACTTTTGATTATTAAAAAAAATAAAAAAATAAGTGAACCTTCATTTGTTCCACGATAGAGAAATTACAGACCAATTATAGGCCAATTGCTTCCTCTAAAGCCCAAACCACATGCTTTCCCTAACAGAGGAAAGAGGCTGTAGACCTCTCAATGAAAAAAACATATTATTGACAATTAGAAATGACTGAATCTTGATCTTGATGAACACACATGTCATAGGTTAAACAAGCAAGCAAAGTTTATTTATATAGCAGCTTTCACAAGTGAAGTCACAAAGTGCTTCATAACAGGAAGTGAAAACACATATTTTGTATTTACCCTATTCTAATTGTGTGGTATTTTTTATGGCAGTTATACAGCCCCTAATCCTATCCTGATCTGTCGTTCCAGTATATGCGCTTACAAACACACACAGCAGCCAAAAATAAACATCATAGTAAGGTGGCCATGCCCAAGGACACACCAACATACCATCTAGAGAAGGGATCAAAACAACAACTTTTACAGCAACTAGCCTGACGAGCCAGCCCCATCAACGGTCTGTTCTAATGCAGGACAATTCATTCACAGCAGTTTATTTGTAGCGCATGTCTCTCAATCGGTTATTCAGAAAAAATGTATATACTTGGCTGGCCAGCCTCCTAAGCTACTTCCATCCTTTATTTGAGTATGGCTGGAATGATGAAAGGTTGGGACTAGTGACATAGCAATTAACAATTCAAACCAAATTATGACATCTTTTGATGGTTCAATTTCAAACCCATGAATTCACATATACTAAAAGCAGATATAAAAGTACCTGTAGCTCCTCTGCCTCCTGGAGCCACTCTCGGGCCTTCCTAATGGTGTCTTTCAGCAGCAGACAGTTTGGGAGGTGGGCTGGAATCGCAGATGCCTTCTCTGCTGCACCACTCAGGGTCTCAATGGAGTGTGGTGGTCTGAAATATGGGAAAGATCAGTTTTAATTAACAATTCACTTCAGAATTAAGACTTCAACAGACTTTCCCAATGCAAAAATATGGGTTATTAATTGGAAGAAACTACAGCAGCTTGGAGATAATTGCATAGTTGCGTCTTCTCTTGTCATAAATTCATTTTTTATATACATTTTCATTGTGCACCAAAGACAGCAAAACTATACATGTGCTCACTTTTTGTTGATCTTGGGTAAGATGTAGCAGGTGCTTTTTGCAATAACTGGAATTAAAGCAAAATTGGACAGCACCGATGTATTATACAGTTACAGTACAGAAAGATTTAGAAACTAAATTTATGGACAGAATACTTTTGAATTGAAAAGGTAATCGGTAACAATTTAAGAACCCAAGTGAATTATATAATCAGGTTTTGAAAAAAGTAAAGAGTTAGCCAGTGTTGTATATAGTGCCAAATGTTGTTTTTCGAAGTATGAAGAAAATCATAGCAATATATCAAAGAAGCTTTATGCAAAAACAATTCTGAATAAAAAAAATATCTGGGTAACACTTTATAATAACTACACCTTAATTAGTCCTAATAAAGCGGGACAAAAGACTTGAACCATTCTTAATAAACAATTTGTTCATTATGAATTAAGTCTTTCTTCGTGCTTTATTAAGGCTGTAAATAGAGTTGTTATTATAGCAATACCAATATCGAAATATGAATAGTTTGTTGAAGCTTATCCCCAAACACAATGCAATAATGCAATAACATGTCATTATTGTGTCACATTGCATTTAGGGAGGTCAAATTGTTATCATCATGCCATACCATTAGATTGAGTAATTTTTCAAGATTTTAATAAATTTCTTATGTCACTAACTACGGTATGAAGCTGGCAGCAAGACAGATATATGAGACAACCTCTCACTAACCTGGCCTTGAGCAGACTGATAGCTTTGTCCTCCCAGTGCTCGGACATAGTGAGCAGCTCCTGTAGACGAGCCATGGCCCTCTCCACAGACGGGTGTGGCCCCAGACCCACCCCCTGGTCGATCAGTCTCCTCATGGTCTCCACACTCAGGGTTTTGTGCTGACTGCTCTCCTGCTGCACCGCCTCCAGCCATCGGGCCTGCTCCAGTCGCACACGGAGCCGGGGTAGTTCAGGTAAATCCACGTCGAAATCAAAGCTGACTTCCAACAAACCCTGGATCTCAGCCACACTGGGGACCATATCTGACAAAACCTTCTCACTGTGCTGCTGGAAGTCCTCGATACGATTCAACAGCTCCTGTAAACACACAGGCAGGAGTTCAAAAGACAAGTCAAACTGGTACTTACATAGAAACTTGTATAGAAACCTGTATAGGTAAAAATCCTATCCATGGGTTTCAGAATGATGAAATGTTAGCCATAGCGAATAACTAACACAAAATACAGCCGAACATTCCAGGAAAAGTAACAACAGTCTCATGAGACAAGCAGATGACAGACCCTCCACCAGAAAACTAATTACACCTTTAATTAATTCTTCACTCCTCAGATTGGATTAATTGTGATTGTGAGTAATCAACGGTTGAAATAATTAACTGCTAATTGTTATTTGGAGGATACATAAGCCATAGTCATAGAGAGCATTAGTGCTATAGCATTATAAAATAAAACAAAAAACAATTAAAACTATGCTATGCTATGTATTTTTGACTAATAAACTAATGACTCGTTGACAATTAAATCAGTGAGACATGGTGAAATTAACAAGGAGGAACAAAGCCATAAAGTTTCTGAAGAGAGTCACCAAAACTGCTCTGATTAGATTACAACACACACCTTTAACTTTGGGGCTTGTGGGAGACTGCAGGAGAGATTGTACAACTGACGAACAAATGAACGCAGCTCCTCCACTGTCAGCTGGCTCCGCGACTTTCCACTTCCACAACAATATCTGAGGACAAAAAGGAATTAATATAATAAAATACCACAAATACCCTCTGACATTGTAATATAGTGGTCAAAATCTCTCAAAATATAAAAAAAACAGTCTATACGCATTATTGAATACACACCTGGTCTGCCTCTTGCCATTGAGAAGCTGCTGAGCTACAGTTGAGCACTTTTCAGCATCTTGTGTCACGAGACGAAGACGACGCAGAAGATCATTTTCAGGGAACGTTTTTGATTCTGATTCGGCCAAAAGACTCCGGAAAACAGGTAAACCTACAACAACATTTTAACATAAATACATACATAATAAGATAAATACATGTTGTGGTACAGTGGTTGCACTTTCTCCGTTACCTCTCTTCTTTTCTAGTTTGGCCTCCAGAGTCTCACTCACGCGAACAGCCCAGTCGTCATAGAGTTGGGCGCGCTCTTTCACTGCGTTCATCATTGGAAACAGGTCATCCACATTGTGTCTATAACTACAGGGGAAATATAACACTTAATGCATGTACAAGATTTTTTCCCATCATGTAGTCAAATAAAAATTCTGTCAAATATATTTCACTCTTTAATACATGGGGAATATACATTTGACTCTTACTGGTTTAAAAAGGGGACACTTTTATCTGAACCTGGGTTGCCAGTGTCTTAACCTGCATGTAGAGGACACACACACGTTTTTCACATTCGCAATATATAGACAGGCCATGTCTCTTGTGAAATCACTCACTGAACTGCACTGGGCCTGATTTTAAGATTCACTGCAG
This sequence comes from Periophthalmus magnuspinnatus, assembly GCF_009829125.3. Taxonomy (NCBI): domain Eukaryota; kingdom Metazoa; phylum Chordata; class Actinopteri; order Gobiiformes; family Gobiidae; genus Periophthalmus; species Periophthalmus magnuspinnatus. Next base: position 6,958,885 of record NC_047132.1, read on the forward strand.
TTGCTGGTATTTAGGAAGTGAAGATTAAGATCAGAGATTTTGTGCTAGTAGTTCTTTTCTTAGTTGTAGGACCTGGCAACCTGAAGTGTGAGGCTCATTTGGTTTTCTTTTTGCAGCTGCTTGCACTCCAGCCCAAATTTCCCTCTTGAGACATTTAACATTCTATAAGGACTTTTATTGAATCCCAATTAAGCTTGTTAGCAACCTCTTAGCTTAGCCATAAAAAATAAAGGACCTTTAATCATATCTCCTTGTGTGCTGGATTCTGTAAAAATCTAAAGATTTTTACAGAATCCATTTCCTCTGTCCTTTGTACTTCTGTTGTGTATGTCTTTATGTTGAGTGTCTTACTTGAGTGTGTAGTTAGAAACAGGGCAGGAACAGAGCTGGTGGATGTGGTGCAGGCAGACCAGGACCCCAGGGCTGCAGGGGCAGGTCAGAGCCGACAGGAAACACGTGGTCCTGCACTTCACACACTGACGCTCATCATCCTGCAGGTGGTCGTAATTCGCCTCTTTACGCAGGACCACCCCCTACACACAGATAGAAAGGGTTAAGAGTGGATACCAAAACTTGCTTAACCCTTTAAGGACTGAGCACAATATGGGCCAGTATAGGTCACCTAGACTTTTATATTTTTCTTAGCCATAAAAATCATATTAACCCTTTAGCGTCGGATCCTATCGTCAGCGATAGCGCACGGATGCGGACTTTCCAGCAGCGTAACTCCGCAACCAGTCGTGCTCTCATGTAAATTCAAACAGCGTCTCAAAGCGGAGGCACGGGGCTATTTAAACATTTTTCCGTCAGTTACGGTAATCTGCCTCTGTTGCTCCGCGAAGGTGACGAATGAGAGCGCGGGTGCTGCGGGGATTTTCCCAGTCATTTATTCAATGCGTAAAAGAAAAAATACGCATGAAAGTGAAAAATAGAAGTAGATGTGTGAAAAAATGCAGTAAATTCCTGATACTTTCCGTTAATATGATTTTTATGGCTAACAAAAATCTAAAAGTCTAGGCCCATAGTGTGCTCAGTCCTTAAAGGGTTAAAGGAACCGTAACTGACGGAAAAATATTTAAATAGCCCCGTGCCTCCGCTTTGAGACACTGTTTGAATTTACATGAGAGCACGACTGGTTGCGGAGTTACGCTGCTGGAAAGTCCGCATCCGCACGCTATCGCCGATGATAGGATCCGACGCTATAGGGTTAACATTTTTGCATTACAGGCTTCAAAGAATCACTGTACTTATCATTATCATTATTAATTGAGTCCATACTCATGCGGTGGTAAGTGTCTTCTGAAGTCACAAGTGCCCTGGGGTACACTGACATAAGCGAGGCTGCCAAGCTGCACTATTGGCCCTTCCCAACACCACCAACCACTCATTCACTCACCACATTCCTATTTGGGCAGGGTGGGTGGTGTTTCACCCAGTGAAACAATGACAGATCTTGCTCAGAGCTGAACCTCCAACCTTGGGATAACTATATCGTCTTACTCATATGACGTATAAACTGTCTCACCATCTTCTTGACTTTGTCCCTCAGCTCCTGCTCTTCTCGGATCATAAGGACCATGTCTTTGTGGACGGCTGAGGCCAGGACCACGTCCAGAGTCTCTGCTTTGGACGCCATGTTACAGACCATCTCATCGTGAGAAAACACATTATATCGATTCAATGAGCGATAATGGTCCACACACTGCCTCCCCAAAGGCATCTGAGGAATAAGACAGTAACAATTATAAAATGTGATCATGATTCCAAATTCGCTTCTGTATTACAACACAAATACTGCTGGCTTACCCAGTCAACAGTGCAGAAATTGACAGCCTCAGCAAAATTGAAGCCCTGATTGAAGCCGCTGTGATAAGCTCTGGGGAAGGTGACCACAAACTCTCCAGCACATTGGTTTGTTCTGTAGATCTGAACACAGAAACAAAGATATTTAACATGGCAAATAGGGGCGAGCACCTCAAAAAGTTATAAAAAAATGGGACAATGTCTGCTATTTAGTGACACAGAATTGACAGATGATTTCTGTTTCATTAGACATATAAACTTTATTTGCACTACAATTTATGGCCTATAAACAGCCTACATTAAAGACAGGCAGCCACTGAAGTAAACAAGACTACTGCTCATCTTTGTCTTGGAAATGTTTTCTTATTGTTCTATATGCATTTTTGACAAATAAACTGAGCCTTATAAAGTGTGGCATTATTGTGCTTCCCATTAGTCAAGTGGTCTAAGCAATAGCACATATGTCTCAGAGTTGGACTCTGACAATTTCCTGAATGTCGTCCCTGCTCTTCACCCCTATGTCACACTGTACTGTCCTGTCTTATAAAGCCTACGAGCTAGAACATAAAAAAACCCACAAAAAAAAACTATGCAATTGGAGGACAGTGGTGTAGACTCTAACCGGGACACCGTGAGCCATCAGTGTGTTGGGGTTCATGATGGTGACGAGTTGATGCAGCAGATCAGGCTGAGAGTCAAACAGCTCTGGGGCCAGTTTCCTCATCACCTCCTCCAACTGCTCCGCTGCAAAACCCGGAGCTCCATACCAGGTTTTAGGTTCACCCCTGCACAGAACAAAAAATAAAAAGTTAAGATGCAGTTATTTGGTATTTGAACAAAATAAAGCACATTTTATTGTAACTTCATGAGGAGTGTGTGAAAAATATTTAGATGCAATGAGACTTTCCTTGACAGTAGTTCATCAATATTGCAGACTGATAGAATTATATTTTGTAATAAATATAATAATAATATATATTGGATTTCACACACATTCTGAAAGGTCTATCATTCATTTACATTATGCATGTATCATTATGCAAAACTGTAATACAGTTGAAAGTGTTCACAGTTTTAATTAACAATTACATTTAGTACTTACACACATCTACTACACAGAAAATGATGCTCCTTAAAATTGTATTATATCCTTCTCTTATGTAAAGCATATGTGGGTATCTATATACGTGAAAAGTTCTATACAATTGTCATGCATTTATTAATTATTATTAGATTCAATATACATACAGTTTTCAGTTGCGATGTAATTAAAAACCTTGTGATTCTTGGAGAGTTATGTACAAAAGGGAGTGTACCAGTGCAAGTAGTTGATGGAGTAGCTCCAGTGGTCCTCAATGTGCCAGCAGAAGGAGGAGAAGCACATTCCCACATAGAGCCAGGGCAGAGTCATGCCACAGATGTCTGCAGTGACATGAGTGAGCACCGACCGGTTCATCATAGCAAGGTTATTTAGGTTCCACCCACATTTCAGGTATTTCTGTTTGAAAAGACACATACTTTACTTTACAGTTGATCACAAGTAAATTTCTAGGTCTAAAATATATTGTATTAAGAATAGTAATGCCCTCAACACCTCAATAAGTTGTGTTCACGTTCTAAAATTTGATATTGTCATAATTTCTAATGGAGGGCAATGGCCTAAATAACTCTAAGGGAGGGATTTCCTGTTTTCTTTATTTCTAAAGGATTGGCGCCACAAGATTTACCTTTCATCTTATGGTTTACATCCCTGTATACTGACAACAATCACATCTTTGGGGTTGAATAATGGTACAATTTTCTGCAGCTATTGTTAAAATTGTTTTTATCTAAAACACTGAACTTTGTGACAATTTTTGTTTGGGTGGATAGGCCCTAACCTGCCTACCACCAGACTGATACTTCTGGGACTCTGAATTGAGCTGTACACATTATCAGCCTGGGATGGCTCTTGCTGTAATGAATACTCCAAGCTGAGTCGTCGAAAGGTCACAAGAGTGGAACAATATGGAAAATCAAACTTTGATAAAATCCTGTTGAGAGAAAAAGATCTTAAAACAAGGATCTAAAAACTAGTTCTTATTTGTGCAAAAATATGCTGAAGTACTTCCGTCAGCATCGTCATGTTTGTTTTGGTCTTGGATGCTTAACCTTTGGCCTGGGCTAAAGGTTAAGCAAGACATCAGGAGCCATGAGGCCAACATGGATTCTCAAGTGTTTCTAAACTCACTAATATCATGGGAATTAATTTTGCTGCACAAGACTCGATAAGCCCAGTAATTTTTAAGATATTAACTACAAACAAGATCAACAAACTGATAGTTAAACCGCAAATTCCATCATAGTATTCTGACCTGTCCTCCAGCTCAATTTTAACTCTAGGGATCCTAGAATATTGTGATTTCACATGAACACAACCTATTAATCACTAAAGAACTATTAGATGTTGAGATGATCAGAAACAAATTTTTACCTCATCAGCCGGGGCCACCTTGAACCTCCCATTGGGAATGGGGAATCCACTGCCAAACTCCTTCGAAGCAATGTCTGCTCCGTACTCCACTGTCACATCTTCATCGATGGCTCCAACCAGGCGCCAAAACTCCTTTTCCACCAGCTCTGTGGGCACCATCTGGAAAACAGGAAAACACAATGTGAATAATGTTACTCACAAAGATCTGCACTGCAGGTAAATGTAATCACTGCGCCAAATATTATTTCAGGAATTTAGATTATGGCAAGATATACTGGTTGTGAAGTGCACTTTTCATAGTATACACATGATACAAACTAAAAAATATATTACATAATTATTAGTAAGAACACACATAAAAAGTAGGTATGGACCAAGATTGCATGCCATTACATCTTATGAGATCAAAATGTCATGAGAATTCTTATCCAAGTCATTTTTTGGCACCTATTTGTAACCACTATTTAAGTTACTGAGTGTACTGCTTTGATTCTGTAATGATCTGATATTTTGGCTTTTAGCTCAGAGTTTGTTATTTTTGTTACTGTTCATGTGTTGTTGTTGCAGCATAACTGCTTTTTTTATGGGACACTTGGTTGCTATGCCGACAAGTTGACATGAAGGTTCTACTTGTCAGTTGCTGGTCTGTTTTGGAGACCGGCTCTAGTGAGTTGAGGCTGCTGTTGTTTTGCTTTTGTGTTGGCGTGGGTTAAGGCCTACAGTAGCCCTTGTGTTCAGAAAATAAACAACTAGAAAGAAAGAAATTTGGTGTGTTTGCTTACACCACAACACTACAATATAATAAAATATTGTACAGAATGTTCAACAGAAAGGAAGGAGCAATATATGTATATATAGATGTCTCATTCTCTCACACCCACATGCACACACACACACACACACCCCCACATGCACACACACACACACACACATATATATATATATATATATGTCTCATTCAAGAGTCAAGTAAACTGTACTCACGGGATATGTATTTTGTCCCACCCTAAGTAAAAATGTATAAATCTTGAATTGACTGGGATGTTCTGCCCATTAAATAAATGCAATCATATAAATGTGTGTGTACTGTATGTTATATGTCTCTATATGTGGCATGAGAACCCTTGTCCCAAGACAAAATTCTCCCAAGGGAGACAATAAAGGCTAATCTAATCTAAATGTATGATCGGGTGAACTGTATGCCATATTGTACTCACATGAACTGGCATGTTGAAGTAGTCTGATTTGAAAGCATCGGCCATCTGCCCAAATGCTCTAAGGGAGTAGTCTCTGAACGCCTGCTCAAACCCGAATGCCTCGTGAGGTTTGCTGCACTCCTGAAAACCACAAGCAACACCAGCAAATACCAGTAAATAACTGTATTGACTGACTCATTTTAAACCTCAGTATTGATTAGGCCGGGAGTAAACAAACTCACAATAAAAACTATGTGGTTTTACACACTTAAAAAGACTAAAGGTGCACTATGTAACATTTCTGGTGGTGGGTCAGCCATCTGCTTGTTGCCATTGGGGCTGCCACCCTAGAAAGTTCCACAGAAGTTCCATGGAGACAAGCAGGTGGTGACAGATCAGTTCTATAGAGAAGGCAACACATATCACTGTAAGAATGTTTCTAGGGAATTTGAGCAATAAACACACAAATGTAAGAAGTGCACGATAGGTATGTTTAAAACCATATTGTGGAACATTCCAGACAAAGTAATAACATCTCCATGGAGAAAAATAGGTGACACACCTCTGCTAGAAAAGTTACATAATGCACGTTTGAGTCCCAGTTTAATTCTGTATCTAAGCTTTTTGTGTCTTTCTTTTTGGTTTGTTTGTTTTAATAGCATTTGGACTTCAAGTTTATAGACCATAGGAGACAAACTGTATAATATATATTAGGATTGGCAAAACTAAAAACCCAGATATAAGTATCAACACTGAAAGAAAAAAAATCACATAAGTTGGACAAAATGTCATGAATCGTTTTAGAATGATCTTAGCAAAACTACTATAAGACCAGATGGTAATTCAAAATAACATATTAATTTGTGTGGAAAATGTCATTAAATTGTCTAAAAAAGTGTCTCTTTAATATCATTGTCGTATCAAAACTGGTAGTGAGTGTCATGTCTTTTTCATATTGTTAAATATTGAAATGAAGTTTTAAGTTTAAGTTTTAAAATTGTGAAACGTGAGAACACTCATGTATATGTGTCCAATAAATAGGATACTGTTATTGCTGCTGTGCAGTTTACGCGCACCTGGGCCAGACACTTGGGGCACCTCCAGTCTCCTTTGGGCACGTCGTGGAGGGGCGGGATCAGGCAGAAGGTGTGGTAACTGTCGTCACAACCGTCGCATAGCAACAGCCGATCCTCATCTCCTCCACTGCCACAGACTAGACAAACCACCAGGTCCACCTGCACAGAGGCAGAGCAAGGGGCACTCTGCGGTGACAACTACTCGGTTAAAGGGTTCTTTAAAGAATTAAGCTTTTCTTTGAGTGTTTCGTATTAAACTATAACATATATCATGGTTTTGCTTTTTGTTCACTATAAACTGAAATACTGAACTAAAATGGCTTAATAATAGAAAAAGGTCCAGTAATTTTCTTTTTAAAACAGCTTCTTCATAGTAGCATTTCACCATGGCAACCAGCAGATTTTCATTCATGTGTTTTTATTGTTGAAATGGCTACAAGACATCTTTGAACGCTACTGTGATCTGAGAGTCTGAATTTTTAAGTCTGGTGGGATTTGTTAGATTTTATAAACATGAATATGACCATAGGGACAGCATAAATGTTACACATAATTATTAAAACAGGACTTACTGGGCTTGGAGGGATGGGAGGCAGGACTTGTTTTTTATAACGAGACTTTAATTTATCAGTTTCAACGATTGGTTCTGGAATTTCGACTGGCTCCTGCTTCACTTGGATGGGAACCTCTTTTTCTGTAACCAACAAAAAAATTAATTAATTAGCCTTCAGCATTTTTTGAACTAAACATGCCATCAATAAATAACCCAAAAAATAAAAAATTAATAAACAAAGACACAAAAAACACACACCAGGTTCTGGTTTGGCAACAAAGGAGCCCATCCTTCGCCTGAGGTTTGGCCTGTTCTCCCCAGGTTCTACTGGCTCAGTTTTGACACAGACGCTCTATGGAGAAAAAAAAAAACAGTTTAGACTTTGTGGCTATGAATTAATTGCACAGTAATAGTGAGAAAAACAGAAAATTCTGTGCTTGCAGTGCAATTAGACATAAATTAATGCATATCAACAAAAATAATGTTGTCTGTAATTATATGTCATGTTTTTATACTATATTACAATGCAACCTGATGTAAAAGTACTCCAAGTATTCAGAATACAGTACCCTGACTAGACCATGAAACAGAATATGTTACAAAATACATTTTAATGGAGGTATTCAGTATTCTGTAACCTAAATACATTTTCAAAGTATTCTTCCCCATCACTGTATATTGCACATGATATTGTGCAACAGTTACATTTTTACAACAGTATTTTTTAGTTAAAACCACCACCTACGCAAAGTAATATGAAATACCCATTTTTAAATCAGAAAAACAGTGAATACGTCAAATGCACTGCAAGTTTAAACAAGTTTCCCTTCTCTAAACAAGCAACAAAATTGTAACAGTGTCACAAAATAATTTGGTAAAATATACCAAAAAATACTCTTGGCCATAAATCGATTCAGCAGCCACATAGACCACAGACTAGTACAGGGGTGCCTGCAGAATTTTAGGGAAGGTATGCACGGCCAAGTGGGTGACAGACCCTCCAACACACCTGCGTGCACAGCTCAACGCACACGCACCATCACCCGCACTATCACGCACGTGCAAACTAATCACATAGGCCTATTTCAGCATTTTCCCTGGTTGCCCCTCTGTTTCTTTGCCTTTCCTCTGTGCCTGTGGCTCTGCTCTCAGTCTGCACTCTTCCATTTTACATTTGACGCACAGGGCTTTGGAGTGTCTCTCTTTTCTCTCGTCTCGCATCTAATGTCCGCAGTGTTTCATTCAGTGTTCTAAACCCCCGTTCTTCAGTCTCGTGGTTTATTGAATAAGCTTATGTCATCTTCTCACGTTATGTTTAGGATTTCCCACTCACAGGGAATTAAACCATTTGATATGACATTCTGACAGTCCTGAACGCACTGATTGAGATGAATGACAGATCTGCGATGCACCAAGAGAGAGGAGGTAGCAATGAACAACTGGTTATTGAATATCTGCATGTGTTTTATAGAGTTATTATCGCAGCACCCACAGGATTGGTGTTTGGGTGACAGTGAGAAGAGGATGCTCCGTGCTTCATAAGTCTCACTGTAAATGCACATTTAAAACAAATCTGCGGTGGTGCTCTCTTTTGTGTGTTGAGACAGACGGAGAAAAGGAGGTCCAAAGTGCCCTAGGTCCCCTGAGTACCCACTGTTAGAAAAAGCACGTTTTAATAGTTCTACAGCCCTGTCCTCAGTAAAGATGTGAACAATTTGGTCAATTATCATTGTTGCACTGCTCCATGTGTAACTTCGGAGATCCATTTGGATTCAAGGGAGAAAGACTAGTATATGCCCACAGCCCAGCCTGGACAACTGAGGGATTACACAGATATAAGACCTCATGGTAATATGACAGAAAGTACTATGATTTAATGTTGAAAATTACATTGTACTATCTAAATAAAGAAGTGTTTTTTAATTATCATTGTGGTATCGGAATTGGTGGAGTGTTGAGTCTATTCCTTAGAAATGAAATCGAGTTTGAAATTTTAGTATAGTGACAACACACTTTAGTGACTGCTTTAGTTTTTTTCTTCCCATAGTTGTAAAGCCTCACCTCAGTCTTCATGCGTTTGGCTCTGCGAGTGCCAGATTCAGGGGTCAGTTTTGAGCTTGTTCCCTTCACTTCTGCGCTCCCCCCTGGATCTTTACTCTCCACTGGTTTCTGAACACACTGTGGAACATACAAACATACACAGCAGCATTTTTTTTAAATATTATTTTTTATAATAGGCACTGTTCAATGGCAAAATATTCCTAAAATATTAAAGAGAGGCTATTACACTTCTATAGGGTATTAATTATTAACACATAACATATATAGATCACCATGTTACCTTTTGTCTTTTTTAAAATTCTATATTCGTCAAAAAAACAACTCATTAACATGTTTAATAAGTTTCAGTTTTGTGTTTAATGCACTGAGCCCCACCCCCCTCCCCTTACTTCCCATTCCGAGTAACATGATCTACTGCACATCGCATCAGGTTTGTCAAGTTTTAGTGTATCGTTTTGTACAGTTTTGCATCATGTTTTTTATATTTATGAAAAATGTCCACGTGGAAGCTTGTGGGCTGAGTCTTGGACTGTACTGCTAACATGAGGAGGGTTCGCATAGTGCCCGGGAGAGGTCACTAGATTAATGAAACATGCATGAATGACATACTTCAGGCATGTTTTTGATGAGGGAGCAATGTTATAACACGATAGAAAGATCCAAAAAGTCAATCGTGCGTAATACCCCCTCTTTAAGATTAAAATTAAAAATAGGTTTTTCAGTGGCAAATGGACCTATAAGATCTTATAACAACCTTAGAATCTATTAGATATGGCTGAAGTTACATGACGTTTCCTAAACTTAGCCAAGAATAATTCAATGAGAATAGAATTATACAACTATGTGCAATATTAGCACAGCCCAAATTTATAAATCTATTACTAGTTAAGTAACGTACTCTGTTCCACAAGCATTTAAACTAAGTTGCCTATTTCCCAATAACTAACTAAGTGAATTTGGTTTTAAGGAAAGACCCAGGACATAAGTTATATAGTGACACGTTAGTTACAGTTTGTGCTGCAAACAGTGAGCACAGCAGATAAGGAGGCACATGCGAAATCAAAGTCGACAGATCTAAGCAGAAGTTACAGGGAAATCAGTAAAAGGCTTGGAAAACAGTAAATAGTCTGTATTACCAACAAGCTAAATGTTTTAAAAATTGGAAATATTAAAATGTAGTTTTTCAGTAGAAAAACTAATGATATGTAGTTTTTCTATTCAAATGAGTTTTTGTAAATTGTTCAAACTCTTGAAGAGAGCCCTGACATGCATTTTGTTCAGGGTGAGGCTTTACTATGTACTACTAACAAACTATTTTTATCTTTTTGATTTTAATATATGACAATATACAAAGGTATGCAAAGGTTGTTCTCACAATAACTGTCACAGACTTTGGTAAAAAATAAAAATGTGTTATCTGCTGGGTGGTATGACGAGGAAAGTAATCTGGTTTCTGTTGCAACCTTACTTATTTACTTTTGTAGCATTGCGTAAATATATCAGATTTAGCATGGAACCAATTTCAATCTGTAGCCCCCAAGTACCATAATAATATATCATACTATTACTATATCGACTTATCGTTCAATATATGATAGATGGAACAATTATTTTGGGGGTTAATATTTACGTGAGTCTTTTTTCTTTGTACTAATGTGGAACTTTTTGTAGCAGTAGATTTTAAGTGCAAAGACTTGAATAAATAAATTCTATGACTACTAACTACTAAAGTATTACAAGTACTCATTTATTGTAGCTTAGGTTTTTAACAATAATAGTGGCATCAATTTCAGTATCATTGTTTATCATCTATATTTTATTCAACAATATATCGGATTTCAAAATGTGTTACCATGACAGGCCTACGTACAGTAATAAACATATCAGAGTTAAATAATTGTACTAGGGATGAGTGGCATATTGGCTCTAATAATGATATCAGAGGATTTTCCCCAGATACTGCACTGGCCCGATTAATACTTAAAATGTTGCAGATATTTGGCACCAATATTTTTTTTGTACACTGCCCCCGTCTCTGTGTTGTCCCCAGTTTGTCTAAAATGTAGGAGACTTGTCTAAGAAAACAGTTCTGGCTACATCTGACATTTGAATAGGCCATTCAACTTTTTTTTTAAACTAGATTAAAAACCCTTTTATTTAATTATGCTAAATATTTTTCATAGATTGTTTTTATTCTGTATGCTTTTATGTTTAATGTTTACCTACTGTTTTAATATATTACTGTTGATCCTTGTATTTTATTGTACTTGTATTTTTTTCTTTACTGTAAAGCACATCGTTTTGTATGAAATGTTGTCATAAATGTCCCTAAATATGCCCTGCCTTCTTTTGCCTTGCCTGAGCCTAATGCAATGCAACTTTTGTTAATTTCTTAGTAAAAAGTTAAAGTTTAGTGATTCATAACAGAAATAATCATGCATGTTAAATGTGAGGTTTTACCAGGCCCAAAATACATACCTGTTCAGTTTCAGGATCAGCCTCCAAACGCATCAGTTTGGAAGCTGCCTCTGGGGTCTGAGAGAGAGAGTGGGAGTGAATTTAATGTGACCAAACAACGGCCACAATTTACCAATCTATGACCCCAAGTCTTGGCCAAATGTGGATTAATTATAGAAACAAAAAGCTGACAACATACACACATTTTTTATTCTAAAGATTTAAAGGTACACTATGTAACTTCTGGTGGAGGGTTCGTTATTGGCTTGTCTCTATGAAAATGTTATTGCTTTGCCTAGAGTGTTCCACAATATGGCATTATGTCATTAAACTTATATTTTATTCTTAGTATTTACTTAGCATGTATTTGATTACAATTGTTGCTATATCTCCATAGAAACAAACAGGTGGTGGACCTTGCACCAGAAAAGTTCCATTGTTCACCTTTAAATGAAGCAAAATTAATTCAACCAGGGAGACCACATCTCCTACCTGTACATCACCAGTCAATCATAGCAAGCTACTTTTGTCTCTCCACTTAGCCTTTCACTTTCGAGTCATTCATTGAAGTGCACTCTCTCTCCTCCTCTGTGCACGTAACGTTTCAACAACATTCCACATCCCTCCTCAGCCTAATCAATCGAATATTTTTTTTGTCCCCGAGGGAAATTTGTCTCAGGAAAAGCACCTGCAATGATGGACAATGCAATATAACTCCACTGCAAACCCATCAGACTCTCTCCTCTTCTCCATCTAAATTCTCTCCCTTCATCACATCACTGACATTTCTACTGGGATCTCAGCACAAAAGTTTATCTATCTAATAAACTAATCATTACTCCTTAATTTTCTCTCTGTTGAAGTCATCCCTGGTAGAAATTAGTTGCATTAGTTTCACAAATGCACTGACAAATAAAAATCTTAAAGGTGCGCTATGTAGCTTTTATAATGGGGTTCTGCCACCTGCTTGTCTCCATGAAGGTGTTACTGCTTTGCCTAGAATGTTTCCCAGTGTGGCATTAAATATACCTCATTTTAAAGGTTTATCTTATCTTATGTATTGCATTTATTCAAAAAAGCATGTTTTCATTGCTTAAAAATGACTTGAAAAACATGCATTCTTAGAGTGACCAGTCTCTCCTTTCCACCTTTTCCGCCTCGATAGTGTCACCTGCTTATCTCCATGAAGAAAGTTTAATGTCATACTGTGGAACATTCCAAGGAGGGCAAGCAAGTGGCAGACCCCCCACCACAAAAAGTTACACAGTGGACCTTTAACAAACTACTTTTCATCTAAAAAAATTCATCATGCTTTAAACCAGTGTAATATCACAGGCGGTTCTACTCACCAGCAGGTTGGCTCCACTCTGAAACAGATTGTAGGGGTATAGGATTTTCTCGTAGTGTGACCGAAGGTGAGATCCAATCGCTTTTCCAGGAGCGAAGCCCATTTGAACCGCAATCTTGGTCCATTTCCTCTCCTGACACACCACGTCGAAGCCACCCTCATCTGCTACAAGCTGGAAGACAGAGTTTAATTGTTTAGTGAAGGCTGGGTAGTAGAGGTGAGAGAGACTTTGGAAAATGTATATTATCACTATCACTTATGGGATGTCAAATATATTGTCTATGACAAAACAACAATTTTTTTTCAAACAAAGATAAAAAAGTGATATTTCTATAGTTATGTGATTAATTTCACAATAGAGTCACATTTTGTACAAAATATGAACCTCAACCTCAACATTTACAGGGATTACATTTCTGATGGATTGCCAAAATATTGTCTTTTGAATAATACTAATAAAATCAAGACAATATTTTTTGACAATATTGCCCAACCCTACTGGATTGCTCTTAATTAAAGACAAAAAATTATGATGATAAGACTGATAACATATTGGAAAGTCAAGTCAACAATTTTGATTTGAGAAGCCATAGTAGGATAACTGTAGAAATGATCTGATATGATAGAATGAAGCTGGTCACATAGTTAATGGTATTGAAAGTCAGCCATGTTGTGGTTACAGTTTCTAGACTTAACAAATACGCAAATGCATTTTTTCTTCTCACACTAAATACAACACTTAATTTTGACATCTTCCAGTAATTTTCATAAATTCACCTTGTTGAGCTTGTATAAATCCAGGAGCTTTCTCTCGACATGAGGAATCTTCAGTGTACATCCCTGTAAATCCCAGAATTTGGCGATCTGGTCAAAGAAGTTGAGCTTGACTCGGGTTTGGGCCTGTGACAAAAAAATAAATAAAAAATATATTACTGCACTGCTGGGTTTCAGACGACATCACAACATTCAAAAGGCCTAATGTTTAGATATGATGTTTATAGGTCAAATCAATACTAATACTAATTATTCAATGTAAATGAGAAAGTATCAAAATAATAGACATTTTAGCACTACTGATTTTATAATCAGTAGTGTAATACTGACTCCTGCCCTCATTTGAAAGAGTAGCATTACAGTATTTTACAATTTGAAAACAATCTATAACCCAACACAGCAAGTAAATCATTGGCTGTGAATATGTAAATTGTTCACCAAGGTTCACCAAGTATAATTGAATAAAAATTATAATGATAAAAATTAGCATGTAATTACAAATCTATTACTACAGTAGTTGTATTTGTGTGCACTGGTTGATGTTATAAATTAACATTTGCTTAAAACTGGGCTAATAACATATGGTAGCAAGTTAATTACATTTTAAAACACTTAAATTAACAGCTAAATTGTTTACCTCAAGCTCATTGAGCCGCTGGATACGAGGGACAAAGTGTAGTTTGTCAACATCACAAGCAAAAGGAGGCTGCCAACCCTAGAAGGCACAAGAACGCACCACAAATGAGAAAAAAAACATATTTAATGAAAAAGAGTGGTAGCTTATAAGAATGAAGAATAATATTATCTCAACTAGGCCCCAATAATGCAGTATATTTGGCTTCAGCTATTGCCAACCAAACACAGCTATCCTTAATCATCTTTATGGGTCAACTGTTAACAGACAAATCAATACTGGTTCACTTGATTCATAATTGTGCCAGCAAAAGCCTAAAATCTTAATGTAAGTCAGTAGCCCACATCCCCCACTGACAAACAAAATGGCCAGATGGAAGCCTCATTCACCAGCAGCTTACCACAAAGCCAACATGGAGGACACCACCCAACAAGGCTCAAGCAAAAAACACTGGTCAATATCCAGTAAAATACTAAATAATGCTCAAAATCTGGAAAAGTTGTGTAATATAACCTTGCATGACCTTTAAATTCAATATTTTCAATTTTTTTCAAAAGGCAAGCTTTCCTGAAAATGTCAAAGTACTGGATGTACCAAACTATGATTATGGCACTAAATTAAAGGGAATACAAATATCTGCAACTTATAGCCAAAAACTGGTTATATTATTTATATTTTAGGCCTGTTGACCAGAAAGTGTCACCAAGTCTGCCAGTGCATCATGAGGTCTTCATCAAATCCCCAAATTGTGCCAAACATGCCTTTCCTTTAGACAATATAGAACATGTTTTATAACAATGTGGATTTTATGTTTCATTTGACTTTACCAGAATTATAATCTACTGATCAGCTTCCGCATAGCCACAGTCAATGCCTAAATTATGACAGGTTAGTGCTGTTTGCTAATGTTAGCCTCTCCTGGCTAAGGGACACATGAATCTTTGTATTACGCAGCGAAGTAAACAACATTTCCTTCTGAAGTACGCATAAGAATTGTCCAACCGGGCCACTGCACAACTATAATACCAAGTTTCAGCGCAAATATCATAAATAATAGCCGGGTAGCAGCAACAGCACAAAGAATGAAAGTAGCCTTGTATCCGCCATGTTGAACAGTCCATTTAAATCCCCGAGACTCTCCATCCGCAGCCGTCTTCTTCACTCTCAACCCAAATCAGCATCCCAGCGACCCCACGGTGCTTTTCGGGTTTGTTTTTACACTCACCGGGGGAGGACGGACTTTACAAATGCCAGTCTTCTCAGCGATGGGCCGTATTTTATTGATGAAAGCATAAGGATCCCCAAATTCCTCCCAACTGGGTTCGAACACCGGGCATTCAGGAGGGGGCTTGAACTCGTCGGGTCTCGGTTGGTTCATGGTTTCGGACCGACCCAGCGGCGGCTCACACGGGACGGGACCCAGCTACGGCCGTGTCACGAAGTTTCCCGAAGCGATTTATCCAGAAATACGAGCCGTGAGAGAGGCAGCGGCAGGCGGCAAGTCCACATCAACACAGAGGAGACAGCACCACAGTCATTACGCACACATACGCACATAGAGGGACTGTTCCAAGGCACTGAGCACGTCCGCCCAAGAAAATAGTCACCAGCTACTTTTCATATGTGCACGTGCCATCTGTCATGTTTCTCTAAATGTAAAGGTTTACCCTCTCCATGGAACCAAAATGTTATATTTCCATGTGAATAACAAAACGTGAATGCTAGAAATAGCCAGTTAATGCACCTCAGATAAGTGCACTGTCTCTGTCTTTATTAAATCAGTAGAAGACCATACACAAGACATTATTGTTGATGGCATTGCAATAGCTTTAATAGGCCCACATAGGACAATGGCAAACCAAACCTGTACTTTGCTTATTATATCGCCTCCTCATATTAACCTGTGTTTATTATACAATCTACCAAGATGCAACTTAATTCATCAAACAGATACATGTAGTCCAATTTTGATTTACCCCACGGCAACTCTTAACAAACTGTGAAAGCATTGAATAGGCTCTATAGATAGGAAATACATCAAATGTTATTAGGCTTGAGTAGAGTAAATAACCTATTTTTAAAACATTCAAATTGAAATATTTAAGTTCCTTGAAATGAAATAAAAAAATCCTAAAAAAATCTTTCAGTTTGTTTATATAAATCATATAATAAGGATTTGCATATCTCAGACTGTAGGCATAAAAAAAAAAATACAACCTTATGTGAACTAGTGTCTCAGCCCCATGGACCCATCTTTTACATACATTATTAAGAGGTCTGTCATTAATTCTTCATAGTTTAGTTGTCAAAACAGTGACATATATTTGAAACAGTTCCTCCCTTTGTGGAGTGTAGTGTTTACACTTGGCGGATGAATATTTTCAGGTGACACCTTCACCAGTACCGGGACTTGTTGTTTAAAGCCTGTGAGGTTCCTGCTTTGGCCTGATCCTTAATAACATTTAAATACACAGGCACTGGACACAGGAGGACGGGGTCAACTGGGGATGCCAAACAAAACAAACCTAAATTATTCCAAGCCCACTTTACTATCATGCATTTTTGACTATTCTAACCTAGAATTTTCCAAAATGCCTTTATTTGGGGCAATTTGTAAAGGCTTAGTCTATTTAGGGCCTATAACTGTTGGATAAAGCATTTATTTGAAGTAAAATTAGGATACATCCAAGCGTATTCATTTCAGCAGCAAATCCTCATATGATCCAAATTTAAGTCTAATTAATCACAAAATGAATTAATTGAAGAAAGCAACAAACTGATTTAGAAAACCCTAAACAACAAGTCTTTTATTTATTTGAGACATTACAAAATTAAACACTTATGTGATGCCACTGAATTATGAAGACCCCATATCTTAAAACTGAGAAGGTTTACAGGGGTTTTATGCCTGAAATTAAAGGTGCACTTTGTAACGTTTTTGGTAGGTGGTCAATCACCTGTTAGTCTCCATGGAGATGTTATTGCATTGCCTGGAATTTTCCACAATTTGGTATTAAACTTAATTGCATTTAATTCATTTGCCACTGATAGTGTTTAAAAATACCTGGAAAAATATAAATTCTGACCTCTAATGTGGCCTGATGGCATTCCCCGTTTATTTCCATGAAGACAGATATGTAGTAATATACTGTAAAACAAACTTGATCATCTCCATGGTGACAAGCATGGACCCTCCACCATATCAGTGATAGTGCGCCTTTAATGTATGCCCTTCCTTTACTGTGTTCTCATTTCATCCATTAGTCTAAGAATTCTGTAATTACTGAGACCAAACTAAAATCCTCAGGACAAATACACTATTCTTTACCTGGCTGTCAACAAGCTTCTAAAGACTTAATTAAGCAGATTACTGCGTCTGTTTGTGGTTTATATTTTTTTCTAAAACAGTCCCTCACACATTTGGTTACTATATCACCCCTTTATCCTTCACCTAAAGGCTGTGTTCAGACTCATCTTGGTCTTGGTTTAGTCCAGGTTTAAGGCCAGTTCAGGTGTTGGTCATGTTTTAATCCTGGTTTAGTCCTGAACACACTCAACAGAGACACAACTAGGGCTGCACAGTATGAGAAAAATGCAATATTGAATACAATTTTTACACATTAACTTAATTTAATTTATTAGTTAAACTGTGTGAAAATAGCAGCTTAACAGACTAAACCAAGACTTAAGTGATTTTTATGTTTAAAGATCCCCTATGTAACTTTTGGTGAAGGCTCCGTCACCTGCTTGTTTCCATAGAGATGCCATTGCTTTGTCTAGAATGTTCAACAGTATGGCCTTGCAGATGTTTATATGGACACAAGAAAGTGACGCAACAAGGCCACTCACAGGTCAGAATCTGCACCCTGCTCTCAGTTTGAATGCATGTTTTCTTGAATAAATGCAAGATGAATTTAATGTCATACTGTAAAATTTTCCAGGCAAAGAATTTACATCTCCACAGATACAAGCAGGTGTCAGACCCTGTGCCAGAAAAGTTACATAAAACAACATCATCTAAATTTTCTCATAGATGGAGACCTTGAATTTCGTTGTAATATATTTAGTCACATGCGATATCAATATTTTTGCAATATATTGTGAAGCCCTAAACCCAACCCATTAAACTTCTGTAAAAAAAAAAAGTGACTTTAATCAAAAATATGACACATTTAAAACTTTCAGTATTCTTGGCCATCCTCTTCATTTTCAGAATCGGAGCAGTTGTTGCCCATCTCCTCGTAGTCCTTCTCCAGGCAGGCCAGGTCTTCTCTAGCCTCAGCGAACTCCCCCTCCTCCATGCCCTCTCCCACGTACCAATGCACAAAGGCCCTCTTGGCATACATCAGGTCAAACTTATGGTCCAGCCGTGCCCAGGCCTCGGCGATGGCGGTGGTGTTACTGAGCATACACACAGCTCGTTGCACTTTGGCCAAGTCTCCACCAGGGACAGCAGTGGGGGCCTGGTAGTTAATGCCAACCTGAGCAAAATATGCAACTTATTAGGTCCTTACAATTGGTAGTGGATTACAACACAGCCTCCTACGCATGGGTTTCAAAATGATACAAATTAGGGCCCTTGCCATAGTTGTGATTAACAATTTAAAACAAAATGCTATATTCTCTGACTGGTAAAATGGTGATGGTTTTAATGGTGCCTTTTATGGAATTTTAAATCATTTCTTATTTTATTAACTAAATTATTCTGAAGTAGCTTAATTATAAGGTTACTACAGTACTAGTTTAGCTACTCCGCCCTCCACTGAACTATATCTTGTTATGTTTTGTGTCTCACCTTGAACCCAGTGGGGCACCAGTCCACAAACTGAACAGAGCGTCTCGTTTTGATATTTGCGATCGCAGCGTTCACATCTTTGGGCACGACGTCACCGCGATACAGGAGGCAGCATGCCATGTACTTCCCATGGCGAGGGTCACACTTCACCATCTGATTCAATGGTTCAAAACATGCACTGGTGATCTCCAAAACTGTTAACTGCTCGTGGTATGCCTTCTCGGCTGAAATGATTGGCGCATATGTCACCAGTGGGAAATGGATTCGTGGATATGGCACCAAGTTGGTTTGAAACTCGGTCAGATCAACGTTTAGCGCACCATCAAAGCGAAGAGAAGCGGTGATGGAAGAGACAATTTGAGCGATAAGTCTATTAAGATTTATATACCCTGGGCTTTCGATATCCAAATTGCGCTGGCATATGTCGTAGATGGCCTCATTGTCGACCATAAATGCACAGTCAGAGTGCTCCAAAGTGGTGTGAGTGGTCAGGATAGCGTTGTAAGGTTCGACCACAGCGGTAGAGACTTGGGGAGCAGGGTAAACAGAGAATTCGAGTTTGGATTTTTTGCCAAAGTCCAAAGAGAGCCTCTCCATCAGCAGAGAGGTGAATCCAGAGCCAGTGCCTCCTCCAAAACTGTGGAAGACCAGGAAACCTTGCAGCCCGGTGCACTGGTCTGTCTGGAGAGAGGGGAAGAGAGATTTGAAATAGGTATTTAAAGATGAGATAAAATGGATGCATTTGTTACTATCTATGTTTAAAGTGGAACTACACTGTAAGAGCCATTCTGAAACCTTTTTATATGTTTGCGTCACCAGCCACTGTATTTCCTGTTTAGTCTTACTAGGTGTGTCCAGGTGTGCCTATTTAAAGGCTAATTAAGGATGTGTCAATGCTAGAGAGGAGAGGCACACAGTTTTTAAATTGTGGTTGCGCTGGTGTACAAAATGTCAATAAAGGGATTCTTCACTAAACACATGAGTATTAGGCTCTTTAACCACGTGTTCTAACACCTTTAAACTCTGTCAGTCTAGGAGCTGGTGGCCCAGGGCCACTGGCCACTACATAAACATTAAATACATTTTTTGTTACTGAACTGTTTATATGGTGTTTTAATAGCACTATCTACTGTTCCTGGACATTTTTGGCAACTTTAATGCAAACTAGGTCAAGAGTCTGTGCTGGCTCCAGTGGCCTTTGAAATTTCGAATAGTTGGTGACACCACACAAAACTGCCCTGATTACAGCCAGATCTGCAGCCAGGTGTTTCTGATTACAAACACCAAGCTGCAGCGGCAGAGTTTAAAGTGTGGACACCAGTTAAACCAATCTCGGGGTATGTTCCTCATACCCCAAACATCAACCCCTCCTCCCACCTCACTTTTCCCTTTAGTCCACAGTCACTGCCCAGTTTAGCAGCTCTATTTGAAATGTGGTTGAGGACAGAGTTTGGGTGTTTAGTCTGTCTCACTTTTCTGAACTTTGAACCATGTTACAATGATTTACCATCATCATCAGCTTACTAAAAGTAAGTATTACTAAGCTGTGAATGAACAAAATGTGAAAAAGTGATCTTTTTATGTTGTGGTTTCACACTAAGGTCCATGTCTCCTCCTAAGCATGTCTCCTTTAATGTTACAATGGAATTTGTAAAACACTGGCATAATTCTAACTCTTCTCCCCTTTGAATATTTTCATAAAAATAAAATCAAATAAACAGAGCTAAGCAACTTTTTGCTCAGGTCTGAAGATGACTCACAGCTAACAGTCAAAACATGTGAGCATGTCACTAACAAAAAGGTTTGCCTGAAAGAAATCAAGAAATATCTTGTGTGGAAAGGTGTTTCTAAACATGCTTAGCTTTGACTGCAATAGGTCTATTCATTGTAAACTGTTGTTGTGTCATTGAGCACGACACTTCGCCCATTTTGCCTTTGTATAAATGTGGTATATGTGAGTGACTGGCGGTGACTGGAGGGGCCAATGAAAAGGCACAGATTGGCAGCTATGCTTCCAATATTCTACCTCAGGACAGTGGCCTGTAAACCTTGTACAGAGCAGCACAACTGCTGCTTTAATATTACAGTGTCAAGCCAACCATTTTGCGGATCCTCTCCATGACATCATCGATGATGTCCTTTCCAACAGTGTAGTGTCCTCGGGCGTAGTTATTGGCTGCGTCCTCCTTGCCTGAGATGAGCTGCTCCGGGTGGAAGAGGCCTCTGTACCGACCCACCCGAACTTCATCTGAAAACATAAAACATACTCTTCAATGTGATCAGAAAATAACCCTGGATAAAATTATATATAAGACATTACAAAATAGAACTTGTACGACTAGAGTGGAGGTTCTCTAACTTTTCATAATAATTTCCACCTAACATAATATTTAGCTTTCTGGGCAATTCATCATTTCTTCTTGCACCTCAAGGTGTAAGAACAAAATAACAGTTCTAAAAAAGAATGAAATGAAAAAATAAAAATAAAATGTAGCTGCCAGTGTACTGTTGATGATCTCCATAGCAAGCCCAAGACTTCAGATATAACATGATCCAGCTACATATAGATCAATAAAAAAACATGGCCATGGCAAGCAATGGCCTCCTAAACAAAATTGTAGTTTGTATTGTGCACATCAAATAAAGACAGGCTGATGTCACCTCTGGACCTGTTGCTTAGAAACCTGCATCTGTTACACTGGCTTATCTGTGGACAGAGGCACTCAAGTGAAATGAACATACTGTGTGCTTTTCTAATATCGACCCCTCGACAAATATGATGAAAGATGGTCGATTAAGATAGTCCTTATGGTTTATTGCAATCTCACACTTGTTCTGGTTTGGTCTAGGGTTGGGTTCAGTTCAGATGCAGACTTGGTTTAGTCTAGTTCTAGTCCTGGTGTAGATTTGGGCTTAGTTTTAATTTAGTCCCAATGTTAATGTGGTATATGTGCAAGCCTTAAAAAATCTCCTCTTGAAAATAGGAGTCAGGTCTTAAAGGAAGTATGTAACTGCAAGCTAGTATGTAACTTTTTTTAATAGCTGGGTGTGTTCATTGCACTGAAAAACATTAAAAAAACATGCGTCCTTAATGTGTGTGGGCCTGCATCTCCACAAACCTGACTCTTATTTGGCCTGAAATAGGGCCTCCTCCTGCTTGTCTCCATGAAAATGTTGTTCCTTTAGCTTGAAATGTATCTATCTTCATCAAGAATGTTCCGTATGGTTTTAACCAGTCTCTCTCTCGAAAACCTTCAAATTGGGCTAGAAATCTAGTGGTAATAATGGACTCATACTTGAACTTTAACAGCCACATCAAATCTATAACATCTGCATTTTTTTATCATCTAAAAATATTGCAAAAATCAAAGATATATTTTAATGTCTTTATTATTCTGTAAAGCACTTTGAATTACTCTGCGTTCAAATTGCACTATACAAATAAACTTGCCTTGCCTTAACTTTCTATTTCCATGGAAGCAGTTACATACTATCTAAGTAGTGTAGATTACATGAGAATCTGAAAACCACCCATATCAATTACCCCCAATTAATAGCACAGATAGTGCACTGACCAACCACAGTGGGCTCCAGATCCACATACAGAGCTCGGGGGACATGTCGCCCGGAGCTGCCTGTGTTGAAGAAGGTGTTGAAGGGATCTTCTCGTGAGTTTGGCTCCGTGGGACCCTCCAAAAACGCCCCGTCAGGCCCCACTCCGTGCTCCAGACAGAAGAGCTCCCAGCAGGCATTACCTGTCTGTACCCCGGCCTGGCCCACGTGGATGGAGATGCACTCTCTCTATAAGCACAAATGCCAGAAAATGTATATGTTGATTAGGGTTGTCAAAAATCAAAACTATACTCATTTGAGCAAGTATCAACATTAAAAAAGTCATATTCACCAGACAAAAATGAACCTTTCTGAATTTCTGAATAGCTTTAGAATGATCTTGACCTGTATCATAACGAGTATAAGACACATAGACTAGTATACACCCATGGATCACTATGAACCTACTGAGGGATTACACACATATAAGACCACATGGGGATACAAAAGAATGTACTATTACAATATTTAATGTTGAAAATGACATTCCAATGTCTAATTAAAGACATTATCTTTAGTTTCAAAATGGAGTTTTAAATTTAATATCGTGACAACACTAACACTTATTCGTATGTCTGGTAAAGATTAACTGTTTGTCTCTTTTAGTATTTAGTAAACTCAGTCTTACTGAAAATTTGTGTTATAAAAAATGACATTTCACCCAATTTTTTGAAAGTAAAAAATAAATCAGGCAGAATTAGATATCAACACATCCTTTGGTACAACTCATGAAAACATTATGTAAGTTAGTTGGTAAATTTGTATCACTTTAAGGGAAGATCTGTATGTTCCTATGTGAAAACAACATTTTGAGAAAACAGCCTTGTTACGATGTCCCATATAAATCTATGGATGCAAGTTGATCATAAGACTAAATCTTGTGTGTCTTGCCCACTGACACAATGGCAGTTGAGCTGAAATCAAATGGCCAACTATTATCCTACAGTGACATCTATAATCTTGATTAATTTTAAACTCAGTCAGTCCTGACGTCTCATACACGGTGCCCGAACATCAATGAAAACCTAAAATTATTACTTTTAATGGGATATTGTTGTTGGCTGTTTTACCGTGTTCCTCTTCATTTGAGAACAATAGACCCAAGAGCACAGACCTATAGCTTCACTTCACTGATGCATTTTCAGAGCCTCAAAGAATCGTGTCCCGGCATGTTGAGAATGTCAGGTTTTGTTTTTCTAAGACGAAGAACATCCCAAGATGATTTTTAGCTGATGACTGATTGCACTGGGACCACTCCAAGAAACATGAAATATTGTAACATGTAAACTGTTCAGGTTTTCCCCCGGTGTTGGTCCAAGTATAAGGTAGTCCTGGTTTAGTCCAAGACGCAACCTAACCTGGTTTAACTGTAGTGCTTCTTGGCCACTGAGCTATGTCCATACTATAGTCAATTTGGCAAAAAAAAAAAGCTGTTGTAATTTTCTTCAGCCCATGTGTTTTATTTTTTCTGTGACCATTGACCAGTGACCCTTTACAAATCTAAAAATGGCACAAAAGTTGAGATAAAAAGTACAGGGCTGTCTAAGTCTAATTATTATTGCTGTTTGCACAAATGGAAATCAGACTTCGGTAGGTTGTCCAAGCATGTTAAAGGTACAACATGGAACTTCAATTGGAGGGTCTGCCTTCTTCTTGGCAGCTATTGCGTTGCCAGGAATGTTACACAGTACACCGTTAAACTTTAACATCTCCATGGAGGCAAGTAGGTGACACCACCAGGCGAAGTTACAGGTCAGATCTGTGAAAAAGCAACCCTGCTCACACTTAAAATGGGAGTTTTCTTTAGCAATACAAACAATAGAATAAGATGCAACATAGATAAGTATAATATAACACCATGGAACATTTCAACTAATACAATGGGGCATCCTCCACCAGGAAAGTTACACAGTGCATCTTTAAAGACCATCAAAGACACCAAAAACTAAAGGGCACTCAAGGGTTTTGCAGAGTTGCAGCCTACTTGGGCAACAGCTGATAAACAATCACTGACAGAGATAAGCGTTTTGTCGTATGTTCTTTCGGTAAATAGATCACTTTTTACATTAATCAAGAAGAAGCATCCTCGTTAGACTTTGTACTACTGCTACGTTCATGTAAATTGCTCTCCGCGTTTGGACTTTAGTTCTACGATAGTTTACGTAATGTCTAATGAAACAACTTGGGGCTATTCAGAATCATTATTTTTAATTATAGGGGAGCAAATAGGTATTGAGCAACTCACCCAAAAATCAGGGCGAGTTAAATCATCCATGCTTAAAACAGACCTACGTTTAAAAATAACAGAAGAGTCCTTACCATTTCTTGTTATGTTGTCTAGAGAAAAACCGACAAGTTAAAACGTTGTTTTTGCATCAAGTTTCGCGTGGAGAATGACTGTGGTCCCGGGTCTCCAGCAGCGCGCTCCCACGGCCCCTCCCCTCCGCTCAGCCTATACCATGGATCCACAGGCCTATACGCACATCTGCGCCAAACCGCTGTGTAAACGAGCTCCCCGTGCACATTGGTGAGTTTAAAGAACTTTTTAAATATTTTTTCTGTCGTCTGACCAAGTGATGGCCCATTTCTCCAACAGATCTCATGTACAATCACTGCATTACCATAATGAAGTGTTAAGTCCGCTACAAATCCTGCGTGTTTTTTAAGATGCAATATGCGTCTTTTGTGATGGAAGGGCCGCGACTTGAGTTGAAATTGAAATGGAGATAAGCAGGTGATTTGATTAAGTTACAGGTAGGATCTGTGGAGAGGTGACACCTTTCACAATAAGAATTTATGTGTTTGAAGGTATTTAAGAGCAATAAAATACATAATTGAATAAATGTAAGATCACTTAAACGCTATATATTAAAACATTCATTCATTTTCACTTGACAAGTTACAAAAGTTACATTTAGTAGCTTCCTGAATGGTTTATGGAATTCAAACAATTACATCTCGATCTCTATAAACGTACACCTTAAAAAAATGCATGGCACAGCTATGCATCTATACTTGAGATCTTCACACAGGATGCTCTTCAGCTTGTACTTTGTAAATAAAGTTTATTCAGATGACAGTGATGGCTAGATTTGCCTATAATAAAAGTGATATATCTAATTTATGATCAGAAAAAAATGACCATCTACATTTTAAACATGTGGTTCTTCAGTTCAGCCAGACGAGACTGGTTTACGATTGATGCACTGTACTTTTGTGTTCATAAAATAGTGATTTCTTTTAAAACATCTGGATATACAATAGAAGTAGTACTATAAAAAGCTCAGATGATCCTTTGACCGCTCCATCTGGTCACATGTCACCTGTCTCCTGCTTTAGGTCCATAATTTCAACATAATGTCCACTGTGTGACAAAGGCCAAAAACAATAGCAGCAAGTGCAGGTTTTCATTCTTGTTTGTAGAAATATATTGCACTTTGATGACAAAATGAAAAAATAATCTCAAATGTAATGACAACAATGTGTAGCACTGGCCCGAGTCATGCACGTGGGCTCCTTAAGGCCTCTTTTAAAGCTGCACTATGTAACTTTTCTGGTGGGGGGTCTGTCGCTTATTTGTCTCTATGGATAAGTTTCTGCTTTGCCAAAAATGTTCCAGAGTATGGCATTAAACTAATCTATTTTGCATTTAATTAGTTAAAAGTACTTATCTTGGCTAAAAATACCTTGAAAAAAACTCCACGGATTTGACAAGTAACTTGGCCTAGTGGCATCATCTGCTTGTGTCTATGAACAGAGATTAGCCTAATGACACTATGGTTGTCAAAAGTCCCAAAAATCAGATACTACTTCATACAAAAACTAGTATTGATACTAGATACTCATTTAAGCAGTTATTAATACTAAAAAAAGTCACATTCACAGGATTGATACAAACCTTTCCTCAACAGATTTAGAATGACCTTAAGCTGTATCTGAACACGTATAAGACACATAGACTAGTATAAGACCAAAGACCACAATGGAACGTACCTGGACCACCGATTATACTGATATACTATAAAATAAACTATTATTTAATGTTGAAAATCACATCCTGTAGTTATTTTTTCTTATCATTGTGGTATTGGAGTCAGTACTGAGTCTATTTCTTAGTATTGAAATAGTTTGAAATTTTTGTATCGTGACAACACTAAATGACACACTTTTTCAGTTTCTAGGCAAAGCAATAGCATCTTCTTTGGGAGCAAGCAGATGGCAAACCCTCCACCAGGAAAGTTACATAGTGCACCTTTAAATCTACTGTGGCACAGCTCAGTCTCCATAGGCCACATCACTCCTGTTTGTTCAGAGTCTTTTTGCATAAACCAACAGGGCTGCGTGTGGTTCTAACGAAGTGGTTTTCCTAAAGTCCAGTCTCAGATAGTTCACTTCTCTCGTAGCACACAGACGCCTGCGTCGCACCGCTGTGTTGCCATGGAAGTCACCACCTCCCAAGAGTCGATCACCGGGTCGTAACATTCAATACTGCTGAGGAGTGAGTTTCCATCGTATCTGCACAAAAAATAGGAGCAGGAGTGTTGCAACATAGGATTTTAACAGATTATGCCAAATACTACACGTTTTTTTTTTGTATCCCACTAAAACACCTTTTCCATTTGACCTTGATCCAAAATGACCAAAAGGACATTCAAGCCAAGCCAAAACACAACTGTGTCTAAAATGTTACAAATTAGGGATAAACATTTCTTGGAAAAAATATCCAATTGCGATTTTAGTGTGTAGGATTCTGTTCAAAGTTCATATTTCAGGAGAATTGACAAAAAGACTTAAAAGACTAGAAACCTAATACAAGAATCACACATATTTTAGACCATGTTTGTACAGGCATAAACTACAGGGTTAGCAGTTTTATGCAGAATAATGCAGGATATTTAGTATTTGTTTGTGGAGGAAATGATGGTACTTAAAAAATTGCAAAATGGTAATGCAGAGGTTGAACGTTCCAACAACTACATGCAGATGCCCATTACATGCCAGGTAAATGTTTGAAATGATATAATGATTATTAAAACCTGAAGAACTCTCCTCACCCTGCTATCGCATAGAGCCGTCCACGGAGGACTGTGGCTCCGACGTAGCAGCGTGGCGTGGTCATACTGGCTACAGTGGTCCAATAGTCTGTCCTGATGTTATACACCTCCACTGAGTCCAGGTGAGACACTCCGTCAAACCCTCCAACCACATAGATGTGGTCATTAAGTAACGCCACTCCTGCCCCTAAAACACAAGGATTTTAATGCCAGCAATGATGAATATTTTTTAGTAAGAGATTTCAGATGAATAAACTGACCTGATCTCTTAGTGGCCATTGGGGTCACACTGGTCCAGTGGCCCGTGTGAGGGTCATACCTCTCCACTGAGTTCAGAATATTCAAGCCGTCATACCCACCTGGTGGAGCACAGGGTCATTATGCACTAATAATAATAAAAAGTACCACTGACATGGTAATAAGGTTATAAATTAAAAGGTTGACATTTCATGTCACAGAAATCAGGAAGTAAACTCAAAATGTTTTTTTACTTTTGCATATGCAAATACCTCTCTACTGTTTGCGACAATGGGATATACTAAAACAGAGTATCACCCATGAGTATAAGTAAAGTAAGTATAGTATTGGATATATTATACACTGAAAAGTGTTACCTAAACAGTAAATGAGTCCACTGGCCACGACGAGGCCCGCCCCCTCTCTGGCTGTCTGCATATCTCCCAGCATGCTCCACTGGTCAATGTTTGGGTCGTACCGCTCCATACTCGTGTGTCGACGACTGCCATCAAACCCACCCGCCACATAGATCATATCTGTACTCACAAATCACATTTAGTTACATTTATATCATGGGATTTTGTATCGGCATGATAAAATTATAAATTATAAAAGTATTTGTAAACACTGCCTCACCTCCGAGTGTAGTAGCTCCCGCGAGTCCTCTGCGTACGTTCATAGTAGCCACGGTGTACCAGACCCCATCCTCATCGGCCGTGTAGTCCAGACACTCCACAGAGCTGAGCCGTGAGCGCCCATCATAACCCCCGATCACATACACTCTGTCATGGAGAGACACGGTGGCTACATAACGCCTTTTCCTCGCTATGTTCTACCAGGGAATAAAATTATGAAAATATTGAAAAAAACCAACAAAACATTGTGACTACTAATAATATGCGTAAGATCATAACATTTTCTTTGTTAAAAAATGAACTAAAACAGTGAGGTGTAAATTAACAAAATAAACATTTTAGAACACTTAGGCAGTTAGACAGTTATATATGGTTATGCTGTGATAATGTAATTTTAAAATATGTCTACTGATCCATTTTATTTTTGCTTACCGGAAGGAAGCTCCACTCTTGAGTTTTGGGATCATACTTTTCTACTACGTCGATGGGTGACTGTTGACTTCCAAATCCACCAATGACGAGCAGCACTTCTTTGGCACCTGAAGAAACATGAAGTTTTTATAGGAAGGACGGTTACTAGTGTTGTTAAACACTCCAAAGCTATATGTACAGTATGTGGGTTAGACTCTGACTTTAAGAAGTACAAAGATTCCTTAGCAGGGCTTTTAATCCATTTAGTTCATTTGTCCATCAACAGGGGGGAAAAAGGGTCTCATTTGCCCAATTCTTAAATCTGGAAATTTGGACCAGGAATGCAACTATAGGCCAATTACAATTCTTTGCATATTTTAAGTAATAGAAAAGGCTGTGGTAGAACAATTAATTGACTACATTAACCAAAATATTTGTTTTCATTCAAAATAGTTTGGCTTCAGGCCAAAATATTCAACAGAAATAGCAAATTGCTATTTGACAAACACTATTAAAAAAATTTAGAGAACTTTAACACTATCAGCCATCACATGCTAATACATAAACTCAAAAAACTAAACTTTTCACAGCAGGCTCTTAGATGGTTTACATCTTACCTGGAGTCAAGAGTACAGTAACAGGCACCATGTTAGCACCTCTGGAATATAAAACTGGTATTCCTCAAGGCTCTATACTGCGCTCTTTTGCGGTTCATCGATGTAAAGACAGAACAACAAACATCTGCAATGAGCCTGTCATCAGCGTACTCCTAACACTGTCATCTATGTAACAGTTAAGACTGCAGAGACGACGGCAGAGCTACTAAACAAGTAACTGGTCAGCATCTCCCAGTGGGAAAAAGTGTCCGTCTTTATACAATTCGAAAAACATTTCAATTTGCTTCTCTCTACGCCAAACATCTTTAAACAACTTTTTTTTAATAAATCAAAAATTGTCAAGGTTGAGGAATTTAAATATGTTGGCCTTTTCTTGGACAGTCATTTTATATTTGAAGCTCATATTTTAAAAAAAAAATAAAAAAAATAAGATAATTAGGTCTAATCTGAACTAGTGTTTGTCCATTAATGCTGCCAAATTGTACTTTCATGCAATGATCCTCTCCTATTACTCCTACTGTATCACTCCCTGGGGCCAGGCTACGCAGTTGGCCATCAAAGGTGTAGCCTCCCTGTACAAACGGCTTTAAAAGTGATGGACAAAAGCCCGTGAGATGGCACTATTATAAGATTCTAGAAAAGCACAATTTGCCAAGTTTGAAAATGTTATTAAGTACTCTTTCTTAAAATGTTTAAATCATCTTTCCCCTGAAATTGCAAGTGATATGATCCAGAAATGTAATTCCTGCAGTATCACCATAAGGGGCACAGCAAACAGTGACTGTAGACAAGCCAAATGCAGGAGTGCTGTTAGTCAAAGCATGTTCACTATAAAAGGCCCTACAGACCTGGAACATCCTCAGCGCCAAACTGAAAACTCTCGCAGATCTGAACCAATTTAACAGCAAATTAAAGCAGTGGTTGAAACTAAACAAAGCCTGTGAACACTAAAGCCAATTACAATTACTGTATGTCATTGTAAATATGTTGTACTGCACTTCATTTTGCAATGTTTATGTGTCACTGTTTACCTTTCTTTGTTTTAAGTGAGGGACCAGGTCTGTGATTCCCCAATCTGAGTAAGAACCAAATTTACATCAAAATTCGTTATCACTACAGCAACACACACATGGATAAACTACATCTAATATCTAATCAATTTATTTATTTTACTCTTTAATCAAGTTAAATATGAGCTTTTGTGCAAACAACATGCAACTTCTAACTACCCAAAACAACCAGATCAGTGCAGAGAAACATTAAGGCTAACTGACTTAAGTGCTGTGTTTAACGCACTTGGTGATTACAGCTGGTACGGTATTTTACAAGTCTCTATCTAAAAATAAATGTTATGAGACTTTATTTACTAACTTTGCCTAACTTAAAAGAATGTCAAACTAAAACTATAACTTACAGATGCCACCCACCTATTAAAATTATCAAACTGCAGTTAATAGAGAGCCATTGAAATTTAACTCTAATGAGCCTGTAGTAGCCTAAGAACTGCCATCTGGGAACTCCTAGTGGTCACAGAGCCTCAAGCAATTGCCTGTCCTGTGTGTCGTTAGCTTCGCCTCTTGGTGCCGTGTACAGTAATAATCGGTACCTAGTCTGGCCTGTGTGCGTGGGCCTTGCATCTCGCTCCTCAGCTCGGGTCTCAGGTGGAATTTTTTGGCTTCATCAACGAGGTCTCGACACGGCAGACTGCTCCGTATGAGGGGCTGCAACAAGCCAAAACCTGCTTAATTATGTGATATATGGCAACAGGCAATTAGAGGGAGGTTTCTGCAGAATTACACACATGCATGGTATGTTATCACAGATGTCAGTTTTAATAGATGAGGAACATAAAAGTAACAATTTTGGAAATAATATTTGAAGTATGTAAACTTTCGATCAAATTTTCATGACGATTTTTAAAATTTGCCAATTCATGCTTTAAAATGCAAAAGAAAGAAACAGGAATATAACACAAGCAGTGTTAAGCGGCACAGACCGTTCATTTTCTGTGGCTGGTCCCAGACTTTGGAACTCTTTGCCCCTGGAGTTACGCTCAGTCACTACTTTGTTTCTGTTTAAAGCCAAGCTAAAGACTCATTTGTTCACTCATTTGTTGCCATCAGCTAATGACTGTATTTATTGTTTGTTGTTTTGTATATAGAACTTTTGTTGTTGTTGTTTTTACATTTTAATGCACTTGAAAAGCACTTTGGTTCAGTTTTTGCTGTTGTTAAGTGCTAAACAAATAAAATTTGATTGATTGATTGATTGAAGCAGCAGGGAAATATTTGCCTGGGATCAAGAATACACCTTTCAATACTTTACGGAGATGTGAGTCTGGTCACTGGTGAATCTCCCCGTTTTCAAATGGGCGTGATTGACAAGTGGATTAGCCAATCGGGGGCACTCATGTATGTATATATATAGATAGATATATAGATAGAGATATATATAGATTTTAGTTGTTAATTGTTGGCTTGAAACTCACAAACAGTCTAGCTATGTTTTTTCTGCTCTTTTGTTTTTTCAGTAAAACAGTATTGAAAAGTTACATTTCCTCCCTGAATAATCTCACACTTGAGTTTTGACTTCACGGTGTTCTATTCACAGTGCACATGTCAGTCTCACCTCTGCATCGATGACGTCGGTGATGTAGCGTGGTGTGAGTAGAGGCATCCGCACAAACTCCAACATGTCGGGAAGATACGGCTCTCGCTCTTTTCTGTTGTGTTTCACCCAGTTTAACACGGCCTCAAACACCGGCTCCTCTGAATCTACCTACAAGTATACAGACAAATACAGTCAGCAATTCATACTATTAAAGAAGACATATTGTGCTTGTGTCTGCCATATAGTTATAACTTATGACACCCGTGAATTACTGTGTTATATTTTTGGACCTTTTAAATTGCAATATTGATCTAAAACAAACAACTTCAAGAGGGTAAAAGAGATGGAGAAACAATTATAACACAGTTAACAGCTCTAAAAAGTCGATTTTGCTCTTTGTCTGTTTTAAGTAATGATTTAAAATAGGCAATGTGCAAAAAAAAAAAAGAAAAAGAAAATGGTCTTCAATATTATTATGTTCAATACAGTTTTAATAATTGTGTCACTAAACTAAATTAATTAAAACTAAATGTAACTTTTCTGGTGGATGGTCTGATATCTGCTTGGCTCTGTGGAGCCATTAAATTTATCTATCCACCATTCATTTTATGTTGGGTGTTTTCATAATTTGAACAACATGCATTCTTACTGTGCGTGGGTCCATCTCTAAAAAAGATACGACCTATCACTCTTTTTATGAGTTAGATTAATGCCAGGGAGACAGCAGGTGGCAGCCCCTCCGACAGAGAAGCTACATATTGCACCTTTAAAACAATAATACAGTTTTCCCAAGTGTGAGTTTGATTTATATGTATGTCCTAATTTATGTTACACACAAATGGGGGCTGTGTGTCAGGTAACAGTAAATATATCAAAACGGTAATGAGTAGTTTTCATGGAACTTGTCGTGTGGTTCAAACAGGAAATTCCTGCACACAAAGACACAACTTCAACCTGGTTTCTCCTCTGTCATTTCATTGTCAGTCCAATCCAGAGAGCTGTGTGTGATATAGGCACAGGTTTGTACATGTTTCTTTCACTGCTCGGTGGTTTGAAACACAAATATGAACGTAAAAGATGATTTACACCACATTATCTCCAAATATGTTTTTTCAGGAATACTAGAAAAAAAAAATTCCCCCAAAGCCCCAAAAGCTACACTAACAGATGTATTTTATAGCAATGGGAGGTGCATCCCAGTTGAAAGTGAACATTTCAAGTACCGTATTTTCCAGACTATAAGTCGCACTTTTTTTCATAGTTTGGCTGGAGGTGCAACTTATATGGGAAATTATTATAATATATAATTTCTTGTCTTCTTTGTTGTCACACTGACAACCACTCAAGGGCATGCTCGGCTTGTGTACCAGTATAGCAGCCATGCAGAAGCAGCGCTTCATCTACTTCTGGAGTTGTTCAGACGCAACACTGAGGATGAAGAATTCAATGGATTTAGTGATTTGTAGTGAGATCGAGAGTAAACTTGTTAGCTTGTTTTTTATGCTTTAGTTATCTGATTAACTGTTAATATCTTACGTTAACATATCAGACAAGTACTGTATTCCGTTCTGTCTCTGCTTCATGTAGCTGAATAAATATAAATGTTACATTAGCATGCTGTACTGATATTCAGCCTGTTGTTCTCTATTTTATTGTTATTATTATAACTTGGCTTTAAAGATAAAATGTTTGTTCTTGGTCTTGGATTTTGTAAAATAAATTTCCCCCAAAAATGCGACTTATAGATGCTCTTTTCCTTCATTATTATGCTTTTTTTTGTTGTTGGTGCAACTTATACTGCGGGGTGACTTATAGTCCGTAAAATACGGTAAGTTTTTGAATGCTACATAAATATGGTTAAAATTACATTACAATAGACATGTAACAATATTGGCCAATATTTATTTTATAATGGACTTTACAATATTAGGTGGTCCGAAATTGATGAAACTGACCAGTATCCACTGATCTGTTTCAATGAATCCAACAGGGAGAAGGTCTTAAAGCTAGAGTATTAAATCTATCTACCTAGTTTCTCACAAACACTTTGGCATCACATTCACATGCATTATGCATATAGAGATGCTCTTTCTTACAAGTGTCTGATCAATAAAACAATTTACAATTAGGTGCAGAGAGGGCACAGTGGTCACATTTTGTCACAAAGTGCAGCTTTTAAGGGAAATGTTATGTAATGCAGCTTTAAGAGTTTTAAAGGATGCAATAGTGAAGTATTTATTATTCTTTCAGACATGACGGTGGTTTTGGTCCTTAATAAAATATTTTTAACTAGCAAAAATGTACATAAAAATAATTACAGATACAAATGCATAATTTGAGAGAAAGAAAGGCTAATATTTCTATACAATTCAAAGGACCCTACCCACAATATCAGAGTAAAGTCTTATGCTAAGTGCCTGTATTGCCTGCTTGGGTTTCAGATGACATCACAACATTCACTAGCCCAATAATTTATTAATTAATAATAATTTAATACAGATGGGCTGAAATGAACATTCTTTGAATGCAGATTATTTTTGTTATCTAGTGAGGTTTTGAGAATAGTCAATAATATAAATGATCTGGTTCAACATTTGTGTATTTACCTTTTGGATATTTCATGGCAAAGTACAATGTAATCAACAGGGGAAACTCCGAAATTTAGAAAATCTGAAAACCACGGAATCTAAAGGTTTACCTGTATCTCGTCACATTTGATGAGCTTCTCCACCTCGTTTTGACTGAGCAGCATAAACTCCTCATGTTGCACCACTTCAGAGAAATGTTTTTGGGAGAAGAGCTCGGCCGCCTGCATCAGCTCCAGACAGTTGTGGGTCTCAGCGAAGTCTCTGATACCCAAACAGTTTGAAGGGTCCAACTGACTCTCCAGGAAGTCACAGCATGCTCTTTTCACACCTAACAAGACAATAAATACATTTAAAAACACACTGCTGTAATCCATTCCATTAGAAAGATGAGTACTCCAAATGTGGTCTGCATTATATAGGCAAGGCAAGGCAAGGCAAGTTTATTTGTATACCACAATTCGTACACAAGGTAATTCAAAGTGCTTTACAGAATAAGAAAGACATTAAAACACACAAATCAAAACATAAATAATCACAAATAACCATCATAAAATTAACATTAAAAGAGAAGAGTGCAGAATAAAAACCTTATATAAGGAAAACATTTCTTTAAATATATCATTGTGGTATAGTAAGTCTTCCATTGATTAGACCAACCAGATAAAACAAAAGGCTAAAATTCAATGCTAAATCAAGATAATGAATAAAATCTGAATTTTAAATAGGGTAAGGGGTTGGTCACAAATCATTTTAATTTGAAGTTATGAAAAAGAAAATGTATTAATAGAAGACCGGAGTATTACAGTATTATTTAATTTGATATTGTGTTCGCTGATATAACAATAATTTTGCATTTTATGGAGCTCAACAATAAGCAGTACTTCAGGTTCTGCACCTAAATTTATTTTTTCCCTTAAACTTTTCCAAAGGTTCATATCAGTTCATATAACTTGGTGGTTTATCCATTGAAATTGATTGTATTTGATCTTTACAGCCATAACAGAGTTCAACCATAATAATAATAATAATATATCAAACTTGTATAGTGTTTTTTCTGGACACTCATACTTTACAAACAAACTTACTGACTTACAAAGACTCAAAGAGAATCACACTCTGAACTCTAAGTCAACATTTTTTATTTGATTTTATTTTTTTAATTTATTGAAAAGGATTATTGTAATCTTTGCTTCCTGGCTACTGTTGAAGTCCATTATCCTCATTATCTTATATTTGTATTTGCATATCTAAACGTACCTTTGAGCTGTAGCAGACATGCGGCCGGCAGCAGCTCTTGCACATTCTCCACTGTCACCAAAACTGTCTCTGTGTAAACAAAGTCCAGCAGGATCTCCATAGTTGCTGCAGTCAGGCCCTGGATGTCCACGAAAGACTTCCCCTTCTCCGCCAGCTGTAAAACGCATCAGCCTTATCAACAATACATCAATAGTGTAACAGTATGTGAGGTATAGTGTGTGCATTATCTACTAACATTCACATATGCAAATACGGATATCCAAATTACAATTACTGTAAAAAGAAACATTGCATTACATTTTATTATTAAAAATCTTCCTGAATCTGAATTTCTTTCTCGAGTTTACATTTAAGTCAGATAATGTTGCTTAAAAAAATCATGAACATTTATCCCCCATTATCCATTTCTTTGCACATAACTGCTATTTTCTAACAATATATTGTGACCATCAAAATACTTAGACTTTATGTATTATATGTTTGCCTTTACATGAAAACTAACTGATCATAAAAAAGTTATAACACATAGACCAAAACTGTTACTGGAATAGTTTTTCAGCACTTTTTCCTTTTAATTTAGTCACTCTGAGTCACTACTATGTTATTTTAAAGACAGTTAAAGCATTTTTTCTGGTGGGGTGTCCATGGAGAAGTTGTTTTGCCTCTTCCACAGTATAGCATCAAACTTATTTTATAATGGAAATACAGGAAACACCACCAGGTCAAGTTATAGGTTAGATCTGTGGAGAAGCGAGCCTACTCACAGTATAATTTTGTGTTTTCAAAAGTATAATATTTCAAGAAACTAAAAGTACCTGTAATTAGGTAAACACAACATAGAAAAGTCTAAGGACATACTGTGGAACATTCTAGTCAAACAAATAACATTGTCATGGAGAGAAACAGGTGGAAGACCCTCCACAGGAAAGGTTGCATAGTGCACCTTGAATAGTAATTACCTCACTGGTGAACATGGCACAGAAGTAGTCACTGCATGCAGCGAGTACGATCCGATGAGCGGGGAAGTCCGTGCTCTCGACCCTCAGAGTGATGTCACAGAGCGTGTTACTCTTCCGAAGAGAGTTCATGGCGTTCAAAATGGACTTGGCATGGGAATTTGTCATAATGTCTTTGGGAGCCATGTTGTTCTGGCAGTTTCCCAAAGTTCGCAAACTACTCAGAGAATCTATCAATAAATAAAAGGAAAATATAAACTCATCTTAACTTCATACATATTTGGTTGTGTCATTTGTTGTGATTGTTATAAACATGCAATGTAATATGCCACAGGAGCAACTAATGCAGAATACAGCAGCATGCAACACAAACAAAAAACAGTTTAGTGGAAATTAAATGACTCCAATAATCAAGCAATGATGTTAATCATGTTAGCTAATAATGTTGCTAGATAAAGACGGTAAAGTGTTCACACACTAAAAGACATAGTATTGTGTGCAATGCTATTAACTTAACCTCATATTTAAGAGCGATTCTCTGCCGATGGACTATGGATGCAAAACAAGTTTGTGTCCCTCTAGTACATTTGCAGAAATAATATTTTGTAGAAACTCAGTAAAAAAGCAAGCTAAAATAAACAAATAAATATGCATTGTTTTAATAACAGAATGTTTAATTTTACAATAACATCTCTAAATATCAGAATATATTTTTTGGGCACATTAGACTTGGGAAAATAGTGCAATAATGCAGCATTAACACACGTACAGGCAATATTTATAGACATTAGGCTGTCCTTGGACTATATATTTTGTCATGCTAGTTGAACTTACCGTTAAAGGATTTGAATACTTTTTCCACCACTGGGAGGCAATAATTATAGCTACACATTAGCCAGCAGGCAGCTAACAACAACAACAACAATGCGGTTCACCACAGGGATGGTTAGTTTAGCACTACAAAGTTAGCTCTTGTAGAAAGCAGAGGAAAGGAGACAGAGCACGAAGCCACAAACATCAAAACAAATTGCCAAGAGGTTGAATTTGATACCTGTCACTCCTTTTGTAAGGCTGTTTGAAAAGCTAAGATGCTCTAAGCTAACGCATTAGCGCCAAGTCCCTGGTCTCTTTTCCTTGTGTCAATGAAAATGCCTAAATAAAGCTAAATATACAAGCACTCCATGTTGGTACTAATAATTAACTACCTTTACGCAATGTTCCCGTGATCATTAATACGTCATAATCTAAAATAAAGCCATATTTTGTTCCTAAACGTGCATACTTCCATGAAAATTTGGTTGACAACATCAGCAGAAGGGTCACGGATTGGATCTAAAACAGAACACGTACTACGTCGGTGTGCGTAAGGGCTTCTTCTTTTAAACTTGGCAAACAATGAAATGGTGCAGTGCTGCCACCAACTGGGCTATAACAATATAACAGCTACGTTAAAGTTTTATGAATGGTTTTATCTTCATTCTGTCAAAAGGTCATAGCAGAGTTGAATAGTTGCACAACATATAAATAATGATTTCTATGAAGCAACATTATTAAGAAACTGTAGCCTGTTTAAAGGAAATGAGACTTGCCTCACCTGCTTGTCTTCATGGAGACTTGTATTGATTGACCTGGAATGTCCCATAGAAAGGTTTAAAAAAAACAACCTTGAAGAACAACGTGAGCCTCCTCACTTCTCCACATTTATTTATATAGTCAACAATGTCAATAACTAAGAGACAAGCATCAGTTGACAGCTTGAACACAGTAAATAATTTGTTTGAATGTTTTACCTCTAGGTAAAATCCCCAAACTAGAAATAATAAAATATAAATAAATACGGCATCACTTATATAAAAAAAAAATGATAATTTTGGTTACCCACATCATACATTTGTGACACTCTAGATCCATATCAAGCATGGACCTAAATATCTTCTGATTGCCTCACATCCTTTTTCTTGCAACACATACATTAATGATATTTTTCATCAAAACATCAAATAATTCTGTAAACAGTATTTCTTTTCCAATTCTGTTTTAATGACGCTCTTTTACTTCCAGTTTGCTTACATCTGTACGTGCGCGCTCCCCGTGACGCACGCCTTTCAACAAGATGCCTTCCGCGCGTACCCGCTCCACTGTCTCCGATTCAGCCGCCGTAGTAGCAATGGTAAGTCACTTTTCTACGATGATACACGCCAGACTTCTTCATCGATACAACAAATTATTCCTTTGCCTTGTAAGACGCATTAAAATAAATGCAAATTATCATTTTTTCCCCAGGCAGGCACGTACGGCGGCTTCGCGTAGGAGGAGCTTGTGGCGTGTTTCCGCTAGGCCGTGAGCGAAAGGTACACACGGTAATCTATGAACCCTGACTCGGAATTACTGAATAGTAGTGATAGATTAGTTTCCAGCTATTGAACGGCGCCAGATAGAGTAGGAGTAGTTAAATTGTTGTGCACAACGTGAGGCTGTTTGTTGGGAAGGAGTGGCAGCTTTGGACCGGGCACTGCTGCGATGGAAGCCGAGTTGCAGGATATCGATGAAAACGGGAGTTGGACGGAAATCTATCAGGTATGGACCGACACAAATCAAGGTAGAAGTGAATGCTGTTGTATTGAGTTAAATACGAAAAGGATGAACAAAAGCAAGCCTCCTAGTATTAAGTGTCAAGTTGAAGCCAGTGATCAGGGCTGGAGTGTGGTGGCATGGGTCTGTCAACAATTTAGCGTTTATTCACCAGTAAGGATTTGGTTTAGTTCATTTGAGTCCTCATTAGCTTTGACAAGAGCAAGTATACCGTGGGACCCTTCATTTAGAATTTTCATATCAAATTTACAAGCTAATGTTAAAACAACATCTATAAAGGTAGACTGGTCAGTAAAGTGAAATTTTGAAGTTTGTCTTCAGATAGAATGTACATAGGAAACTTGAATTATACTTCGTGTTACCCATTTCTGTATTAATCATTACCTAGAATGACAAAATAGAATAATGTTCATAAATTCCATTAAATACAATTTCTCAGAAGATAAACTGTAGTTTTCATCATTTATTTGTGGTGACAACATTGCCTAGTAAACATCTACTCAATAAACATGATATAGTGAGTAGTGAGTACAATATAGACTCTATAATGTACTAAGAAACTTATAAATATACATATTTATATGTATGTATGTTATATATATCTCAAATTATTATTATTATTAATTTATTTTTTTTACCATAACCTTTATATTGGTACCATGCCTACAGTGTTTAACACTTGCCCAGGACTAATTGAATGTCTGTGTATATAATGTAAATGTCACATGTTTTGCTTTTGTAGGATATTCGACAGCAGTCATGTGATCTGCCGTGCAAAGTTGCCAAACTACCTGAAAACAAGACTCGAAACCGCTACAGAGATGTCAGCCCTTGTGAGTAACACTTTCCTCTTAAGTAAAGCATTATAGCTTAAGTCTTGGGTTGTATTCTCTGGAGCTTTGTTGCTGGTGAATGATGTTTGCGCCTGGGCGTTCATCAGTTTCACTGCTGTTATTTCTCACAGTTGACCACAGCAGAATTCATCTGCAGCTCGGTGCTAATGACTACATCAATGCAAGTTTAATAACTGTGGAGGAGGCACAGAGGAAGTACATCCTCACTCAGGTGAGGACACTTTATTCAAACATCTTTACCCTTTGTGTGTTTGAGACTAAATACCTTAATCTGCATAGGATATTACTGCAAGTGCTATGGTATAATTACCCCATGAATCCTTGGTGTGTTTTAGGGACCCCTTCCAACAACATGTGGCCATTTCTGGGAAATGGTTTGGGAGCAAAGGTCACGAGGTGTGGTGATGCTCAACAGAGTCATCGAAAAGGGCTCGGTAATTATATAAATAATGATTCATTTATTTTTACACATGCTTTTATTGTAACATTAACATTTATGTTTGCATTTTTGGCATATAGTAAGTTACAGTTTTTCTTGTTTTGTGCTCAGATCAAATGTGCTCAGTATTGGCCTCAGAAAGAGGCTAAGGATGCTGTTTTTGAAGACACCAACTTTAAAGTCACCTTTGTTTCAGAAGACGTCAAATCGTACTACACTGTTCGCCAGCTGGAGCTGGAAAATCTTTGTGTAAATATCATTTTACTCTTCTATTTTACTATTCTCTGTATCAGTGCAATAGAGGAGAGGATCTTCAGCAGGGAGACATTTCATATCTGCTTTTCTTTTTGCAGACAGGAGAGACTCGTGAGATCCTACATTTTCACTACACTACCTGGCCGGATTTTGGAGTACCAGAGTCTCCTGCTTCCTTCTTGAACTTCCTGTATAAAGTTCGGGAATCTGGCTGTCTGAACTCAGACCAAGGTCCTGTGGTAGTCCACTGCAGTGCCGGCATTGGCCGCTCTGGGACCTTCTGTTTAGTGGATACCTGCCTCATATTGGTTTGTATTCAATAATATGTGAATTATGTCATTAGCTGCACATTGGGCTCTCTCTCCAACTTAAGCTGAATTGATTGCTACTTCTTAACCAAATGAAACTTCTAATACAATCTAAAATCATTCCACTAATATCGTGTGTTATTGCTCCACAGATGTCCATGCGGCGGGATCCTTCATCTGTTCGTATCCGTGACGTTTTACTGGAGATGCGGCGTCACAGAATGGGGCTGATCCAGACTGCAGACCAGCTGCGCTTCTCCTACCTCGCTGTGATCGAAGGCGCCAAGTACATTGATGGAGACAAGACTTTACAGGCAAGAACACATCTCTTTACAAAGCATTTATCAGCAACTAATTAGATTTATTGTGATGGATCAATTAAATTATTTTTAGTTAATTATAATATTACTTAGGTCTGCTTGACTTAGGCTCATAATGAAATGTTTTTATTTACACTAGTGATGGCATTATAAAAGTGGCTTTGATCCAGATGTTTAGGAGTAGATCGAGCACATGTTACTTAATAAAATTTATTTTTATTTACTTTTTTTCCGCCATTGAATACAGTAATAACTGAAACCATGATTTTTAAATTGGATTAATCGCACAGCCCTGAAACTACTACCATATGACTATTAATCCATCATTTCACCCCCCCCCTCTTTTTCTCTAGTCACTGACATGACTAGAGAAAAAGAAATGCTCTAGTCATGTCAGTCCTGGTTTGATGATAAGATAATCTTCACGTGTCCCATACAGGATTCATGGAAAGAGATTTCATATGAAGAAGACGAGCCTCCAGAGTTCAGCCCTCCACCGCTGCCTCCGCCCAGAGACCACAAGGCCCAGCCGATCATCCTCCTTGGGTAAAACTGAAAAACCATCTCTTTCATTGATATTTAGACTGTTCTGATTTTAGAAAGGACTGGTAGTCCCTCTCTCTGATGAGAGCAGGTGCCAATGTTCCTTTATCAAGTGTATGGTATTTTTAATGGGGCTAAGCATGTTAGCACATTTTATTGAATTAACTAAAAAAAACATTAATTGTTACTTCTCAGTAACCAGTTATTGCTGGTTTGAATGAAGCCTGCACCAGATATGAACTAGGACTAAACAAGGACTAGTTAGGAGGACTGAGAACCAGATCTGAACCAGGACTAAAGCAGTACTAAACCAGGACTATGCCAGCCTACTATTAGGCTCATAGTGAACAAAAAGGAGCAGCAGAGTACACAGAACAGCCACAGGAAATAGAGGCTTTTGATATATAAAAAAAACCCAACACATTTCCCATTCAAGGTTCAGTAACATTCCAATCGTATATTTGAATGTAGTCATTAGAAAAATAATTCAATAACAAATAATGATAAAATATTCTAATCCGGAGCCTATTGATATTATTTGGACTTCATTTTTAAATACATTGACACATCATATCCAAGTT
The DNA here is from genome assembly GCF_009829125.3 of Periophthalmus magnuspinnatus. Lineage (NCBI taxonomy): Eukaryota > Metazoa > Chordata > Actinopteri > Gobiiformes > Gobiidae > Periophthalmus > Periophthalmus magnuspinnatus. The sequence goes on from NC_047132.1 coordinate 7,001,924, forward strand.
GTCTGAGATTAAGTCAAAACCGCAAAGCCATGGGTGAAGAATACTACAGTATATTTAAAGGCTTAATGGTAAAATAAAGAGCTATTTAAGAGGTAAAAAACCCTTATTGCATTGTTTTTTTTGACCTTTTGCACACAAAATATTACAATTTAATCATGCGGGTTATCTCGATTAAAAAAAAATAAATTTATCACTGCCTAGCTCTAATTTTTTTAATATATTTTCAAATACAATTGTTTGCGAAATCCACAAGCAGGTCAGTTATCATGTCAAGAAATGTGGATGGACAATTTGAGGAAAAGCATCCAACAGCAAATCTTCTGAAAAAATATATGATAATATTTGAAAAGTAATGCTAATTGACCTAATTAATTTTAATATTTAGGAGTTTGTGAAATATCAATTGAAAACCCGAAATATTAAACCTGATTCAGATCCATTATTCTGCTTTATCCCTTTGTGTATATGAATAATCAAGTAGCTACAGAGATGTGGGAGTGGTGTAGATGAGAGGGTAGGTGAAACACAAATATTCTCACTCAAGCCTCAAATGCAGGATTACTCAAACATGAATTAATCAGTCTAATTACAATGTTTGCGTAAGTAAATTATGAACAAAGTTATAACTGTGTTCCTTCATTAAAGTTAGGTTGTGTTAGACTTGATTTTACATGTCACTTAAACAATTTTTAGACAAACTATATTGATCCATATATAAATGTACTTTGACCTTTTATAGTTCAATATTACAATGATGAAACTCTTTAAATCACTTGTAAAAAGGAACATTGAAGAGTAATACAGTTGTCCCTCACTATAACGTGGTTCACCTTTCGTGGCCTCGCTGTTTCGTGGAATTTTTCAGTGTATGAACGTGCATTATGTTTTGCGTCCTGATTGATTGACAATGGTCTACAGTCCTTTAGCCACTCTCCTCTATGCCGTGTCTCCTGTACAGTACAGAATGTGTTCAGCCAAATTTACATAAACGTTCGATCGCAGTGTGACTCTGAAGTGCTGTATGTTTGCAAGTTTCCTCCCCGACAAAACTCACAATGTTGATGAAACGTTCTGCACCGTCAAAGACACCTACGAAGGTTTGAACTTTGAGAATGTTTAAACAAGAGAGAAATAAGAGAAAATGTTAATGCCTGTGTGAGAAAAGTGTATAAAGTGTGTGGTGAGAGGTTTTAACGCCTTAGAACATATATAATAATTGTAAAAAATAACGCTGACTACTTCGTGGATTTTGCCTATTGTGGGTTATTTTTAGAACGTAACCCCCAAGATAAATGAGGGACCACTGTATGAGGTTAAAACATGTCATGTTGTTTTTCATTCAGATCTTCAAAAGAGCCAGAGCTGCGCCAGAGAACTATTTCATATGGTGCTAATCATGTGGATGACCCCGCTGGAGTCCAAGACACAAATTCCACCCCGTCTCACCACGTCCACCCTTACTCACAGGAGGCCAAGACAGGGGAACCCCAATGTCCCAAACGGGAGACTTCCAAAATCGAGGATGTTCCAGAAGCTGGAACGTGGTCGCCCTTCTTAACCAACGTGTGCCTGTACACCGCTGTGGCCCTCAGTGCATACGCCTGCTACCGAGCCTATTTCCACTGATCTCTGTCCTCCATTTTGGTTTGGTTTTGTTCACTCTGCTCTGTTCCTGATGGAGTGGACTTTGCTGGATGTTCTCACAGTTTTAATAGATTTAATCGTATTTCAGGTCGGGGCTGGGACTTTGACTAAAGGAGATATATTATGCATTATTGTGGTTTATTTAAATAGTTTTTTGGACCAGGGTTGTCACTCATTAAAGGTGCACTATGTAACTTTTCTATTTGAGGGTCCACCATTTGTTTGCCTACTTGAAGTTGTGGTTGCTTTGCCTAGAATGTTCTAAAGAGTGGCATTAAACTCATTTGTTGCCATGGAGCAGTGCTCAGGAAAAAGCATGTTTTTCCAAGATATTTTCTTTAATAATAAAAAGTCTGTAATTGGATAAATGTAAGATGGAGAAGTTGAATGCCATGCTGCGGAACATTCTGGCCTATTGTGCATGATTTTGCATATGTGTACAAATGCATCCAGCTGATGGTAACAGTTATTTGATCAAACAACCAATAACTGATTAAAGAAATTGAACAGAAGGTGCTTCAGTTAAAACCAAGAATTTGTCTATTCAGAAGAAGCGGACCTCACCAACGAGGATTAAACATGAGTGAATGAAAAGGCCACAAAAATGGCATGTCTGAAAGTAAATTTTGCTTAATATATCTCCTTTTAGATGTGCACTATGTAACTTTTGTGCTTGAGGGTTTGCTACTTGTTTGTTATTTCGTTGCCTAACCTTAGAATATACCACAGTATGGCATTAAACCCATCTATCGTTAGGGAGATGAGCAAGTGACATCTTAAGACCAAGTTATTGGTTGGCTCTGTGGCAAGGCAACCACAGTAAGAATGCAGTTTTTTTTTTGTAAGCAATACCAAAACAGAATGCAAGATCAGTTTAATGTTATACTGTGGAACATTCCAGGCAAAGTAATAACACATGAAGAAAAGAGAAAAGCAGAAAGGTTACAAAGTGAACCTTTTGTTTCAGGGTTGGTATGACATAACTGCCAATCCTCATTCACCCAAAAAAAACGTTTTATTATTTTCATGAATTTGTTTAATAAGTTGATGCTCAGGGCTTTAGTTTTTCAGGTGTCACATGAAACAGAATGGAAATACAATAATGTACAGTAGTGATAAAGAAAAGAGAAGATGCCCTAACTATTTAAAATGTCTGTTTAAAATTACCAAATATTGTGTGCTCCTTGTACAATTTTATTTAGGATGTCACAGTGTAAAAATGTAAGATTATTATGTAAAGAAACAGTGATTTTATACAAACACCATTATTAATCATGAATATATAAATTAATACATTCAAATTCTATTCATTCACACTGACTAATATAGATGACCATATTTCATTCAAAGTTTCTTACAAATCAGTGTTGTGTGTCCCATAAAATCTCATGATTGGCTTCAAAAATCTAAATCTGATATTTAATTATGATTCATATTACTAAGTGTCATAAGTAAAATCGTTCATCCCGACATCCCTACATTTCATCCAATCCGAATGTATTTTAATTTCTACATGGTCTATACTAAAAGAGGGCTCATTTATTAGTGGCTGGACACGGGTTGTTGTGTGCTTAAGGGTTAAAGTTATTTCTGGCCAACTTTTTAAATGCAAAAGGCTCTGATAAGGATGTGTTAGAAAACTGGGCCGCAGCTACTATGTCCTGTACTGTAGATGTATGTGATTTTCTACTTTCATTTATTATTTTTTTGTCGCCAGCAATACAAATACTCAATAGCGTAACCCTTTATCAGACTATAGAGATCTGAACGGGGAACCAGGGATTGTGAGTAGGGCTGAATGAACTTGGAAAAATGTTGAATAGCAATTTTTTTTGACAATTATGTTTGATTAAGGTCAAATTTGTAATGTATTTATAAAATCAATTCTTCATTTTAATACATTTACATTTGAGAGGCTGAAATATGAACACAACTATTACCCGAATCACTTTCATTTCTGAACATGTTTGTAGAGGGCTAAACTACAGGGTTAGCAGGTTTTAGACAGATGAAAACTCTGGGCTGTTGCCATAGCAATTTAAACAAAATATATTTTTTGACTGTTGGTGACCCAACAGAGACAAGATATTTAGTTGCAGTCTTTGAGATTTGCTGATTGCAACCATTTAAATTTTAATTGCAGTTTCGATTTGATTTCCATTTTTCATTCAGCTCTAATTGTGAACAAACCAAAAATCCAACACCAGCACTGCAACTTGTATAATATGCTGTTTCTAATTGTGTGTACATTTTTTTCTGAGCTGGCAAAGGCATTAAGTTTTATATAATTTAGATTTTTCATTTTTAGCATGCTGCATCTGTCACTTGGCGGGTTTGTCCTAAGAAGAGATTTTTTTTTTGAGCTGCTAAGTTTCAGTTTATGACTCAAAACATTGTGGAGTCAAACAGCTGTACTTCTCATTCGAATGTATTTGTCCCATCTGAGGATATGCCCATATTAAATATATATTTTGTGTAATCAATTCAAGTCTGATTTTTAAATTTTTTTTATTTCTACAGTTCTGACATAATCCTCGTGAAATCTATTTATTTATTAGCTCTACTGCATTTTTGCATTTTTTCATATTCTCATTTGTCACTGTTGATGCTTGAGGCTTTGTTTTATATGATGTAAATTATTACCTATTTTTTTCCATCACCTGCTTGTCTCTGCGGAGCTCTTATTACTTTGCCTAAACTGTTTCACTTAATAAGCTCCATGGAGACAAACAAGTGATGCCACCAGGCCAAGTTACAAGCAGTATCTATGGAGAGGTGACCCCAGGCACAGAATGATAGTTTTTATTCAAGGTATATTTGAGCAACACAAAACACCTACAAAAAATAAAAGAAAGATATGTTTAATGCCATAGTGTGTAATAGTACCAGGCAAATGATAACATCTTCAAGCATGCATTTTCCTCTGGAAAAGCTACACAGTGTGCCTTTAATGATATATCTGACAGAAGACTGGTATAGTTGCCACCAACTTTTATTGCCTCCAAATTATGAACGTTTTTTGATCTTAGTTATATGCCCCATTCATACAGTGTACAGTTCCTTTTTCACCAGCAGGTGGTGCGCTGGCTCTAGCTTGGATCTCTGATTTTCTGATGAAAGCTCTCTGAAGTTGCTTGTACTTAACCTGCCATTTCTCCACCACCATTAAGAAGAGAAAGATACACATACCTCAAGTGCACTGTTTTAGATCATTTTAGGTGTAGCAAGGAAGTTGAATTAGTCTACTTAAAATAACACAACTAGAATATTTGTAACACTTTCTTCATGTAGGTGGGGCTGTTAATATTCAGTGATTAAGCAGTAGCCATCCATTATTATAAGTGTGAAATAAAGGCCTATATTAAAACATTACTGTTGTGATGTAGGGAAATCACTGGTGTCAATCTACTTACTGAACAAAATGAATAAACTGCAAATTTGGTTATTTCTGACATTATTACTGTGAGTGTGCTTGCCTCTCCATAGATCTGACCTGTAACTTGTCTGGTGGCATCATTTCTTTGTCACAATGGAGAGAGATAAGTTAAATGCCATACTGTGGAGCATTCTAGGTAAAGCAATAAATAAATGTGGCTTATTCTTCACCAGAAACGTTACATAGAGTACCTTTAAATCAGGCTTGACCAAAAAGTAAATAAAAGCTATACAAGTAAAGCCAATGTCCTGTTAGTTTACTACAGGGGAAAACACACATGAGAACAAACACTGGTGCTGAACAAATGATTTGGCAACATCTGTGTGCTTCCTGTTTGGGAAATAGGAGGAATGTGCTGGTACACGCTGTACAGGAATGCAATGCAATGAGTAAGAGCACTCCCCACTGGAGCTGTGACGTGGAGGAAAACTACAATCAAGGTGTGACCGGAACAGGTTTAAAGACACACGCCTCAGGTGACAGCTCCAATATGAGTAATATAGAGTAACCGATCATTGTGCTGTAAGAGTACTGTCACTTCAAAATACTATTACTCAAGTACAAAGTAGTGGTCCAAATAAGAAAAAAAAAGTTATTCAGGGAAAGAAGCAGCAATTGAGCAAGTGTCTGCTCATAACATGATTTATTGTTTGAAGTTTGTGTAATTAAAAGCACAAACATTGGATAATGCACAAAAACTGGTATGAAATAGATTACAAAAATAAGAAAAAAAAAACAAAATCATATCTGAAGAAGCAGTGCACATGTTCAAATCATTCCATATTTTTCACATAAAACTTTTGTCTCTTGCAGAACTTTACACATATATTTTTGTATTTATTGTCTATAGGCTATTCTATTCAATGTTATTAAGAAACAAGTTAATATATAAATTGTCATTATATTTCAATAAACTTCGAATGAAAAGATGGACCCCAGAAAAAATTGTAATGACTGTGTTATGTTGGAGATCTACAAGAGTAAATACAAAAGACCAATTTGTACTATTTAAAGGGCGTGTGTGGTAAACATGCACTTTCAAATCTCTGCTTAGACAGAATAGTAAACAAAAGAGCCATGGAACAATAAGATCAGCAGCTGTGTCACTGCTGGTAAAAGCATTTATCACACTAGAGTCAGAATACTTTTAAGTTTAAGTTTAAGTTTACTAGTTATCATATTAAAATCTCTATTGGTTTAACATTAAGCTTTCACACACACTCACAGAAGGAAGTTTAGCCAAGTTAGAGTACAAATATTACTATAACACACAAATATTAATCTCTTAACACTAATATTACTCTCACTCAAGTATTTTTAGAGTGATTACAAGTCTGTATTTTCAGTTATGTTCAAAAAATTAAAGGTACACTGTCACTTTTTCTTTGCTACTTTGCTACCTGTCCATGAGAACTGCGGTGGGCTCATCCTCTGCAGTATCAAAATAGGGGTCAAGGGGTCAGACAATAAAGTATACTTTGCATGTACATTTTATATATATATATATATATATATATATATATATATATATATATATATATATATATATATATATATATATATATATATATATATATATATATATATATATATATATATATATATTTATGTATTTATGTATTTATTTATTTTTATTTTATTATAGAATTTAGCTTTTAGCTCTGAAACTAAACTTGCAGAGTTTTGTCAGCTTTACCACACCATCCACCATCTTTAACTGTCTATGTTCAGAAAATTAAACATGTTTTTCCTGGAATGTTCTTTCTTGATGTCATACTTATGGAACATTCCAGCTGAGTAAAAACATGTTCATGGACATGAAACCCCCCTCGTTGTTAATGTTACTTACTAGACATTTTAATTCTGGTTGTGTTTTCTTATCTAAGTGTGCCATCTTGCAGTTTGCGTACCACACATGTCTGTGATGACATAGATTAAAATACTGTAGTACTTTTTTCTGCTGACTCTGCAGTTACTATTGACTCAATGTATCAGTCTGTCCCCATGACTCCTGAACTATGTGTCCTCCAAGGGTTAGACATTAACCTGGAACTTCCCAATACAAGTCCAGGAACAGTAGAGACTGAGAGAGAGGGGTGAGAGAGGGAAAGTTACGAATAAAGATGGAAGGAGAGGGTTGGAGAAAGAGAGACAGATAGGGGACGTGTGAGAGTGGGAAGAGGAGGAAGAGAGTGAGAAGGAAAGAGGAAGGGGGTTGGAGAAAGACAGACAGAAGGCAGAAGGGGGGAGAGGGAGAGAGCAAAATGGGTTGTGAAAGAGAGTGGGGAAAATAGAAAGATAGAAAGAGAAAGGGGGAGGTGGAGGGAAATGGAAAAGAAGAGGAGGGAGAGAAGGAATGATAAAGGGTGAGCAAGAAGGGAGTATTGATAGGGAGAAAGAGAAGATGTGGAAAGTTAGATTGAAAGGGGTAAAAAGAAAGAATAATAAAGAAGAGGAGAAAGAAGTATGGGTAAGAGAGAGAGAGGGAGCAGGGGTAAGAGGCAAGCAGAGGTAAATAGAGAAAAGGGAGAGAGGGGAGGAGGGAGGGGGAGAAGTAGAGAGCGTGGGCCGACCATTGACAGTAAATGAGTCCCGGCCCAGATTCTCAGGAGTCAAGCTGGATCCAGAAATTCCTGAAAAAGAGAGAGAGGCTTCGTAGAGCGACATGCAGGGCCTGAGTCACCACAGCGAACAAACACACACGTTTTCTTACTTTGTGGGGACATTACATTGACTTACATTCATTGCCTCGAGACTAAAACCTTAACTACAGTCACTACTTGCCTAACACCTAAACTATTTTAACATATATCTGGACTTTAAACCATGTTGATAATCTAATAATAAAGGATTTAAGTCATGGGGACCTAATTTTTGTCCTGGCAGATCCCAATGATGTGAGTGTGTACAGATTTTGATCCGCACAATGTGATAAAACCCGTCCCCACACAGGCACACACATGCTCCTTTGACACACACACATATGCAGAGGACGTGTGGACTGTAAGGAGGACCATGTCTCCTCTTGCCCAGGAGTTTTCCCATCTGTACACACTCTGGAGTGAGCTGTGACTTTCAGTATCGATTTGAGTTTAACCCTTTATCACCAGGATACAAAACAAGTCCACAGATGGGTATGAGGTGATTTACATCATGTTGTAAAAGTATATTTTGTATGTGACTGTTAAAGCAATGCGTAATTTTCTGGAGATGGCACGTCACCATGATTCCACAGAAATAAACAGTTAAAACCACACGTTGGACCATTCTCCATGGAAATATATAAGTTAAATACCATACTGTGGAAGGTCAAGATTTGAGGAGACCCTCCAGCAGGCTAAATAAGAGTCAGGTTTGTGGAGATGCAAGCCTGCTTACAGTACCAGTGTATTTTCTGTTTTGTAGTGCAATAAAAACATAAAGAAACAAAAAATGTTTTTACTCTAATGTATTTTACATGGTTGTTTTAGTGATAGACAAACTAACATCTTCAGTTGATTGTCATTAAAAAAACTGGTTTTGACACACACACACACACACACACACAGCGCTTCTCTAGAAGCTAGTGCACAGGGCACTTGTGTAGCCACAACTGCCCTGGAGCAGACTGACGGAAGCGAGGATACCAATCTGCACCATCACAACCACCAGCACAACACAACCTCTCTTGCACATACAACTTTCATACTACTTATACATACTTATGCAAAGAAACTTAAAGTTGAGTTTGATCATGGAGGCATTAGAATATAATATAATATTTATATATATATATATATATATATATATATATATATATATATATATATATATATATATATATATATATATATATATATATATATATATGTATGTATTTATTTATGTATGTATTTATTTATTTATTTTTATTTTATTATAGAATTTAGCTTTTAGCTCTGAAACTAAACTTGCAGAGTTTTGTCAGCTTTACCACAGGATCATATGTTTTTGCAAATAGAGTGTTGATTCAAGTTGTTATGAATGCTTTTTTTTTTGGAAAGTAGGCTATAAACAATGAATGATACTGCATTGCTGGCCATTTAATGTTTTAGGTTGTGTACTGCCATTATCTATAGAAATACTAAAACTATACAGAACAATATCATACAATATCCGGTCTGAAGTCACCATGCCCTCCTTTCTGCACTGATGCTTTGGCCCCTGTTGATGTTTTGATTAGTGTGGCCGTACTTGTTACATCATTGCGGCGGTGGCGTTGTGCAGATATAAGAGCAGACACATTGTTTTTGAGTGTAGTGGAAACGTACTGTGCTGCTGCAGTTGTGGGTCACTGGCTCCTGTGATGTCTGTCTTACGTGTGTTCCTCGTGAGCGCTTCCTTTTCCTCTTCCTGTTGCAAACTGCTGCTGATACAGGACCTTCTCTCTCTTTCTCTGTCCCTCTCTTTTTTCTTTCTTTCACCTTCTCTCTCTTTTTGCATCAATCTTTCTCTCCCCATCTTTTTTCCTTGTTCTCACCTGCTCTCTCTCCGTCTCTCCTCCTCCCTCTATTTCACTCTGCCCTCACTCTCCTCCTCTCTCTCCCCAATGTCTCTATCTTTGTCTATTAGCCTCACTCTCTCACTTCTTTCTCTTTGCATCTCTCTTCCTTGATTTCTTTTCTTTCTCTCTTGCACTCCCTCTCTGCCCCCACTCTACCTTCTCTCTCTCCCCCCTGCATATCTATTTTTCTCTGAACCTTTCTTCCCTTTCTCCTCTCTTCACTGCCTAATCTCCCTTCTCCCCTCTGTCTATCTCTCCCTCTCTCACCTTCCCTCTATTCCTATCCTCTCTTTCACCCTCCCCCCTTTCTATCTACCCCATCCACCTCCTCTGCCCCTTTCTCTCCTCTGTCTACCCCTCTTTCCCCCCTTTTTTGTCTCTCTCTCTCTCTCTCTACCCCTCTCAATCTCCTCTTCCTTCTCTTATTGAGCCCCCCTCTCCTTCTCTCTCTCCTCCTTTAGGTCACACCATCACAGCTCTGGTGCTTCCCCTGTGCGTTCTGTACCTGCCTCACACTTCCTTGTGGTGAACGCAGTCTGAGCTTCTGACGACAGTTGTTACCGCGGCGTCCAGATGTAAACAAACTGCACCGCACGTTCTCCGGGCTACAGCTCTTGTTTATCATTCTTCATGTTTTTATGGTGCAACTGTGGAAAGACACAACACTCTTTACCTGTGATGCACAACTCTCCTATAGCCTGATTTGTACACAATATTCTCATCTCAATGACATTTTTTTCCCCTTTTCAATACTTAAAGGTCAAAGAAACATAGCTATGTCAACACATCTCTTAAGTTAAAGGTGCACCATGTAACTTTCCTACTGGGAGGTTTGCTACCTGCTTGGCTCCATGGAGATATTATTGCTGTGCCTGGAATGTTGTGGCATTAAACCCATCATAGATCTGACCTTTAATGTAGTAGCATCATTTACTCCTTTCTATGAAGATAAATGTGTTTAATGCCATACTGTGGAACATTCCAGGCACAGCAATAACCTCTCCGTGGAGATGATAAGGTGGCAGACTCTTCACTAGAAAAGTTACATAGTGCAAAACCATTCATTACAACCAGAAACTTGAAGATGAAGGATATTTGAGCACATTTTGGTATTTTAAACGGGTTTTTGAGCAATTGGTTAAATTCATGGCTGAGGAGCTACATCGCTCTCACCACAGAGACAAAATATTCTGTTTGGATTAACTGGAAGATACAAACAGGCATTCTCACTGTGAATAAGGTACATCCCAGACAAATCAATAACAACAAATTATTTTAAATGATTATGGTGAGAAGCCTTATTCCTTATTTCTGGACTCCATTAGTTATAACTATTACATATATATATAACTATTGGTATTTGCAGCAAACTGTGTGAATGTTGCATGAGTGCTGGAAAAGCAGGGTAAAGGTGAAAAGGAGAACGTGAGGGTGGTCACAGAATAGTCTGTTGTGTTTTTGAATGATTTCTAAACGTGTAGTTTCCTGTTGGGGTGTATATGTAGGTCAACCACATTTTCTGTAGGCCATGATGTATATAATGACACTACTTATGAATCAGTTAATGTTCTCAAGACAATAGGTTTTCATCATTCAGTGTTTGTGTTTTTAAATTAATCATGAACTGCACATTAATGTCAAACAATACCACATTTTTTCAACTGTTTAGAATTATAGCACTTTAAATATTAAATCTGTTTTGTTGCATCTTAATTCCAATTTTTACCTTGTTGTTCTATATATTGTAAGCTTGTACCTGACGAGTACTGTTGACCTCTTGGCTCAGTCTCCTTTGAAAAAGAGACATCAATCGCAACATGTGTTTAGGTAATGAAGGTTCCCTCAGACTTGAATTCAATATGTGCAACCATCAACTGTTTTCACTTGCATGAAATTTCCAGATTCCAGCACACGCTCTGGTGCGACGGCGCAGCTCTGTAACGACGACACTTATTTGGTGCGACGACGCAGATCAGGTGCGATGACACAGCTGTTTGTGGCTCTATAATCACAATTAATAAGTCCTTAAGACATGAAATTCTTGTGTTGAATACCAGGAAAGATGTTTTATGATGTCAAATGCAGACAAATACACAGTGTGAAATGAGTGAGAACAGTGGGAAGAGACAGTCAGAAAAATGTCAGTCAGGAACCCACTAAAGTAATGGGGCCAGTACATTTTCCAGTAAATGCCTCATAAAACGTTCTGAAGCCTAAATCCTATTCACAGGTTTATTGCTACTACGTTATGACAACAGTCCTAACTTTTATCATAATGAAACCCATAGACGGAACTCATTTAGGTGAAGCACAACACAAATGTACATTTTCTAACAAATCGTTGTACTTTGAAAACACCTTGCCTGTGTTTTATGTGATCTTATGGATAGCATGACATAAAATAAAGAAATCAAACAGAAAAATCTCACTTCCATGAATGCTGGCTTTAAGGACCTGTGTGTCAGAGTAAAACTGTCTCTTGTCATCTAGGAAACTTTGATGAGACACAAAGAGGAACAAACAGACACACAACACTTTCTATACCAAAACCATTGGGCCATTACAACACACACAAAGCAGAGAGTTAAAATGGTCGGCCTATGCGCAATGTTTAACCACTTATGCCCCACCAAACTGAACTAAATACTAACCAAATAGTGTTGGCAATTGTCTAATAATTGCTTGTATGGTTTTGTAAGATTGGTGAAATATTGCAGAATGGTTGGGCAGTGACAATGACCGCAAGTCCCTCCATGCGTCACTTGACTGTGTGCTTCTTACAGTCATCTTCAGCAAAGCAGAAGTAAAGTGCGATGTGGAAATCCTGGTTCAAGTCCGATCAAATTTTGTCCGTTTACCGTATATCCGACCCACCTTATTCCCGTTACATGTCGTGACCCGGAAATGCGGTGGCAATTTTAAACACTATCACTGCAAAAAAAAATTTATTTCGTGGATTTGAGTGGTTTGAATATGATCTATTCCTAAACCTAATTGGCCTTTGTATTACTTTTCTTTCACTATGAGACTAACGGCCCTCAAACACAAATATCACAAGATATTATGATACTGTAGTTACATAAATAATAGCACACACCCAAAACAGTTCACTGGAAATTGCACTGATAGAACTAAAGTTATTGTTCCTACTATGTACTATGCACACACAAAAAAAACCAACCCAAAACAAGTAAATAATAATATATTGTTTCATTAAGTAAAAATGTTGTTACATTACATTAGAAGTGTTGTTACAATAATATGAATCAAAGTTATTTTGATTGCTCCTTTAAAGACCATGTGCCTATTATTGTCTCATGCTTGTTTATTTAGAATATCACCCAGTCATTTTCACACAAAATAAAAGAGTAGGATTACCCAGAAATGAGAATGAGCCCAATTTTTTTTTTTTTTTCCAAATCTGGACATAAATGCATTATAATTGCAATTTAAAAGGTTTCAATTTGTGGATTATGACTGTGAAGCAGTCGGTGCAGCTGTATTTAAACAAAAGTGATGTGACATCCGCCTCTTCACATAAACATTTACACAAAAGAATTGCAGCTGAAACACAACTGTCTGCAAACAACACTAGTAGACAGAATATTAAGAGTATCATTGGTCTATCTGAAAAAAATATATATCAGGATTTGAATAGTTTTAGTTTAGTTTTTATTTTTGAGAAACACATTAAAATTCATAAAAATTAAGATGATTTAGCCTTTACTACTTTCCATTTGCAGTTCCCAAACAGCGGATGTACACAACAAAAGTATTCATACATTATAGCCTATACTACAAAATTGGCTTAGATTATTTAAGACATATGTGATCACGTCCTAGAAAAAAGTATAGCACAAAATAAAAAAATTATTGTCAACCTTGAAGTATCCAACTTTTTTCTCATAAACAAGTAAATAGTAACAAAAATGAGATGCATAAAGGCCTTCAGTTTTATTTACTGCAAACCTGAGCCATGAGCCATGTGAGTATGACACTTTGGGAGGAAAACTGCTAACTAGTTTATTTCTTTATTTTAAAAATGCTTACTTAGCTCTAGATGATTTAACATGTTTGACAATATTATGACATCTATGAATGTGATTTTCCTCATGCAAAACTACCAGGCAGTGAAGAACATTCTCATACAATTACATAATTTATTCACTGAAGCTGTGCATATGATTTAAACTAATTGAAACTGCTCAAATTCATTCATAATCTGACAGTGGGTTTGTGTGATAGTGTATTACATTTTACGTGACTTTTAATTCTTTTGCTTGGCTTGATATTTGAATATGGCTTGGATTTGTTTTGGAAAATAAAACCATAGAGAGGAGGAAGGATGCCATATTAGTATTTGAGTCATTGCGTTAAAAAAAAAGTTTGATATTTCACAACAGCGGTACACATGTTCAGGTGAGCCAGGCTGCGGAGGCCGGAGATTACGGACAGACACTGCCCACTGACGGTAAAGGGAGGAGTGAGAGGGACGGGCTAAACTAAGAGAAAACAGGTCATCCTGCTGTGTGGGAATTTCCCTGTCAGTGCGGAGCAGGGAGAGAGGGGAAGGACGGAGAAGGAGGGAAGGAAAGAGAGGAGGAAAAGGGAGAAGGAAAGGAAAGAGAAAAGAGAGAGAAAGAAGGGGAGCAGGGCAGAGAGGAAAGGAGGGAGAGAGAAGTAGAGAGGGAAGAAAGAGGGAGCAGAGAGGAGAGAGGGAGCAGATAGGGAGCAGGAGGAGCGAAGAGTAGGAAAAGAAGGAGGAGGAGGAGAGAAGTAAAAGGGGTGTGGTCAAGGAGAAAAAGAGGGACAGAGGGAGGGAGAGAGGGAGAGTGAGGAAGAAAGGAGAGGCAGAGGAGAGCGAGGGGGACCAAAAAGAGAGCCGAGAGGGAAAGAGAAGAGTGAGAGAGACACAGCACAGAGAAGGAAACAGGGAGATAGAAGGGAGAAAGAGAAAGAGTGAGAGAGGAGAAGAGGAGCAGAGAGAGGAGGAGGAATGGTGGAAGTTTTAAAAACGTCGTCCAAGAAAAAAATGCCAAGAATGTTTTGTCTATGATGACAACAACTAAAAGCAAAAGGAACACACAGCAATTCTCTGTCACATTTGAAATCAAACAGCTGTATCACAAATACAAATGACTGTTTTCTGGGGTGATTTTTCATAGAAATGTGTCGGCGGGGTAAATGTATTAACCAGCAACTTCAGTACAACTTTACTCTAAGAAGATGTAATTATTCTTTAACCGCTGAAATTCATATTTTATCTACAGCAGAGTATGTTACAATAATAATGCTTTCTAATCAAAACCAAAGAATACAATTGAGATACATAAATGTGTTCATTTTTATTCCAAAAATATTTTATTGTGAACAAGATGGAAGATGCTCATTCACCTTCTTACATTTTTGGATCTATTTTGAGTCCCTATTTCATGACTTGCTTCTTGGTACTTTGTGGCTTCTATTCACAAGAAATGTATGTGTAGTTGCATGAAATGTTGTAGTTTGTTGACATAAAAAGCAATGAATAAAACTGAAATAAAAGCAAATATAGGGTCTGTCCATATTTTGGTGTTTTTTTTTTACTTGCAATGGACCATGCTTTGTCAAGGTTTATACACTTTTAGACTCTGTATTTCCCTGGTTTAACTCAGGCTTAGAACAGTTGTCAGCTCACATTTTGTTCAGTCATAGATTTGAGCCATTTCAGACGTCAAGGCGTTAGTTTTAATCTCGACAACATTCACACTTGCACACACATCAAACTTTTGACCATACTTGGACTAAGCCTGGACTAGACCAGTTTTAATCATTCCCTGAAACACCTTGATTATTCCTGGTATAGTCCTAGTTGGTCCCTATAGTTGTACAACATCTATGCAACACATAAGTATTTAACCCATGTATTGTATTTGTTATGATGACAGTGTTAAATCTTATTGTCTTAGCATAAACCCATTGTCTGGCAGGAGCAGGCGTTTTGTATTGGGTGGGTGTAGCTGTGTGTCACTAGGAGGAAAGGATATTGCAGAAGAGTGTTGAAATAACCTCCACATTCAAAACACGCATTTGTTTACAGCTGCATGGCTTCTCAATCTGCGGTGTGAGGATATATCAGCACTATCTAAAGTTTAACATATTCTGATTGATTTATAGTCAAATTTATACATGTTTAAGTGGTTTTGGCTTGTCCCAGTTTAGACATGGTTAAGGCATGGATATTTGGTCTAGTTGAGACATTGGTCTTGTCTTAGTCTTGGTTTAATCCCAGCTGAGTACAGTCTTAGTCCAGGTTAAAACCTATTTTTCCTGATTTAGTTCTCTCTTAATTGTCTGGACCTGGTCTGACTTTGTGGTCCTGGTTGTACTTGTATGAGCAAAGTGGAGTATTTTGTCTCTAAAGTATACTAAATCATGAAGTTATTATCATTAGAGGTGGGTAATAAAGAATTACATTTACTAAGTTAAATATACTTGTGCATTTGTGCAAACATGCACATTATAGATCTGGTACATTAGTCACACTACGATGTCACAAGTCATCTAATCCTAGTGTTTTACTTCTATTAATAAGTAAGTAATAAATTATTAGGTAACAGTTATGAGCAGCTATAGCTGCAGAGACTTACTCACCCTGGTCTTCACTTCATCCACTGTGTGTGGGTACAGTGTCTGAATGAAATGTTTTGCCAAAGGACACAACAGCAGTTTGTACTGATTGGGACTGACCTTAAGGTCACCACTGTCTGTCTTTATTTGGCACGGGGCAGCTGTACGGCTACTTAAACATTGACTAAGAGTGCGATGAGTGAAGTAATGATAAACCCAAGTATATCGCTTAAGTATAAAGTTATGACTACTCAAATCTTTCTTGAGCTTAT
The DNA here is from genome assembly GCF_009829125.3 of Periophthalmus magnuspinnatus. Taxonomy (NCBI): domain Eukaryota; kingdom Metazoa; phylum Chordata; class Actinopteri; order Gobiiformes; family Gobiidae; genus Periophthalmus; species Periophthalmus magnuspinnatus. The sequence continues at coordinate 7,018,407 of NC_047132.1, forward strand.
TGCTTTTAACATTTTGATGCACACACTTCTGCAGTGTGCTCTAGCCTAAATGTATAATCACATTTACACAGGTGTTCCAGAGTTGCAGACTGTGACCTGAGGTTTGGGAGGAGGTTAGTTGCTGATTAATTTCCATGCAGCCTTGAACCCCTCACGAGGCCAGTGGACTCCGCAGACTATTGACCGAGTTGTGTGCTAAAGATAAAGCTGCATTTCAGTGCACTGTGTGACTGGCTGCATGGGGCCAATACTTACACAGCAAAATGGGGACAGGGGCTAAAATAACTTAATCTGATGATTTGACTTGATCCAAAATATGCAGACTTTAAAAATAGCTAAACAAATCATCTATTGGCTAAATATTGTGGACATGTTAAACCACTGAGATCAGATAGAACCATCAAAAAGTAAAATAACTGATGTCAAACATGCCCAAGTCCAGTTTCTGAATTCAAGTCGTTTGAACCCAGAATAGAGGTTCCCTTTTTTGCTGTGGTTTCTGCTTCTCTCCTGCATATTCACTTCAACATACTTAAGCTGTTTCATTTATTAGTGTCCATTTGTAAGAAAGTGAAAATTGTATTCTATTTCTTTAATTTTATTGTACCTGATCAATAAGCCCATAGGAATGATGACACAATATCAACATTTGGGGGATGGAAATAGAAACTGAACTGCCAATATAGGACTAAGATGAGGGCAGCTAAACCACAACCAAACAATAATGAAAATAAGGATTATTTAAGAATCTGTCTCACTGCAGTATGGAATTGAGTTTTATGGGTAACATGATTGTCTAACACTTTTTGGAGGTTGAACATGACTGATCTATAAGTACATGTAAAACATTTGAAAAGAGTTTGTGATGGGAAATGTCTGAAATAAGATATAGCCCATGAATGCCAAAAAGAGTGTATTCAGAGCATGAATATGTAAAGAGGGTGTACGCCCTGTCTGTTCGCCTACACAGCCTTAAAAACATCACAAAAGAAGAAAGAACCAGAAAATTGTTTAAACAAAGTAGAAATCTGTTTAATTCAATATCAAGTACAATTAAAGCATTTTGCCTTTCAGTTTTAAATAATTAGACGTATTTCATTCATTGCCAATACTATTACAAAGAGTTGCATCATTTCACTGCAGCACAACTCTCTTGCCATGACAACCACTGCTCCACATTCACCAGAAAACGTAGAAATGCACACTCGCATGTAAAACCTGCGCACAAATACTGCATGTACACAAAATCACACCGAGACTGAAGCGAGGTGACATGGGAGAAACATGAGCGATTGCGCAATCATGCACCCACTTGTTCTGCCTCATTCAAAGTGTCCTTGTAAACTCTGATCGTACCGCTCAAATGTGGCTCGTTGAACAATAATTTAAGTCTGTAATATGAGTCCATTGGAGCCTATGGAGGTACCTAACACTGTCCCGTAGCAGATAACAAGTTTCTGAGCGTGGCCAGCTCTCGGGACAGCTGCTCCACGCGCTTCTGTAAACGGTCATTCTCCGCAGCCAGTTCCAGCACTTTATGTTGCGTCTCCAAGTTACGCATTTTGGCTTTGTCTCTGCTTTTTCTCACTGCCAAGTTGTTCCTCTCGCGTCTCAGTCTGTACTCGTCGCTGTCCTTGTCCAGGCGCTTCTTGGACTTGCCGTTGGACATCTTGCCCCCGTGGGACGGTGATCTGCTCTTAGCTGAGGGCGCGGGAGTGCCCGGCGGGCTGGAGCAGGTCGAAGACGCGGTGGAGATGTTTCCCATGCTGCCGCTGGGAGTGGAGTAGTGCAAGTAGGACCTCATGTCAAAGCTGTTCTCCATCTTCCTGTCTTCACTCTCGTCTCTGTCTGCGACTCTGTCCTCGCGGGGTTCGTGCAGATCTGCGTACTGTGCGTAAGGCTCCCTGGGGTCCCTCAAACTGTCGCAATGACTCGCTTCAAGGAGCGCGTAGTTCTTATAGTTTTGCAAAGCACCCACTCTTTTTATTTTGCTTTCCGCCAAAAAGTCTGTGAAGATGTCCCCCTGTGTTTGCGCCTGCGTGGCCAACTGCGGACAGTGCAGACCCGAGTCCAGGTACACGCTGAAGTCTACGGCTCTCTCGCGCTCCTCTAAGCCCAGCTCCGTCATGGAGTCACCGAGCCTCCAGTGAGTGCTGCTGACCGGGGTGATGATGCTGTCGCGACCGTGGAAAGCAAAGCTGCCCTCGTCGTAATAGCCGGCCACTTCCATGGATCTTAACACCCGCCGGATTGCAGGAGCATAGGGCTGTACACAAACCCCGTTAAACTCAGACAACTGTTTCTGTTAAACTCCTCTGTCTGTGTCTGCTGTGACTGTGGACAGCGGACACGCAGGGGTCTAGTTTTGGAATGATTTGACAGGTCCTTCCTGTCTCCCGGGGTTATAAAAACTTGAGGCGGAGCTTGGCTGGGCAGGTGTCTGACGCACAGCGCCCAGCAGCCAACCTGAGCTGCCCGGGACTTTTTTTTATCAGACTCATTCATTAGGCTCCAGCAGGAGATGTGACGACTGACAAGCATTATCGGGGTTACGTTTCATTAGGACTTTTGCATGAGAGAATAGGTCTAGACGAGGAGAACAAGTACCAGGCCGGCCAATATACGGAAGAAAAAGCAGTCCACCATGAAGTTGTGATGTTCACTGTGGCCTGTCTGTGCATAAACACTGAGCACTGACACCGTTGTTTTGTCTGTTTTGAATCACCATTTGTTTTGAAACAGACTCAGACTCATCGAAAAAGCCAATCACAGCTGATACAGTTCAACTGATCGCATCTTGTTGATGCGTAATGACCAAAACACGGACGCCATAAGTGATGTGATAAAGGTCACGCAGCTGTTTTACCACAACATCAGACCAGAGACCAGTCTAATCAGCCTCAATCAATGAAGAACAGATTAAAAAGAACCATCTTAGGCCTCTGTGAAGTAACTTAATTCACAGAGGCCTTCACGGGATTTCAGTTGAATCAGTCGAAAAATGCAGTTGGCTAGAGAACAAAATGAACAAACTTAATTATCTTAAAATAGGTACTATATTTTAAAGTAAACACTCCTACTGACACAGTAACTTGCAAAGCGAAAACATGTAAAAGGAAGGTATTACTATGGCTTAGTTAAGTGAGCACTTACTGCCATCTGGTGCTAAACTGTGCAAACAACACAAGACAAGATCTCATAAGGCACTGAAATATCATAGGCTAAAACAATCCTCATCACACTTTAGCAGTGGAAATTTGATTCTGAAACACACAAAGTCCATCACCCTGTAGTCCACACTCTGAACGATTAATGTAGTTTTCTCATGCGGCCAGAAGAGGGCGAGGGATAGGCAAAGGACTGGATAAGATCATTTTAAGTACATATTAAGTGAGAATTGTATTTACTTAAAATGCCAGTTAGATTCACATATAGTCTAGACATAGACTAATTACTAAAAAAGGGAAGCCACAGGAACCTCATCAGTAGTCCAATAAGCTGTCAATGCATTTGCTTTGAGTGTTGCAAAACGAAAAAAAAATTGCCTAAATGTGCGTAAAAGTTAAACTGTTCCTTAGATTTGGAATGTTCAACTTGTGTTATTACTAAAATAATTTTGTTCTTCATCTATATCAGAGATGCACTGTTCCTTGTTAAACTTGTGTAGACCTGACGTTTAACACGCAGAGACGCGCCTGTCAGTGAAGTCACAGGAGTGAAGCCGGGTGGAGTCAGGAAGTGCGCTCTAAGTCTCTACAACACGATTGGCTGCTCGGGTTTATAGTCCGCCTCTCCTATAAGACGATTGGTTATTTAAATCAAATACTCGCACCTGATTGGTCAAAATTGTGACACTGTCTATGGGCTGAGAAATGGACGATTTGATTGGTTCCTGTCAGCGGCTTGCAAAAACTCTAGAGGACTACAGCAAATGTAGCAGCATCTTTCTCAATATTAATAAAAGCCCTATAATGGGTTTCATTAATGTAGGCTATGTTTAATTGCCATTTGGTCTATATAGGGAGAATGACATCAACTCGGCTACTACTAATAATGCCTTACATTTGTAACATTTGGTACATTTGTAAGCAATGTTCCCTCTAATTTTTCACGAGTCCGAGCAAACACACAAACTCCCTGAGCGGTCCCATGGACCACTGTGAGCGAGATCAGACCTGTGCACTGTGGTCATGCTGCATCGCATCCATCCAAGTGAAATGGTTTATTAAAAGAATCAAATTACCGCATTTACATTTCTGTTATAAGACTTTTAATTAAGTGCTTTAGCCACAAATCTTGCTCATGACCTGTGTAGTATGTTAATGCTATTGGAAGTATAAATATTTCATTTTAACTATGGCAAAACATGAGCTTCCAACCAAATCAAGACAACTGTAAACTCCAATGTTGAAAACATTTTTATTATAAAGCTCTGACTTGTATTATGAGTATAAGCCATTGTGTGAAGCTTTTGTTGTGACTGAGTGAGATTGTCCTACTGTGGTCTGGGAGACAGTCCGTTAACTCTTTTTCAGTATATGACACGATCATTTGATTTTTACAACTCATAAACTAGTGACAGTCAATGACCAATACACACTGAGAGGAATCTGTATCTGCACACCCAGTTGTACATTTATATATCATATCAAAACACAATATAAAATGTATATTTGTATATAAAATATAGTCAAAACAAGTGGTATGGGTCAAAATAAATATATATTTACAAACCATACACTGCAAACAGTGAACAAACACACACACTTCAAAATGTAAACAAACACACTGGAAACTAAGAACACACTGGACATGATTGTACAATGTGACAGTCAGTCTGTTACAGTGGCTCAGTGGTTAGAGGTTGGAGGATCGACTCCGGCTCGGACCAACTTCTGTCATTGTGTCCTTAGGCAAGACACTTCGCCCAAGTGGTGTGTGCGTGATGATTGGTGGTGGTCAAATGATTACACATGTATCATGTGTAACGATTAGCTAATGCTAATCGTTACACATTATATATTTGACCCACAATTAAGTCAATAGCAGTGCGCCCGAGGGCGGGCCGTCGGAACTTTAAGAGGTTAAACACTTAGCATCATTGGCGAGTTTTCACTCCACATCGGCCACATCGGCTAAAACACTGACAGCGGCGCATGAGGACGCCTGTCAATGACGTTAAGCTGCGCAAATACGTATGTGAATCACATTTCTGGCTGGAGCAGCTAGTTGCCGGTCACACTCACTGACTCACACTGAAAAATAGCGCAGAATGAATTGTTCTGTGTTTATTTTAATTTCAACTTCGGTTCGATTTTTTTGTGCGCAGCACAGATTTTCTGTGCGCGGAGACCGTGTCAGCAGTGCGCAATTACGCACGCGCGCAGTTTAGAGGGAACAGTGTTCGTAAGCCTCGTTCATTAATAACTCTACACTCTGTGGTGGTGAGTTGAACTGCCGTGAAGAGGTGAACCCGACCACCAGTAACTCGTTCATGCACTCACCACATTCATATATAGAAATATCTTTGCCCCAGGACACGAGTCTCGTGATGGAGCAGTGTGAGTCACATGTTAATAAACGCAGGTGTGCCCATCTGCCCTGTGCTGCACGCTCATGTTCAGCTGCAAGGGCAGGCTCACAGACTAACAGTATTATGGGAATATTAATCAACCCAAACTTAAGCTCAGTGATATTTTTCTAGTAAGTGGACTCACTGGCGTATGATGAGCCTCTACAGAAAAGAATAATGCATTTTATGCATTTTACATCACGTGTATTATTATTATTATTATTATTATTATTATTATTATTATTATTATTATTATTATTATTAGTTAAAGCACATTTAAGTGGATTCATTACGATGAACACATGTGTAAGATGGCCGGCGTGGCTGAACGTCAGTCTGTGTCACTTCCGGTAAAAGGAGTCCTCTAGTGTCTCACTATCCTACCCTGGTTCCTGCTACGAGCGGAGGCTGAAGGGGCTGGGCTCGCACTGGAGAAATGGCGAGTATGGAGAGGCAGGACGGGCGTGGAGTGGAAACACCGAGCCCAGAGCCCCCGACATTGGCCCGGACAGCGGCCAGATGGGGATCACAACACGCGGGGGCCCGGGAACTAGCCAATTTATACTCGCCAGGTGAGACGAAGCCTCTCCCAGCGCGACTCACGGGACTGTCCACTGATTTAAGCGGGCCACATAACTGCCGACTGCAATTAGTTTCATAGTTACATTAGCAACTTAGCCAAAACTGAATTTGTCGTTTTTCTATTCAGCTAAACGAATTTCGCTTTAGTTAGAAGAACAGTTTACTAGTTAGCGTTAACGTTAGCTTATCCGGGAACACAGGAAAGAAAGAAGTTTGCATTGTAGTTGGCTTTGTTTTGGAGATTTTGAGCACTAAGCACCATCGGGGAATTGAAGGGTATACCTCCACAATACACAGAGCTATTGTATGCAGAAGATAATACACACAGTTTAGGTCAAAACAGTGTTAGGCTAATGTACACCCTCTTTAACTCTACCTTTGCTACCAGCAGTTGTTAGGAAGAATCTAGCACTTCAATTTGGCAACTAAGTAACAAAGGCGTTCTAGTATGTTTACTGTCAAGGACTGTCACTGGGACTAAACCAGGATTAACCAGAATCTGAGCCACAACTAAGAGGTTTACATCAGGGGGAAATGTACAAAACCAGGTCTAAACTAGATTCAATCCTTGTTGTCTTCCTGGGTTTGCCCATGTCAAAACCTGGACTAAGGCAAGACTAAATCAGGACCATCCAGAACCTGAACCACAACAAAAAATCTACATAAGGTGGACTAAAATGGGAAATTAAATGAAATCAGGAATAAACCAAAACTAAACCAAGTTGTATATAAAGAAAGGTGTAACCATAAAAACCTGGGCTAAACTGGGACTAAAATACAATAAAAAATACGTGTAGGTGGCAGCATACCAGTCTGTCACATGGGGCACAAGAATCACTGAGTCACAATCTGAAATCCACACAATGTACACCCATTGTACAAATAGCAGCCAGCAGTTTTGGGGAGGGGTAATTCTATTGATATATATTTATTGACCAGCTCTTCCTGTGTAGCCAAAACACTCATATTTCAGGTCTAACAGCTATTTAAAATGTATTCGTTCAAGGTGTTGCTTTTTCCTCAGTGTATTTGCATTTGGTTAGTCAGCTACTTTCACAACCTGAACATTACAAAATGAGGAACAAGGCCTGAGGAAAATTCTGTTGAATCTAGGGTAAGACATAATTCCTAGCCAGTTACAAGGGCTGCAACAAGTTAGTCGATTAATCTTAACTAAATGATTATTTAAATAATCTTGTAATGGAATAATCATTGACTGGTCTATACACAGACTCCAAAGAAGATGTTTTAGGACTTGGACAGGGCAGTAAATACTTGAAACTGACACAGGAAATGTGTAAATTGTGTGTTTTTGATAAAAAGCTGTACCAAGCTGTCCACAAGCAGTTTCACTTCAGCTTTATCTGGGTAAAATTTTGTGAAGATCTGATATTTACAACCTTTTTAACTAACTAATCAATTAATCAAAAAAAAAAATGTTGGTTGCACCCCTACTTGACACAACAAATAAATAAAACATGTTTCTTAAATTAATTATTTTTAACGGTCTTCTTTTCCAAGGCAAAAGGTGTCAGGAGTGGATAAGTGTCATCCTTTGCTTTTCTCTAATGGCCTTTAACTTCATTCACCTCCTCGCCAATTTCCACCTGGGCCATGTGTGGTATATTTTGTTGGGCATTGGTAAGAACAGACTTTAACAATCACAATACTTATGTTGTATGTTGATTTGTTTTGACTAATAATATGACTTTCAGTTGCAGGAATCCTGACAGCAGACTTTGCCTCGGGGCTCGTTCACTGGGGAGCAGATACATGGGGGTCTGTGGATTTGCCTGTTTTTGGAAAAGTAAGCACAACTACTGTATGCAGCTTATTCTGCCCATTTTTATATATTCATGACTGCTACTGATCTGCACCTTTGGTTCGTGTTGGCACTTCCTGTTAAGTGGGAATCTTCATTTCAATGGAGAAGTATGGACAAGTTTTGCAGCTAAAATATGATATAAAATAGGATGATTTGTGTAAAATATGCATTGTTGTAAAAAGTCAACAATGCCCTTCCCTAGGTGGCTTGAAAATGGCTTTGTAGTCTGAAAATAACTTAATTGCTGCCAAGATCTGCGGCCCTATGCAAATCACACAAATGTAATGATAATAGAGGCGCTATTAGCAATGTTGTGTGGCCAGTTATGATCCTGCAAATAGTGAACGCCAGGTTAAATTTCAAGTTCTTTATTGCACATCAAACTTGCGCAATACAATAATAAAACACAGTATAATATGAGTTGGGATTTTAGGCATAATACACTTCTTCCTACATGTTTCTATTTTATCCAGAAACTACATTATAAATATAATATATAATATAATATATATTTGTAATTCAGCTGTTTCTGTTACCTCTCTGCATAGATTGCTTTAGATCACTAAAAGAAGCAAAAGGCATCTTATTTACTGTCCAGCTTGTTGTTGGGGAAGAGAAGGTTTGACAAACTGGGACCGCCTAGTGTTCTTCATATATGGGAAACATTGGATTGATCGTTTCTTGGTTGGTCTGTAGTTCAGTGTTTAACTTTCACCTCATGAAAGCACAACCTTGAAGACTTTTTTGTGTCTGTGAATAACTAATGTAAGGTTGCATGTTTCACATCTTCTGAAGAACTGAGACAAGATTTAACATATTGGGAGGGGCTTTGTTATTTGTATATTTTAATATGTCTGTTTTTCACACATTTTGCTGTCTATCTATTCCTCAGGCTTTTATAAGGCCATTCAGAGAGCACCACATCGACCCCACAGCCATCACACGGCACGACTTCATCGAGACCAATGGAGACAACTGTATGCTCACCCTGGTCCCTTTAGCTAACATGGCCTTTAACTTCCTCACTCTCTCTCCTGGTGAGTTTAAGACCAAAAACTAATACCCCAATATGTCAAAAATCAAATGGACAAAGAACAAAACCAAGGTGCAGAAATATACCTTTATGGCCCTTTTTTGGACAATTACACTGCAGCGTGACTATGGCTGTTTCATATGCTATATCCCTTTCCTCCATGTGCAGAATTATCTTGTTAGCGTTTGCATTTTGCTTTGCCTGGAATGTTACATAGTACGGCATTAACTGTATCCATCTTGCATTTAATGTGCGAACTCAGCTGGGCCGCTTCTCCACAGATCTGGGGCCTCATTTATAAAGCTTCCTCTGCGTCACACACAGGATTTATAAAATTAAGTGCAGCACTTTACTTATCTCTACACCAGCTAGGCGTGGGATGATATTGAAATTTAGTGTCACATTTATCATAGTAAAAATAACTGCGATTAACGATTATTTCATGATAATTATTAAAGCTGCTGACAGTTTAAAATGTTATGGATATGAATAATTATAAGTTTAATCTTATGATTAAATTCCATGTTTAAAGAACTGTTAAAGAATAATAGTATTGTACTTTGTAATCAGTGAAAACAACTACGATCTAGTGGAGAATATTCTGGATGAGTAGGGCCATCAACTGAAATTTGGGGGCCCGGGGCAAGAAGTCTCACATGGGCCCCCCCCCCTCTAATACAGATACAATAGGAAGAGAGTCCAAATCTGGACTCCTTAACCCTGGGACAACAGACTCCTTCGTCCACCCCGTCAACTCCCCTGTGGATAGTTTTTTTCTGCACATTCAGGTGATACAATGGCAATTATCTTTATTGCCGACTATCACGATTATATAAAATGTCCCACGAACGATTATTGACGACCCTTTTTATCACGATAAACAATATTGTTAATTGCGCCATCTAGGAGCCTAGTGTGCGGTCTCTCCAAAGTCCGGAGAAAAGATGACACTCATGGAGAGAAGCAGAAGTGAAGAGAATTTGTGGAAGTGTTTGATCAGTAAATCGTCAGAAAATAGGCTCCATTGTATAAAATAACGACATTCGGATTTGTGCATTTAAGCAGATGGCCAAAACATGCAGAAAGGCTGTTTATTCCACTCATTATTCTCATCCATATTATGCATTTGAAGCCATGTGCTCTTGTGCACCAGGGAGTGCACTTTCCCGGTGCAGCCCTGGACCTCTTAGTCCGTGCTGTGACCATAGACTTCTATATACAGTCTATGGCTGTGACCCAACACAGAGAGGATCAAATAACGATGTGACCTGAGAGAAAACTCTTCCCTCAAACAGAGCACATGAACAAGACTTTAATTTAATGAAGCACTGGGACTAAATGCAGCTTTTTACTTTACGTTTGCCTTTCTGGACCGTGCGCCACAGTGGTCCGAGTTCTCACATGAGTCTACTGTCCAAGCCTAACGTGAACACAGAATTTCCCCTGCATTTTTTTCTAAAGGAGTTCTTACTTGCCCTCAAGGGCCCTCCCTGTCTAAATAAAAAAAACAAACATAATAAAGTCTGTGCCTGTCTCAACCCAGGCCCGTGCACTCAAAGAGCTAAGCAGAGTTTTGACATCCCGTGCAGCGTTTTATTGGCAGAATAACAGCACCTGAAATGTCTCTGATGCGTTTACTGTTGTGTTTGCTGTTGTGTTCTACCTACACTGGGAGCCCTCGCTGCTGATCCATGTGTCCCTTGCTCCTTTCATTGATGCACTCATAGCCCCCTCTTTGACCATTCAAACCTCCACGTGCACGTATCTATGTGCGTGGACAGGGCCAATCCTCACATACATATCATAGGCATACTTGAAAATATAATAATTAAAAATAAACAAACATGCTGTATGCTAATCTGCAAAGACGTACTACCTAAATATTGTGACATCTAAGTACCATAACACAATTTATTCTGTCATTTTATAATTTAAATTGAGATAGAGAGCTGTTGGAATCACTTTTATTTTTGTGTTTATTTGTAAACAAGCTTTTAATATGACTGTGGAGCATCTCCCCCTCTCTATGTCCCTTGCGTCTCCGTCAAATCCACTGATCATCGGCTCATGTTTAGGCAGTGCTCATTTATGAGTCACTTTGCATGGTCCTTCTATGTTGAATTTGAGGTGTGGCGAGGGCATGACGCAGCGCGAGTTCACGTGTGCAAATTCCCAGGGGGAATCTTTAAAGCACAGATTGCGTGGTGGAGTGCGCACTGAGGGTTTTTAGACATCAGGTTTTTGCGTGGCACATGTCTCTCGTGGCTATTACGAGTACGCACTTGCTTAGGAAAATTCCTACACAATCCTTTATAAATGAAGCCGCTGACCTGTAACAGCTGCTTGTCCCCATGGTCTCCCAACCCTAAGTGTAATGCCTTGTGTGGAACAATTTAGCCAAAGCAATGATAATCTCCATGGAGAAAATTACATAGTGCACCTTTAACCATGATAGATGTATTTTTAATCAATTCAACAGTAAGTTGTAGTATAGAATTCTAACCTGCCCTCCAGCTCTATTTTATTTTATTTTTTTAACTATTAGCCCGTTTGAAAGTTGCAATGTCATGTGAATGCAACCTCTTCTTGTCGATAAATCTATGAATGACATCACATCCTTTCTGTGTCCAGCGGAGATCTACCATATCTACCCATTCTACTGCTACTTATTTGCACTGGGCATTTTTGTGACGCTGACGAACCAGATCCACAAATGGTCGCACACGTACTTTGGGCTGCCTCGCTGGGTCGTGTTTTTGCAGGACTGTCACATCATCCTCCCCCGAAAGCACCACCGCATCCACCATGTAGCCCCACATGAGACCTACTTCTGCATCACAACAGGTGAGGGTCAGCAGGGTGGCTTAGGGGTTCTGGTCAGTACGTATGCTTGTGTCTGCATGAGTGGAATTGATGTCCTGCTCTGATAAGGTGCACTCTGTGACTTTCTGGTGGAAAGTCCGCCACCTTGCCTTCGTGGAGTTATTGCTTTATCTGGAGTGATATATTGGAATGATAAATTAAAATGAGGCATGGCAAGTTTTTTTTTTTTAAGTAAATAAAAACTTGCAAATCTATTAACACTTATTTGCACTGGGTGGACAAGTGTAATAGAGCTTCAGTGTATGTTAAGTCCATTCACCAAACTTGTTCTAATAATTCCTGTGCTTAAAGATTCTGTTCCCAATTTCTTACAGTTTTGAAGCTTTTAAACTTTGAGCAGAGCTCCAAACTCATTCCCCACTTTCTAATGCATTCCTAACATCCCAATTCTTCACTACAATGACTTTCCATGCAACAGAACTTGCCAACAGCATTTGCGATCAATAAAATGCTTTATAATTAGATGTAGATTATACATGTAGCATAGCCATTTTTCAGCAATAAAGGTAAGGAAAATGTTTTGCTTGCTAGGGGGTGATCCCTCTTTAAAAGGGTGGTGCCTTAGTTCTGCAGTTTTGAACAGGAAGTCAATGCACCTGTTTCTATTATTAGGTTGTTTTAGATAAATATTGTGGTTTATGTTTAACTAAATGTATAAAAAAAAAATCTACATGTTAACAGATTATTACTAAATATCTCCCAAAAAGGCATAATATGTGTTCTTTATGAGGCTGTATAAAACATGGATGACTATATATGTTCAGTGAGGTGTTATAAGAGCCATTCACACATGTAGCCTGACTTGGGTATTTATCTAGTATTTTGCCAGAACAGGGTCATGTGTGAACAAAGCCAGAACTGATTTCCCTGCATATTCCCAGGTAAATTATTGGGAATATGCAGGGCAGGCCTATGTGTGAATAAAGCCAATCTACGTGCAAATGGACCTAAAAAGTATCTGTGTTTTTAGGTTGGCTGAATTACCCTTTGGAAAAACTGGGATTCTGGAGAAACCTGGAGGATCTGATCCAAGGAGTGACGGGAGAGAAGCCCAGAGCAGATGACTTAAAGTGGGCTCAGAAAGTCAAATAACTGCCCCCTACCTCAGAAGACAGTGGTCATTTTCAGGCCTCTCATCCCTCTTATGCCTGTTTAAAACGTATTGGAAAAGGAAATCTAACCATTTTGATGCCATAGCTTTAAGTATTGCACATTTTATCTAATCTTCAGGAGGAGGGCTTTATTGATGGAGTATGTCTCACTGCAGACCTTTGATGTTTGCAGGGCCTATATCTTTTTACATACTAACATGACACATCATACTGTTTTTGCTCAAAAAGGTTGGTCAAAGAAAAAGATAAATCACTCAAATATCCAAACAAATACTTGAAAAATGAAAAATACTATTCACAACTGAGATAGAGTATACTTGATAAATCTCAGTTGCTCCTCTTAAAATAGGAAATGACAAACAATGGCAGTCTGTGCTAAAAATAGTGACTCGGAGCAAAACCAATGTTGAAAGCAAATGAACAAATAGGTTACTGTTACATTTAATTCTTTAAAAAACGTGAAAATATTTAGGTTAAAAGCCACACACCTCTGGGAAAGATATTGGGTCAAAAATAGCATTTAAAGGTTACTGATAAGATGTGAAAAGAAAGAGCACATGATACATTACTATAATACATATGAAGTCAATATAACTTTCTTCTGTAGGTCAGTCTCTCACACAGCTAACATATTTCACCTTTTTATCTGGTGAATTTAGAAGCTCACATGTTCATATATTTTATCTTGTTTCATTTACAAGAGGAACATGTTTCCTACCAATCTGCCTTATGTACTTCTGATGCAGTAATGATACTGAGGTTTAAGCAGCATCTGATGAGTAGCAGTTTCCTCTTTCTGAGAATAAGGTCTCAGAATGAGCTCCACTGAATTGTGCCAAACCTAAACGCATGATCCCACTCTCAAAGGTGAAATGTAGACTGACCAGCTTCGGTTTCAGGGCTAAACATGCACAAGTAATGTCCACTGACTATTGCCTTGGCATTGCCATATTGGTTTGGGCTTCAGTGAAGTTTGAAGATCCACAAACATCTCCACTTTGTAAAGTAGAAACATTGTGTCCTCTTTTTCTATTTGTAAATGTGGTGTACAGCCGTTAACTATGCAGCAGAGTAGGATGCCCGTACCTTTATGTCTTAAATTTAGGGTTTGATTCAAATGCCTTTATTTTTTACTTCACAGTGAGCAACAAGTAGAGAAATGGAGCTCATTTACAACAGCATGACAGCATTTCTTTAGATGCTTAGATGTCACAAACAGACATCAGGTTGCATGCATTTGGCATGTTGGCTTGTGCAAGCAATACACTCAGTCACCAACCTCTATGGGATAACACTCCTGATGACACTCCAAGGGAAAATGAAGGCCCACCAAAGCAAATACCTCAAAGGGTTTAAGAAACGACAGATTTACAAGAATCCTATAATAGGATACTGTACAAATTAAAAACAGTTCTAATTTGCTTTATGTATTCCAGTTTTGAATCCTTCTACTTGATTCTTGTATATAATAGGTCAATGATCAGAGTACACTGCAGATTGCACATTGTTGGTTGGGTGTTTTTAGGAAAGCTCCTCTTTGCTTCATGATGTGATGTAAGCAAAGTGTTGGGTGATCAAAAGTTTGAATTCCTGCTTGGAGCTTTTTCATTGTTATAGGGATGCGTTTATTTTGTGTTGTGGCTTAAATACTGATTAAACATAGGTGATGATAGCTATTAAAGAAAACATCAACCATGCCATAAACTGTAAACTTTGTAAATTAAACTGGATTATTTAGAAATAAGCCATAATACTACAAAGTTTGTGAACATAATCATTTTAAATGAGAAAAATATTTTATTTAAAATTTTGCATTTATAACTTGCTAATCTGAGGACCACACTAGGTGATCTAGTTTATAATGTAGCATTGGTGTCAAGTGCTAAAAATACAGCTGCTGTTTTTGAAGCGCAGTAGTTTGTCGTTGTCAGCTCTTTGCTAAAAATGAAAAGGATTCGAGCCTGAGGTTTCACTTAAGCAATAGATTCAATCGAAGCTTGATTTTTCAAAGAGGTTTTTGTGGATACCTGCTTCAAGACAGCTCCTGTCAAGTTCAAAAACCTGTTTCTCTTTGCATATAAAGTTATTACGGTGAGGATGTTTTCTATTTTGTTGGGTGACAAAATTGTATTGTACTTGTGTAAAATAATCAGTTGTTCTTGAATGGCCTTATCCCCCTTTACTGTAACTTGCCAGCATTATAGGAAGCAATCCACTGATTTGAAAATGTCATATTCAAGCCCCATTTGGATGTGATGGGTGGTTGCCAATGGAGGATTTAGATATCAGAATAATGCCTTGATGCCTTTCAGTTGTCTTCTATTTGGAAGACTTGTACATATTGAAAAATATTTATAAATAAACTGCTACACCAATGTTTATTGATAACCGTTGTGTTCATTTCATTTAGTTTCGTAATAGTAATTGTATCATTTTAAATGACCACAACAGCAAATGTGCTGCGCGTGCACGAGCCGTGACAGTGCATGCGCGTGCACGAGCCGTTGTGTCGCGACAAGATGGCGGTCTCCGCCGGATCAGGTAAACGTTTCCGATAATTTAATGAGAGATATGGCTTTATTGCCTACTCAGAACCGCTTTAAATTCACGCGGGCCAGTTATTAAGTCCTTATGGTATCTTATTTATCTAGTGACAAACGCGCAGACTCACAATATGTAAGTTAACGGGCCGGTTCACAGAATGAATAGCGGTAACGTTAATTTAGTTCGTTTGGCTAACTAGCTGTAAATAACTGCAAAAGCGATGTGCTCAAGCTCCGCGGTGGGGCTTTGGTTAAACACTGCTAAAGAACAGGGAGGTAGAAAGCCACTGGGTAGTTTGTGCATCACTAGCATCAAAAGTTGTCGGCATCCATATGTACCTTTACTTTAGCCTGATGCTAACTCACAGCAACAGCACCGGAGCCTGGCCACATAATGAGCTTTACACTGGAGAGGACCTCAAGCATTATAACGACCTGCCCGAAATATAGCGAGTAGAGCTTGACATTTGCTTAACAGTGATTAAAAGTAAAGGACGGTTTCTAGACGTCTTCCCCTGTATTCATTTCTTTGTTGAGTTCAAACTGGGGAGTCGCTGCTGCTCGTGTTACCCATAGGCCCACACGACTGGACAGTCGCTCGAGTGTGGACAGCTCGAGGGACAGTGCAGCATCACGATTGTGTCTGCAGAGGACAAATCATGCAGCCTGCCATACGAGAGAATAGACCAGCTGCTAATGTTGTTTATGTGCTTTTATACCGGGTCTGTCTGCGTTCATGTGAAACTAAAACATGAGACTTGAAAATTACCGCATAATCTTACCAACTTTATATTGGTCAGATAAACTAAATTATTGTCTTTTCTTCTGTAACCTTTAACAAAATGGATGATGGTTATTTATTCACACTATTCGAAATATTATAATAAGAGGCTGAAGAAACTGGCATAGTTGTCTTCCAGCTGGAGAGTAGAGAGGTATGAGAAAAGAAGAGTTTCAAAGGAAGTCATCTGAACGTTTTGACCGATCAATATCTTCAGAATGAAGATGTCTCCCGCATGACAATTGAAACCATTTCAAAAATTGAAACATGTTCTACCATAGACCACTGCTGGATGAATGAGGGATTACAAATGCAAGAGTAGGAGAGCATAATTAATAGATTTTTCTTTATTTAAAGTACAATGAAACTGCATAGGGTTTGTCTTGAGCTGCTGTGACTGTGCTGTATGAGCCAAAATGATGGAAGGTATTGAATGATCTTGATGGAAGACCATGCAAAATTAATGTAGAACCAAATATATCTTCATGTGGCCCTCCAAATCAATCCCAGGACCATCTTGCTATGACACGAGGCATTGAAACCACTACTCCACTGTGAGACCACAATCTAAATCATTTCATTAAATGTGTTGTTTGTGTGCATTTACAGGTGTTAAAGTTCCTCGTAATTTCCGGCTCCTGGAGGAGCTGGAGGAGGGGCAGAAGGGTGTGGGTGATGGGACAGTCAGCTGGGGTCTGGAGGATGATGATGACATGACTTTAACACGGTGGAGGGGGGTGATCCTGGGCCCACCCAGGGTGAGTCTATACACAGGGTATTGTGATAAAGGGAGGTTTCACTCTGATGGGTAAATATTTTTTTTCATAGTCATACTGATTCTGCATGTCCTGCATGCTGAATGGGCCTTAGTCATAAAGTGTCAGTTGATAGTATCTACAAATGTTCGTAAAAACATTGCGTCATAACAACATAAAAAAAACATGATTTGTCCAACATTTAGAAGTTTGTGTCAGTATAATTTTCTCTAAAAGACCAAAACTCAGGCCTTAGCTCTCCTATGAGATTATCTATTATGATCAAATTTTAGAAAGTGTTACTACTGCAAGATACTAAAGATGGGTTTTACTAGTGACACGTCTTCCTGTTTTGAGGGATTTTTGGGGACTTGCCCATTCATAAGATGTAATGTTCTGACTTACAATTTTTGATTACTGTGCCAACAGTCCTTATTAAACCCATAGATTAGTTGATTCGTCACTCAAAGTTATGATGCCAGCCACATTGATAATGACAATTTTGAGGATTTTTTTTCAAACTGGGCAATGAACGTGTTTGAAGTAACATATAAAGTAGAATCATAAACATGTAAAGTAGAACCATAATCTCAAACCAAATCATAGAATAATCGTCAAACAAGAAAATAAATTTGATCATTTGAACCCGACAATGTTTATAGCACCAGAAGTTACAGATTCCCATGACAACAGCGACATTACATCATCACTTCTGTCCCTCAAGTGTTGGCAAAAAAATCTATGCTAATTATATATTTTCATTTTTACCTGTCACTTACTTCGTGTTCTTTTCTCAGACGAGTTACGAAAACCGGATGTACAATCTGAAGGTGGAGTGTGGGCCCGGGTACCCAGAGTCTCCTCCGTTCGTCAGATTTGTCACAAAGATAAACTTGAATGGTGTTCACAACTCCAACGGTGTGGTACGTATCTGTCTGAAATAAGAAATTGGGTTACTTACTTAAAGTACTTGTGCTGTTTACATTTTGTATGATACTATTTGCTGTACACTTGCGTAAAAGAAAAGCTATATGCAATGTCAACAGATGCAGCATTTTGTGCACAGTTGTGGAATCCAATCATTAAATTTTAGTATCATGACAATACTATCTTCAAAACAACAATTGGGATATTATACCTTTAAAAAAAAATCAATTAAGCCCTATACTCTAGTATAAATGTTTGCTATAGCCCAAGTTATGAAGTTAAGGGTTCAGTCCTTGTCACTGACAATGCCAGTGGAGGTGCAGTCACCCCCATCTACACTTCATTGTCATTGCATTCATCTATTTATTTCAAGCACACATGTGTATCAGGTACACTTAAAGCACATTTCACAAATCTGTTCCCATATAAGCGTGGGAAGACATCGATGCGACTGTTCATTTAGCATGTCTTGTTGCAGGTCGACATGCGAGCAGTGTCCGCTTTGGCAAAGTGGCAGAACTCCTACAGTATTCGGATGGTTTTACTGGAGCTGAGACGACTTATGACGTGTAAGGAGAACATGAAGCTTCCCCAACCTCCGGAGGGCCAGATCTACTCCAACTGACCTCTAACCTCCCCGTGGCCCCTATATGACCCTTATGAACCTGTACCCCATAACAATTTTTTCCTAAATCTTCTGTTTTGTTTCCTCCATTCAAACATCTCGTCTCTTAAAAACATGGAGTCTTGAGAGTTCATTCCTTTGTTGATGGCATTTCTTTAGTCCCCATCAGATGTGACCATTCAAATACTGTACTTATTTTTTATTATTTGTTAAATCTGATTGTACAAAAACATAAATAATCTTATTGAGTGTTCGACTGTGTGATTGTGTCTCTTTGTAATGCTGAAACTAGTAGTATCTTGAGCATGTATGCATTAGTATAATAGACAGAATAGCGATTACTGTACCTAATTTCTAAGTACCAGTAAATGTGAATTATCAGATAGACATTTGGGTATGTTTACAAGAAAAATAGACACACATACAGCATAAACACAATTTAAACATAATAAAATCTAGCTTTATCCAAGTTTACTCAGAAAATATATATTTTTTAAATGTATTTTTAATATGCCTTTCATATTAGTCTTTTACATCATACACTGTCAGTGGTTCTCAAACTGGGATGTGTCTGCAATTAGTAGGTTAAATATAAGGTGCGTTCACGTTTGGTCCTAGTTTAAGCCCAACTTGGCCCTGGTTTGGTTTTGAGTCTTGGTTTAGTCCTGTTTTAGTAACAATTTTGATGTGCTTTGGATTAAATTTTGTCTTATATTCTCTTCTCTGGGGTCTTGTTTATAACTACTTCACCAGTAGTGTAGTTCTGGTTTAGTACTAGTTAAAACCCGGGTTAGTCCTATTGCTGAGTTACAGATGATATCACAACATTCTATAGAATAGTAATATTTAATAGAGATTGGGGGCAACTAGAATCTATTTTTAAAATGCAGATTGTTGTTACAATACAGTGACTTCTAGGGTCTAGTTGCTGATAGAAATGATCAAGTTAAACATTTATGAATGTACTTTTTGGATATCTCTCATAAAAGCACAGTGTACTAAACAGTCTGTTGCCCCCCTTGTGGAGTATCACATCATCACATTCTAAAAAACACAAGCTATAGACCTGGTTTAGATTCTGTGGTACCTGAAGTAAAAAATGTTGTCCTAAGTAAATATATAACTAAACGTGGGGGTACTGCAATAACTTATAAAAAAGGCTAAAAGTTATCTATTATCTATGCATTTTTCAACTTTGTTTTCAAATTTTCTTCACTAGCTGCAAAGTGATTACTAACCACTGAATGAATGAATGAATAATGACTATAGTGTGGCGCTTTGAGAGGCTTTGACAAGCCTGTAAAGCACATTGCAAGTGTAAAACATTATTACAACTTTAACATTATTATTATTATTATTATTATTATTATTATTATTATTATTATTATTATAAATAATAGTTAAAAAAAATCTACTTAGAGGTGAACTTTATAACCATGTTTTGTGGTGAAGGGTCTGCCACCTGCTTGTCTCCGTAGTGATGTCGTTGCTTTGTACTGAATATTTCACAGTATGGCATTAAACTTGCCTATCTTCATGGATACAAGCATTTGATGCCATTCATCCCATGTTCCAGGTAAGATCTGTGGAGGGCAAACCCTACTCAAAGTAAGAATACATGTTTTTTGGCAATTTTTTCTAGCAATAAAAACAAGTCTAATTCTAATATGTAATGCTTTACTGTGTGTCTTTAAATTACAAAAAAACAACTGTTATCACATGACGAAGTGAGAAAGCAGAAGTGGATTTTGCAATGTTTGTTGCGCCACACTGCCCTTGTCTGTGACCTCTGAGTAAAGTCATGGGTTACTTTGCTAATAGAGCCACACGTTGTACTATTACCCCACGGCCAATAGAGGGCTGCCAAATCCATTAAACTGCTCATTTTATTTTCTGGATCCTGAAGTCACTGCAGGAGTGTGCCAAAATGTAAAAGTGTTTCTTTATTGCATTGACCGAATTATCAGGTACACGGAGGAAGAGGAGGGGGAGTGTATTCCCATGTAGCCTTAACCAATGGGGATATGAAATCACAGCAGTGGACTATGGACTAAATTATTGTTCAAGTGATTCCCATCTGGACACACAGTAAGAAGACATGCTGAAGCCTTCAGGGAACACAGACTATTGTAAGTATAAATACATGTCTATCAGAAGTCTGTAGTAAACTTTGTATGTCAGTATATTGTATTAGATGTATTAGGTTTTTACTACAATATGTGAATGCATTATTATACAGAGGATTTAATTTGCACCAGTGTTTAGCTCAGTGACCCATATTTTAATGAATACTGTCTTTTAAGGATTTTAATGTTAACACAGTGAACAAATTAATGTAATTGTGGTGACTTTAAAAGCTAACTGTTATCTTGTTTATAAAATGTGCTATACAAATACATTTGGATTGTATTAATGAATATGAATGGTTAATACATAAATGACTATTATAGGACATATAAAATACATAGTAGCAAATGCAGTGCTTTCATAAGCCAGTTTTAACTGAAGTTTGATCATATTTATAAAGAATATCTGGGCACCCACTGTGAACCTCTGCTGGGAATTACAAATTTACCTAGTTGTTTTGATGAACATTTTTTTTTACAGTAATAGCTGTGATAAAATGTGACATGTGAGATAAATGACATTTAATGTTTGACTATTACAAGTGGGACTTGTTCTACTCAACGTGGAGAAGAGAACTATGGCACACTTTGCCTGTAGCTGTCCTTGTTTCTAGGTCAGTCACTTCTAACAACTAGAACTCATGGACAACAGCCAAGTTAGAGCATTTGTCATAAATTACACAAGTGTGGCCAGAAATTATTGCAACTTTTGCATTTTTGAGCTCATAAAGTTTTACTTGCTCCTCTGCCTTAGAAAGATAAGATATGAGCTGCAATAAATGTAAACAAATAATAAATGACTTATTTAACAAGGCCAATATCTTCACACAGAAAATATCAACAGAAATTGTTATTAAATTGCCCATTTTATTCTGTATTGTATCCATGTCATAATGTTGTATCCTCATCAAAAACATTCCTGGAGTTGTGTTATGTTTTATTCATACGTGTAGGCTGTGTCCTTCTCTTAAACTGAAAACACTCTATTCCACCGTATAATGTCATGAAGTGGTAATACAGGAAATGCTGCACTTGTGTTAATAAACTCCATACAACTTTGCTAGAATAGTTTGAATAATTTCAGCCCTGGAACTGCCAAACTTTGAAGATATGGGTATTTTTTTTTTACCTCATTGTAACTTCCTCAGTGCAGTGAACACAGTCTAGAGTTTCTGTAGCAACCTCTACTGAACAAAGGGTAAAACTAAAATATTATTTTAAAAAATTGCAACATTGTAGTGTATTGTTGAGTAAAGCAGTTTGACTGTGGCCAAAAATTGTTGTTAACATTAAAACTCTTGATGACATCACCAGGTTGAACAGAGCATTTTGACCTTTGTAGATGTTGACAGCCTAGTAACAGAATTACTCAAATGTGTGAATTCAACAAAACACAATTCTGTATGTTTTTTAAACAGGTAACAATATGGCTAAAATTTCACACATCAATTTTGTATAGTATGGGATCTTTAAAGTAATTTTAGGGTGTAATGACTTAATTTGGGGTATTCTATAAGTTGTTACTGTCACTATTATTTGAGAACTATTATATTCTGAGTAGTTTTAATAACACTATTTATATTTCCTTCTTTAGATATGAGTCCTGTGTTTACATTCACAGTCTCCCTGCTCTAGCCCCAGACTGGTCAGTATGGCTGTGCTAGTGCATCTTCTTGCTTGTGCCTTCGGGCTGGGTTCGTGGGTTGCAGTGAACGGCCTGTGGGTGGAGCTGCCTCTCATCGTAAATGCTCTGCCTGAAGGGTGGGACCTGCCCTCTTACCTCACGGTCATCATTCAGCTCGCCAACCTGGGCCCCCTGCTGGTCACTCTGATGCACCGGCTGTGCCCCGGCAGGCTCAAGGAGCACCTGGTCATCTACGTCATCCTCTCTATAGGCATCGTGTCCTGTCTGCTGCTCGCCCTGTTCTGGGACAGGACCACACTCATCGGGGGAGCACCCCACAGCACGGCCTTCTTCATCATCACCTTCTTCTTGGCTCTGGTCGACTGCACGTCCTCAGTCACATTTCTGCCTTTCATGATGCAGCTGCCGGCCAATTACATCACCACATACTTCATTGGGGAGGGCCTCAGCGGGTTTATCCCTGGTGTAATCGCACTGGCTCAGGGTGTGGGGATGGCCAAGTGTGTGAACTCTACTCATACTACAGGAAACCACTCCAGTACTGAGGAATTGTGGATCTTTAAAACAGAATACCTCCCCCCAAACTTCTCCACTGAGCTGTTCTTCTTCTTCTTGGCTCTTATGATGTGCATCAGTCTGGCTGCGTTTGTTGCTCTGAATAAACTTCCTCGAACATTTGAGATGTCAACTGAAAACCTGGTCCCAGACACTGCAGTGTCCTCTATCTGCTCAGGTCTGGATAACCCCGGAGCTGACACAGAGGGCGAGGGTAGCCATGCTGACGAGGCCGAGAGTCCTCTTAAGGCTCACCCTAAACACTCCATGGCCCAGCTCTGTTTTATCTACTGTGTGGTGGTCTGGGTGAACGCTGCTACCAACGGGCTGCTGCCCTCAGTGCAGACATACTCGTGTATGCCCTACGGTAACCTGGCTTACCATCTCTCTGCTGCCCTCTCCTCTGTGGCCAACCCTCTGGCCTGCACAGTGGCCATGTTTGTGCAGAACCGGTAATGACTCATGCATATTAAGATCACTGGTCTTCTTTACCCTCTGTATATAATTATTAATGCTGTGTTCACAGGTCTCTGGCCTTCATGGGAGTGTTAACTTTAATGGGCACTGGATTTGGGAGTTACAACATGGCCATGGCTGCGATGAGTCCCTGCCCCTTGTTTCAGAGTGCCATGTTGGGAGAGATCCTCATAGTGAGTATTAGTGGCGATCCTCCATTCTATATACATAAAAAGTCCTTCAGTCCAGTATTGTATCAAAAGTCTGGTTGAGTTAAAGTGACACTTCACTGCTATTCATCACACCTATATCTACTGCAGGTGCTGTCGTGGCTCTGCTTCACGGGGACTCTGTCTTATGTCAAAGTAATGGTGGGTGTGATCCTGAGGGACCGCAGTCACAGCGCCCTCGTCTGGTGTGGAGCAGCCGCTCAGATGGGCTCTCTGCTGGGCTCTGTCACCATGTTCCCCCTGGTCAATGTCTACAGGCTCTTTCAGACCAGCGACTTCTGCAATTCACAATGTCCTTCATGACACTTGGAAAGAGTTGAGACTAGATTAGATTAGAAGAGAATTAGATTTTTTGTTACAAATAACTTATTTAAAGGTCTAATACATTCTCCATGGAGATAGATTAGTTTTATGCCATACTGTGGAAGATTATAGCCAAAGATAAAGAGATATAACTTCATCATCCCAGAGGGAAATTTCACTGTTTTCACAGTTGTCATGACACTTGTTGACATTTTCACCCCCATAAATATAGAACACAATAGACAACAGACAAAAACATTGTCATGGTCCATGGTAAGGAGTTGGCAAATGCCATTGAAACAAGCAAGAGAAGGCCCTACTCCAAGCCAGATAAGAGTCAGGTTTGTGGAGATGCAAGCCCACTCACAGTGGGCTCAAGTTTTTCAGTGTATTAACACCACCAAAAATGCACACACACCCACACACACACACACACACACCCCCCACACACACACAGTGGGGTGTGTAATTTTGTCCACTAGATGGCAGAAGTACATTGAATTTGAATAACTGTCGAAAGCTTGCGCCGCAACCTCCAACACAATGCACTTGTAGAATAACCACTACGAATGAAATGTTGAATACATTTATGTACTTAACTCAGTATTTTCTAATGTAATAAATAATTACTGTATTATACATCATCAGCTTGCTCAGTTGTATTTTAAATGGTTAATCTCTATTTTGTTGACAATGGCTTTCACACAGTACTAGTATGACCTCATAAAATACCACCAGGACTAGAACAAATCAAAATCCAGACTAAACCAGAAACAGTACAAACTTGAGAGTAAGATTGAAATCAATGTCAAAAAATTAAATGAGTATCTAGATGGTTTGCTTTACTCTACTGACCCATAGTTTTGCTTGAAATAAAAAAGAAAATGTTGACACATCAAAACTACTCAAATTTATATATCCATTCAACTATAAATAAGTAGCAGTTTAATAATATGATGAACAAAAATGCATAAAAAACACTAGCATTGCGAGTATGATATATGCATGGGAAGGAAAGCAGGATTCAGACAGTGAACAAATATCATGTCTGTGTGAAACCCTGTTATCCACATCACGAATGCACCATCACATACTACATAATAAATACAGAGGAGAGAATCTGAATCCATGGGAACAGCAGCAGCTCAGCCCTCACACCCCTCCTCCTCCTCTACCCCCCCCCCTCCTCCCCTCTCTGCCCCCCATGGAGGACCTAGGGGCTATCCTGGTCTGGCTTTGGACAGAAAAATGAAATTCCACATGAGTTGATTTAACTCCAGTCCAGAATATAAATCTTAGGTCTGTTTCTTTTTTTAATACATTTGCAACTTTTTTATATATGTCTATAGTTTTGTTTTACATTTTGCAACGTATTTTATAATTATGTATTACTGCTGTATGCAATTTTTTTATTGTGATCAAGTCATGAATAAAGTCTGTCTTGTTTGTGAAGTCTAGAATTGATTTAAGGTATTTCTGACTGCTTTAGTATTAAATAAAAAAGCAAAGTGTACCTTTTAAGCTTAAAGGTGCTCTGTGTAACTTTTCTCACCTGGTGGTCTGACCTGCTTGTCTCCATAAAGATGTCTAATGCCATAATATGGAGCATTCTTGGCAAAGCAATACCATCTCCAGGGGGACGAGCAAGTGGCATACCCTCCACCAGAAAAGTTACATATTGCACTTTGAGTAAATATGTAATATGTGTATATCAAACTACTAAGATTGTAGTAGTTTAACAAGAATACATGTTTTAAAGTAGTTTTTGTCTATTGTAATGTGTTAAAACTGTATAGTTACTTTAGTTTGAATACGTCTAAGTGAATATGTCATTCTTTACAGTCATTTAAAATATTTATCCACAAGTTCTTACAAAATGAAATCCTATATAAAGTCAGATCTTATGGGTTTTACATACTCCTGTCCTGTCCGTGCTTCATATTAATTCATGCTCTGGATCCTGAGCTAGTCTTTTCGCAGTGAGCAGAGGGGGGCTGTAATCTGCTCTATGGGGGTCACAGGCTGCATCTCTGGCCGCTGGTCACTTGGGAGCTGCCCTGACCTCGACACTGAGTAAAACAATAAGATTTCACAAACAAATGGAGCCACAATTAGCCCTGAGTCGCCCCCGGGCCGATCAGAGCACCACAGATGGCACTTTCTCACTTGGATTTGTTGAGTCTACATTACAGTGTATAACAGGCTCAGGCATCATTGCAGTCTGTTGTTGCAGTTTTGAGTGACAGGGGGATATAGTCAGAAACAACTAAAACTGTGCATGGGTGGTATTGAGCTGTTTGGAGGTTTGTAAAGTATATTTTGTCCCTAAGCAAGATACACGCTGCAACTGACCTCTTTTATTTACAAATAGGGTCTAGAATACCTTAACTTGTTACGTAATATTGGAGACTAGTTTAAAACTTTAAGATAAGATAAAACAATCATAGTGCACTGTATAACTTTTCTGGTGGAGGGGCTGACAGACCCTGCTCACACAGTATTCTAGGCAAAGCAAGAACATCTCCATGAAGAAAGGTGAACAAGCTACTTAAAAGTTCACAGAATAGTGCAGAAATTCACTTGTTATGGCAGCTAATACACAATGAAGTGAGAAAGTGCATTGAATAAAAATCAAGAAGAATCTTACAAGATGTTAACAAACACTTTTTTGCAGCTAGAAAGAACAGTAACATCAATATTCTAATTTTGTATATCCTCAAAGCACAATTTTCCTCAGTGTTGAGTACTTGCAGAGGGATAATGGCTGACCTAACCTTGAATATTTCAGTACAATCAGAGGCCTTTCTCTCTAAGCTTCATTAGCTCTGTATTAGCTCTGTTGCTGATTGGCTCTGGTCTTTTGTGTGAACGTATTGACAAAACAATGCTACAAAGACGTGCAGGGTCTCGTTCTCTGGAGTGTCAGATGGCCCTCTCGCTGCTCCAGCTGGTCACCTGGATGTGAGAGCGGCTCCTGTGAGATCCTGTGGTGTCTGTGAAGACTGCTTTACAGCGAGGAGGAGGGAGGGGGCCATCTGCTCGGGACCCCCGAACGCCTTCTTCTATCTAGTCATCCCCACAAGCCCCCCCAACCCCACGCGCACCCACAGTCTGCAAGATAAAGATATCTAGTTAACACTTAATAATAAATACACCTTATTTAGCCATAATAAAGCCTACACAGGCTTCACAATGAACAAAGGTTATTATGAGTCTGGCTTAGTAACTACTTAATCAATACCCCAACTCCTCCTTTAAAGTGATAATGGCATCTTTCTGGAGATGGAAAATCAACTGCATGATTCCATGGAAACAGAACATTAAAACCATACTCTGAAACTTTCTCTGTGGAGGTAGATAGTTTTATGTCATACTGCAGAAGATCAGAGCCAAAGAACCAACCAAAAGTTACATACTGTGGGTTTATTAAGTAGTGAGTATAAATGGTGTAGTTATTATTAAGTGTTACCTGAAAAGGAATAATATCATAATTGCTGGTTGGATACAAGATTACTCTATATATTAAGGACTATATATCTATAACTATTCATAAAGACTTGAAAATAGTTCATCATGAATAAACAGGACCAAAATGTCATGTGTAATAAGGTTGAGGAACTATTGCCCCCATAAGAAAGTTTATCCTCTGCATTTCACCCATCCTTCAATGCCACTGGAGCAACCTGTCAGGTGCAGTGGGCGCTGCAGGAGACCATCTCCAGGTCTTAAGATTGGCTTGGTCAGGACGTTCTAAGATGAAGGATTTTACCTACTGTAGTGTGCATGTTTTGAGTTGATGGGATATTTCTACATTTCTCTGGGTAATTTGTTAGACCAGGACAATTACAGGCACAATTTAGCACATTTCTGATGGACTGTCATAAAATTCGCCCACTCCCTATGGTATGGGTTCAAAAGATGTGAATTCAGAATATACATTTTAAAACGTTTATGTTGAAGTGCTTACACAACCAAGAATATCTGATGTGTTTCATGACATTTCTGATTGATTTTAAGGCAAATTGGAAAAAAAGCTTAGTACAATTTTAGTTTAGCTTGTAATATAATGATAATCTGAACAAGGCAAGCTAAAAAAGCTTTATTGCCACTGTCACTGAACAAAATTACTAAAGTAAAATGTACTTTGGTGATAATACAATTAATAATAATAGAAAAAAAAAAAATGCAAATAAGCAATGTAAAATGTGGACAACTAAAAGACATGCATCTGCTATACCTATGATAGTAAGTGCTAAGAGTAATATTCTGAATTCAGGTCATTATAACTCATGTAAAATATATTTTTTTGCAGTGCATACCCTCTCCTCACCCACAACCTCCTATCCTTAGCCCTAACCCACCCACCCACACCCACCCACCCCTCCACTCAGCCCCTCTCAGCGAAATGAGCAGCCGTCTCTCCCTCTTCCCAATGGGACGAGCTCATTCACAGCACCGCGATGCAGAGCTCACTGCTGAATCCACAGATATGTCACCTGTCTGACTTTAGACCTCTCCTCCTTCAGCAGGTCTATGCAGTGTGGAGTGCAGTGTTTAAACGGTACAGTAAACATGTGTAATTTCATCCAACAATATTTCTGAAATAATAATAGTGATAATATTTTTGTTCAAATGTTTCTTTGCGTTTCCAGTGAGGGCAGGTTTGACACATTTTGGCAGCTGATTTGCAGGTGAACAGCTTGTGGGTAAACCAATTGCTGATGCATGCAGACATTTCACAGACAGCTCGACAGCCTCTCACCGCCTCCCTCCATCACACTCGGCCCATTTAATAAACGCTGTCCATTTATTAGAAATTGGATGTGACGGGACGATGTCATTGGCTGTGTGTGAGTCAGACAGTGAGGCGCACGGGCCCACTCCTCATTTTCTATCAGCAGGTATTGATGTAGCTTTAATGAAGTAGCGAGCACTGCACCGCGAGGGAGCTGGGTCTGTCAGCATATGTAAATGTTTCCTGCCTGTCATTGTTGTGCAGGGTTCAGCATGGGTCAGCACGGATTCTCCCTCTGGGAACCTTTGTTCTGGGGCCGCCGGTGCCACATGAGGGGACCAATTACAGCGCGACGCGGCAGGAAGGGGGTGCACACTTGTTACCCCAGTGTAGTGAGCTAATTATTACCTCCTCGTTGAGGGAGGGGTATAGATAGGCCAACAAAGATACACTTAAAGTGCATATGACAGGTTAGACTACTCATTTCACACAAACATAATTTAAGATCTTACTAACAATCTTGCCTAGTTTTCCTGCTTTTTTTGGTGAAGTTTATCATTTTACTTCCTAGTTGGACATGGGCGTAATACACAATAATGTTAATGATAACACCTTTATTTTGCGGATGGAATTTTGATGACATAGATAAGATGGATTCTGGTTTTGGAGCTCGGCACTATTTTCAGTAATTTTGTGTTTTTGTTTAGAATCCAGAGCAACTGATGGCCAATAAGATCTGCACGATGTTTTTGGGGCCGATATGGAGAGCCGATTTAATTATTTTCCTAAAATTCAGTTTACTACAAACTCACCCACCGCCCTTTTTGACCACAAACCTATAAGAGAGCTGTGTAGTTACATTTTGTGGAGTTTTCCCTTGGTATTAAAGTATCAAAATAAAACTCTCTGTGTATTTTTAGACAATAGATCAACAAAAACAAAATATCAGCCTGCTGGAGATTTAAGGCGATATACTAAAAAGTGCAAATATTGGCCTGATATATCGGCCAACCGATTTATCTCTAGTTTAAACCCCCCCAAAACACAAACTAAACTAATCTAAATGCACTCTAGCTCCACTGCATTGCCAATGTAAAGGCAATTTTCCGCCCCCACAATGCCTTGCACATAACCTTGATGCGATGTCAACAATGATTTATGAAAATGCCGTGTGTGGGCCCTGTCCCGTGAGCCTGGAGCAGACCCGGAGTGTTGACACAAAGCCCATATGGCCTCAGCAAACAGACACCAGACGAATTATCACTCATCAAACTCCACTCCCAATCTCAGTCTGCCACTCTGCTCTTCAGACACTGCAAAGGATGTGTCACTTTTAAGAGCACGTTCACCACACAGAGCAGACAAGGACTCCAATTTAAAGATGGGTGATATGACAAAAATTCATTTATTTTTCCTCATATTACTCATCAGTGCTTTTTAAAAAAAATTTTTGTCTCATTATAAAGATGGGTTTCAATATTAATTTCCTGAAGATAAACAATACAAACTTTTAATCATTGCCATTTAACACAAAGAAGTACAACATTCTTCCTTCAAAGTCTAATCTTGCGCTAAACCACGTGCTTTTACTGACAGAGGATTGACTGTATACCTCTCCATTAAAAAGAGTCATATTATTGATGATTAGAAATAACTGGATCTCTTAAAATTCCATTAATTGCACAGCCCTACTTCAGTTTGAACTGTTTTAATCTTTGTGACTTATGTGGCTATGAATTATGGAACTGTGCAGCCCTTTAGCAGGAAGCAAGCACTGTACATTGAGCAGAATTTGTGAAGTTCTTGACAAATATTTACAGTAGATGTGTGAATTGTGTAGTTTATCTTATTACAAATATATGCCGTGCACTGATTATGTTAAGATTTATTCACTTTCACAGAATTTGTCAGAAAAACTAACAATTTTCAAGATTTGTTTTTTCTGCAAGTCAGCCAAAAATGATCTCTAAATGGAGTAATAAAGTTGACCTTATTTCAAGAACATTTTAATTATGTAGTATTAAAGAGAAATACTGTATATTTGATCAATGCTTTCAACAGTAAACTGAAACAATAACTACTTAAAACCAAGCAGGTCCAAACTATTCAAATCAACATAATATTCTGAATTCAATGTATTTTAGCATTTTGCAGATATTCTATTATTTTTGCAGTGCACAGTATCCATGAATGATTAGGTGCAGTGTTACCTCTTTAAAGTAGATAAAATAAATGACAGGCCTGCTCAGTAACGGTTATTACGTGGAGTGTTTTGGAGGGCGAAGCAAAGGGTATATTTTAGTGGAAGGCTCACACACCTCTTGCATACAGATGCCCCTCCCTATTGGCCATTAGCACCCTCCCCTTTCCACGTAGCCCATTCATCTGCTGCCCTCCCTCCCCCCTTGTACTCCCCTTACCCCCCCTCAGTGACCAGTCTGGCACAGCTGCTCGGGGCGGCCGGTCCTCCCTTGCGTGTGGGACCAGTCAAGTGGAAAATGGTAGCTACCGAGAGAGGCCACTTTAGAGAGCTATCAGGCTTTGAAGGAGCGGGATGGTCATTGACAGACTCAGTGTTAACACAGAGCTAGCATGAATGCCGCAATGCTAATGTCATGTTTACTGTCTGAGGCCATGCCAGGAAGAGACCCCACATGATACTAGGTACAAAAAAAGAGTAGTTAATGGTGCACTATGTAACTTCTCTCCTTGAGGGGATGCTACCTTCTTGTCTTCATGGAGATGTTATTGCATTGACTAGAATATTCCACTGTATTCAGTTACAGGTGTTTTTGCTAAAGAAAATACCTTGTAAAACATGCATTCTTACAGTGAGGGGGGGCTGACCTGTAACTTGGTCTAGTGCGTCCCATGCTTGTCTTCATGGAGATAGATATGTTGCCTTGACGTGGAACATTCTAAGCCAAACAATAACATAACACCCGAACAGAGTCAAGCAGGTGGGTGAACCTCCACTAGAAAAGTGACACTGTGCACAATTTGTGTGATTTTTTTTTTAGATTATATATAGTCTAAAAGATTAAGGAAACTCCCGCACACTGTCTAACTCTTGATTAAATTTTATTCTTACAACGTTTCGGTCGCTTTGACCTTCCTCATGTATGAGGACAGCCATATAAGTTAAGAGACCATCCCCTTCAGTTTAATAAACCAATCACAAAAGTGAAAACACATACATTTACCATTAGACCCCAATATACCCACAAAATTGTGCATAATTCACTGTACAAACGTCTTTTGTGAGTTAAAATGCATGGATAATAGCTAGAAAAATATAAAGATTATTATTATTATTAGATTATATAGTGAAATGTGAAGCTTTTTGAAATGACTAAAGCATTATGGCTATTAGCAACAGGATGCAAACTGCTATTGATGGCAATAAAAGCAGAGCGTCCAGTGAAGTTAAGGACATTCTTATGGCAAAATGGTTGACGAGTCTTGCCAAAGGACACCTAAAAAACGTCTTCAAAATATAGAGTTAAGTTCACAGTTCACAATTAAACACATCCAGAGACCTTTGAGAAAATATTGAAATATTAACTGACTAACACAAGAATCAAATGTATTTCAGAAAATATACTGGGCACACAAAATTTACAGTACTATTGTATAAAGGTCTTTCTATTTCCTAAATAACCGTGATTTACCAATCACGACCAGTCAAATAGCAATTTTGATAGTGATAGTTATCCATTGCATGGAATTTAAATAAAATTACAGTGAACAAGTTTAGCTGACAACCCAGACGAAGGATCTCATAACAAAATCAGTTCATGGATTCAATCCTTCAGTTCCGCTTTGGGCAGTGACTTTGCAGAGACGTATTACCGTCCATCATGTTAAAGGCTTTCAGTGCTACAAACTGTACATACATATAACATTAGACAGACCAATTTACTGATGTGCCCTGTGTCTGCTGCAGTTAAAAGCCTGGACACATTTGTCTATGGCATCGAGCCAACGGTGACTTCAGGACTGCACTGAAACCTGACCGGGCCCTCAACGCGCCTCAGCGGAAAAACTAGAGTACAGAGGCAACATGGTCTCAAGGAAGATAAGGTTTTCTTTGTTATACACCGAAAGGAAATGGGTCCACTACATTTGACCCATCCTTCAATACTGTCGGGACCAGTGGGTCTTGAACCAGCATCTTGGTTAGGATACCTAGCTTGGACATTAGCCTACTATGCCTGTGTTCCAGGAGTTATTGTTATGTTTTATGTTATCTCATGTTAGAATATGGTATACAATTAATTTTAATCACGACATCAAGAGATTCAGTCATTTGTTTAGAATTGTCAATGATCAGCTTTGGTCATTTTAATCAACAGGTCTACAGCGAATCCTCTGTCAGTAAAAGCATGTAGTTTGGAGCAGAGTTTAGACTTTGGAGGAAGAAATACAACTATTTTTGTTTCAAATGGCAATAATTTAAAGCCGGTACTGTGAAAATAATCAGTAGCTGAGTTTGTAGAGTGTTAGTCCACGGTTTGAATCTCTCGACATAAACATTATTTGTAGAATGATCAGATCCACTGACCCACAGGTTGGCAGTGTGATTCAATCTCCCACATATGACTACTGCCACTGTGTCCTTGGGTAAGGCCCAACCCATCTCTGCATACGTGTGTGTGTGAATGGGTAGTGGTTTCTTGATGTAAAGTGCTTTGAGTGCCTTAAAGGTGGAAAAGCACTGTATAAAAATGTAACCATTTACCATGACCATTTACCATTTTGTTACATTGCCCAGCCCTATTTTAGAGTAACCTTGTGTAGACTTTAGATTTTGAGAGCTGAAAACACTGATGGGTATCATCTGGTACAAATGAACATCCACCTTTGCCAGACTACCCATAACAAACCAATTTCAATGATAGCAACTTTTGTGTTTTACATTATTCATGCAGCTTCACCCCTCAGTCCATCAATATGTGGACTCTCTGCTCTACTACCATTTTACTTATAGGTAAAATGTGCACTTAGTTTAGTTGTACAATGTTAAATGTCAAGGTTTAAGATATTAAGCTTGAATAATGCACAACACAGGATTTATACTTAAAAAGTACCACAACTGTACTTTCTTGGCCACTCAGGCACATGTTGCTGGGGGAGACACATGGTGACAGTGATTGTAACAACAGTAAATGGTCAGGTTTTTCCATTATCCAGATTTCAGTGAAGGCATCATTACCTGACACAGATGCCGCGGTTACTCTGTGTCACATTTGTCCTGAGGCATTTGCTTGAAAAGAGCAGGAAGTGCCTTTGTAAAGACACTCACCTGATCTGAGCCATCAACACAAGCAGCTCTGCCCCACTGCTCTGCTTCATTCTACTGCCCCTGAGGCCTGTCCATCTGCTCCTGCAACAATCTGTGCAGTGAGTTAGGGATGTCAAATGTTATAGCGTTAGCATTATTCATAGGAGAAGTATTTTACAGTAGTGATTAGGGCTGAAAATCACAGGGTCCTTCACAATTCGATACAATATATGGCGATACATGCAGTAATTGATATACTGCACATGGTATTCCACAATATAGCACTATTTTAAAGGGATAAATACATTTTGTTACACCACTGCATGCACATTTCATTATATACACTGCCAACTGACTTTTGTGAAATGTAATCTCTATTAATTGTACAATGGATTAGTCCCGGTATTCTTCTCCCACAGTGTATTCATTCCAGCAGCTTCAAAAAATGGGTCAAATGGTAAATGGGTTCTTTGCTTTTTATGTATTTGCTACATGTGTTTAATTTAAAGACACTTGTATTCATGTGTTGGCCTCATTTGGGTTAATCATCATTTGCATCTATACTTATCATACACTTAAGTCCAATTTTAGACCTGGTGTAGCTCTAGGTTCAGTTACAGTCCTGTTATGGATCTGGTTAAAAGCCAATTATTTTCTGTAGTGAAAACCCCTACACTTGGATATTCCTTAACACTTTACTTTCTGAAATGACCATTCTTCTATTGTAACATCTAATTGTACAATAGGTATTCTTCTGTATTGGCATGCATACAGGTCAGTGCAACAGGGCACAGTGGGAGGAGGGGAGGCTGCAGAGAAACATGTGATTTGTGGCTCTGTTGACTCCGGCGCTAAGGTGCGTGGAGCTAGCATTTAGAGAGAGACACAATGTATGTAATTAGAGAGGTAGCATTAGAACAATAGAGCTGGAAATGAGAGCTGCATATATTGTGGTGATTAGCATATTGCACCTATTCTTTGGCACTGAAGCTAAACACACCGAAAGTGTGGATTAAAATGAACAGCTAATCTAGAGCAAAACAGCTCCCATAGGAATGCAGCAGAGATCCAAGGTTATAGAAGTACTGTTGGTGTCACTGACATTATTATTTGAAGGATTACTGTTATGTGGATAATTAGTGTTAATCACTCAATGATGAAATCGCAAAGGCTACAATTATTTAGGTAACAGAATGTCTCGTCCAAAAAGCTAAACATGCAGTCTTTTTAGGAAGAAAAGTACATTCTTAAAGGTGCAACTATCTAACTCCCACCTGCTTGTCTCCATGGAGATGCTATTGCTGTGTTTTTAATGTTTTACATGATGAAAAATCAGAATACGCTTTATTGCCATTGTCAGTGAACAAAATTCAAAAGCTAGAAACTTGCTTTGGTGTTATGGTGCAACATTGAATAAAGAATAAAAATAGTTAATATAAACTATGATGAAATAAAAATAAGACATGAATAAAAATAAGGTAAACTAAACAGACTTTCACTGAATATGAATACAAAATATGGCAAAACAACAGTGCAAGTATAGTTGAAGTGACATGTGTTATAAAGTATTTTTTCATATTTTTCTGAACAAGACAGAAAATCAGGTACAGCTCCTTTAATCTTACACACAAAACCCCCTCTCTATAGAGTTTGCCCTTCTGCCCTCCACTATCCAAGAAGAACAGACCCCGGTTTTCTTTCGATTGGTTGAACATCCTGCTGTCAGATTTTGTTCTAAATTAATGACTGTTAATGTCAATGTCTTGCTGTACGTATGTGCAAAGTCTTGTGAAACCACAGCAAATACATTTCTCCAAGGGGACAAATATTCTATTCTAGTGTGTTTTAGTGAAGCTTTTTTGTTCATTTGACATTACTGCACATATGAGCAGCAGAATAAAGATTGTAGTAAAACAGATGTTCACTCAGAGACCAGTCTCTAGGGCCCGGGGGGCTGGTGTGTCCTGGAATCTGCTCTGTACATTTAAACATGCACACTCACTCACGCTCACTGCCAATTCTTTATTCTGGGTCAAAGATTATAAAAGGACAACAAGATAAAGAGAGGCAGAGTGAAAAACAGAAACCTCTAACCTCCAGTGAGGTACTTCTGACCGTGAACCTATGGCCCAAGATCTGGTCCCTGTGCACTGCACTGTGGTCAACCACTGCTCCTGACAGGTTTCCCCAGAGGCATTGAAGGATGGATCAAAGTCAAGTAAAGGACAAATTTCCCAATGGGGACATTATAGTACCTTACCTAACCTTGAATAACTGACTGAGAGAAACATCTAACACACTGGTATCTTTGCATATTTGATGTAGATATGTTGCCAAATAGACAGACATAAAGGCCATACAGAACAAAACAATGGTAAAGTATTCTGAGGGTTAAATTTTCATGTTTAACTTTAAATTAAGTTTCGGTCTATATTATAACACCCCATGGAGGCGTGATATTTTGTTCTTTGCAAAAGACATTATATAACCAAATAACTGCCAACTTTTCAATTTGTCGACTAAGACTTAGAGCTGCAACAACTTATCAACTAATCGCAACTAGTTTATATTTAAAAAAATCATAGTCATATTTTGATAATCAGACTAAAATACATATAGAAACAGCATTTCGAAAGTTATAATACTCAATCAAAATAGCAATTTTAGATTTTTGTAATAGAAAGTCTTAATGTATACTAGAAAAAATCATTTGACTAATCGACTAATGAAAAAATGTATTGCTGACTTGTCAATTATTAAAATAATCATTAGCTGCAGCCGTACGACTACTCAGTTTCATTCATATTCAATGTTTACAAGCTAACCTGTCTTGAATGTATGCGCTCTTTCCACTATACTGCACATATACTGTAACAGCCCTTACACGGGACGACCAGGAGGAAATGGGTTTCGCGTGTCACCCTTGGGTGCAGAGTGCTGAGTCAGTCACAGTCAAGGTCTCAGCGCCCTTAGTTCACCCTGACAGCTGAATTATTCATTAAAGCACAAAAGCACGGGAGACCTGCTAATTTCTCAATGGAATTGTTGGCTGTCCTCACACTATAGGCCACAGAAAAGGAACATGCTCTCCCAGTGGAGAATCTTTCACTATATTTATGAACAGGAAATCAACATCTATCGGCACAATTAAAGGTCTATTGCAGAAATGTCTTGAGTTTACTAATCTGCTCAAATGGCTGCTTTCAAGGACATTGGACAGTGGAGGTAGGCCATAATAAGATACTGAAATTGATGTTTTGAAGATATGCAAATTAAGAATACTGAATATAAAAATGATTAAAAAAAACAACAAAAAAACAGAAATTTCCAATTAAACCTTTCAAATGAGCTGGTAAAAGCGATTTTCCGCATGTTTTTCATATTACATTTTTTTTAACTCTCACATTCTGACAACTACCTTCAAGATTATTTTTTTGTAATCTATTAGAAACATGTCATCCTTTTGAAAGTTATCTTATTATTGATCATCGTATTCTAATATTGCTTTACAAAAACAACTATTTCTGTTTGAATGAATGATTTCATGGACAGAGGCCAGTGTCCACCTGCAGGTTCACAGATTTATGAAGTGCTCCTCTAATCCACTAGAGCTTTGGCCGCAGTAGTTATAACTTTGGGGAATTTGCCAAATGCCCTTTTAAAAATAATGATTTAATTGATTATCACATTAACAATAATAAACCACATCATATTTCAGACATTTTTCAAAAATGTGCTATAAATCTAGATGTATAGTCTAAATTGGTTGAGATTCCACAAATGTGAATGAAATGTGAAACCAACAGTGCCGACATATCACCCTTTGGAAGATAACACTGCAGGTTTCTAATTAATTTTTTGTTTCTGGAGGACCGTTGCCAAATCCTTCATGTCAGGCAGGAATTCTTATGCCTGAAACCCACGAAAAAGACAATATGCAAAGTGTTCAATTTATGCACATCTTCTGAACAATCAACATTACAAGATTCAGGATTCAAGATTGTATTGTCATTGTCATAGAAAACAACAAAATTACATTTAGAGCATCAAACAATGTATAGCTTTGATGTAAAGTGCAATATAAAAGGTGCAAGAGCCCATCCAATAATCCCATAAATAACCTTAGTGCAGCACATATGTAAAAAGCTGAAACAGTAAATTTTAGCAGCAGCATAAAGTAAAGTGCATCACAGGGACATACAGTCAAATCAGTTTTTATGTCATTATGCAACAATGCAAAGTCCAGTTCAATGTTACTGTACTGGTGGATGTGGTTATCGTCCATGGGAGGTGGACAGAGAGGGGAGGGGTGCACTGAGGATACAGAGAGGCTGTTGGTCAGTCAGGTTGTTCCGCCCTGTATGGACCTGGACCTTCTACCTGAGGGCAGCAGGTGGAAAAATGTTGATGTGCGCACTCCTCAGACAGCGAGTGGTGTAGATGGTATTGATGTCTGGGAGTTGCCCCCGTGATTTTCCTTCATTTTTTCACCACTATGTCAGAACACTACTGATGGGACCATTGTCTCATCAGTAGTGGTCGGTAGTTGTTTTGCTCATTTTTGTCCACAGTATTCTGCTTGGTGTGATCATGATGTTGTTTGTGGTTTTATTGTACATGTGGATAATAAGATAGAAACACTAAAGACCTCAGTTCTGTCCTTGAAACCTTTGGACTGATTCAGCATGTCAGTGAGCCCACCCACAACAGAGGACACACTCTGGACCTGCTCATCAGAAAAAGACTAAATATTTCAAATGTCAATGTGGTGATTGTTGCACTGTCTGATCATTTCTGTGTCTTCTTTGACCTGTCTGTTATTCCCAAACCAGGGGCTGGTCCTGCAGTTGTTCGAAGATGATACATAAATGATAACACAGGTGCACTGTTCACAGAAATGATAGACTTTGAAAATGCCTCATGTTCTAATGTTGATGATTTGTCAAACTCTGACTTCGAGTGTTTTGAATATAGAGGACGCAATTGCCTCGATGAAGGTTAAAGTGGTTAAAGATAAGCAGAAAGTGTCATGGAGGAATGAGGACTCGGTCAGAGCACAGAAAAGAAGTTCTGTTAGGTCCGTTAATACGCAACAATAATGTGTCCTACCACAATTATGCAGATGACACTCATATCTCACTGCAGCAGGTGAATATGGACCAGTGGATTCACTCTGCCACTCCATCCAACAGATCAGTGTGTACGGAACAACTTTCTCCAGCTAAACTCAGACAAGACTGAAGTCATAGTCTTTGGCCCACAGAAACAAAGAGAAAGTGTTAGCAGTCACCTCCAGTTTCTCTCTCTAAAACCTTCAAATCAGGCTAGAAATCTAGGGGTAATAACAGACTCGGATTTGAACTTTAACAGCAACATCTGCAGCTTTTTACCATCTAAACACCATTGCAAAAATCGCAGCTATGTCTCCAGCAGGTTAAACTACTGTAATGGCCTGCTCATTGGTCTCTCCAAACGTGTGGTAAGACAGCTGCAGTACATCCAGAACACTGCTGCTTGGGTCCTGAATTAAACCAGGAAGTACGAGCACATAAGCCCTGTGGCTCAGAGAATAGACTTTAAAGCAGCTCAGCTTGTGTACCAGCACCAAAGTACATCTCCAGCATGTTAGTGCTATATGAACCATCTCACACTCTGAGGACTTCAGCGACCGGCCTCCTGCTGGTGCCCAGAGTCAGGAACGTGGGGGATGTTCCTGACAAAATGTGTGACAGGCCTCTATCCTGACAATGTTTAAATCCAGGTTCAAAACAGTTTGTTTAGTTGTGTTTAGTTGTGCATATGACTTTAATGTAAATTTTATAATTATTATTTATGTTTTGATTTGTTTGTATTGTGATTTTAATGTGTGTCTTATTCTGTAAAACACTTTGAGTTACCTTGTGTACAAATTGTGCCATACAAATAAACTTGCCTTGCCTAATGTGTTTGAATGGCTGCTTTCAAGGACAATCACAGATTTATGCACTGCTGTGATCTGGTGTGCAGCAGTGGTTGCAGTTGTTCCAAAGGTTGGGGACTTGGCTGGTTGTCGTCATCCCAGAGAGTGCTGCTTGTGCTCGTGTCCTTTCGCTTCTGGCTCTGATCTAGTGAGCCACAGAGAGGTTAACTTTGCATATGACATTCACTCCAGCCACAGTCCTCCCCCTGAACTGAATCATGTTACAGTCAGAGCAAACAGAGAGGCCACAGGTACAGGGATGTTACTACACTGCAAAAATCTATAGTAATGATTAAAATGAGTTCAGAATAATAAAAACATAAGAGGAAGACTAAAAGTATAAGCACATGAACAGATGAACTAGAATAAGAAGACCCACCATATGCAAATGTATAGACAACTGAAAATGTATTCAAAATAAATATTTAAAAACATTTAAAACACACTACAAGATAATTGTTATAAAAGCTATAATGTACTTGGTGGCAATTTCTTTCTCCTTACATTGGCACAATTTGACAGATAATTTAGCTTGAAAAAGACAACTCATCATAATGATAGGTATAATATGTATGATACATATGGCAGGCTAAACCAAAAAAATCTCAATAAGCTAATTGTCCTGAGCATGAACACTGCTCAAGATCTGGAGATGGGTCCCTGGGTGCTGCATGGCGGTTACCCACTGCACCATAATGTGGGTCAAATGTAGAGGACAAATTTCTCCCCTGGGACAATAAATGATCCTTGGGCCAAATATAAAATCTAAACAGACAAAACTACCCAAACCATAAATAATATCATTAAATTTTTTTGTTTCAGTATTCGGCAATATTTTAGTGTTTTAGTGTCTTGTAAGTGCCTTCTATCATAAATGGAACTGCCACAAAGCCAGAGTGCGAAGCTTGTCCATTTTTAAGCATTTAATAATTGATGCTTCTCTCCTATACTCTGCACATTAAATATGACCTGCTTCTCTCTTCCTGACTCCACACAGCCCTCAGTCAGATCGAGTAACACACTTCCATCTGAAATGTTCAATAAGTACAAGGT
Source organism: Periophthalmus magnuspinnatus (assembly GCF_009829125.3). Taxonomy (NCBI): domain Eukaryota; kingdom Metazoa; phylum Chordata; class Actinopteri; order Gobiiformes; family Gobiidae; genus Periophthalmus; species Periophthalmus magnuspinnatus. The sequence goes on from NC_047132.1 coordinate 7,059,391, forward strand.
CGCTGGTATCAAAAACCCCATTCCCCCGGACGCTCCGTGGATACTCTCAATACTTAATGTCCAGTCCAACTCAGTGCTGCTAAAAGATGCATTTCAGTTTGGGCCCTGGAGACTGCTTAGGTTGCACAGACTTACAGCCCCAGGATAAAATTTATAGATGTGTGTTTACTGTGTTCTTACAGTTACAAGCTGATGAAAGTTCCTTTTCTATGTAGCTTTAAAGTCATCCATCTTTGGCTTGTTTCTAGTTGCTATATTTAACGTGTGCTTTATTTCAATTACAATAAATAAATGAATATGCATATAGCAGTAATTAAACCTAAATCCTTATTGTTTTGAATAGCTGTGGAATAAATTGCAAGTTTAGGAGAGTAAGATCAAACAACATGGTGGACAAAATCTTTTAATATATAGTTTAGTTTTTTGAAGGGCCAATCCTCGTTAAGCTTATACAAACAGATTATACCTTATTAATAATATTTTTATCAGAACAGATGAGATAGTATTATAAAAGTGCATTTTATTTATAGTTTGCTGTGTAACGTGAATGTGTTTTTAAATGAAGCTAAGTACAAAAATATATTAAAAGCACAAATGTTTTTGTTGTTTTTTTCAGTAGAATTCAAACAGGTGTCATAGTGGTTTGTGAATGGCTCGTCACACACAGTAGGTTGTAGCAGCAGACGGAGCAGGGCCATATGTCCAGAGACACAGAGCCAGGACTCGGCTCTGATGCTTTGGGGATGGTCCCATAAGAGCTCCTCTGGGACTTTCATAAATCGCTCCATTTTGGTTTAATAAAGTGCTTAAACAGTGCACTCCTCAAACTTTATTCATATCAGCGATTCTCAAAGAGTGGCACACGGGCGTTTATTAGTGATACTATGTTCTAGTGTTAATTTAGGTTAGAATTTTAATAATGCATTAGTCCAGGGCTTATGTAAGAATTAAAATGACTTCAATTTAGCTCATTTTATTCATCAATGTTGTTGCTATTATAAAACATCTTATCATCACTCAAACAACATGCCCATTATTATTACAAATAAAAAGAAGGGGAGGGGAGCAAAGGGAGGAGGAGACTCAGAGCGCCAAAAATGAAAGCGAAACTTACAAAACATGCTAATATGTTGTTTTTGGCAAATATAGCAGTATACAGTAGGTGACAGGTGACATGGTGATCTAAATATGTAATGTGTTAGCAGTTAATACCTCATAGAAGTAAAACACCCCCTCTTAAAGATTATTTTTGTTTCCTGCTCTAGTTTTGGTGGTACTTGGAAAACCTAATATTTTATAAGGTGATACTTTTGACATAAAATTTTAAATCAGTGGCCTATTTGCTGCATGTTCAGCTAAAAGCTTTAGCTCAATTACCTGACACACAAAACCTCATTGGATATCATTGCTGGTGTTGGACAGGTGTCAAATACAGTATAATAGATTATAATAGATGTAATTCTGTGAGTAATGTGAATTCATATATGTGTGGTTGTCATTAGGCTGTTCATTCCCCACAGCAGAGCTGCTCTGGGCTTTCTATGGGTGCAGGGCGTCCTCACAGGAGACACTGCTCCATCTGGGCCTAAGTAATTGGTCTGCTTCATATTCAGCACTGTAATAGCCCGCAGCTATTCATATATGAACTAGATACACAGGACAATCAGAGAGGGATGACCCTGCACTGCAAAAAAGGATCAGGAGTAAAATGACTGGGATTCAGAATTATAAACTTGATTTGCATAATTTTAACCATAGTTTATATTTATAGACTTTTAACTTTAAGCTTAGATTGTTCAGCTAGTTTTAAATGAGCACTAAGTTGCTTTCCTAGTGAAGAGTTTGTCCACCTCCTTGCCCCATAATGATGTTATTGCTTTGCCTGGAATGTTCCACAGAAAAATGTTACACATGAAACTTAAATCTCCATTAAGAGTTCCATGGAGAGGCTAGCCCTTTCACAGTGAGAATAAGGTATTTCTACAATAAATAGACTGAATAAATGCAAAATATATTTAATGCCATACAGTGGAGCAGTATAGCCAAAGAAATAATATCTCCATGAAGACAGGCAGGTGGTAAAACCCCCACCAGAAAAGGTAATGCATAGAAAAACTCTGAATCACAATTTAACTATCTCTCCACTTTGCCAAAGGGTCAGATAAGGTCCATCCCTATAATTAATCTCATACTGCTCAAGATAGTTAAACTCATGTTGATGTTATGTCATGTTGATTTTTTGCAGTGTCCTCTCTCTAGTTTTAAAAAGGGGTTTAAAACAACAACAATAACAACCTTATTCCAGACAATAGCCGTTTCCATTAGGCACATTTACTGCTGTATTTGTCTGCAGCCTGAGACTCTGCACACTCTGGACTAACAGGTCGTTTCTATTACACTCTCTCCATTATAATGAGCAGGGAGGTGAACACCGGCTTTAATGAAGCACATTAGTGTAGCTGTACTCTGGGACCGACAGGTGCACGACAGGTGCGCAGGGCCCACACTGTCACAATTACAACTGAGATGTATTAGGCATAACACTGGTAAATGCCATAATAGAACTAAGGGCAAATTACAAGGACAGAATTAACTGCCAGTAATAGATTCATTTGGGATTAAACAATCTTTGAAAGTTCAGCAGTTTATATGGCTTTACAAGGCTCAATTATATTTTATCAGGAGTTTAGGGTGCGTTCACACATTCCATATCTTGATTGGACTAATCCTGATTCTGAACTTGCACTAGATCACAATGTAACCAGGACTAGAAGAGGACCAAACCTGGCCTACATCAGAACTAAACTGTGCTCAAACTAAGACCGAGGATGAATGCACACTGCCTCTCTTTGAAAAGGGGCTAAGATATTTTTTTATCTGTGTGTGGTCAAGAAAATATATAAACCAGAAGTTACTTTATGATGCATTATTTACACACTCAGAGGTGGTAAGCTACTTCTGTAGCCACAGTCTACAAGTGGACACCAATCTGATCACCACACGTTCATATACAGGATAATGAGTCTTGCCCAAGGACACAGGCAGTGTGTGCTGATTGGAACAGGAACTCGAGCAGCAAAACTTTGGGTTTAGGGGTGAATATTCTATCTTTGAGCCACTACTGCCTTTTTTGTCAATTCTTCTGGACATTATTAAAATGTAAGCTTTGAACAGAATCCTATAATTAAAACATAAATGGCAAATCTAAATTGCTGAATACTTGTCTGAAAAGTCATCCTTAGATATTTTCCCAAATCGTGCAGCTCGAATAATCACATTCTAGACTGTGAAGACCGCCACTCCATCCCCTCCCTAATGTGCTATGGGACACCTGTAAAGTCCTTAACAGTTGTCTGTGGTTTGTCTCCTTGTCAAAGCACCTATAATTACCTGGTATTAGCAGACAGCCCCTCATCATGTGATCATTCCTCAACAGGATAAATATGGTGGCCACGGCATTTACAGACAAATGCTCTCTTGTGTGCGCTGAGGGCTTGGAGTGCTGTATTTGTCATGGTTTGAAGTGGTGTCTGAGACCGACCAAAGTACTGATTATTCAGAGTGAAGAGGAGCAGCGGGCCCATTACCACCCCAAAATAACAACGTGAACACGGACCTCCACCTCCCTCCTCCACCCTATACCCCCCTCCTACCCACTCCTCCACCCGCTTCTGTCCCTGCACCCATCAGACACAGCACCAACTCTCACCCCGGACCACCACGATAAAGGATGCATTCCCTGTCTCAAACACACTCGTCTCTCTATCTTTCTTTGTCCCTATTTACCTTTCTAACTCAGTCTCTCTCTCTATCCATAACTCTCATCCTCACTGTCTCTCTCCTTTACAACTCTAGTTGCAAATTAAAAAATAAATAGTTAAAAAGTAAATATCCATGTTACCTCAGATGACATGATAGATGACATTCTGAAGTAATGTCATCTATCATTGGGAGTAAACCAGGACAAAACCTCCAACTAATCCTGGACTTGATCAGGACTAAACCAGGACTAGGACTAGGACAAGACCAAACCAAATCCACATCAGGATCAAAATATGCTCAATAACTCCCAACAACTCCCAAAATGTGTGGATGTTCCCTTAAGTAGCAAAAGTAGAAGAGTACTTTTGATTAGTTTAGATTTATTTACCAGTATTATTTAACTTGATTCAAGAGATTGCTTAAGGTTTCTCAACTAGTCACCAGGCAACCAGTTGCTCAGTGAGGTCTTAGTCAAGTTTGTGTATGGAAATAAAGTTGACTGCATTTAGATGCATGGGTTTCAACTTTTTGCTTATGCATGCCATTTTGAGGACTTTGGACCAGATAGGTGGATAAAAAGAAAGATTTTGTACTGAATTCTTCATTGCTATGACAACTGTTAATTATGTATCACTTCAAAACCCAAGGATAACATAAAATATTGAAGAAAAAAAAGTAGGTCTATTTATTTAAAGAAATCGTTCTCTTTGTTTTTGTGACACTTCTTTGAGTAACACCTTTGTTTTCAATATTTCTTTCTGAATTAAAAAAGATGAAAAAATATGATTGAAGAAATATTTCAGGTGCTTTTTTTCTTCCTATTATTGACTTAAAATATGAAAAATTACATATCTTGAACCAGTCAGAATCTATAGTCTCTAGTCAAGCCAAGTCAAATAATCTATAATAAAATTAAGATTCAAAATTCAAATTTTGTCAGTCTCCTTGCTCCACTTCTTCTCTGTGTCCCCCCTTGTCACTTCCTCCCTCTCCAAGAGCCTCCGTTGCCCCCATCACCCCCCGTTGCACCCCCTCTCCCTCCTACTTGGTCCTGATGAGCCATTGTGTGACTCTAGCAGATGGATGGGGAACAAAAGGGGGTACGTCGCGTTGGGCTGGGCCAGGGTAAAGGAGAGGAGAGGGGGGCTATGCTGGCTGCCTGTCCCCCTCTTGTATCACTGCCAACCAGGCTGTGGGTAATCTTCTCAAGCTTTCACGGCAGAGCAATGAATAACCTCAGCTTCCCCTACGAGAGCCCCCCTCCCCTACCCTACCTCTCTTATCTAGCCCAATGCAGACTTCTCTAGTGTCTCGGATAGCATCTCGCACCCCACTCGCCCAATAACGGGAGTATTTTTTTATTTTTTTTGTTTCTCAGGGTGTGTTACATGGCTACGAGATTAATTGGGGCTGTGGCTTGGATGACATCTGGTCGCGGCTCCATAAAAGTCTGGGTGCTTGAGGTCTGTGCGTTTTATAATGAAGTGAATATGAGTTAATTTCCTCCGTCAGCCCAGCGTTAATCAGACTTCCTCAATAGCCGTGCTGACACTAGGAGATAGTGCGCAAAGCAGGTTGGTCAACTTCATTAGCATAAGGCGGCAGCTCCTCCCAATAAAATCAGTGCTCTGGCTTTTGTTGTTGTTTGGGTGGTCAAGCAATCGCCCTCTGACCAGGAGGTAGAAGGTTCAAATCTTATTCATCTCATTTGGACTGCTTACAATAAGAGAGTCACAAAGCAGGTTGGTCAACTTCATTAGCATAAGGTTTCAGCTCTTCCACATAAAATCAGTACTAGGGCTTTTGTTATTGTTTGGGTGGTCAAGGAATCGCCCTCTGACCAGGAGGTAGCAGGTTCAAATCTTATTCATCTCATTTGGAATACTACAATGAGAATACTTACAATGCTTCACAAAGTAGGTTGGTCAACTTGATTAAGCAGAAGGTGGCATTTCCTCCCTATAAAATCAGTACATTATTATTCTGCATAAACATTTTAGGTGGTCAAGCATTCACCCTCTGACCTGTAGTTAGCAGGTTCACATCTCATTCACATCTCATGGCAGCTGCTTATCTTGGGAGATACATAGAGCAGGTTGGTGAATTTTATAAGCCAAAGGTTGCAAGAATATTTCAGCTATTATTCTACCCAATATGTTAAAATATAAGGAGGTGGTCAGTCAAGCAACAGCCCTCTGACCAGATGGTAGCTGGTTCAAATATCATTCAAACTCTCACTTAACCTGGTCTGATCCTAGTTTGAGCCCAGTTTAGTCTTGATCTAGACTTTGTTTGGTCCTTTTTGACTTTGATATAGTCCTGATCTAGTCCAGGTTTAGTTCAGGGTTCAGTCCAAATTGAATATTGGGCCGTGTGTGTGTGCTAGTGTGAACATAGCCTTATATGTTTGCCTAATAATAATAATAATAATAATAATAATAATAATAATAATAATAATAATAATAATAATAATAATAATAATAATAATAATAATAATGCAAGTTTTTCTGGAGCATCATAAAAATAGGAACTGCATGCTTAAAATTCTCTTTGCTACTAACAAATGACACTTATTTGTATGAACCTGTTGCTTTTCGCCGATTATCCCTTATTCAGTGCCATAGAAATCACGATTCAATGGAGTCTGCATTTGATCAGCATTTTCTGGTAGCAATGCAAGAAAAAAACAAACTGTAAAAGCTACAAAGTTTTGGGTAATAGAATGTCCCGTGCAACAAGAAAATATTCTGCCTCTGTGGGGTCTTGTTCAACAATTTAAATGTTTAACTATAGACCTCTACAAACATGTTCTGAAAAATGTGATTTTTGTATTAGTTAAGGAGTTAATGTGTTCATGTTTCTTCTCTCAAATGGTAATGTTCCTCAGTCGAGATCAAACTTGTTTTAAAAATTTTAACCAAAAATGTAATCAAAATCGTAAAATTCTTGTAGGCTCAAGATATAATTACAACAATTTTTTTTCCCATATCGTCCAAACGTCTTGGCATCAAACTGCACTAGAGGAAATGGTCTTGCTGTGGCCACTTCAGAAAGGAAAATCTGAAAGCTAAGAAGATTCCTATTACAATGAAGAGTGATTAGATAAATGGTTTTACTCAAATCTCTTCTGTGTTCAAGTGGTTAAGCTAGTTCTTATGGCACATTTTATTCACGATGGCTAACTCTCCGGTGGCTAATGAGCACTAAGCTATCCACCTGTTTTCTGCCCACTCCACTGCTTCCTTTCTGGCCTGTTAAAATATTGAGCATGTACTTAAGTGCTATTTGGCCAAGTGTCATTTAGGCTGAATGACTCTCCATCCACAAAAGACATCTTAAAGTGACTGGATCAGAGCTGAGACTGAACCTCCGGGGAATACACAGGTGCTAAATTATTCACTCCAATCAAATATTTATCATTTTGTCCCACAAACGAAACTAAAGCTTAGCTGGTTATGAGGCTGTGTTAATGATTTTCAAAATATGTAAAATGATCATAAATATCTTTTGTCACTTTCAAATCACACCTTAAACTGTGGATGAAGTAAAACCGAGCACTTATGTCTTTTTTGTAATGTTCTGTAATTGTCTTCTTTGTTACCTGCTTAGGGACGACAGATGGAAATAGAAAAATAATAATAAAGAAATCTTATTACTATGAAATGCAATCTATGCTTTGCCTGTAAGTTTCAATAGTGCAAGACAAATACATGTTGGCAATATTTTAGATTTATTTATAACCTATATCACTGTCCTGCATTAGTAGAGAAAGACATTCAAACTACGAATGTCCAGATTATACCCCCCACAGCTATTATACATAATTAAAACATAACTTGTATGTATAAAAAACAAGTCAAAAAGCAAACATTAAACAATGTAGTAACAACTACATTTTCAAAATAATATAACTTTTCATAGCGATTACTTTGTCTAAATTGTTCCAAGTCATGGCATTAGTCTTATCTATCTCCATGAACACAAGAAGCTGACGCCACCAGGTCAAACTACAGGTCAAATCTGTGGAGATATTTAGCAATAAAAACACATGCAACTGTTTAAATGCAATATAGACAAGATCAATGCCATAGTGTGGAACATTCCAGGCATGGATGCAAGCAGGTAGCAAGAAAAGTAACAGAAAAGTTACATAATGCACCTTTAAATATTTTGGCTCTACAACAGGAAAAAACATGGCCAATAAACATACTATAAAACTAACCAGAAGTTGTAGTAGCTTGTACTGGTAGTTGCAGCAATAGTGGTGATAACGGCACTTGTTCAAGACTTTATTTGAATAACATTATCAGAAGGAGCAGTTCTTTTACTTGCAGATTTCACATTATTTTTCCACTTCTACAAACCAACAATACACAAAAACATCTGTGGAAAATGAAGTACTAAACCTACAAGATAAAGCTGAAAGCCCCTTGCTCTGTTCTCTCTCCCTCTTTTGCCTCGCTGCAAAAAAAACATAATTTAACCACTCGGAGCGATGATAACACGACTATGACAAACGTCCTCCAAGCGCGTTTCCTTTGTAAATCTGTCAAAAGACGCTTCACTATGGCTTTCTACAAATGTGCTATTTTTGCTAGAGCCCGTATTACCTGTCAAACTAGCATATATTCAAGTGTCACTAAGTAGAGACACCATCAAAGGTTTTATAGATGTCCACGAAAGACAAAGGAATACAGCGCCTTATTTAGACCAAAAAAAATCATTGCGGGATATTAGCGTACGTGGTGTGACACTTGTTTATACATAATTCCTTTGTAGTTTCTTGGGCTTATGTGGAGCGGTTGATCATGCTAGAGTCTTGCCGTGCTGGGGCTGACCTGTTGTGTTGATATGGTGCATATTTACTCTATTCATGGCAGTGCAGACGCTACAGCGCAGATTCATTACTGAGTAGCCCGTGGCGACTGTCATGTGCACACAATGGAGGGGGACAAAGGCACTAGCTAGCTCTCTCTCTCTCTCTATGGAGCACAGCAAGTCTTCCACACTTGTAGCCATGATAGCGCTTAGCATGTTGGTTTAATCATGCAGTCTTGGTTTGAGTAATTGACTTGATTTATTTATTTTTAGGTCTATGTTATGGCTCCATATTCAATTTTTTTCCAAGTCATAATATTAATTTATTTTGTGGAAGTGAAAAAAAAGTAGGCCTAATAGACACTTGTAGCTATAGCACATAGAGTTGTTGAAAAAAAAGAAAAGAAAAAGATACCCAGCTAATAATTGATGCTAAAACTAGTTTCAAAGCTTGATATTGGAAACATACATTGTCAACACATTTTGAAATATTACAAAAAGGTCTTTTAATTTGAAAAAAAGACAATAAAAAAAAGCCCAAAACATTTTGGAAGAGGTTTTGAAATACCTTAATCTATGTTAGAACTAGTAAAAGATGACATGGTAATATTAAGATCAAAATTGAGTTTTAAATTTTAGTACTGTGGTATAACTAGGCTAGTTTTTAGGTATTTTTTCTCAATTTCTTAATTTCCATGTCATAATATTATTTATTTTGAGTAAGTAAATGAAAAGTATTAATACTTGTTGACACGAAAGTGTGTACATTTAATATGGATTTATTATTCAAAATTTATATTAAATGAATTCTTCTGATTAGAACTACATATTACTTACAAGCCAATACTTCATTTATTATTAATGTTTTGCCATGTAAAATATAAACTTTGTGCCCTTGTTTGAAATAGACGTTTTGGACGATATTATTTTTAATCCGCTCTTTTTGCAGCTTTTTGGGCAAGTTTTTACAATAAACAATATAACCCGGTATTCAAATCAATTACATATTCTAAATAATATTCAAAGTATCAACTATTTGATATACTGGTTACTTCAGAGCTATCAATAGTGGACTGAAGTGAATTGAAAAGAAGTGTTACTGAAAAATATACCTTACTTTAAATAAGTAAAACTCAAATCAGCATTATGATTCTGAATACAAACCACATTAACACATGTAGATATTCATTTCTGTAGTGTAGTCTCATAATCTTGTGCTTCACGCAATGATCTTATAAGCCTCCTTATGTCACGTGCGTATTAGTGCAAATGAGTCTGTATGAGAAATGCAACACCTTGACTCAACTCTTGCATTTTAATTTGGGTGGCATCTGTGACCGGTCCGTCTTGTCCCTCGCCCCCCAGGGAAACCCCCCAGCCTATGCAGCGGACCCCAACACCCAAGAGAGCGCACAGGGCGAGAGAAAGAGTGGGGGGAGAGTGAGGGGGGTGCATTTGATTGATGATGGTGTGAATTAAACAGAAAGAGATGGAGAGAATCCTTTTATCAGGCCCGAAACACGACTGGATTAAAATGTAGTTGTACAAGCCCTCTGTATAATGCAAGAGGCTGGCTGCATATCACAAGGCACCAGAAGCCAAGATGGGACCCCCCTGTACCACGGCGTACTCCCCCTCCTCTTTGTTGTGGCCCCACCCTCGGGAAAGTTTGCTGAAGCAGGAGAAACAGGGCTGAACCGTGGGACAAAAGAAACATGCACATTCACCTATTTCAACACAGGTCTTGCTTTTTTATTGTTATCAAGCTAAGGTTTTTTTTTTGCTTTCAGGGGTAAATTATCACATATTTGGTTTTATTCTGCTCTCGCCATCACTGGTTGCTACTGTAGAAGGGCTGATATAAAGTAATTGACGATATTGTGTATGCTATTTTAAATTAAACATATTTCCAAAAGCGGAAATCTGATATATCTTCGTATAAAAAAAATATGTTTTAAAGGCTGCAAAAAGAGCTGATGAACAATAAGCGCTCACCTATTTACATACTCATTCATACAGTGTATACAAGACACTGGGGTCAGTTGGGTTAAGTGTCTTGCCTAAAGAAACAACAATAGCATTCATTGGAAGATGGTATCGAACCGCAAACCTCTGGACCAGAGGCTCTCCAATGATGTTTGTGTCAGAAAGAGGATTTGAAGCACCTACCTTCAGATCAGAGGACAAGAACTCCAACTGAGCTACTGGTGTACTAACATATGTACTCATGTTTTTACTGGATTCACATTTTCAACATTTGAGGATTTCTGTTTTGGTTATTCTGAATATAAATACTGTAATAAATATACAGGAAAACTAGGTTCTCCTTTCATCCGAGAAATCGACATGACACATTTACAGTCTGAAAACAACCAATGACTACAACAGGACTGGAATGTGCCAAGCCTGCCACTATAAAGAATTACATGACTACACTATTCATTTTACCCACGAGGTCACGAAGGCTTACAATAAAAATAGCAAAATAATAAACCCTATGACACAGTGTTGTGATGCTAGCACACACAGCTAATGTCATGCCTGTCTGTTATAGCCGCACATGTTCGAGTGACTGAGGCTGACTGCTCCGTGGATGTTTGTGTCACTACATAATTTATTGTCCCCTTTTGCACACAGCCCCCTTTGCGCACGGCCCTCTCTCGGTGCAGGTGAGAGTTCACATGTTTAGTGTAGCACATCAGTGGAGACAGAGGCCGACTCCACCTGTGACAAATGCAATTAGAGCAAAATATGCAATTACCTCCATCCCCAGTCTATGTGTCCAGACAAGGACGATTTGTCAATGAGGCCCCAGTGGTGTGCTAGCGCGCCTTAGGGCCGGGAGACATTTATACAGATTTTTTTCCACCTTGTATATTTCAATTATGATTTAATGTCATTTTTTAAAATCAAAACAGATAAATATGGCTGTTAATAATATGGTTTATAGATAGATTTTTCAGATAAACCTCATCTTTTGTAAGCCGAAATCTTAACTCCTACTGTTCAATATATGTAAGATCAACAATATATATATTTTTTGATTTAATGTTTTTCATCACCTTTTTATTGGACTATGGGGAATTTCTTATTTTGTAATAGTGGTCACTTCTGAGCTCTAAAGGATCAAATTATTTACCTCCAAATAGGTTCTAACCAACTTCTTAAGTGTTCATTGTGCATTTATTTATTATCACATGCTTTAGTCTCAAAATGGTTCATTCAGAAAAAAGTGTACTAATAACCAAGAGTTATTGTGTCAGCAGTAGTGGTCCTAAATATGTTATGTCAATATTTGTAGCAATATATCATCCTTCAAAATATTGCTGTGTGTAATGGCAAGCTTTTTTTCCTCATTTTCATCAATAATCATTTTTTATCTGATTTTTATATTGAAAAATCTCTTTCTGTAGTAAAATCAAGATGAAAAAACAGGTGCCATTTAACCACAATGGTTGTCTCTTCAATGACCTCTCATTGGCGATTTGAAACAACTGGATCTTGAGCCAATTCAAATTTGATTTCTCAGTCCTACTTCAAAATGTGTGCATGTGACAGTCCTACCAGACAAGGACAACTGGCTAATGAGGTCCCATGCAGTAGTGAGTTGGGGTGCACATATAGAGCAGGACAGGAACTTGAGCTGTATCAGAACAAGTATATGACCACATAGACTAGTAATATAAAAGAAAGTACTATTATTTAAGGTTGAAAATTCCTTAGTATCAAAATCAAGTTTGAAATTTTAGTATTGTGACAGCACTACTCTCCCCTCCCAGCCCCGAGAATGTCCTCAGGCTGAGCAAAGTGAAAGACACAGGGTTCAATAATCAAAGACAAACCTTGTGTTCAGATTGTTTCATCGCTTTGGCCTCTTTCGCTGCAGACACCACAGAGAGCTGTTATACAAGCGCTCGCAGCTAACAGTCATTACTCATACTCTGCACTGCGCTGACAGAAATAGAAATCCTGATCTCGTCATGTGACACAGGAGCACATCTGATTCGACTAGGTTTCAAATCAAGGTGTGCAATCGCTACTGAACTTGTAGAAATTTGTTACTGACCCATACAACATGAGCCAGTCTATATCTTCAAGATCCATCTGAAAAATCATCTGTTGAAAATTGTCTTTTTGTTTTTTTTATTATCATTTTTATGTACTTTTTATATTGTGATTTTTCTCTCTCTTCCTATGGTCAGGGGTTGCATCAGTGTACCCAGTGAACACAGTGGCTTGCCAAGTTTATTAATCAGATCTAGAAAATAAAGCTTTCTTTCACGAGTTAGATTTAAAGGTGCACTGTGTGATTTTTATGGTAGAGAGTCTGCCAACTGCTCATCTCCATGGAGATAATGTTGCTTTGTCTAGATTGTTACACTACACAGCATTTACTTTATATTTGCCATTTATACTGTGACAGGTGTTCCTATTGCTTGTTGCTTGACTCCATGGAGATACCAGGTTTAATGCCATACTGAGTAACATTACAAGCACTGAAATATAAACTGAAAACTATCATGAATTTTTGAACATGTTTGAAGAGATCTAGGTAATTTTTTTTTTCTATAAAAAGACAGGAGATTTTGTTCTTGCAGAGGATATTATATAAGTAATTGTAGCCTTTGAGATTTGATAACAGTGACAACTAAAATTCTGATTTTGAATTGATTGCAATATTTTGTGCAGCTCTATTTGTGACCTTAGTGTACATACAGATCAAGTAATCCACTTGCTAATTAGCACTCAATGACAGTTTTACATATGGCACAGTCTAAAGCGACTATAGTCCTTCGCCTTATTCCTTTTGTCCAATGTCTTTGAATGGACATGATGGATAGAGCTGGGGCGAGCGAGGCGAAGGGCAGGACAATCTGAGCAGTGACCTGGTTTTCACTGGAGTCATCATAAAACACAACCCGCGTCCTGGGGAACATGTAATAACATCAGGCCTTTGGTGTAATTCACTATCTGACTGCGGTGTGGCAATATAGCAAAAAGCCATTACATTTGCCTTGTAATTTGCGAAGGGGGTCTTGGGTCTTGAAGGGGGTGCTGGTGAGGGATTCAGGTGACTGCAGCAGCGTTAATGGAGTTCTGGTGATAAGGACAGGTTTGTTTATTAGGCGAGTGCGGTGGGGCGTGGAGAGGCAGCTGAGCGAGGGGCAGGTGGGTGATGGACCGCTCATTTCACGCACATTATCCACACACTGGCCTATGCTAAACCAAAGGTCGAAGACAATGGGCTGTGTTTGTGGGCTGTCAAAACAAAATAAAAGAGTCAATAGTCTAAAGTGAAAATACTGAATATTCTTGCTATATTGGGTGTCAAATATGTGTTTTTGTTTTATTCTATTCCAGGTTAATGCCCTACATATACCTTGCAATGTAATGTAAAAGTCTCTATTTGCGAAACAGTGAGACCGAAGGATATTATATGCATACTTTAAAGCCTTTAGTTGTATGCGAACGATATGGATCTATTTTTGTCTAATCAGACTCGTCGCTGGATGAGAACCATGTGGAAAAAACTGCCTGTGACTATCCTACACAATTGATCAGATTGGGAGAGAGACAAAGTGAGTGGAGCTATGAGTTGAAACTAGCATATTCTTCACTCATGCTTCAAAACTGGGTACAAGCCCTTTACATTGTATTTCACTTGTTTGTTATTGATATGATGTTTGGGATTATTATTAATTATCAGACTCACACCATCTGCTAATTTGGACAGATCAGTAATCATAAATCAAAAGAAGACAAAATAAAACTGCTCCTCACTGTCTACATCTAATTGTAAAACATTTTATCCATCGCAAACCTGTAAGAAAGACCCGCGCCGCTATATGACACTTTAGGCTGTTCTTTGGAGGTCCACCCTGCTGAAGAATCTTAAAAAAAATCTTAAAAAAAAAAAAAATGCGTATGAATATTAGCAATGTGCCAAAAGAGTTTCTGAGATCTATAAGAACAAGTTAAATAGATTTAAATACCTCCTTAGGCCTGTCACAATAACAGATTTTTAAGTGTGATATATTGTTAAAGAAATGATAATATTGAAATTAATTTATGCCACTGGCAAAACAACTCTAAAACTGGATTATCCTCCAAAAAATTTTCTTAATGGATAATATGTTTAAAAAGCACTCACAGCAATAAGCAAATAGCAGAACTGAAGTTGCTAGTAGTTAGTTTTGTATCTATAATGAGTCATAGAAGTTATTTATTCATCCCTCTACAGCTTAAATCTCATCTTGAACAGAAAAATAACAAAAAGTTCCCAACTAGTACAAAAAAAAGTAACCACGATAAATATTGATCCTCAAAACATGTTGTTTCATCAGATATATATTGAACGATAAGTAGATATAGTAATTATTGTAACAGACTTATACATTATAAGTATAAAAAGTAGGATTAATCATACCTGGACGACTGAGGGATTACACAGACGTAATTGCTTGGTGTATAAAACAAAAACTGGCATACAGACGGGCATTGCAAATTGGTTGGAGGTGAAATGATTTTTCTGTGATTGTATTTTTCTTTCATAATCATGTGTCTAATTTGTAGAGAGAAATGTTGTCCCATGTCCCCTTTGATATTTTGACGTCATAGACCAAAATAGTGCAGAGTGATGAGATTTTCCCTTGTGTTTGCCACTCCTTGCAATTTTAGCTTGTTTGTGAAAAGCAATGACTCACTCACTCCAGCATGTAGGCGAGCCCAAGAAAAGAGGAAAACGAAGATTTATGAATTAGTTATTTTTAGAATTCACTTAATTTTAAACAAAGCAACAGACCCTTTGCTACTTCATTGTGCCAACATGTTGTAAACAAGAAGCCAGTGAATTTAATAGGGCCTAAAAATACAACTGTTACACAAGCCAGTACTGTGGAAAAAGGTTATCTCTCCAAACATACATGCCCACAGACATTCACAAGGCCTTGAGGAGTAAATGAACTTCAAATTAAAATGTCTATTTGATGCATTATCCTAATAGGGATGGATGGGGAGAGAGGAGTCTACCGCGTTCTCATTCTTCAGCCCGAGGGGACAGACGTGGTAAGTTGTCATTACCAACTTAGCCCATCACGAAGAGCCTGTGGTGGATTCACATTCACGCTGCTTTGACAGGTGTCTAAGACGGTTCATTTATAAGGTAATTTTACGACAAATGAATGAAGGTGCCTTGATTTGTCTTGATTGTTAAAAATATAAAAAATATAGCTACAAGCTGGTTTTGGGGTCAAAGAAAGGTTAAAAAAATAAGCTTTTTTTTATGTTTTTTGAATTTTGAATTTTTGTTTGGCTGGATAGTACCTGTGATGAATTTTTATCATAATTTTACATCAGTCAAAAAGCTGTAAAAAAATGTAAAAAAAAATCCAGGAAGTAGCGCAGAGTTCTAAAAAATAATCTCTCTATTTATGTCTATCTAAGCCCTTGTTTGAACGTTTACTGCAAGTGTCTTTTATTTAGATTTTCAACCAGCCATTTTTTTTATAGACATAATGACATTGCATCTGCATCTAATCTATGACACCCATGGATCATTGTGTTTGATATTGATCTAACAACTTAACAAAAGAAATCATTGACTTCAGGGTTGGGAAAACTGCAGTGCAGAATGAGTTATAAGGAGCTGATTCCCGCCTGCCCCTTTATGCTAGGTTGAAGTAAACATCATCACAGCAAAGTGCCACATGCTGTCAGGGCCCTCCTATGGATAGCTATGATCACACTAGTGAGCGGCAAGCAAGTTTTTTTTTTCATTCGTGCCAATATTGCTACGTGACGCTGCCAAATCCTATGTGTATCACCAATAAAGAAAATGAAACTGGAGTAAGTACAGAGCAGTAGGCGTGTGGTGGGGACAGTGAAAAGAGGATAGATCGGAGCAATAACGTCTCGAATACAAGAGAATAAAAATTACTAAAACATGTAAGAACTACTCTAAATACAACTTAGAGAGAGTAAATGATAGGGCTGTGAATCTTTAAGTCCTTGGCGATTCGATTTAGATTATTGAAGTCCCGATTTGATTGAAAAATGATTCTCAATTCTCAAAATATTAATAACATAAATATATTATATATATATTCTGGAGCAATTTTTATTCAAAAACAAATAACATTTATTTTACATATTTATTTTTCCCTGATGTAACAATCTTTTATGTCGATACAAAATACAATTGTTCTTGGATTAGGCAAGAATTTGAAAGTACCTGAAATTATATTTATTGTATTAGTTCATAATTATCAATAAATATAATATATCTATTCAATCATTATCTAGGCCCAGTTAATTCCATACTGCAGTGATTTAAAATGTTGGCCTATTTGTCAAAGATTAAATTATAAATATTTTCTGATAAATGTTATAGCCTATTTACAATGACTGTGGCTCTGGCCCTTTAACTCTAACAAGTTGTAGCTGTAGTTAGTGCATTAGCTTTTCTTTGCTGTTAACAACACTAAAGTGATTCAAAGTAACAGTGATGTGCCGTTGATGTCTCCTCTGTCTCAGCGCTGTCTCATGTAAGTCCCCTGTTCTGTTGGTGCGTGCTGCATGTGTGTATGTGTCAGTGTGCTTGGAGACAGCCTTTCTCTCTGGAATCAATGCAGAGTCGTTAAGACACAGAATCACAATCTATTTTTTTCAACACCCCTAGTAAATGAGAAAGAAAAACAACACTAACATGATTAAAATCTCTGAAAAGTTGATTTTTCCACAATATGCCTCCTTTTCGTCTGATGTGCATGGTTCTACAGGCTGTACTGGGCCCAGACGAGCAGAGTAAAGTGACCCAGGAGCAGAGCCAGCAGCCACACTCTGCCAGCTGCATCCTCTGTGCACAAAAGCATGGCCTTTGAAAAGCACAAGAGCAGCAGAGCGTGAGCCACATGCATCACTGCAGACTCTAGTCCACATACAGTAACACTACTACTGCATAGACTGAAACTGAACACTGAAAGATTTAGATGAAAATAAATGGGCCACAAACTGAAGCAGCGGCAGAGCTCATCTGTCCTTTGGAGTCTGGGTGAGTCACACATTACTGTGGAGACACTCAATTATGATTCAAATCTCCATAACGGGCCAATAAAGCCATTTGTCATGTGACCGCGCACGCTGCTTTTGCCTGAATACAAAGTCCTGTCGTGGTGGAGTGGAACATGGAGATTTATTTATTAGTGTGTCTGTAATCGCGCAGTCGCTGTCCATGGATTCATTTCATTTCTATGAATGTAGGAAACTCCTGGTTCTGTGTGTGGCTGAACAAAGCAGAGCCCTGTGGCGGTCTTTGTCACACTTTTCACATTTAAAACAATGTAAAACAGAGAGCAAAGCAAGTCAGTAATTATGGTCTGTTTCCTCTCTGGGATGCTCAGGACAAGGGCCTCATAACAGGTGACAGAGCGCCTGCCAGCCCCCCAGCTCCCCACCCCCACCCAACACTGACTATTATAAACCAAAAACGTATGCTCTCAATATATATGCAAATGATGCATGGTCCCAAGGTGAAGTTCACGGAGCAGCAATGCCGCTTGCCTCTGTTTTGCTCATTTGCAAAAATGTTGAGAGTAACAAAGACCACAGGAAATTGAAAAATTGTTACTAAGTATTAGAAAAAGCAATCATTTTCCCCAGGCGGCCTAATCCTGTGGAAATGGATCTCACCTCTGCGCCTGACACGCACGGCTAAAGCACAACACAAAACACAAAGCAGAGAGCTGTTGACGACAATGTGCTCTGGATTTTTAGTCACAGCGGCGGTCAGTCCCATCAGGCGAGGCCAGGGTCTCTCTCTCCCCTCTCTCACCCCTGCCTAGCCTCTTTCTCTCCCCTTTCTTCCTCCTCTCTCTCAAGGTTCTCTTACCCCTCATTCTCCCCTCTTTCTCACCCCTCTCTTGCCCCTCTCTTACTCTTCTCTCTTGCCTCTTTCCCTCCCTTTTTTCACTCCTCTCCCCTGTCTCTCAATTGTCACTCACCTCTCTCACCCTTTCTTCACAGTATTCTTGCCCTGTTCTCTCCCCTTTCTCACCCCTCTCTCATCCCTCTCTCTCACTACTCATTCTCCCTTCCTGTCCCTCTCTCCCCTCTCATTCAAACAGGTGAATTGAATCCTTGTCCGAAAACAGGTACTGTGTGATTGTTTCTGCTGCTCCGAGACCGCTCCCCGCTAATCTGTACCTCTCCTTCAGCGCTCACGTGCAAATCTCTCCATGTGTTGCGTCATTTAAAGCGCCCTGATACCATCTCACTAATGCATGTGCCCTTCCTTTGCATGAACCTACAAATTGGAAATGACAGTCTATTACCGGCTCTGACCTCTGAGGAGAAACAGAATGTGCAAGGACCTGAAGGCCTTTATTTGAGAGAGGTCGCTGTGGTGATTAATTAACCCAATTAATTTAGACCCAGTTTATCTCAACTATTATTCCTCCATAAATCAAGAAGCAGCGGGCGATGATTATAATTACAGTTGTGGTTTGATTGTAATAAAATTTGAGAGCTTTTCACAAAATCCACCTGTAGATAAAGTAGAAATTAATAGCATTGAAGTAGTCTATAAATTCAACAAAGAAACTATGATTAGTCTCTCAACCAATCACATCTCAAGCCATTCATATTAATACACAGTTGCTCCCTTCCATTTTCCTAGAATATACTGAATCTTCTCCACTGCAGCAGTAGGGTGATTAGACTCCTCAGCCTCTTCATCTCCTACTCTTCAGCACCAGTCTATGGAGGAAGATATTTTACCATACAAATCTGTTATAGGTTCAAGTTTTTCTACGCTGAGTTGGGAAATTGTTCCAAGTTTTAAAGAGGACCTATTATGCTTTTATACAGTTGTAATCTATGACACCTGTGGATCGATGTTTTATATTTTTGACATTTTGAATCGCAACATTGATCTAAAACAACTTAATAATAAAAGAAAAAGCTGACTTCAGGTTAAAAAACGCTGTGCCGGTTCCCATTGGCCCCATTATGTTACGTTGCCATAAGTGTCCTCACAACAAAGTGCCACGCTGCTGGACCATGCTGAGGGCTCCGCTTGTGGATAGCTGCAGATCGCAGTAGTTATGAAATTGTTCCAAAACGGCTATGAGACACTCTTGTGCCGAATCTATTTCAGAAATAAAATTGCAGGAACAGGAATTTTAGGAGTAATGGATGACTCAATCTAAATAAGATTTCGAGTGGTTAATTGAGAAAGGAAAACAATTATAGCATGGTTAAAGCCTCTTAAAAGTCAATCTTGCATATGTCTCCTTTAACAATTTGACATCATAAAACATCACCATTTTATATGTACAGAGCACAGTCAACAAATGCTCCTTTGAACACAGACATATGGCTTAAGCTGAGGGTAACAACACGCTTCTCATATGAGCTTGAAAACAGGTAGCGATTTCATTTGGTTTATTGCTTGTACATTCACCAGTGACTATGGGGTTATTTATTGAAGCGCCATGGCGACCCTGCTCTTCACATTACAAAGCCTGTGAGCTCTAGAGGAATTTATGCTACAGCAACCTGGCTTTAAGTGTTATTAACAGGCATCACTCACGCGTAGGATACTATTTACTGCTGTCCATTCGCTCACAGAGGGTTCCTGTGATGTTTCTTCAAGGCAAAATGCAGAGGGATTTTCTGAAGTACTGCATTTCAGATTAGATGCAATTGATGCAGATTGCAAATTACTATATATTGTGAAATATGAATTCAGTTGACAGTGTACATTTTACATATTTAAGAAAGTTGAAATATTAACAATATGTAATACAAAACTATGCATCTCAGAGCAGGACGTTTTGTCATTCAAAACAGGATAAAACCTTCAATTACCTAAATAACTGCAGTCTTTGCAATTCAATATTGGTGACAATTCAAACTGTGACTTTGACTTAAATTGGTTCAAAACAGTATTCAGCAGACAGCACATATTTTAAACACAATCAGGAGCAACACCAACACCAGGAGAGATTAACTACTAAACCAATACAAGAATAGCATGCATTTTGGTAGAGTATGCATCAACTGATCCAAAGGTTGGCAGTTCAAATCTTGTTTCCAGCACTAGTGACGCTGGTAGAGTGGACGGATCCACAGGTTGGTGGTTAGATTCCAGCTCTCACGAGTAAATACTGTTGTTGTGAGCTTTGGTAAGACACTTAACCTTGTTGTCTGTGTACACTGGTATATCAATGGGTGAGTGGTTCTTTGATGTTAAGTGCTTTGAGTGCCCAATAAAGCTGTAGAAAAGAACTATATACACGATCTACCATTTATATTTTGTTGTTTGCATAGTAATATTTATGTTGCCTCAGTACAGATGGTAATACCACATCTTAGCATCAAAATTAGTCCAATAATAGTGTGAGTCTAATATTGTTTTATCCTCTGTTAGCATGCTAGTTTTAGACTGCGTTACCCTTGTGAAAATTGCTTTTTTGCAAACAGGTGAAAATGAACTGCTTCTGTTTTTCACATTTTTAAGACGGTAAAAATCAGGTACAGCACTGCAGTCTTTACGTTTTGCCAACTCTGACCATTCATATTTTCGATTCAATTGCGATTATTCATGCCGCCCTACTTCCTATGCTGGCTCTTCAAAGCAAAATGCTGCTGGATTGTGAGCAGTCTGTGAGGTGCTGTGGGGAAGTAGGTTTCAAGTATTCCACAGGCTAAATGAAGAACAAACATGGCCCATACAAACCAGTGAGGAGAAGAGATTATCATAGAGATGAAAGAAGCGATGCCGGAGTGAGGGGGAGAGGGCCATTGACTGCCACACAGCTGTCTTATTTGCAAGGTGTTCAGAAACCAAGAGGATGAAAAGATTCTTCACAAGCCAAAAGGGTCTGCTATCATTTTTGGGCAGCTTGAACGGTAGAGATGTTATTAGCATAAATTATCTCCCCCACTAAAAAGATACGAACATACTAGCTTCTTTCTGCTTTTCACACTTAATTGCCCTATTTACAGAACAGTTGGCCATGGACAACAAATGCACACACGCTCCGAGTCGAACAGGACAAGAGCCAGGCGCATGCCAAGTAGGGCATGAGCGATGCACTTAAATGTGGAGCAAACAACATTAGTTACAGTATGGAAACTACTCAAACTCATGCAATGTAAAAGTGAAATGTTGCCATGTATTTATAGAGGATATTATCATAAAAGATATTATCAGTTTAAAGTGCATGGGTAGACGAGTCATTTTAGATAACTAGATAGATGGATGGATAGCCTAGTTTTTTCTCTATATACATATATATATATATATCCTCCTGAGAACTGGCGTCCTCATCTGTGGACAACACATTTTGGATTGTTTAGGCCACAGTGCAAATTTTTAGAAGAACAGCAACAAGAACATGTTCAATTTTTAATATTTCTAAGAGTTTAGAATATTTTTTTGTTTGTTTATTTTTATTGTATTTTTTTATTTAATTATTTTTATTTAATTTTTTTTTATTTGTTTGTATTATTATTTTATTGTATTTTTATTTATTTATTTATTTATTATTTTATTTGATTAAAGCTCGGGTCTCAGGAGGATATATATATATATATATATATATATATATATATATATACACACATATATATATATACACACACACACACACACACACACATATATATATATATATATATATATATATATATATATATATATATATATATATATATATATATATATATATATATATATATATAATTTTTTATTTTTTTATTTTAAGTTTATCATTTCACTTCCTGATTGGACATGGGCAGAAGATATGATATAGGCCTACAGTATGTAAAGGTAATTCTATAACTGTGACATATAAACAATAATGCTAACAAAGTCCAAAATTGTTGAAATTGCAGTTATAGTTATGCTTAGACTAATAAAAATATATGACAATACCTTTATTAGTGTTAAATGAAGGTTCAAACTATTAGAAAAATGTGTTCCTTGTATGTTTATTTTGAATGGAGTTTTCAATGTTGATAACTGTGAGTTCATTTTAGAACTCACAGTTACTCCCTGTAATTTTGTAGTTTTTCCAAAAACTGCCACCTAACTGGTGTAAAACTATGATAAATATTTACCCCGGGTACTATGCCACCAAACAAAGTAACAATTAGAAAAACATAAAAAACTTTTATTGCATTTTTGACATATGTAATTTTGTTTACAAGAGCAGAATGCCTATTAGCTTTTAGCAGGGCAGTGCTTTCCAGACCTGCTGCTCAAAAGCTTTGCTGAAGTGACCCATAAAGAAAGAAAGAGGTGAATTATAGATGGCTAATGGACTCTCCTTTCTCTGCACCAGCTCCTAATGTCCAGAACAACACACACAAGAATTTAAGGACACAGAGCGCTGAGACTCTGATATAACTATAGCAAATAGTCAAAGGATTAACATTTGATATACTGAATGGTAATAATGTCAAACTTGGTGTTTCAAAGACTGGCATAATTAGAATATTGAGTATATTGTTAAAATATACTAATAATACTAATACTACTACTACAACAACTAATAATAATAATAATAAGATGCAAAATACCAGATAAGGAAGAAAAATGAAAGAAAAATACAATGTAATCTTTCAAATGAGGGTATTGTGATGTTTCTGCAATCATAATTATTTTCAGGCCTTTTGTAGTCAACCTGAACTATACAACCATGCAAAACAGCATTCAATGTTAGAGCTGCTTGGAATAACTTACAGCACTCCTGTATGAGTTAAATGCCTACCTTGGGACAATTTAAGAGTTTGATTGACAAACACACTCATTTTCATTATATCTTTCTAATTGTCTTATTTGGTCATATTTTATATAGCGCTTTTCCCCTTTCAAGGTACTCAAAGAGCTTTACATCAAGGAGCCACTCACCCATTCACAGGTGGGTTAATTGTCTTGCCCAAAGACACAACAGAAGTATTCATCTGTGAGAGCTGAAATCACACTGCCAACCCGTGGGTCAGTGGACCTGACTACTTTACCAACTGAGCTACTGCCACCCCTATTTGATTGTAATAGTGTAAAACTATTGTCTTGACATCAATAGAAATGAGGGTCCTTAAAGAATAAATACATTTAAGTAATCGAGGAAACAAAACAATATTGCACATCCCTGTGTCTAATCCATTAATTACACCATCAATGACTAACCTAATCATCACTAATCATTATCTGGACTAGTTAGACTTTAAAGAATGTTACTGCGCTGAAAATAGGTTTTACCTCAAAGATCTTGGTTAAAATGTAATCAAAATATTCCTGGTAAAAGCTTAAAAAAATAGATTGAAAAACTTTATTGATCCGCACAAGGGAAATTATTTGGAAAAACACTCAAAACACAATACAATCTGATGACCAAAGAGCGATTATAATCATATTAAAATATGAACTATAACAGCAATAAAATGGACAAAATAAGTGTAAAATTATCAAGGCACCTTTATATAAATTATCACTGAAAAGTCGATTTCTAAAGTAGTCCTATTTGCAGCAGCCCGTGGACTTCATAAGTGTAAATAGAGGTAATAAAGCCTGCTGGGAAACAGTGAGTGGTGCTTCTTATGGGGCCGAGTAAAGGAACAAATCAACTGGATTGCTCCATTCAATCTCAGGTCATCTCCATTGCCTTGGGGCCCATGCAGGACGGTAATGGGGTTGACTGTACTAGGCCTGCTCCCCCATCTGACCACAGCCTCCCTCCTCTCCTTACCCCTCCTGTCTCCTCTTCCTCTCTAGCCTGGGGGGGTGAGTCTCCATGGTAACGTCCCAAGGCAGTGACCACATGTCGAAGTTTTGGGAGGCTACAAGTGAACTGGCCCGTAGGGAGAGAGGGGGGGAGGGGGGCAGAGGATGTGAGAACAGCTGCCGATATGGGAGAATGAGAAATGTGTCAATCGCAGATACTTAAGTCATTGGTCACCTGTAGAAGACCTGTTGCATTATGTTCATTTTGTTAATTAACTGAAGTTATGGGTACTTAAAAACACAAACTGAATGTTGTGGGTGACTTATTAGATTTATTATGATGAGAACTGATTTTTTTCCCTTAAACAAAACTACTAGGTTATTTGATTTGCAGCTAGTTAAGTTAAGGTTTGTCTCGATATATACTATTGACTCATATTTATCCAACATACGTGCAATAGCAGTGACATTCTTCTGAGTTTTTCATGGCAGATTAACATTTGAACAATTTAATAATTGACATATCTATAACTATTTTATAACTATTTTATAACAATATAACAATAACAAAAATACTAATGCAATTGTTGTCTTGGGAATATGCAAAATTAAATCAAGATATTAATTTAATGTAATTCATTATTGTCAATATCCCCCTGCTTCCCACCTGAGAGAATCCCATCACATTGTCTAGAATCTGAAAACACCAACGCAGATATTACAGTACGCAGATATGAACTGAACAGTGAACATATAATTCAGGTAAAATGGCTGAAGCTGCTCTTTGTGACAATGACTCCTCCTTTGACCTTTCCGTGTCCTTGCCTCTGCTCATGAGCGCGGCCCTGGTGACAGCAACGTGAACTTGTCTTGTAATGTACAATCACATGGGCATGATAAATCCAGCGCTCTGATTTAACAGGGCATCCGTGCGAGAGCCGCCACATGCGAGCGCCCGGGTCATGTGCTGTACAGGGAGGAGGTTTGATATAGGGCCACGCGGAGAGCGAGAGGGCACCCCTAAATGACAACATGAATCTATGGCATTTTTAACCAGGTTCAAATGCTTTTTCATTACAACAAATAGAAAAGACATACATGTATGAAATCTGTGAAATTACTTACTCTTAAAATAACACATTTCTCTCAGTGGTGAGGCAGTGTCTAATGTAAACTGTAAATTTATATACATTTACAGTTTTTACAGTTAATTGGATATTTCAATATTAAACAGCTAATAACCTGTTCATAGTGAAATTTCACCCCAAATCCAGGACAGTACAGAATTACTCAAAAATCCATGAATCAATTCAAGTACGACTTAGATTAAGATAATGAGGAGGCAGATGATGAGAAAGACATCATTTCTATAATTTTTAAAAAATATATTTTATCATTTTTATCATAACTATATGCAGTTTTGTTTTGTTTAATTTAGCAATTAAGTCAAATTACCTGAAGTCAGTATTTTGCATTTACTATTAGCACGATTGGTTCAAGTGCTTCCCTTTGACAGTGCATCAAACAGGTGCTTGTGTTCCTGTGCTGTTCAGGCAGCTGTAATGTAATTATTTTGTTTAAATATTTCACTTTGATTTACACTGAAGGGCGAAACAAATGCTGAACTTATAAATTACAGCTTGTATAATGTAGCATAAAATTCACAAAATGAGCTGATGAATTCACATAAATACAAACCAGCCCAGAGAATATCCGGGCAATTTACTGAGCACAAATCTAATTTGAGATTTCACCCTAATCAAAAAAGATGTAATTAATTAATCAGATAATTCTGTGCCACGCATGGCAGAGCACACATCTGTGCAGCGGTAATGGAGAGAGAGAAAGAGGGAAAGAAAGAGCGAGGCAAAGAGAGAGAGAGGGGAAGGCAAAGAGTGAGAGGGGACAGAGAGACAGAGAAAGAGAGGGAGAAAAAGAAAGTGAGAAATAGAGAGAGAAAGAAAGCAAGAGAAAGGGAGAGAAGGAAAGAGAGTGAGATTGAGAGACAGACTGAAAGAGATAGAGAGGAGCGATAGCTCTACTGGAATCTACAGTTCGGCTCCACACACTCCTGTATGAGCCCTGTACAATACTGCAACACCACAGATACAACAGAACAGCCGTAACAGCAGTGACACGAGGCGCTTTGAGGTAACAGAGCTGACAGTGGAGGCAGGGCCGCTACAAGGCAAACATAAACTGTGCCACTTCATCTGAAAACAATGGGGGAGAGGACAGCGAGTGCTCTCATCCACATCTCCATTGTCTCTGCTCTCTCCTCCTCTCCTCTCTCCTCCTCCAGTAGCAGAGGGGGGGAGAGGAGGGGGCTGGGGGGGGGGGGGGGGGGGGGGGGGGGTCTGCTGCTCTGTCTGTGTGTGAATGCACAGACGGTTCAGTAGTAATTTGATGTGTGTCCCTGGGGACATTTGATGGATTAAAGCTAAGCAGCTCCATTTCGCAGCACCACCTGATCTTCCACTGCCTGTGCCCCATATAAAGGCTGGCGTGATTGCTGATCTCAGCTAGTCTGACAGTCTCTCTCCCTCCTCTCTCCTCCGCTCTGTCTCCATCTCTTCTCTTCCTCACTGGTCCCTTAAGCCTACTGCATCACAGGAGCTATCCAGTGCTGAACAGGATCGCTTTTATTTTTTATTTTTTTATGTTTTGGGGGAAGCTGGGGGAGCCAGAGAGCATCACACAGCATTGTCGCCAGCCTTGTTCTTCTCTGATTTACATTTGATTTTCCATCCTGTGCTTTTGGCCGTGTCTTCACATTCACCAAAAGGATTACCGTCCGAGCATCTCTTTCTCTCATGTGTTTTTCTCTAATAAGTGCTCCCATCCTCTGAAACATGCCCCGCTCATTTTTGGTCAAGAAGATCAAGCTTGATGATTTCTCTTCGTCCAATGTTCCCTCATCTAACCACCACCACCACCAGCAGCCTCTGGATGACTTCACTTTCACGCGCTCCATCTCGGACCCTGTGACCACTCTGGGCGTCCGTCTCAGTGAGAATGGTGAGTTAACATGCCTCCAGTCTGCCCCGCTGCAGCCCTGTACTTAAATCTGTGCTCGCCCTGTAGACATGTCCTACATTTCTCCACTTAGTGTAGCTTTCTCTTTTGTTTCTACATCAGATAGGCTCTGCTCTGCTCCTGTAACAGCGTACATGACTTTCTTACATGCGTATGGATGATATGTGCGTCAATATCCCTAAATAATCCCGTCCACACTCACCCAACCCCCATAGCCGTGTCCCCATAGTAGACTTTTGTTTTTTGACTATAGAGTGAAGGACAGCACAATTCAGGTCACAGCCACGGATTAGCTTATGTAAATAGGGAACAAAATGTGTGTCTAATCGGTAGAAGCTTTGGTGACGTATCTGGTAGCTGCTTTAAACCTGTGGATGCTAACCACACACGCGGCCCATTGCATAGACTGTAAAAGAAAACTCAGAAAGAAGATCAGTATCGGATATGCATTTGTCCTTAGCTGTTTTTGTCCTTGGGTTCCCATCACGGTCCAATCCTCCCCTCGCTTGCCCCCCTCTCCCCATCCATGCACAGTCACCCCACCCCCATCTCTCGATGCTACATCTTTCTCGTCCTTCCGGGCATTTGAAAACTAGCTTAGAGTTTCAAGAGCCCACCGCCGCCACATAAGATATCAGAGCACTGTATACGGTAACGCCAGGAGGGATTGGGAGAAAGCAGAGGGGGAAAAAGGATGTAAAAATGCTAGAGAAGCAAAGAGAGAAGCACATCACGTGATAAAGCTTGTACAGTAAACACGAAGAACTAACATAGCTGTACTCTGGTCTCCACACAGTCTAAGCTAGTTCAGGGCACTCCACCTCCACTAAATAGTCTTCCATTTTGTAGCATCTTTACAGCCAAAATGTGCATATTTTGTGTGATTTTTATGATGTAAAATTGTTGGTATAGAGTGAGGCTGGAGCTTGTGATGCTGCCACCTGTTATTCAACAAAGTCAACACTGACAAAGGGCCACTGAGATTTAGATGCATCGGGATTAGAAAGGATTATAACGTTTTCACTCTCTTTCAAATGTGTAGGTCAAACAACATGTGGTCAAAATACTCAATTTATAAATCCTTCACTATAGCTTAAAAAAATAGTTCAGTATGGTAAAACATTTAGCTTGTTTTTGTATGTTTATTGGCAACATATAATAAGATTTATGTAAACAAATGCTGGAAAGTTTTGTATTAAATTATATTTGATCAAGCACATTAAAGTAATAAAAAAATCTGCACATTTTATATTTTAGCTATAGCAATAAAAATGCCCTTGTTTTGGATGTTTACTGACGCCTCATTAGTCAGATTTCTGTAAACAAACACTTTTGCAATAAATATTGAGGCATTTAATATTCTAGCTATTTATGAGTTTCATCAAGCTATAGCAACTGTCATCACAATTACACTGCTAATGTTTATGTAAACAAACAATGTACAAACACTTTTGCAATAAATTATTTTAAAAATCTACAAATTTAATTTTTTTGTTACAGCTATGAAAATAAAAGTCATTGTTTTTGAATATTTGACACCTCATTGGTCAATTTAACAAACAATACAATCTTCTGCAATAAAATAAAATAAAATAAAC
This sequence comes from Periophthalmus magnuspinnatus, assembly GCF_009829125.3. Lineage (NCBI taxonomy): Eukaryota > Metazoa > Chordata > Actinopteri > Gobiiformes > Gobiidae > Periophthalmus > Periophthalmus magnuspinnatus. The sequence goes on from NC_047132.1 coordinate 7,088,332, forward strand.
AAATTTGACATTTTAGTTATAGCTACAAACATATATCCTATTTTTGGATCTTTACTGACACCTCATTGGCCAGCTTTATGTAAACAAACACTGTTGCTAGCTATAAAGGTAATTCCTTTTGAGTGGATGATTTTAGCCAATGCACAGTCAAAAACCGTAAAATAGAGCGGATTGTGCGAGCAGCCGAAAGCACAGCGTCAGCAGTTCTGTGGGCAGGACGCCTTTCTCTCCTCTTTGTGCAGACATTTGACTTGAGTGTCTGTCGAACAACAAAGAGGGGTGGCTGAGAGGCTCCATTAATTACATGCTTGCTTTGCATTACAGAGCTGAGCCTATGAGCTGTAAAGGCTGATACAGCGTTAGCCCTAAATGATGAGCTCTTGTCTGACCTTGGCTAATTGAAACGCAGTAAACGGCCGTGTGGTGTGTGCATGTACAAGCCACTGTTGTGATATAAAACAAGCTTGTATTTCACATTACATTTTACATTCTGTTTCTATAGATTATAATAAAGGTGTGATGTGAATACTAGGACTGCACAATATCTGCAAACAAATGGAAATGGCACTTTTAACTGGTGCAACTGAACAAATTAAACAGGCTGCAGATTGTCTTCAGTAAATAAAAAATATTTGGCAACAATTGATATTAACCACACCTAATTAGCCATGAAAGCATGACTTAATTCATAATGAACAAATAGTTTGTTAAGAATGAGTCAGGCTTAACCAATAACCCTAACCCTAACTCCTAACCTTAAGTTACTTTACTGTACCGTAGTTACTAAGCCTGAATCATTCTCTACTGTAAACTATTTGTTCATTATGAATTGGGTCTTTCTTCATGCTTGATTAAGGTCTTATTATGACATGTAACAAAATATTATGTGTGTTTTTTATAGAAAAACATATCAACCCTGTAGTTTAGACCTCTACTAACATACATGGGATTCTTGTACTAGCACATCAGTTCATATTTCATTCTTCTCTCAAATTTTAATGCTTCAAATAAAATCGCAATGCTACAAAATAGGGATGAACGATTTTTCTGACAAGCTTTGCGATTGCAATTAGATTTACATTTTATGTTTTCATAATAGGATCCAGTTCAAAAGTTCATATTTTAAAATTGTCTAGAGGAACTGACAAAAAGACTGAAATACAAACTGACAAATACAAGAGGCACATTTCAGAACATGTTTGTACAGTTTTTATGGAGAACATGGCAGGATATTTTGTTGTTTGTTGGGGAAATTATGGTACTTTAAAAATTGTTGCCTTTGTGATATGCGCCCATTGCAATTTGATTCAACTACGATTAATCTTACTGTCCTCATAAAAAAATGCAATTTGTTGTTTCCCCTTCAAAATCATGGAGTTCTAGTGAATAGCATATTATCACATACAGTATCCTGCCCCTGTGCATTTCCTGTTGGTCTGCTGTTTAGACTCAGTGCAGTGTAAAGCCATGCACCGTGCCTCTGTCTGCAGATGTCACAGTCGTGTCTGTGACAAAGTGCTGTGTGAACAGAGCCCTCAGGAGGCTCAGGAGGAGCACTTGAGCTGAATTAATGGGCTGCTTCTTGAGGCCACTTGAGCATCTTAGACAGGTGACCCCTCTGCACAAACAATGGCAGAGAGCCGGATCCAGCCACAGAACTCAGTGCACTTGGTATGTCACTGTAAACATTTTGAAATGTGATATATTGCAGAGGAAAACATTTACGATAAACAGAAATAATGATTTTTACCACTGACACAATAACCTTAAAGCAGGATAATCCCCCAAAAAACAACTCTATATCAGAGACTATGGCAATTCATATTTGAATTATTTTATTTAAAGAAGACATATTGTGCTTGTGTCTGCTTTATAGCTAAAATCTATGACACCTATGGATCAGTATATTATAAATTGGACATTTTAAATCACAATATTGATCTAAAACGAGGAAGACAACAAGAAAGAAGTTCGCTGTCTTCTGTTTGGAAAACTGAGATGCCCAATGGGAGTTGACGTCGCTGTAAACATCATCACAACAAAAAAGCTGCGCAGTTGTCGGCACCTCCTATGGATAAAACACTTCAAATCTTATCGTAGTACAGACAAATAACAACAAATTCAGCACCAATGCAAAGAAGAAGTACCCACGATAAATACTGCCCCCCAAAAAGCATTGTTCCATTGACAATTTATAGAGCAATAAGTCTATATCGTCATTATTATCGCAGGCCTATATGTGCACTGCTACTGTGTGTGATCTGCTTTCATGTTTTTTGCCTTCTCCTGAGCGCACTGTTCCAGCAGCTGCATTATTTTACAGATGATAGTCTATTGATCAGATGAAAACTTTGAATTTCATTAAAAAACAGTCAATACCTAATTTCCACTGCATGCTGCGCACAGAGCTGAGAGGAGCTTTTTTGTAGCGTTATGCAGTGAGCCATTCATTTGACGAAAGAATTTCTCTAAAACTTTTTGCCAATTCTCATTCAGTACTGTGTGAATGTCTGTCACTGCCAAATCCTTTTTGCTCCCTGGTGTTGTACTGCTCCCAAACAGATTATTCTAACAAAAATAGACCTCCCTCAAATTACAAGACATACAAATCCCACAGATATTATTGTGTTGTGTAAGTACCTGAATTTCACTGTCTGAAAAACAGAACTACTTCATTTTAAGATTTATTTGCACAGGTCCAAAGTTATTCCTCACTTAACCTACACATTCCAAACATCCTAAATATTCACCACGATGAGTTTATAACTTATTTTCACAACTTTCAGAGGCCAGAGCGGAGTCTGTGTCATGGTAATACTAACAACAAATAGCACACTAACTGCACACTTCCTGTTTATCAGACAATAAAACACTTTATAATTAGATGCAGACAGTACACAGTGGACTTATTTTGACCTCAAGAGCTGCTTATACTATATATCTTTACTGGGGAAAGACATATTCCACTCAAATACATGGAAAAAAAATAGAGTACAGACCCTTTAAATCACCTCAAACCAGAAATAAGGTATTTGCAGCTGTCAGAATACTGCATTTTTAAATAGATTCAATAGAAGAAATCCTGACACACCCCATAAACAGTGTTGCATGGTTCATTTAAATCAGCTGCTCTTCTGTTTGACTTCAGCTCAAATCTTCATTAAAGAAACAAGGGCAGCGCTCAGCCACAGAGGACTGAGGTGTCAGAGATGAAGAAAGTCTTATCTTTCAAAGAAGTTCTAATCAATAAGACAGCTTCATTTAAGATCCTGGTGCAGTGTTGCTCGCACTCAGGAGAGATCTCTGATGAGTTATTATGGGCTGCTCATCCAGACTGTAAAATTACAACCTTCATAAATGCAGTTAAGCGTGTCCTGTTTCTTCACTATTGTGTATAACCTGTTAGATGTGGAGAAATGCACAATGTCCTCCTCCGCGTTTGATGAAGGACAATCATCGAAACGTGATAATCATGTAATCAGTGCATGTCCACTGTGTCCTTATCCATCAAAACCTCTGGCCAACTGCATGCAGGCCTGTCACGATAACAAATTCTGAAGTGCGATACTGGTGAGGCAAATATATAATAAGCGATAATATTGAAACCAAAGCATAAAGCAGAGTTATGCACAAAAAAGTATTCTTATGTAAAGTATTGTTAAAAACACATGAGCTGCAAAAAAGAAAAATAGCAGAATGCAACACTTTAGTAATTAGTTTGTATCAATCATGAGTCACAGAAATTCATAATTCAATCTTCTACAGCTCAAGTCTTATTATAAATGCAAAAAAATTACTAGAAGGTAGGGATGCACCGATCCAGGTTTTTTTCTATTCCGATTCTGATGGTGACTTTGGCTTTAAGTATCTGCCAGTCTCAACAGTCGATACCAGGGCAGAGACTGAAAATAAAATGTATTTCCTTTGAACACAAACAGCATAACATAAAAAATGATCCATATGTGTTTTCTAACTACAGAACAGCTTTGTAAAAAAATACAAGTTTAATATTATGAGATGTTTTGGGTCAAAATTGGCCAGGTAAAATCATCTTATTACACCAACTAATAGACCAAAATGAGATACTGATCAAAACTTTTTTCGATACTAAAGAATAGACCTGATACTCAATACTGATTCCGATACCACTATTTAGACAATAGAATGTCATTTTCAACATTAAATCACAATATCTTCTTTTATGTTACCATGTAGCCTGTGTGTGTAATCCCACAGTGGTCCAGGTAGGTTGCATCATGGTCCTCGGTTGTATTCTACTGTATGTGGCCTTATACTTGATACAGCTCATACCCTACTCAAATGACTATCTAGTTTTGATTATTTGATGGATTATTGTTCCATCTATCATATATTGAACGATAAGTCGATATAGTATGATGGTGACGTGCCTAACTGCAATGTGTCTTTTATCCAGGCTACATCCAGGATTACATCACACCATCTGTGTACCAGGGGGAGAAGAAGTTGGAGCACAGGTTGGTGTCGGACCCTCTGTATAGCCCGGTGAGCGGAGGAGAGGAGTACTGCGACCCCGACCTCAAGCAGCCCGACTCCCCCAATCCGGGATGACAGCCAGCGGTTACTATAGCGGCGAATCAGATGGTCCCGCGAGGGGGTACACCATTGGATGCCTTCTTCATCTCGGACGGGCGCTCACGGAGGAAGGGTGATCGTGACCATCGGGGGGCGAGCTCCAGAGAGAGTCCCAGTGAAGTGGTGCCGGAGCGGGTCAACGGTACGGCACGACACACTTGTAATGAGTGTGGTAAAACCTACGCCACTTCATCCAACCTGAGCCGGCACTAAGCAGACGCACCGCAGCCTGGACAGGCAAGATGGCGCGCAAATGTCCGACCTGTGGTAAGGCTGTAACGTGTTCCATGCCCGCGCTGGGCCCATGCACATCCTGACCCACGACCTCAAGACACAAGTGTGATGTGTGCAGCAAAGCCTTCAGCAGACCCTGGCTCCTCCAGGGCCACATGCGGTCACACACAGAGAGAAGCCCTTCGCCTGGCGCCCACTGCGGGAAAGCCTTTGCCGACCCGCTCCAACCTCCCGCGCCCACATGCAAACGCACCTCTGCCTTCAAGCACTACCGATGCAAGCGCTGCAATAAGACCTTCGCCCTCAAGTCCTACCTGAACAAGCACTATGAGTCGCGTGCTTCAAGGGCTCAGCAGACGAGGACGACTCCGGATCAGAAAACTAACACAGAATAATCCTGCTCACTCTGCCCTCCCATGCCTTTTTTCTTCCCTTTTTTTAGAAAGCAATATTTTCACTGAGATTATGTGAAGAAACAATTATGGCAAAGACACTTTCAAAAGATGCTGGATTTTCCCCTGCACACGACAGTAGCTAATCGCCCACAGGAACTAACAATCAACAACCTTCCCCAAATAGAGACTGTAGGTTAGTGTTCACAGTATAATAGACTCGGACACAGCCATGTACGCATGTACACGCACTGTACACTCTCACACTATATATGAGGCCTGGCATGTGAATTTTTATCAATGACTATAATGATATTGAATCATAGTAATAATATTTAGATTCCTGATATTTTATAGCAAATAGTAATGAAAAAGAAAAAAAAAACATGAAAAAGAACTAACAGTGTTCTTTGTTTTTTAGACAAAATGACCTCTTGTATTTTTATGCTGCTTTTTATTTGCTGAGAATTGAATTCTTTTGCAACTGCCAACTTTTTATGAAAATGTGAACTATGACAGTATTTGCAAAAAAGGGAGATCATTTTAAAGGTTAGAACCCTTTTTCACACCAATGTTTAAATTCAATGGATGTTATTTTTCTATATGATTTTTCTAGAGTTATTTTTTGTGCTGGTTCCTTTGTAACTGTGGGTTTTCCAAAAAGCTACATAAGCTACAGGACCATAGGCCATAGGTCAGTACCTTGTATCAGTGAATGCTCCAGTCGCCTGTTGAACAGGTTGTTCAGTGTTAAACTCACAGAGTCTATAGCAATGCCCCGTTCTTCCTCGCGGCTCTGTGCTCCTCACCCTCAGTTACAAAGTCCATCAGTCTGTGCTCAAAGCTTCACTCACCTTTAAATCCCATCTATTTATCATGTAAATACTTTATTTATTGACTATTTATTAATCTAATCATTTATTTATTTTTTTCTATTTATTACTTATTTATTATCATGTATTTATTTTATATTTGAATTGTTTTATGGACATCCATTGATCTTGTAAGATGCTGCTGATCTTCAAAGAAAATGTTGATATGCATGAAAACTGTAGAGTCCCTGGGACTTAGTTTTAAAGAGGAACAATGTACAGTTCTAAGCACTGGCCCAGTGAATGAATGCAGGCTTTTGTTGGCAATAACTTTTCTCACAGCAATTCACCTGTAACACAATCAGCGCTGTTCTGTTACAGCCGATATCAGGCAATAAAAGACGTCACAAACAGATTTTTAATCCTCTGCATGTTACTCTTCCCCAAACGGCACCGCCTCCTCGTGTCGCGCCTTTGTCTTTGAATCTCAGGCAATAAATTGTTCCAAAAACGATAGTGTTAGTGTCTCTGTGTGTATCAGCATCAGTCAACAATATGTGCATATTGTATGATTCAGAAAGACTAAAGCAATAACAGAACCACCATGAACCATGATTTAGACCAAAAATCTGAAGCGTCTAATCAAATTTAAAGGAGGTTTTCTCTTTAGCATTTGTTTGTTTTGCCTTTTGTTGTTCTGGAGGTAATTTGAATGACACTACACTAGCCCAGCCCGGAGTCCGGCACGTGTTGAGTTGTACAGAGAGCTGGTGCTGTGGAGGAACAGGTGCATTGGGACAGACTGCAGATAGAGCCGACCTCCACGGGGAAGGTCAAGCAGCAGCAGGCAAACGCACTGTCAGCCATTTGCATATTGGATAATACAGACAGCAGGAACAACACAGACACAGAATACAGGAGATTCAGCGCTGTCCGGTCCAGGCAAGGGATGTCATGGTATCACAATTTAGCTTTACACTTACTATGATTTATGAGAGTTAATGATTTTATGACAAATTACTGACACCATCAAGAGTGAAATGCTTAATTTCATAAATCAGATTTTCTGAATGATAATGTAAAGTTAATGTGACATAAACAGCCAGATACAAGCACTTCATCATTATTTTTTGTTCTATCTATTAAATTGTGACCAGAATATTCATATAGTGGTGAACAATATATTGCAATTGTATCAAAATCATAATTTGAGTTAGCACATTTATCAAATCACAAAAGCTGCATGTATTTAGATCACACAATGTCCTCTGTTAACAACTATTTTTTTTTTTTTTTTTTTTTTATAAAATCTACTTGTAGTTTAGACCTTTACAACCATGTTCTGAAATTCATGTAATTCATGTATTAGTTCATATTTCAGTCTTTTCTCAAATGTTAAAACTCCTGGAGCTCTGAACAGAATCTTGTAAAACATCACAAATCTAAATGCAATTGCAATAATAGAAAAATAGCTGATGGATTTTTTTACAAAATCGTGCAGCCCTAAACCACGATCATCAGTTAACCGAATAAACTTGACATTGAGAGTCGCCTGAGCCCAGCTGAAACACGGCATGAAAGCCTCCAACCACCTGTCTCTTCACCACTAAGCTCCAGCACCAAAAACCATCATTTAAAACTAATTACCGCAATCAGGCTTAAACCATTGAAATCAACAAGGGAGGCGCAAACTAATTCTATTTTCATGTCCGACAACATTGTTCCTCTTTGACAATTTTGTAAATATATTGTACATATACCACAGCAATAATATGACAATGCATGTAGGCATATAATTGCTCCTTTTGTATTCATGCTATCTTTTTTAAAAATTGAAAAAATCAACTTATAATACAGGTATACCACAAAGTCTGGGTCGCCATGCCAATCAGGGAGTGTCTTAATTCAAAGTTGTCTGTTTTAAGTATCAAATCCACTTCAAATGTTTTGTTCCTTTAAGATCTGATCATGTCTGTGGAGTTTCTGTTCTGGTTTTCTTTTGTTGATGTGCCCGACTCGGCTGCGCAATGAAAAGTGCCAAAAAAGTATAATTTCCATGACAAAAGCCTTCAACATATGGCGGGCTGCTTGAAACCTCCCATATGGTCCTCAAGAAAAATGATTAAGATTTTCACTCCACTCTCTCTCTCCAGCTCTTCCTCTTTTTGTCTCTCCATTTGAGTGTGAACAAACTGAAGCCATGACTGAAGGTTTGATTTCTCTTCTGTGTTAATAATAATAATAATGATGACAATAATAGAAATGATAACGTTAATAAAACCATAGCACAAGGAACTTTAAGTCCACTCTCTTTTCTGTGCACTGTCACTTATAAAATTCATTGATTTAAAGCTGCACTGTACAACCTGTAAAGTATGGCATTAAACTTATTTCCACGAAAACAGGTAGGAGACGCCAAAAAGCCTATCTCACATTCAATTACAAGTGTTTTTATTGCCATAAAGTACCTCGAAAAACATGCATTTTTATTCGGAGCGGTGACACTTCTCCATGGATCTGACCTGTAATTTGGTCTGGGGGTGTAACCTGCTCCTCTCAATGGACATAGACAAGTCTAATCTCAAGACAAAGCAATGACATCTCCATGGAGACTAGCAGGTGACAGGCCCACCAGAAAAATAACACGGTGCGTCTTTAACTTTGGGAGATGAAAAAAGTCAAGGTTACTGTGACGGCTGATTTTATTCATTATGACTATACTATGAAGAACAAATGCATATTTATTTGACCATACCATTTTTACAAAACAAATAAATTCAACACAAATAATAGTTACAGTAAATAGTAAAATAGTAAACACTGTAAAAAGATAGTGAAAATCAAGATCAACCTGTAGTTTATAATGGAGAGGTCTACAGTGAGTCTTGTCAGTTACAAAATGCTCTAGTAATTGTCACTGTTTAAAAGTCTGTTTTGTTTATATTCGTAAGATTAATACTGAAAGTCCTTTTCATGTTTTTAATAAGGAAAAATCAAATTGAAAATTCTGCTTGATCAGTCTGAGGAAAAAAATGTAGAATATTTTTTTGCCATATCACCCGGCCCAAGCTTTAAATCCCAGAAGATTCTGCCCTTTAGAATCCATATTGCAGTATATTGTGTCCTCCTTTGTTGATGATTAATAGATTATATGAGCTTCACTATTCTTTTACAAACTTGTTACTCCGCCGCTACAATCCACAGGACGCTGGTTTCCTTTTGTTTGTGCTGAGGGTCTGACAGCTTCAATGAAAGTTCCTGAGACGTGGGTGTTATCAAAAGCCTCGGCATCTGTTCCACCACTATTAAGCCTTCCTCCTCGTTAAATTTTAATGGAACATTGATTTTACGCTGGGACCGGTCTTTTCCGAATGACTCAAATGCCGGGCAAAAATATGGGGCAAAATAAAAATGAATCATGACAGCGGACAAGGATTATTATTCCATGGCTTTTCTTGATTGGTTTCAGGGGAATATACAAGACGTGAATGCAATCGCTTGTCCTTCAGTGTCCTCCAGCAAGCTGCAGTGTATAATGAGACAGAGCAGAGGCTGAAACTAGACACTTTGAGCACTATCTCTCCCCTCTACACAACTACGGCCGAGTGATTACCGCTACTGTTATTCTACCGCACTGGAGAAGTCAGGTCAGCAAAAAGTTCCGAGCAAAAACAATCTATAAATCTGTAATTACATCTTTCCTTTTCAAAGAGTCACATATCAATCAATAGCCATCACTGTTTCCTTGTATACTCTTAAGATGAACCTCGATCTATTGGTGATGTTATGTTACATTACAAGGTACACCTGGTCACTTTTGGAGGAGGGCTGTCTCCATGGCGATATTGCTTTTCTTAGAATGTTCCACAGTATGGCAATGAACTTATCTATCTAGCATTTATTTAATTACAGGTGTTTTTATTGCTCAAAAATGAACAGGTAGCTTTGCCTGCTCCAAGGCAATAGATAAGTTTAATGCCATACTGCAGAGAATTCCAGGACAAACCAATAACATCTTCATGGACACAAGCAGGTAGTGGACCTTATATCAGAAGAGTTACAAAGATGTAAAACAAAAAACAAAAAAAAAAAACTTTATTGGTAGTGCAATAGGGGAAAGCATAATTTCAACACAAGGGAGTACGGTTTAAAGAGGACTTGTTTCTGTGGGAAAATTGGGCGTTGAAATACTAAATGCAGTGTTTTCTCTTGGTTTATATGGTACTATGCCTGAAATAAATTACTGAGCCTATATCCATATCACATAAAAACGGCATATTCTCTCACAAATCAATTATATCATAACGAGGCGTGGGCAATATTTGCAAAAAAAAATCTAAATATTTTTGACATCCTGATAACAATCATCAGGTGATATTTTTCCCATTCAAACATTAAAAAAAAACACTACAATATTCCTGTAAGTGTTTTGGTTGAGGTTTATGCATTGCACAAACATGAATGGGCTGTGAAGTTAACCATCCAACCAAGTGTAGACAATATATGGCCTGTCTCTTATCCTGTATATAATGAAGTCATACATACAATTGAGGATTATTCAGTTTGGAGATGTATTCCATAAGTAACACCACCTCACACTCACACACTATTGACAATGTCTGCAGTGAGATTCTGACATAATCAGATTCAAAAAGATGAATGAAACCTGTCCTACTACACTTACTTTATCTGTCATCATATCAGCATTCATGGGCAGTACTCAGTCAAACTTTACCGGCAGATGTTGGCCCTTATCAGATTTTATGATGAAAGTAAATAACTGATTTCATTACACGGCAATGGACTGTAAAATGGGGACCCGTGGAATCCAATTACATCACCCGTGGGTGTGCTGCGTGTCACAACAGCAGCAGAGGAGAGAGGAAGCAGGTACAAGACAGGGGCTGCATACAGAGCACTGACAGCTAAGTGCCAAGGTCTACCACGGAAAATATAGAGACCTGATTTTTAGACCTGGTTTACACTTGGTTTTTATCTGGTTTATATCTGGTTTAGACCTGGTTTGGCCCTGATTTAATCCTGGTTTAGTCCTAGCTTATATATGGTTAAGTGATTGTTAGTTTAGTCCTGGTTTAAATTCAGTTTAGTCCTAGAGACCTAGATCTGGTTTAGTGCTGCTGAAAGACTACAGGAGGACGTTCTATATTATCTTTATTTTAGTACTTGTTTAGACCTGGTCAAGTTCTAGTGTAGACTGTTGTTTTCTCAGTTCGCGGTTTGCTTGCAGTCCTTTGTTGTTCCCGGTTTAGTTCTTATTTATTTTAGTCATGATTTGCTCCTTTAATCATAATTTAGCCCTGATTTAGTCCTGGTTTAGTCCTGGTTTAGTCCTGGGTTAACTCTGTTTAATCCTTATATATTCACAGTAAACAAACTATGCAGTGTTCCAGATCTTGTAGGCTTGCATCGCTCAGACATATGCAGACAGAATGCCCCTCCCACTGCCACTGCCTCCGCACATCAGCTAAATTATTGAAAACAAGCTCAAAAACAGCGCGCGCTTCTCTGACACTTCAAAGATTGTGACCCCAGGAGCTGTCATCTTCTCAGTGTCTACAGGAAAAAAACACCGTCTCCTGATTGGACGAGAGAGCTACTTCAACAAGCTTGATTAATCACCACCCACCACTATGTAAATTTAGATCTAAGAGTAGATTTACCTATATACTGTGTAGGTGATTCAGTAATAAATATAATAGCATGTGTATGGCAGATTTCAATACAATGAGGTTCAAAAGCAACTGGTGTCCTTCCTGTTGACTTGATAACAAAGCAACATGTTACAGACTGTGGCCTTACCTCTCTGTAGGGTTTCTGTGGGACATGACTCTTCACCTGACATCTGGCGCCCTCTGTTGGCTGGGTTGCTGTAAAACAAGATCAGTTGCCCCATGAGGTATATAGGTATTACAGCATTTAATATAACACTGATGCATTTCTTACACAGCAGAGGTTCGTAACATAAGGTAATTATAACGACACTGAACATATTAAATCTACAATATTACAAATGCCCATGTAATGACGTATCCAACATATCTATTGTCACAAAATCATAATGTATATAAAGTTTACAGTTTATTCAAAGAGGAATTTTGATTTTAATTATGATTTTTACATCTATTCTAGTTAGATGTTATTGGTTGAGCATATTTTTCTCTTATTTTTTCAAATGCTGCTCTTTTGTTTAAAACATTCCCTGACATGTTTGAAATGCGTGCTCAGAACTGAATCCTACTATTAAAACATGATTCACAACTCTACTCTCAATACTATACGCAATTAGATTTGTGTCTCAAAACATGTAGATCTGCAGGTGGTAGCAACTTTAAAGGACTACACTAGTACCCTAAGACACAATATCACAATCTATCGCACATTGTGGGGTTAATATGACCATAATACTGTAGCTTATTCACAACTGCAGTCAAACAAACAAAAACATACTAAAAGATCTGTACAAACTAAATCATAACAGCCTTAAACCATTTGAGTGTGACTGTCCCTTTAAGAGCGAACAGTTTGTCTTCTCAGATTGTGCATCACAGGAGAGCAGCTCATTAGAAGCCTTCGTTCCTCACTGTTTCATCGAGTGAGACTGCCAGGCTCTTTAGCTCACTGTTCTTGATGTTTGTGTTGTTTGTGAAAAACCCATCTGCTTCCTTGTCTCTGGCTGGCAGCGGGTCCACCTCGTCCGTATGCTGCTCGTTTGAAGTCCTGTCTCTAAATCACATTTTTATGCATCCAACTTGTCATCAGTATTCAGGAGAAAGTCAAGGAGGGTGGTTTTTAAATAGCTCCGTTTTGCTTTCATGTGGAGAAGTGGAAACAGCGGGAGGCGTCAGTGTTTTGTAATGTTTATGTTTGGAATAGTTTAAGCAAAATAAATTTACTAAAACAAGTGTCCAAAAGACTAGGGTAAGTTACAACAAGGCTATCCATTAACCAGTTTATTTAGTTCTGGTTTAGAACTGATATAGTCCAATTTTAAACCTGAGGTAGACTTGCTTTGGATTTGGGTTTGGTCAGGTAGCCCTAGTTATGTCTTAGGTTTAGTCCTAGTCATATTCTGGTTCATACTATACCTGGTTTTGACCCGATTTAGACCTGGTTTGTGTTTGTTTATTCATGTCCTAGTTTAGTCAAAGTCTTGGTTTAGTCATGATTCATCCTCATTTAGCTGTAAGCTACTGCTGGTCTATTCCTGTTACGTTCTTTAGTTAGTTTGTTTAGACCTTGTCTTTTCTGTTTAGTCCTGGATTATCATGCTTCCGACTTTCTATTTCTGGTACTTCTGATTGAGCCTAGTTTAGTCTGGTCATCTGTGCTAAAAGTAACATTTACCACCACTGGATCAGAGAAGCCATCGAGATATGGAAGGCATCAACAAGTTTGAAGTGAGAAGGCAGAGCATACAGCTTATCCCACACCTGTGACGCAGTCATGGAGAAGGCGTCAGGCAGTTGGGGGCATAAGATTCTCCTACAATTATTATATGTTCAGTTGATTTTGCATAATATGTCTCCATTAAGCAGGTAAACTACTCTCCTGTCTGATGATAGGAACAGTTTTGAACAATTAAACCTAGAGGACAGAATTAAGTTTTTCAAAAGATATTTTCACAGATTTCTTTCACCTTAAGCCCTCAACATTCCAGATCTATTTCTGATGATATTCTTCTTTAACATATAGCCTTAGGTAAAGGTTTACTCCTAGCTTAATTTTGGTTTAGTTCTTGCATAATAACAGTTTAGTCTTTGTTTCGTCCTTGTTTAGTCCCAGTTTAGTCCTGGTTTATTTCTTGTGTAGTCCTGGTTTAGTCCTGGTTAGGCCTGGTTTATTCTTGGGTTTAGTTCATGCTTAGTCCCCGTTTTGTCTTGGTTTAGTTCTTCTTTTGTCCTGGTTTAATTTTGGTTTAGCCCTAGTTTAGTTCTTGTTTAGCCCTGGTTTAGTCTTGGTTTAGTTCTTGTTTAGTCTTGGTTTAGTTCTTGTGTAGTCCTGATTTAGTCATTACAGGCAGACAATGAATAACCATCTTCACACACCTCTGTCACTGCTATACCACGTTTCCCCCACTCATCCCTCACAGATATAGTCTAAAGAGCGTCACAGTAATTATCACTTTAAAAGCATGTCAATGTGTAAAAGACATGAATAAATATAGCCCACTTCACTCGCAAAACGCCTGGCAGGTAATTTTCTTCAGGTGCTCAGAGTGGAGTGTGACAATTCTATGGGGGCCGAAGCTAATATTAAAAGGAAATCTGCTCCTCCATAACCCACCATTCCCTGTGTGACTAACGCAATCTATTAAATTGAGATGACTACAACACAGTGGTGACGTGACAGCAGAGGGTCAGACAAAGTGCAGTGGGGATGAAACACGTATTTCAAAGTTACCTGTATGCAATAGTAGGGATGGACAGTATGTGAAAAATATATACGTGTGTGTGTGTGTGTGGGGTGTGTGTAGGGGTGTGTGGGGGGGGGGGGGTATGGGGGGGTGGGGGGGTGTGGTGGGTGTGTGTGTGGGTGTGTGTGTGGGTGGGGGTGTGTGTGTGGGGGTGTGTGTGTGTGTGTGTGTGGGTTGAGTGTGTATGTGTGTGTGTATAGTAAAGAGCCATTGCTGTGTATACATTGAAAACATTTTGGATCCCTTTGAAAATTACATGGTACATCTTGAATCATTCAATTAATACATTAAGATATTGCTTAGTCCTGGTTTAGTTCTTGTTTAGTCCTGGTTTGGACTTCGTTTAGCTCTTGTTTAGTCCTTGTTTAGTCCTGGTTTGGTCTTGGTTTAGTCCTTGTTTAGTCCTGGTTTGGTCTTGGTTTAGTCCTTGTTTAGTCCTGGTTTGGTCTTGGTTTAGTCCTTGTTTGGTCCTGGTTTGGTCTTGGTTTAGTCCTTGTTTAGTCCTGGTTTGGTCTTGGTTTAGTCCTTGTTTAGTCCTGGTTTGGTCTTGGTTTAGCTCTTGTTTACTCCTGGTTTAGTCTTGGTATAGTCCTTATTTAGTCCTGGTTTGGTCTTGGTTTAGTACTTGTTTAGTCCTGGTTTATGCTTGGCTTAGTTCTTGTTTAGTCCTGGTTTATTTTTGGTTTAGTTCTTGGGTAGTTACATTATGATATTTTTATTATTTGTTGATATCATTATTAATCTAACATATACTAAAATACTAACTATACGGTGACATATAGAAGCACAAATATTATAAAATCAATCAATTCTGTCTTCCATCTCCAAGGATATTGCATAATTCATCAAATGTATACAACACTAAAACCTACACATAAACTGGAAAATCGAAGTGGCTTCCAAACCAATTAGAGGAAACCCACTCCTGAATTCTGAACAATGCAGTCTGGCGGCGAGGTGAAACGTTAATTGCATTCGCTACAACTCCCCCGTTAAAAAGGAAACGTTTTGTTACAGGATATTGTGATTCCATTGTTAATGATTACATGCTATATATAGTCTTGCAATTTCATGTTGTAACTTACCCCACTGTGACCAATTAATCAACATGAAAGCCCAGTCACTGTTGTTCAAGGCATTTGTAATAATTCACTTTAATGGTCTGCTTCTGCTGTCCAAGAAATCATTTTAATTGTCTCATTATAAGTTCCATTAGATAGAAATGGCTTTTGGAAAAACAACAGTATTTGAATAGCTTTGAAGCTTTGCCCTCACCTGTGCGATGCTCCAGGCTCAGGCATGTTTAATGTATCCACAGACATCTCCTTTGAAATTTCTTCAAAAATAGTCTATATTAGCCAGTGCAGACTTTGAAGAAGTACATTCAGTATAATGTGTGGACACTGAAATCTTACCTTGTTAAAATCACCAATTTCTTGATAGGCTTTACACGTCACTTGTTGAAAATTGTTAAAAGTTGCTGCAAATAAAAAGGACAGTTAGTGTTATAATAAAAAAAGATAAAATATACAAAGAATACATGGGACATTATAAAATTTTATAGTAGTCATATTTTTATATTGAGCAAGTAAAACATTGAAAATAAAATAGTGAAAGTCAAAATTACACAGCAGACTAATGCTAAGATGCTAATGGATACTAAATGCTAATTGATCAGGTACCTGATCAAACAAAATAGTCCAATGTCGAACTAGCTTGCTTACTTATATGTGAGTGTCTTGGCAGCTACATCAAAACAATGAAATGAAATCAAAGTAATACATGAAATTTAACGTATTGTTTTTTTTTTCACTCAAATATTAAAGCCTAGTGAGGGAAAAGTGCGCACGTGTGTGGGCGTGTCGGCTAATCAGTCACGTGATCATTCTGCGCAGCAAACCCGGAAGCAAGAAGTAAACAACACTATATTTTCAAGGCTAATGTTTCTATCAGAATTTAGCAACAGTTTTCGTATTTATTGTAGAGTTTTCTCGTCCAAAAGACCGTCAGTTATGTCCTCCATTCACTCGGACAGCGTGAGCGAGGTCCACCATGTGCCGCTGAACGTGATCATCAGGCCGTTTCCCCCGGAGCTGGACGAGCAGAAGGTCCAGAGTTTGATGGAGACAATCCAGGTACAGATAAAAATACATGATTTATATAACCAAGAACGACCTACAAGATACTACTAATGGTGAGATTAGTGAGACATTTATTTGCCTACTTATTTATTCAATAATTTCTTTATTTACAATTTTACTTTAATTATAATTTTATTTACAATTTACAGTTATGTCTTTATATGTGAGGGCTCTCAGGTAAATTCCCCCTATTTACAAAGTTATAGAGTAGGCCTTTATTTATTCCTGATTCTTTGCGGTACATGAATTTCTTGATCTATTAGAGATGGCATACTTCCATACTTCTCAATGGGCCACAATGAAATAAAATAAACAACATAGCCTCTATATTTTATAAACAAATTAGCTTATGTTATGTGTAAACTATCTCAGCGGATATTAATAAATGCACTAAAATGCACTTGGATAATTTCTGAATCATTTCCTGTACAACTCTATTTTTCCATTTGTTTTTTATGAAACATAATTATGACCCAAACTACTGTAAACTATTGTAAACTACTTTAAGTGTCAACTCTGTTATTCTTTGTTGTCACTGTATTTTAAGCTGTTCTGATTTTTGTCCAGAACACTCCGGACATTGGTGTGGTTCCTCCCATTGACATTCTGTGGATCAAAGGAAGAGAAGGAGGAAATTACTACTACTCATTCGGAGGCTGTCACAGGTTTGCTGCGTATCAACGGTTACAAATGCCTTCAATCCCAGCCAAAATCATCAAATCTAACATAACAGATCTTAGAACATATTTGGGATCTGCAACGCCGGACCTAAAATGATAACATAGTTTTTTTACTGGCTCTTCATCTGACAACTAGGATTTTCACTGTACTGACTGAGATCCTGTAATGAACATCATCGTCATCATCACATCAAAAAATGCTGCTTATATTCTACTTTTAAGTTATTGACCTATTTTAAATGTTTTATTAAAGCCATTCTGTGAGTAGTATTGAAAGGCTGCAGTCGTCAACCACACACTTAAATAGAGAACTAACTAAGATAACTAACAGAGTAGAGGTGAGAGATGAAAAATGAATAATAATAATAAAAAACAACATACAAAGGCTGCAAAAAGAGCTTATAAAAAATAAAAAAAAAACAACTTCCAGTTTAGTAGGGTATTTCTACACTAAATATTTAGTGGACATTAAAAATTTTGTGTGAAATTTGGACCTAGACCTCAACAGACTTGATTAATATTGCCTACCTCTACCTCAGACGTATGCCCACTATGCCTAGAAGGACATAATCCAAAACAAAATTATAAGCATAACATGGAAGAAAAAAAAATACTCAAGTCCAAGCTGCAGAGATATAATTACGCCAGTAGAGGGAGACATAACCCCACATCTTAAGCATTGGAACAAACCCATAGGTAATTTAATCATAACTTATTTAATTATTGTAAGTATTCCCACTTGTTAAATACCCCATATGTTAAACTCTATCAATTACAACTCCCTCGCTCCATTTCAAATATGCTGTGCTGTTATGACATCTGAAAGTCAGCAATATTGTCCAAACTAAAGAAGACTAAGCAAAAAATGTAAGTCTACAAAGAAATAAAAAAAATGCTTGTGTCTTTAGCACAGGTTTAAAAGTTTCTTGAGATGATGAGAGAGACATCTTAAAGCAGGCGTTGATTCAGCAGCAGCATCTTGTGTTCTGTCACTGCGATGTTCTTATAACAGAGACTTAGTGCAGAGCCATCTGTTCTATAGGCTCCCACCTTCTCCTGCTGTCAGAGGAATCACAGTCAAAACCCACTGGGCATAGAAACATACAGAAATATAATTGTCAGGAGCAGGAAAGCTTTAAGTGTCGATGTTATGATTTTTGAATATAACTGCACAAGTACTTTATGTAAACAGAGTAAAGAGCTACAGAACCCAGTGAAGATAAAAATAGGTATTGAAGTTTGGACTAAACTATCAAACTTTTCTGGCTGAAATTATTTTATTCACATGCTGTACATGAGGTTAATAGTTAGATGTTAAACACATTGAAATGTATTTTAGCATGCATTTGAGGCTGAAGACTACAGTGGATCAATATGGCAAAACATATATCCTCTCTCCCCCATTGATCAATTACATTTTTAATAAAAACTAATACATATGAACAGAAACAACTTCATAAGTGCCATTTAAAAAACAAATATATTCCTCCACAATTTGAACTCTTCTCTCTAAGCCTTTTCTGCAATCTTGATCTGTAAATGATTTGATCATGATTCAGTTATAATTTCATTATTCACACAGCCCTTCCAAAGACTCTACACTTCAATATATAAATAATTATAATAATATTTTGTTGTTGTTCCCAGTAGATGCTGGCTTTGTGAGACCAGCACTACTCCTGAAATCATAAATCATTTTAAAACGATATGAGTGGAATAAACTGTATATTGGCCAAATTAAGGGCACTTGTTAATAAATATAATAAGGTTTTGTCAGTAATATAAATAACCAGAATGAATCTTTAGTCAAAATCCACTGAAGACAATTTTTTTATGTAGTTAACTACATATATTTTGAATGCATTTCGGTGTAGCATCATAGTCTATGTATATTTGAACTATTTACTGCACAGTGCATTTTGTATACAATAATATTGTGTTGCTTTTCTTAAAGGAACTGTATGTAAACTTTTGAATTAAATTTCATAAACATGACCTAACTGTGTCCTCAGATACGAGTTACACAAGTTCAAATCAAATATAGCTTTTACTGATAAAAATAATCTAAGGCTGATTTATTTTTAATGACGAAAACATTGGACATGATGGCCAAGTTGTTTATGTTGTAATTTGGTGTTTTGGCTCAGAAGACAGAATGAGCCTCACGCAAGTCTCTCATTTGGGATGCCAGTTTTAATGCTGAAACTGGTTTAAAACGAAAAGGACTCCTCACTCCCTAAACCTCAGCACCGGCAGCTTATGATTAATCAGTGCTGTTCATATAGTGAGAATGAGAAAACACTGTATATGTCCTCTATATGTAGTTGAGTCCCTTGTTAAAACTGTAAGAGCACAGGCTACATACAGTGCCTTTAATTGATACTGACCTTGAGAGACCAGCCCTGCTCCTGAAATCACTGAACAACAATATGAGAGGAAGGAACTGTACATTAGCAGAATCAAGTATAGAGCACTTCACAGGACATTTCATCTTAGATCCAAGCTCTTTCCTACATCACCAGCGTCACAAAACATGCTCCCGACTGCCCACCGCTCTCCCTCTGCGGCCATCGAGGAAACACGAACGGGCCCAGGGCGGTCCAGACCCAGCAGCCCAAAATGGCTTTAAAATTCTGCTCTGAATCGTCGCGTGTGAGAAGATTTCCTGTGAGTCTCTCTCTGTCTGCAAGTAACCATATCCTCAAAGGGCTTTCGACACGCAACACTGCAAAAACGATGGAAAGAAAGATGAAGAAAACATGAAAAAACCTGCACCTGTTGCCCCATGGAGCCCTATCGTTGGGTGGTGCAGTGGGGTTTGACTTTGGGGGATTATGTTCGATTTCAGGGAGCGAGGGGTTAAGAAGAGGAAGTGTTTGTGGTCGCTTTAACAAATGGTCTGGGGCCTCCGTGTCATTTGTCATTTGGAGTTTTACATGGATTTCCCAGTAGCAGCTGTGACACTTTGAGTCAAGCAAATAAAAGTAACTTTACTTTTTATTAAATTATAGTTTTGATATAGTACCATTATAATATTACAGTTTTTATATCTAACATTTTGTACAGAAATTGTGGTTTAATAATTTCTTTAAAAAAATTGTCAGATTTTAATAAATACGGATTAATTAATATTTAAGAAGCCGCATTTGAAGACTAAAGACTTTTCAACACAATACTCAAAAACAAAACACTCAAAAATATGAAGTTAAATTTTATATATATGATAATGCACTTATGTAATTCCAATGTAATTGTCCACCAATTATATTTTTTCCCAATATTTGCAAACATTTTTCTTCAGTTAGGTTTTTCTTTTTTGCCCTCTCCATCTGCTAATGTCCCAAATGATGTAGTCTGAACCTTGTGTATTTAGTGTATAATTATCATAAATAATTTCTGCCTATCGGGTCACGTAGAGGACAAAATATAATATCTAAACTCAATGTGCTAACACTACAGCATTAATAGTCTTATTCACGTTTGTAGATTTTCTTTTCGATTTTTTTTACTTTACAAAGAAATGCACATTATTCTTGTATTAATTTTGTTATTTTATATTTCAATATTACAAACATAGAGCACAAAATAAATAAAAAAATATTTAAAAAAATATTTTGGCTATTCGCTAAATCCTCAAATTGATCTCAAGACTAACTACCCATTACAAAGCAGGACTCCCTTGGTCTCTGTTCCCAAATTGAGGTTGAAAAATGATCTCTGGTTAGTGAGTGGAGCCATTTGTTCCACTCTGAGCAGCATTACAGCCTGATGCTTCAGCAGGAGGGAGCTTTAGGTGTTTGGGTCGCATTGGCTTCTCACGGCTCCGTCCGGAATTCCTCCAGACTCGAACTGGCTGCGGGCGTGTAATGTGTGCCAGATTTGCAATGCTGTATCCACCCCCTGACCCCGGCTACGCTCCCAGCCAAAGAGAGTCAACCCTCCTCAATGTAGGATATAGTAGTTTCATTTGTGCATGGGTGACAATGCTCTTTAACACATGATATATTTTATTTGTGTATTATTTGCTTTAGTGTTGTCATGCAGTTTCAAACTTGATTTCAATACTAAGGAATAGACTCTACACCGATTCTGATACCACGATAATAGTAAAAAACACTCTTTATTTAGACCATAGAATGTCATTTTCAACCTCAAATCATAGTAGCTTTTTACTAATACGTGTAGTACTATGTGGCCTTATATCTGTAATTTCTCAGTCGTCCATGTAGGTTCCATAGTGGTCCATGGGTGTATACTAGTCTATGTGGTTTATATTTGTTCTGATACAGCTCAAGATCATTCTATAGAGCTATAAAGTAAACTTAAAATTTGGGACTATTGCCAAAGCACTAAACCATTCAAAAAAAACTATGATAAAGTAATATAAATAATTACGTTAAACATTTTTGGATTTTCCTTTATATGAGTGGTCAGGTCCATGGCCTATCATAACACTGTAATGTCATCTGAGACTCAGCTAGACCCAACACATGTTTTTAATTGACTTATACTGTAAATCAGGTTCCCGTTGTCAAAACCAACTTGTCAGCTCAAAATGATTTACATGTCACCTGCTACCAGATTTTGCAGTCAGATTTTTTTTTTTCGTTGGTCTATGAATACACAGAATAAGACTTTAAGTAGCAGGGCAGGTAAACAACAACAAATGTATCAAAGTATCAATGTACCATCAAACTAATCAGCCACAATTCAGTTTTATTCTGTCTTATTAAAAATGAATAAAAATAGATTTCAACATAAACAAGACTCTAATCTGTGCATAAAAATATTATTATATATTTCTTCCTTCCTCCTGAACTCTGTTTCAAACTACACGCTTTTACTGATAGAGGACTGGCTGTAGACCCCAACATTGACTAGAAATTATTGTTTAAAATGGATTAATTGCACAAGGTAAATCCTGAAATGACATGGGCCTAGGGTTAAGTAATATCATATAGTTTAGGAATTACAGTAAAGTTATTACTGTAAAATAATAATAGTGGGCTATACATTGTAAACTGCTGCTTGAACCTTGCATATTTAGTCAGTGGTGTTTACTATTAGTGAATTCCAGCTTCCTAAAATGTAAATGTTGTTGTTTGATTAGTGAAGCTTGCAGTCTTAGAAATCTGGACTGTTTTGAATAGTTTGTGTGTGACGTGTGTGTTGTTGCAGCTGAATGCAGTGACTGGAGCAGAGTTTCAGACAGGACACCTACAAATGTGCCACCTCTTTGTTGTTTTAAACTCGGGGCAACAAACACACAGATCCTTGTCATTCCAGAGGTCATCTGTTGAGCATTTAGCCCCACAAAACTTTCACCTCTTCAAACCACGTGCTTTTGTTACAGGGAGACATAGACTCGTAAAGTATGGTTTGGACTCCTTCAAATACTACTACTTCTTTCTGCAATTTTATATGCACAGTGCAATAGGCCTTTAGGAAACTGGGTCACAGGTTTAATTAACTTTCCCCTTTCTGTCATTGTCCTCCTTGTTTATTTAATGAAATTAAAATAAAACCACAACAAAACATAAAACATGGGGCTTATTTGTTTGTTTGGCTTACATTTAACATTGCTTCCTGAGTATATTCAAATCACTTAAGCTCTTGGTTCATTTCCTTATCATTTCCATTGGAAATGCCTAAGTTCTTGGAGAAACAAGATTTACATTTGAGGCCCAGACGTCTATAACCTTCACTAATAGACGTCTGACAACATGTAATGAGCCTTATATGCAAATTCTTAAACTTCACTTCAGCAGCAACCAAATAGACCATCACTGCAGCTTGAGCTTGTGGCTGTGGTAGCTTGTTGTCTTGGCTCGTGGGGGCTCCTCCCCCGCGGTTATAAGAGTCCAGCTGACCGGTACTGACCATTCCTCCGGAGCCCCGCTCTCCCCCGCTCGGACTCCTCTGCACCAGGGGGCTTTAAAGAGGGTGTTTCTGTGACTGTGCAGCTCCGCACTGATGGAGGTTTAGCATCAGGATTCTTTTTCTCTTCGTGGGACTTGAAACTTGGACTAAAAGTTACTGTGAACCGTCACCATGGCGTTCGCCATTATGCGTCCAGTGGCCACGCACTTGATCTACTCAGACTTCACCATGACCTCTGAGGACGAGGACAAGTGCAGCGAAAGCGACGGCAGCTCTGAGCAGAGTTTCTGTGGGTCGGAGAAGCGCAGGAGAACGGGCCGTAAACAGGACGGAGACACTGCGGTCATCAAACAGCGGAGCGCGGCCAACGCCAGAGAGCGCGGCCGGACCCAGAGCGTGAACACGGCCTTTACAGCTCTGCGGACTCTCATCCCTACAGAGCCCGTGGACAGAAAACTCTCCAAGATTGAGACCCTGCGGCTTGCGTCCAGCTACATCTCACATCTGGCCAATGTGCTGCTGCGCGGAGACGGCGGCGCTGACGCACAGCCGTGCCTCGGAGCGCACGAGGGAGGGAACGGACCCAAGCCTCGGACCATCTGCACTTTCTGCCTCAGTAACCAGAGGAAAGGGGTGAGTGAAGATTGTACTTGTTTAGTAGTACTTTATTTTACAAATGCAATGAAACGTAACATTCATAGCATTTACTTAGTTTTAGCCATTTTATCTCCTCCTCTGCGCGCCTTAATTAGGCTCATGAAACTGCATGTGTGAACAGACACAAACCACATAACTGAACAGTGAATTTAAACAGTCAATTTAAACAGTGAATGTGATGCACTAAAGTGCGCGTGTCTGTACCTTGTGTCTTGCAGATAAAGGACGGGAAAGACTGTTTAAAACTGCGAGGACTGGCCCCATTGCGCGCGAGACGCTAAAATCATGGACATGAACAACTGTAACTCCTCAGACTCTCAGGGAAGTCAAAGCTGGTCTTACACAACACTAGCGCACGTGGACACATGCTGGATACACTATGGACACAAACTGATATTTATACTTGACCGAAAAGTAGATCATAAATGCAGTGCATTTGCTTGAGTTTTGTCTTTTTGAAAAAGTTTTAAATAAAGATTTATTTTATCAAAATAAAAAGATTGTGTTTCAGATATATTTATGCTTGACCAAACAAAACTTATATAATATCAAATTTTAAACATTAGGTAAGCCTTATAGGCCTATTTACTCTTACTTTTTCACCCTCTCCCTCCTGAGATCCATTAGGCTGTAACAATGATCTTGTTAAATATCTGTTTGTATCTTCATGAAGATGACACTCTACCCACTCACTATACTCAGTCTTACTAAGACGTCTGTTATGTGGCTCTGCTCCACTGTTTCCACTGTCTCGCTGCGGTGTCATTTTTCTAAAATTCTGTTTTTTGAAGTCTGTCATCAATTAGTCACGGAAAATAGTAGCCCACCCTCTGCCCACGGAGTCCCCAGCAGCTGTTGGTCTGTCACAGGGATAAATCATGGCTAGCGCAGACATACCGGGCGCAGGGTTAAAGGTCACGGAGGAGGAAGAGGAGTGAAGCTTGTTGATGTGTAATCGAGGACGAGGACAATCCAGCAGAGGTTTAATGATGTCAGCGCAGCTTCAGCCTGATTCATCTGCTCAGAGCAATAAATCACTGTTCAGTCTGTGGGACTCAATGGTGGAACTATGGAGCTCCACTCTCAAGCCTGTCCAGGTTCAGAGCAGGGGTCCTCTCTCCCCCCTACCTGCCCCAGTACGACTAATTGGAGTTTGTCTTCTGCCAAATCCTGCTCTCTCTCTCTGAGCAGCGTGCCTCCTCCAATGGCTCCCTAAGGCTCCCCACGGCAGGAAGATGTCACGGAGGCACAGGAAGGGAAACAGCACAGGCCGACGTCCGGGAGGCGCTCTCTGTGCGGCCGGCTCTGGGTCAGTGCCAGCCCTGACATCAGCCCTGACTTCAGCCGGGACCCAGATGTCCACAAGTCTCAGCCTCAAAAGTGTTTTTGTGTTTCGCTAAACACCAGGTACAAGCTATCTGAGGAGATAAAGAGGAGAGCAGTGTGAGGGTGTGAGTCTCTCTGACCACCACCAAAAACTCTCACACCATCTTCATAGGCAGCGTGGATGAAGTTGCCCAAGCACATAATGACATTATTTTGTATTTCCCCATTAGTAAAATCATTATTTATATCAGTGTCTTTGTCATAATAAACTTGGTAATTTTACAATTGTCCCTAATTGGCTATAAACAAAAAATGTGTAGTCTTTATAAACTTATTTATTATATGAGTGTAAAATGTGAAATTGCAATTCAAATTATCACAGTCTTCTCGGGGGTTTTATATCAGTGTAATAGTGGAGACCTCCACAAACATGTTCCACAATGCATGTGATAATAACAGTATAACAGTAATTCATAATTCAGTATTTTCTAATTTTTTAAAAATATTTTTGGACATGAACAAAATCTTGATTAAAAAAAAAAATCTAAATGTCAGAAACAATTAAGAAAAATGCTGTCATCCCCCAGTCTTAAATCATTATATTGATTGTATGTGTCCATGTTTTATCAGGACTAAATGTGAAATTACTTCATCCTAACATCCTTGGAGTACAGATACATGCTTTAGTCAGTGTGTGTGTGTGTGTGTGTGTGTGTGTGTGTGTGCGTGTGGGGGTGTGTGTGTGTGTGTGTGTGTGTGTGTGTGTATGTGACTAACAGGTCTGACAGCCTCCTCCAGGGAACCACAGCTCAGCACACTGTTTTACAGCCTCTTTTGGTGAGCTCTTCCTCTGCTTTAGCCCCAGAGGAGAGTTAGCATAGGAAGTATTTGAACAGGGATGAAATAGCACTGATGACAGGACCTGCTTTCAAAGCTAAGCAGGATTGTCTCAGGGAAATGCAGGAGACTTGGCTGAGCACAAACGTCTTGAACTTAAATAAAAATAAAACTGAGATTGTAGCTAAACTAAACCACTGCTTGGGCATGGCAGTGTGACTGCTCCTCTGTCCTCTTATTGTCGCCCTGCAGTGAGGAATCTTGGGGTAATTGTGGACTCTATGACAGAGCTAATGTGCTTCTCCAGTTTGAAAATAAAGTCCAGCTTCTTTCAGTTGAAGCTTCTTGCTAAAGTAAAGTTCTGCCTTCCACAGGTGATGCATTTGTAACGTTGCTTCTGAATTAATGTAATTCTTTGTATGTGGGGCTGGTCCAGGGCTTCATGCAACTCTAAAAGAATGTCCAGAACCCTTTAGCTCATCTGCTGACAAAAACTAAGAGACAAGAGCACATCACGCCTGTGCTGAACAACCTGCACTGGCTCCTATTTTATATCGTGTGCAATTCAAAATGTTCTTGATTGTGTTTAAATGTCTGTACTCTATGGGTCCTCTTTATTTGAGGGAGTTACTGCAGCCCTATACTCCACCCAGAGCCCTGAGGTCAGAGGTCAGCTGACCAGCTCCTGCTGCTGTGCCCAAAGCCAGACTCAAGACCAGAGGAGACAGAGCCTTTTCTGTGGTAGTGCCCAGACTATGGAAGAGCCTCCCTCTGCCTGTCAGATCATCTCAGTCTTTAACACAATTTAAGACCTGACTGAAAACCCATCTCTTCTCCCTGGTATTTAATACAAGCTAGAGAGGATATCATGTTGTTTTATTGTTCTTTTCCTGTGTATCGTATAATCTATATATCTTTTATATTTTTTGTTGACTTTTATGTGAAGCTAAAAAAAACTAAATGGCAGTTGAAGTTGTTTTTAAATGTGCTATAAATAAACATGAATTGAATCCTGCCAGAGACTTCAAAATGTGCTGCGTTCACTGGCTTTGGTTCAGTGTGGGAAATGGGGAATGCTGTCAGTGTAATCCCTCAGCTGACCATGCAGGTAGGATCCATAGCATCTTAAAAACCTTTGTGCAATTGACAGAATTGAATTTTCTTTTGCTATGAATGGTTATGTATAGATGTGCATCAGTTACAAAGCACGGGGTTTTTTTTTTTCAAAATCAACAGCTGCAATAGCTGATGATAAAACTATGCAACTAAATAAAAAAATGTGAGTCATAGCATGCTAATTAGCATATCAAGCAGTCTGACACTGTATGGTCAAAGACAGACTCACAAAATGTGTCTAAAATGCATTTTGTTTCAGCATTTAAAACATTAAACTATAGACCATAATTCATTGCTCCCTTTCAGTGTAGCCAACTAAATGGCCATTACCTGATTTATTAAAACTAAAAGGTCACTGAAACAGCACTTGTCATAAAACATTAATTTTGTAATATAAATTGGACAGTGATTTAGGTAGTAGTAGTGGTAGTGGTAGTAGTAAGTAGTTGTTTCAAGTGTCGTCAATAATAACTATGTATGTTCCCTTTAACTTAAATGCTTAATAACTACATTGAACACATATTTTGAGAACTTCACTGAGGACTGTGCAATTAATGAAGTGTATAATTGTGATTTCAATTATTTCTTTATTTAATTACAAAATGTTGTAACCAAAAATACAATTAACTACAACTAACTTCTGATCAGAATGATATTTGCACTCGCTCTGCCTTGCAAAATAATTGAGTAAAGTAACTCTTCTAATCTACCCATTTAAAAAGACACAAATTGCATTAATAAATTATATAAGATCTTTATTTTCTGTACAGCTAACAGTAATGAATTTAAATAATCATGATTTCAATAATGAGCCAAATAATTATGATTTCTGCCTTATATGAGCAGCTCTAAATTCAACCAAAAACATTAGACACGATTTTTCAGAATGCTGTGCAAAAGGATCCTTTGTCAACACAGAGGAAAAAAACAAAGTAGATGATGCAGAAAAAGGAAGGAAGTGGAGCTCCTCACCCATCATCTGTGCAGCGGTCCCAGATGGGTGCTTCGCTTCCCCCAAAGCAGGCCTGCCAACAGCCCCTGCTCCAGACATGCTCATGCTCATATTTATGCTGCTCTTAACACGGAGCTGCAGACCGGATACAGGGAGAGAGGACAAAAATGGTACTCCAAAATAATATTCCCCAGGTACAAATTAAAACTAATCCCTTGAAAACAATACTATTTCTTCAAATTTGGACAGTCATGTTACATATTGATAGATATAAACATGAAAACGATGAAAAGCCAAGTGTGGTTTTGAGGTCATTTGAAGTAGCAAGAAGTGTCTTCAAACCCACTCATCATCAGGTCCAATTTACACTGAACTGATGAGACAGACATTTAAACTTAATTGCCATTCCTGCATTTCCAAATAATGGACAAAAATAGGAAAGGATTATAGACTAAGTATACAGTCTATGGAAGTCATTTTCATTTACAAATAAACAAAACCTGACAATTTGTCTTACATTTTTTACATAAACATTTGAATTGCGTAGATTTACTACTGTACATCTGGGATCTACTTATAGTGGTTAAAGTACATTGTAAATCCAGATTAGAAAAAAAAAAAAAAAAACACAAAAAATGTGGGAAGCAGATGGCTTTGCTTTTAAAGTTTCACTTAGTATAAAATATTCAACTTCAACAGTTCACACTAGTTTCCACGTTAACAAATCATTATCAAGTAGTGTACTAGTATATATCTGTGTCTTATATTTATTTGGTTTGATTCATTCTATTGTTCTAACCATTTTCCAGCCAGCTTCAGGTGTTTCCATGCCTTTTTTAATGTTTTATTTACTACTGACTTGTGTTTCATTTTCAGTGTCTTTCAGTGTCTTTGTTTGTACAGCCATGAAATGTGCTGTATAAACAAAGTTGATTGGATATTTTAGTCAAGTAAGAGCACATACATACCGACAAAAAATGTACAATATGATATGAACACAATACACCTAAAAGTATCATTGATCCCAAAAGTTAAGTACAAGATGGCACAATTAATCACAATCAAATCGAAACTGTAATTTGAGTTGACGCAATTATCAAATCACAAAGGCTGTAATCATATCTCAGATTATAGAACGTCCTCTGCAAAGAACTAAATATACTGTTTTAATTTTTTTTTTTTTTAAATCTTGTACCTATAGTTTAGAGCTCTGCAACCATGAAATGCTTGGGATTCTTATAGTAGTTTATCATTTCATATTTCAGTCTCTTAAACGTTGATGTTGTTTACAATGTGCACTCTCAACAGAATCCTATACCTTTTAAACATAAATTTCTAATTGCAATCGCAAACTCGTGCAGCCCCAGTGTACGCTACATGCCACTGAGTACTAACCACCTCTAGGACCAGCTGAGACAGAGCCTTGTATTCAGAAATGTCAGAAATATAAATGGAGCCGATTCTCTTTGTGTCTGGAGCAACAATACATCACTTCCCTGTTGAACTGACATGATCACTTTACCAGAGCGGAGGAAGTCTGTGAAGCCATCATCTGAGTTTGAGACCATAACAGGGGCATGTCACTGTGTCAGCTTTAGCTTGATTTATATGAGAAGAAACATCCCGATTTCAGGATTTCACCTTCACTGACTTTGAAGGAAAGAAAGGGAATTGTTTTTCAGCTGAAGGGTAAGAAAAGGTGTGTCTGTCTGTCTCCGCTGGGAAGTGTGTGTTGCGCATTTGATTCGATTCATCCATAAATGTCACTGGGGCAACCTGTCATTATAAACACTTTTTGAACATATGTCATTTCAACTCACACTATACTCTTATAATAATAATGTAAAGGTTTTTTCTTTTTATTTGGTTATGTCACCTTAATCCCATTGGACCAGTGCGTACTCTCTTGGGCAAAACAGCAACTTCCCTATGTGTATAAGTGCTGTCTGTGTAATTGGTGGCGCAGATTGTCAGTCTAACCCAGGGCAGCTGTGGCTACAGAAGTAATGTAAAGTACAAATGAAATGCACTATTATTATTATTATTATAGCTGACACTGTGCCAACTTGTCCAGTAGATCACATACCATTATTATAATTCCATCAGAACTCTGAACTAACAACTCATTGTAAAACTGATGAATTACATCCTCACACAGGAGTAGCTCATGTCTGCTCCACTAGACAAGAACAATAGATTTTATGTGCCAAAGTTTCTGGCAAGCCCCTAAAAGACGGAGTAGAGGGGCGGGCCGCACTGAGGAGGAAATCCCAAAGAAGAAATTATGGAAAACAATCGGAGCCATCATCACAACACGACTCTGCTCAAAAACAATCCCACAATCAAAGCAGTAGAGGATCGGAGTGTTGAGCCAGAGGTGAGAGCAGAGACACCGACCTAAAGGGTTTCTACTTCCTCTGAAACAATCGTCAACGCAATGAATCTCCGTCAAAGGAAGGAATGCAGGACAAGTCTAATGCATGGTACAAGGAGCAGATAAAAGAAACGTCATGTCATCTATTCTATCCTGCCACAAGTCAGTGAATGTAATTTCCCCTTTCAGTCTCACCCTTTTTGTCAGTGGTTTGGCAGATTTTAATCCAGATAACCTTCCTTTAGCAACCACCCACTGTAGTGTATATTGTGGCAATGGTATGATTTGAAGTGGTGCCTCTTTGGTTAGTGGGCAGATCCATATCCCACTGTCACATCACAAAGTTTCTGGTGGGTGGGTCGGGAACTGCTTGTGTATTTGAAGATGTTAGTTAGTGTTTTGACACAGTATGTCATTAAACTCCTCCATCGTGCATCTATTTTTGATTGGTAAAATGTACCTCGAAAACATGTTCTCTCTCACTGAGAGCATCAGCATCGCCTCTCCACAGATCTGACTTGAAACTTGTCTTGTTTGCGTCACATCCTTATCTCCATGGAGAAATATGTTAATGGAAACAAGCAGGTAGCAGAGGACCCACACAAGTTGTGCACCTATAATAAGGTATATATGAGAATATTGGCCTATCTATCACAAACATCTGTAATTAACTGTTTTAAATGGTCATTTTTTAATTTTTTTTTTTTTTTTAAATATTACGTTCAGTTGTTCTCCATTACTCTACGAAGAAGGTTTTGACTAGTGCTAACTTTAGCCTCAAGGTGTCAGTAAAGAAGCCAAAATGGCTGGTTTGACAGAGGGCAGTATTCACATTCATTCTTGAAGTATATTGCAGATGAGATGTGAGCCATGGCAAATACTGCAATATTTTAATACTGTTTTTCCTTTTTAGCTGCAAACTCTATGTAAGTTAAGGGCAATGAATGGACGTCACACAGAAGTCATTTTTATTCTCCAAGGAGCACAGCTGCACTCTAAAAATAAAATTGTGAGCTGAATAAAATTAAAGGTGCTCTATGTAACTTTTCTGGTAGAGGGTCAGCCACTTGCTTGTCTCCAAAGATGTTATTGCTTTGCATAACATGTTCTACATGTGGCATTAAACATGGAAACAAGCAGGTGACGCCGTTAGGCCAAGTTACAGGTCAAATCTGTGGAGAGGTGACCCCGGTCACATTAGAATGCATGTTTTTTTAGCTATGTTTGTAGCATAATGAGGAACATTCCTGGTAAAGCAGTAACATCTCCCTGAGACAAGCATGTGTCCATCCCCAATATAATAATCATCAATCTGAACACAAATTTGAATTAAATGTGCCAATTACACACATTTATCAAAATTATATTACTGTCAAGCATTTGTGTTTTAAAATGATTTGTTTATCTATTATTATTATCTACTTTACATTACCAGTGTTTTTTACCTCCAGCTTAATCGCTCGTTGTTGTGCCTATATGAATGTAGGGCACTGTATATCTGTCAGCTCTTAGTCAACTTTTATAAGCTTCATGGGAAAGTGTCTGTGAAGGACCTGGGGTGAGAGGGAGGAGGAGGGGTGAGAAGTGTGTGTGTGTGTGTGTGGGTGTGTGGGGGTGTGTGTGTGTGTGTGTAGGGGGGTCTGGGCGGAACCATTGGGACATTTTATTTCAGCAAACCCAGCACACAGTCAGAGGATTTCCTCAATCAGGGCTAAAGAGTGCGCTGTGAACAAGCTCGCTGACAGAAACATGTAGTCCAGGGGAGGCAGCTGGCCACGCTAACAACCTCTGGGATTTACTGTGGCGTGCAATAGCCCCCTCCATCACCACATGTAGAGCAGTGTTTCTCAAACAGAGGTACGGGGACCACGGGGAGGACAATGCAGGGGGTACTCAACTTTTTAATTTGAAAGATGCACTATACTTTTTGGGTCTGTCACCAGCTTGTTTCCATGGAGACACCATTACTTTGCTGGGAATGTTCCACATGAGACATATTTATATCTATGGAAACAAGCAGGTCACGGGGCCATGTGGAGACGCAACCCTGATAATAGTTAGAATGCATGTTTTATAGGCTATTTTGGATCAAGAAAAAAAACCAAACACCTGTAAAAGAACAAATAAAAAAAGAAAAAAATAATAATGCATTAATGTGGAATCTTCCAAGCAAGGCAATGACATCTTCACAGAGACAAGGAGAAAAATTACATAGTGCATCTTTAAAAGAAGGTGAAATTAAATGAGTGAATTTAAACTTTTCACTGTACTATTTAACTTCATGAGGATTACAAATGCTTTAGACATAAAATGAAAAATCTAAATCAAGTATAATATTGATAATTATGTTTTATTTGTACTTCTGCTTATACTACTGTTTATATTGTTCTATTATGGACAAGATGGCCCCCAGTCGAAATCTGACCCCTTTATTCTGAAGACAAGGTGGATGGTGATTGTATAAACATAAACATATCAGTTTTTTCCTCTGACACGACGTTGGTTTTCCAATAATGACACAGCTGTTGAATGAGATTATTTTTAACAGTGGCTGTGGTTTCATGCACACTCTAAATCTAAGTTAAAAGACTATTAAAATGACATGAAAACAGCTAAATCAACAGGTTTCTGTCTGATCTTGAGCCCTCTGATTACTCACATTAGATTCAATGGTTTAAATAATCTTAAATGTCCAGAAATCAGATCATAATCAGACTTTGGTGTGCATGAGAATAGCCAGTAACAAACCTCATGATCTTGCTATATTTATCCAACCACACTAAAATGAGCAAAGTCTTATACACCTATTCAGCCTCAGTCTTAATTCAACACTAGACATACCAACAGAATGTTGTGATCTGAGCATAAATGCTGCTGCATCTGCGTCATTATCACATAACATTTTTAACTCATACATGACGTTGTTAGGAGCAAAAAACGGTTTCATTTTTGTGGTCTAGTGTACTACAGGGGAAAAACACACTGTGTTATATGGGCATTTCCGGATGTTGTGGGCAGCATTATTGAAAATGCACCAACAGCAAAACAAAGTGGTGATAAAAGTGTACAGGAATACACAGGAGGCCATGCATCTTGTTTGCGGTCACTGCCTGACACAGATATTCTTCCTGGACATAAATCTGAGGACTCACAGCTGCAACAACCTCCACAGTTGTGCTGTAAGAATCTCACACAGACTACACT
The DNA here is from genome assembly GCF_009829125.3 of Periophthalmus magnuspinnatus. Taxonomy (NCBI): domain Eukaryota; kingdom Metazoa; phylum Chordata; class Actinopteri; order Gobiiformes; family Gobiidae; genus Periophthalmus; species Periophthalmus magnuspinnatus. The sequence goes on from NC_047132.1 coordinate 7,121,985, forward strand.
GTAAAAAAGAGAGTGCACATAACATGAGTTAAAGTGACTAAATGATGATGGTCAAATGTGTAACCAGGGTTTAACTTCAGCCGGAAAAGGATCCGGCAACTGGCAGAGTGTGTTCCCCCAACTGTTTGCTTCAAACTGGTAACTAGACTGGAGTTAAACCTTTATGTTTAAGATCTTGAAAAATATAAACACAGACATTTGTGTTTTAAGCCCTCATTTCAATGAGCCATAGCCAATGTCTCATCTCCTCTTTTTACTCTGTATATTTCTACATCACAGAGCTGTCCTACAGCTTCATCCTGTGTAGTCATGGGACTTTTGGGTTCTTTGTGGGGATCTGAATCTTTTAGATCCTTTCTCTTCAAAGAGCCATTCAAAAGACTGGCTCGTTTACTATTTGTTTATATGACAGAAGCCAATGTGAGAGCTCATTTTAACAACAAACTAATCACAGACAGAAATGACCAAGGCTCAGATGTGTTTAAAATGGTTCAAACTGAGAGTGGGAGAGAGTTTACCCTTTCAAATTGTGCATAATCAAAATAAAACAGTAATAATAATTTTAAAAGTAACTGTTATTATGTTTTTTGTGCACAAAATGCTCACTAGTGTCGCCTGCTCTGCTTCTGTGCTGATTCTTATGTCAGTTCAGTGTTAACCAGTGTAAAAATACAGACAAATTGGAAAGTAGTCCGAATTTGGTTCTTTTTTAAAACTGACATCCAGTTCCAACCGTTTACGTTAAGGAATCGTTCAAAAGAGCCGAGTTGTTCAGGACTGTCACATGACTAATCCCATGCCACGTGCCCTTCTGTGAGAGGGCTCCAACCCGCCCCTGACTCCACGTGCACAGGGAATATAAATCTCAGGGAACTCACTTTTTAACCAACTAAAGTTGCAGACGTTTGTGCACGATATGAAAGGCATTTAAACAACAGAATTAGGACTAAACGCAGTAGGCCACACGCTTTAGGCCAAAGAGCAGCTTTTGCACTACTTTTGGCTCCAATAACTATAGATAAGAGCCAGACTGAGCTGATACAAGGAGAGATCGAGGAATGATCTGCTTTTTTTTTTTTTAAAGAGGCCAGAGCAGTGTTGCTATGTGTTACTTGCATTCTAATCACGCACTTCCTGATTATCAGACAATAAAACGCTTCATAATTCGATGCAGACAGTGAAGCAAGCTTATTTTGACCTCAAGGACTGCTTATACAATATATGTGCACTGGGGCAATACCAATTTTCCTCAAACACATGGGGAAAACATCAAGTGCACACTATTTAACGTCACCATTCATTCATACACCAAAACAGGGTGAAGTGTCTTACCCAGGAGCACAACAACAGTACGTATTGTTGGGTGGGAATCAGACTGTAATAAGCAGATGGCAAACTCTCCACAAGAAAAGTTGCAAAGTGCATCTTTAACACAATTTACTGCCTATCTGTGGACACAAACTTATGAAGTATATTTATAAAATTCATACAAATACTTATATGATCAAATAAATCTCTCAAACGAAGAATGATGTTTGAAATAATGTATGGTGTTTTGTTTTTGTTGGAAGCCACTCATCCAGTTCTGGCCAACCATGTATTGTCTAAAGTCCAAAACCAAAAAGTAGTCTTCCCTTTTCCATAAAGTGAGTCTACTATTAATATCCATATCAGGCTCCTTTGTCAACACGAACCAGAGCAGAAAATATACACTCTATGGGACAATGGGGAGTTCCCTGTCATGAACACAACAGGATGAACCGAGCTGTAAGTCTGTGCTTAATATGTGTCGGACTGGAGAAAGAACATAAGAAGAGAGACAAATCACACTCAAATCATAGCTGTACTTAAAGGTGCTCTGTGTAACTTTCTGATGGAGCATATGCCACCTGCTTGTCTCCATGGAAATCTTCAAAATCAGTCTAATTTTTCTTTGACTACAGATGTTTTAATTCCTTAAACAAGCATGAAAAACATGCATTCTTACAGGTCACTTCTCCACAGACCTGGCCTTTACCTCCTTGACCTGGTGTTGCCACATGCTAGTCCATGGAGTTTGATGGCATATTGAGAAACATTACACACAAAGAAATAACTGTGTCGCTTTAATCATGTCTACTGACTACAAAATCACCATTAAATGTATTCAGCTCTTAGGATACACCAGCATAAAGAAGCAGTGAGCTTTTCCAGGTGTTAGAGTCATGTTTCTGATAAATGTGCTATTATTAGAAAATGTATAAAAGGGGTTAGTTGCAGTTTTCCTTTCTGCCACAAGGTGTCACAATCACCTCAGTTTCCTAGTTTGTACCTGTGTGGTTCATTTTCACATCCTCTATCTCAGGAAATCATGTGAAAGTTAAGATAAGTGAAAGTTTTAACAGAAAATTTGACACAAGATCAGAAAACATGCTGCCGCTTCTGACCTTGCTATTTGAAGTGAGTAAAACTTAATATTATTTATATATATATATATATATATATATATATATATATATATATATATATATATATATATATATATATATATATATATATATATATATATATATATATATATATATATATATATATTATATATAACTTTTAAGGCAATCTACATTTATGTTGAAATAATTGAGAAGAGCTATGCATTTGTGTCACAAATATAGAACTAAATAAATCATTTTGTTGCCTCTTATTTGTATATGTTTAATAGTTGACTATACCAATAGGCCATACGGTGCCTGACACTCATGTCTCACAGCAAGAAGGTTCTGGGTTTGATTCCCGGGTCACCCAGAGCTTTCTGTGCAGAGTTTGCCTGTTCTCCATATGCCTGGGTGGGTTTGCTCTAGGTACTGCGGTTTCCTCCATCAACCCAAACATGCACCATAGGTCAAAACTTCCAGCTAAGGTCCAGACCAAGATCACGTCCCTGAGCGATGCACTGTGGTGCCCAGTTTGCTCCAGCTGCATTGAAGGATTGGTCAAATGCAGTATATGCAGTATAAATTTCCCTATGGGGACAATAAAGTGTACCTTAACTATAATATGTTACCAACATTATTGACTCAAACTATCAGATTTTAGTTTTTTTCTTGAGATTAGATTTATGATTTGTGTTTAAACCACAGGTACAACAAGATATTTCTTAACAAATGACATGACATTCACACATGAATTACAGCCTTTGCGACTCAAATTTGTTTGAATGTGATATATATTGTGCAGCCAGTGAGCAGAGTGATTATATAACCTGTTGGTTTTGCCCTCAGCTCTTGGTGCCATATTCAGCCCAAGAGCAGATAGTCAACATTGAAGCCAAATGTGGCACAGATGCATCTCTGCCGTGTAATGCAGACTTCAGCACCAACAAATACTTTTCTCTCACATGGTACAAGGTTTGTACATTCATATTTATTTGATTAAATTATAAGTGTTGTTTATTGCTAAAAAATGATCTTAGACATTCATTCTTACAGTGAGCTGATGGAATCACCTGCTTTTCTCATGGAGATAAATATGTTAGCAATAACATGTTCATGGAGACAAGCAGGTGGCACACCCTCCATCCGAAAAGTTGTGCACCTTCAAAGCTACCAAAGTTTTTAAACAGGTTGCAGATGTGAAACGTCTTCCCCTCCACCCTTCCCTCACCCCACATTTGGCTTTTGTCCAGGCTCACCTGAGCTCTCTGCTCTTCTTCTATCAGGTCAAAGCTGGCACACTGTCAGACAGCAGTACCGTAGTTAGCATTTAGTGGTGATATGTGAAAATACAACACAGCTGGGTCAGTCAATCTAAGCACAGATGGTAGCTTTAAAGGTGCATAGATATATAATATTGAGGAAATATTGTACAAGTTCAGTATACGGGTCTATTCATGTGTTTTGTGTGAATTCAGCATGACAAAGAGGGAATCATCAGAATAGCCCTGGAAAACAAGCAACGCCGTTATTATGGTTTTCCTCGAGACATGACCTTAGACGAGCAGAACTACAGCCTGCTGCTCCCAAAGGTAACGCCTGCAGACTCTGGGAGGTATGAGTGTGCGGTCAGTGCCAAGCCCGGGGGACAGAACCTCAAACTCCATGTGATGCTAACTGTGCCTGGTGAGCCTGGGTTTTCTCTCTTTGTTTAGTATGTTCTTTTTATCCTGAGCCATCTTTCAAGAGTATCCAAAATAGGCCTGTTAGGATAATTATTATATCGACTTATTGGTTTTATCATTTATGTGAATGTTTGGTGATGGTTTAACTAAAGCTTTTTCATTCAGTAGATCATAAAATCCTCTTGAAGCATCTGAAGCATACTGGATTTGACAATGCTAATTGGTTCCAAAATTATCTTTCAAACAGAACTCAGGCAGTAGTAGCTGATGGGTTTAAATCAGATATTTTTTACTTTACACTACTTTTTATTATATTTATTTATTTTATTGGTGATAATTTAAGAGAAAGCCTCATACATTTATATGCAGATAACGCTGTTATGCAAGTGCTGCCTCTGCTGATCAGGCACATTTAAAATTGCTGCAAAATTTTAATGAAATATAAAATTCCCTCATAAATCTTACATTACCATTGAGTCCAAATAAAACTAAGTATATGATTTTTAAAAAGTAATTTGAAAGCTACTGTTCTTTATACATTAAATGATACATTGATTGAAAGTCACCACCTATAAATATCTTGAGTTTTGGATTAACAAAAACTGTTTTAAAATCAGAAAATAAATTGTTGAAGTAACCTGTCTTTCTGTACTAGAGTATAGAGATATAATACACATGCAGCCTTTAACCTCTACTTTTAAACCTTTAGACACACTTTCACTCAGCCCTTTGTTTCATAATCGGTGATGACTTTAAAACCCATCACTGTATGAAAACGTAGGTTGGCCTTTGCTATCTGTCACAAGAGAACAACACTGTATGAAATGTATTTATAAAGGAGTATTTCTTGCTCGTTAATCATTGATATGAAAACATTTAATGCATGATCACGTGAGAGTATGAGTCTAAGGTTTTTTTTTCCTTCACAAAAAAAAATGAATTTACTTAGAGGACATGCAAAATTGGTTACTTTGGTGCCACAAATGCACTTTAATAATCTGGTAACAAACATTTATAATCACTCCTGCATCTGTTTTTAATGTTTTAAATGGACCTATGTACTTATTTGTTTTGTTCGTTTGTATTTTTTCTGTATTTGAAGTGCACTTAGACTGAAAAAGAGTCTAAGTGCACTCATTGGGCTCTTCCTATATAAATAAAGGTTAAACAAATAAAAGGTTAAGGTACATTTGATACTTGAGACCCATCTCCAGAGCTTGAGCTACGCTTGAGGATTTTACCTAATTTGTTTATGCTTATCTCAACCACTCTTCTCAACATAACAACAAAACTAATTATAGATGGAGCGATGGGCTGATTTCTTTAATAGTATTTTTATATTGTATTTCCAACAGAATGTGAGCCTGATGTTACGACTTCAGCAACCACAGTGCAGGTAGGGGAAACCGAGAGGACACTTTTAAATGTGACACAACCCCAACACCTGCCCCTCACCTGGAGCCTGGTTGGGTACAGCGCTATTGCACTCACCAAAATCCTCCTGTCCATGATGATTATATGGGTAAATATACTATCGTCATCAAATTGCTGAGTGTCTGTGTAATCCCTCAATTATCAGGTAGGTTCCAGTGGAAATGAAAGTTAAATTCCGTCAAGTTTTTTTTTGAGTGGAAAATTTTGCCAATCCAAGTGATTTCTTCAGTTCTGATAGGCTGCTCACTGCTTTAAATATCTGCTTAAAGGGAGGAGTTAACTACAGTACCTTTATTTAAGATGAGCAACGAGACATATTCACTTGTTAAAACTTTTGTCAAGCTGACCTAATTCAATTTTCTTTTACCAAATTTTTGCTAATATACTCACTGGGTGACATGTTATTCTATATGAATAAATGTATTTATTAATTTATTATTATTTTTGAACAACGTTTTGATTGATTTTGATTCACATTTATTAAGAAAACCCATGCATGGGTCAAAAACGATTCCAAGTTTCAAGCTAGAGATAAATTTATTGGCCAGTATTTGTAATAATGTCTAAAATTTTAGTAGTATATGGTCCTGTATCTCTTTAAGGAAGCCTGATGTTTAGTCAATACACTATGAGTTAAATTGAAACCACTTTAAATGAAAACGTGAGCAGAACAGAGGTGTCTACAGAACATGTGACAGGTCCTGTGTCTCTGCTGTGTACAGGTTTTTCATATTTGCTCGAGGCCAAAAAGAAGACGGTGTAGAAGCCTCATCAGAGAAAAAAATATTTAAAATCCTGATGAAAAATTTTGTTTTTCTGGTGGAAACTCCGCTCCCCTGCTTGTCTCCATGGAAAAGCTGGTGACGCCACCAGGCCAAGTTACTCGTCAGATCTGTGGAGAAGCAAGCCCAATTTCAGTTAGAATGCTTGTTTTATGAGTTGGAAATATTTTGGATTTAAAGATAAAGGGAAATTGTGGACTTTGTGTAAATGCTGAGCTCAAAATTTGGATTTTGGGAGATGTACACAACTAAAATTAACACTTGCCAGAGGATATTTTGCCAAAAGGTGTATTTTTAAAAAGTAGAACGTCAGCTCCTCATAGATGGACAAATTGACTTTGAACAAAAGTTTCTTAAACATTTTGGCAAGATTGGTCTTGAGTGACTTTGATTACCCAGTAAAGTTTCTTGTGTGTATTATATCTGACCTTTGCATTGCGGCATGAAGAGAGAGGGGTTGGGGGTGCGAGGGTTTTATTTGGTCTGGTTTTGCTATGTAAAATATCAACACTGAAATGTGTAACTGTTGATATGCATGATTTGCATTCCTAATAAATATATCCTTAAAAAAGAAGGTGAAATTAAATCTGTGAATTTAACTTTCCTGGTAGTGTGTCTGCACCTGTGTAAATGGAGATCTCATTACTCTGCCTGGAATGTGCAGCATTAAACTTGTCTGACTCACATTTCTTCAATTACGGGATTTTTTTTTTTTTTATTCCAGATGCATTCAGATGCATACTTACAGTGAGTGGCCTCTCCATAGATCTGACCTGCACCTTGGTCTGATGTCTTTATCTGCTTGTCTATGAATATGGACAAGTTTAATGCTATATTAAGGAACATTTCAGGCAAAGAAATAAGTTGTAAATTGTAAATTGTGCACCTTAAGTTTTTATTTAATTTTATTGACAGTTTTTTAACTGGGATGGTCCTGCTGAGATTAAGAATCTTTTTCCAGGGGATTCCTGGCCTTAGAGGAGAGGTTTCTATTGCACATGTTTTTGCTAGGGGGAACCTACAGAAGCACGAGGAGAACATGCAAACTCCACACAGAAAGACCCTGTGCCGCTCTGTAACATTAACCACTGCACCGCTGTGCCCATAGCTCTTACTCTCAGAGAGTACCTGCACAAAAAGCACTGAAATAAATGACATGAAAGCACACTGCTATTATATACACAACTGTAATATTTAGATGAGCTCACTGCAGTTCTCCTTTCTGCCACAGTGTCACATGTGTCCATTTCCGAGTGGTTCTCACATCCTCCTTCTCAGGAAATTGTGTGAAATCGAAGGTTTTACAGAAAATGAGACACAGGATCTAAAACGATGCTGCTGCTGATCTTGGTATTTGAAGTGAGTAAAAGTTACTCTAACTTTTAGACTACATATATTTTGAAATAACTAGGAAGAGCTACATATTGTATGAATATAGCTAAATAACTACATTATTTTTTTTTAAATAGATCATGTTGTTAGTTGAACATACATTTGACCATGAATCAAATGTTCTGAGTTTTGTTTTTTTCCTTATGAAAAACTGCGTAGTGTAACTATTAAACTAGTGGCTCGAAGTTCCACAAACATTTGAAGAATACTGAAAAATGAACTGATAAACTAATACCATGCATTTTAGTTGTATAGGTCTAAACTACAGGTACAACAAGATTTCTATTAACTGCATAGGAGATTTATTCTATTACATTTCCAATGAAGTTGTGACGCTGTGTAAAACTTAAAAACAATACAGAATACAATGATTTACAAATCCTTTTCAACCTATATTGAACTGAATAAACTACAAAGACATGATATTTAATGTTCAAACTGATAAACTTTATTGTTTTTATGCAAATATTCACTTATTTTCAATTTGATGTCTGCAACACGTTCCAATAAAGCTGGGACAGGGGCATGTTTACCACTGTGTTACATCACCTTTCCTTTTAACAACAACCAATAAGCGTTTGGGAACTGAGGACACTAATTGTTGAAGCTTTGCAGGAAGTATCCTGTCCCATTCTTGCCGAATGTACAACTTCAGTAGCTCAGCAGTCCAGGATCTCCATTGTTGTATTTTGCGCTTCATAATGCACCACACATTTTCAGTGGGAGACAGGTCTGGACTGCAGGCAGGTCAGTCTAGTACCCACACTCTTTTACTACAAAGCCACGCTATTCTAACATGTGCAGAACGTGGTTTGGCAGTGTCTTGCTGAAATAAGCAGGAACGTCCCTGAAAAAGACGTTGCTTGGATAGCAGCATATGATGCTCCAAACTCTGTATGTACCTTTCAGCATTAATGGAGCCTTCACACATGCAAGTTCCCCATGGGCACTAACACACCCCCAGACCATCAGAGAGGCACTGACACACCCCCAGACCCTCACAGAGGCACGAATACACCCCCGGACCATCACAGAGACACTAACACACCCCCGGACCATCACAGAGGCACTGACACACCCCCAGACCATCAGAGAGGCACTGACACACCCCCAGACCATCACAGAGGCACTGACACACACCCGGACCGTCACAGAGGCACTGACACACCCCCGGACCGCCACAGAGGCACTGACACCCCCCCGGACCATCACAGAGGCTTTTGAACTTTGCACTGATAACAATGGTCAAGACACAACGTCCATGATTTCCAAAGGCAATTTGAAATGTGGACTCGTCAGACCACAGCACACTTTTCCAGTTTGTGTCAGTCCATCTCAGGTGAGCTCGGGCCCAGAAAAGCCTGTGGTGTTTCTGGGTGTTGTTGATATGTGGCTTTCACTTTGCATGGTACAGTTTTAACTTGCAATTGGAGATGTAACTGTGTTAACTGACAATGGTTTCCTGAAGTGTTCCTGAGCCCATGTGGTAATATCCTTTACACATTCATATCTGTTTTTAAGACACTGCGGCCTGAGGGATCAAAGGTCACGGGCATTCAATGTTGGTTTTCAGCCTTGCCGCTTATGTGCAGAGATTTCTCCAGATTCTCTGAATCTTTTGATGATATTATGGACATAGATGATGAAATCCCCAAATTCCTTGCAATTGTACGAAAAACATTGAGAAATGTTGTTTTTAGACTGTTGGACTATTTGCTCATGCAGTTGTTCACAAAGTGGTGACCCTCGCCCCATCCTTGCTTGTGAATGACTGAGCCCTTCGAGGATGCTCCTTTTATACCCAATCATGACATTCACCTGTTTCCGATTAACCTGTTCACCTGTGGAATGTTCCAAGCAGGTGGATTTTAAGCATTCCTCAACTTTCCCATTCTTTTGTTGCCCCTGTCCTAGCTTTATTGAAACGTGTTGCAGGCAACAAATTGAAAATGAGTGAACATTTGCATAAAAACAATAAAGTTTATCAGTTTGAACATTAAATATCATGTCTTTGTAGTTTATTCAGTTAAATATAAGTTGAAAATGATTTGGAAATCATTGTATCATTGTATTTTGGAAATCATTATATCATGTAATCATTGTATTCTCTATTTTTTAAGTTTTACACAGCATCCCAACTTCATTGGAATTAGGATTGTACTTAGGTACAATACAACCCCAACCTGCTCAGCTACAGCTGCTGAGTAGAGGTAGTGAATAGTAACATGGTTTTGCCCTCAGCTCCTGGTGCCATATTCATCCTAAGTGGAGACAATCAACATTGAAGCCAAATGTGGCACAGATGCATCTCTGCCGTGTAATGCAGACTTCAGGACCAACGAATACTTTTCTCTCTCATGGTACAAGGTCTGTGCATCTAAGTTCAGTTATTTTATGCAGTGTTTTTATGATGAGAAATACCTTAGACATGTATTTTTCATGGCATCTGATGGTGTTTAATACCACACTATATTTCTGGCAAAACATGTCCATGGAGATGAGCAGGTGGCAGACTCCCCACCAAGTTACATAATGCACCTTTAAGGGGCACTGTATAATATCGAGGAAATATTGTACAACTTTAATATATTAATGTGTTTTTGTGCAGAACAAAGACGGCATCCTTAGAATAGTCCTGAAAGACAAGCAACCCTTTAATTATGGTTTTGATCGAAACGTGACCTTAGACGAGCAGAACTACAGCCTGCTGCTCCCAAAGGTAACACCTGCAGACTCTGGGAGGTATGAGTGTGCGGTCAGTGCCCAGCCCGGAGGAAAAAACCTCAAACTCCAGTTGGAGCTAACTGTGCCTGGTGAGTCTAGGTTTTCTCTCTTTGTTTACTATCTATTTATTATTTTTTCCATTGCTTCTTTTTTCCTCTTTTTATTCTGATCCATATTTTCTAACTATCCAGTACTTAATAATGATAATAAAAAGAGATTAAAATATGAATATTGCAAATTTTCATTTTTTTGTGCCCATATTAGCTCAAATGAAAAAAGAAAAGAGACTTGGTATGAAAGCCACCTCAAATCTTGCTCACATCTGCTGTTGTTATTGTGTCCTTGAGCAAGACACCACATTTCACACTAGATCACTGAGCAGCTGGCTTGCTTTGGCAGTCTTTAAAGCCAGTACATGCAAGTTTTTAACCACATTACAGACTAAAATAAAAGCATGTTTTGTTTAGTTTTTTATGCAATGTGCCTCCTCCTGCTTGTTTCCATGGAAATGTTGTTATTTTAACTATAATCTTATACAATATGGCATTGAACATGTTATATCTATATACATGTATGTGAATTATACTTGTAAATGAACAACTAAAACAAAAATACAGTAGTTTGAAGTCTGAACATATCAACAAAATTAACTCTAGATGGCGCTGTGGGCTGATGTCTTCAATTATATTTTTATATTGTATTTTTGACAGAATGTGAGCCTGATGTGACGACTGCCTCATTTACCACAGTGCAGAGAGGGGAAACAGTAGGGACACTTTTCAACGTGACACACGCCCCTCACCTGCCCCTTGTCTGGAGCCTGGCCGGTTACAGTGCTGTGGGACTCACCAAAATCATCCTGTCCATGATGATTATCTGTGTAATAATAATAATAATAATAATAATAATAATAATAATAATAATAATAATAATAATAATAATAATAATAATAATAATAATAATGCTTATTATTATTATTATTATTGTACTTTTTGGACACTCAAAGACTCTGCTAGTAGCTGTGTCTATATTAGTAGCCACAGCTACCCTGGGACAGACTGACTGACTGAAGCGAGGCTAACCCCCACTAATTATTCACGCACACACCACATTCATACAATTCATTCATAGTAAGACTAGCCGACCCAGCCATGTCCTATCCTCACATAACACTACTAGATGCTACTATGTTACTGCTGCCTGAGTGTGCCAGCTTCAATCAAATAAACTTACAGGTGGTAGCTTTAAAGCTACAGCAGACTGAAATCTGGGTTGGGCTGAAGACCTAGAAAAATCACTACATGTCCGATGACTGTGATGAAACTGGGCTATGAGTGTCCAAAAATCATTATTATTTTCATTATTCTACTCTCCTTAGACCAGTGACTTGTATAGACATTTAGATATATTGCTCTAAATGTTACATGGTTTAAGTTTATAATAGTCATACATGGTTTAAATTCATAATAGTTAATTTTCCATAGCATATCTACTGTAATGTACTGCAGATTTTTATTTTTTACAAGTTACATGTAAACTCTGTTCAGATGTGATAGGGTCTAAAATGACAGTGATATATGACCCTGTATCTTTTTGAGGAAGCCAGGTGTTTAGCCAAACTATGAGCTAAAATGAAACTACTTTTAAAGTCAGAACTTACAGAACAGAGGTGTGGGCAGAGGTGCTGTTTTGTTGCTGCATTGTCGTAACTTCTGCACAACGTGTGACTGTTTCTCTCCTTGTTTCTGTGTCTTTGTTGTGTGCAGATTTTTCATATCTGCTCGAGGCAGAAGAGAAGATGGTGAAGACAATTAAAAATCATGAAAAATACAGTTACCAAAGATGCACTGATGGAGTCTCCTCTACACACTTGTCTCCATGGAAATGTTACCACTTTGCCTGAAATGGTCCACAGTATGGCATTAAACTTCAATTTATTTATTTATTTATCTTTATTTATACAGGGGGACCCAATGAGAGCACTTGGGCTCTCTTTTTCATGGGTGCCCTGTTTAAAATACAACACAAACCGAAAAAACAATCAAAACAAATAAGTCCATAAAAACATCAATAACAAGTGCAGGTGTGTGTATAAAGGTTTGCTATCAGATTATTAAATTGCAATTGTGTCACCAACGTGTCCAGTTTTGCTTTTCCTTGGAGCATTATCCATTTTTGTGAAGCAAAACAGCTAAAAGCCCTCTTTCCCATCTCAGTTCTGGTGCGGCTCATCCTTAGCCTTATGCATCATGTGATCTGATGTTAAATGTTCCGGTATCAATAATTAACAAGCAGGTGAGGTATTCTGGCAGTTTTTGAAGTAATTCCTTATAGATAAACTTGATGCAGTGCTGTTCTCTTCTAACAGACAGTGATGGCCAACCCACTTTTTCATAGAGCGTACAGTGTACAGAGTTACAAATCCATCACCTGTAATAAAACGAAGGGCTGAGTGAAATAGTGGATCCAATGGTTTCAGAGCAGAGGCTGAAGTCTGCATGTACACCACATCCCCATAATCCAGTACGGATAGTAAGGTCGCTTGCACTATTTCTTTTCTGTAACTCATTGGGATACAATATTTGTTTCTGTAATAAAATGATAATTTAGATTTTAAACTGTTACATAATTCTGAGATATGTTTTTTAAAGGACAAGTTTTCATCAAGCCAAAATCCAAGATATTTATAAGTGTCGACTCTTTCAATGAATGTACCATTTAGTGTGTAAAGATTTGTAGCTTGCATGTTACTGAAAGGTTTTTTAGAAAAAATCATATACTTAGTTTTACTTGCATTCAAAAACAGCTTAAGATTTATGAGAGAGTTTTGGATTTCATTAAAATCTTGCTGCAATCAAAAAGGAGAGAAAATTACCTGCCAGATTTGTGGCAAGGCAAGCTCGCTCACAGGAAATATATTTTTATTCATTACAAGTATAACTGTGGAACATTTCAGGCAAAGCAATAACATATCCATGGAGACAAGACGGTGGCACACCCCCTCAACAGAATAGATACTGTACCCTCAAGGTTAGGTCCTAAACTGTAAAGTGTAATTAACTGTATGATATTTATTCCATCACTGTTGGGGGATCATTACACTGATTATATTTTTGTGCAACTAATACAGACATTTCTAAAGATTGGAAGTATTTGTGTGTACTTTTTTATGAGTCTGTCTGAGGGCTATTATTAGTTTAACCATGCTGTCTGCAAAGTAATGGAGGAATGGAAAACTATTTTGTGCATATATAACACTTTTTAAGCCTTTGCTTGATGCAAACAAAATGTGTTTTTGGTCAACGGAAACTCCCCTATCCCCTGTTCAGAGAAAGGATCTTACCGCACAGTCTGAAAACCACAACAACCAGAGCGACCCATTTTCAAGATATATAAACGGCTACATTAATGTCTGTTTACCCAGAAGAGGAACCAACTATAGAAATTTGAGACACGTAATTACTAGTAGTAGGCTATGTTGTCCTGACAGTGAATCGTCCCTATGTAGTGCAGATTTTAACTTATGAATACTTGATGTAGCAATGTATCAACTGCCAATGTCTTTTACAAAATGACTGAAATAAATAAATATAAATAAATACATAAATATAAATAAATACATACATAAATATAAATAAATACATAAATAAATATTGCTCCTTTTTGGGGACATTACATCAACTGACAAATTATTAACTTCTTCACATCTTATGTAACTTCTTATCTTTTCCTGGAGACCGAGCCTACCGTTTTAACGATATTACTTGCCTAGCCTTATCGCATAGCTGAACTTTTAAGATTTTTTTTTTTTTTATCTAATAATAACAAATTTATGTCAAGGGGTCCTAATTTTTGTCCCCATAAAGAAGACAAGTCCCCATGAACTGAGCGGTACAGTATACAGGTTTTAGTCCCCACAATGTGATATAGTATACCTGCCCACAAAAACCAAAAGAGAACAAAAGTCCTGCAGTTTACCTCAGCTCTGACAGAAATCTGTCAGCACATCACCACCTGCTGGCCCCAACTGACATGACAGGCCAGTGATTACGTCTTATATTGTATCTATATTTTGTATTATATATCAAACTGCATGCCTTTATTTTTATTGTATCACAGTTTATATTATTATGCTTTGTTTAATGTTGTACCATAACGCCAAAGCATGTTCCTAGTTCAATAAAACCTTTTCTGATTCTGATTACCATCATTCAAATGTGCACTCAATTCAATAGTCAAACTGCATTAGTCGAAAGAATCTATTAAACTGGCATGACCCTGATTCCCAACAGATTTAGTCTCTTGGGAAATATACAAAATGTGACGTCTTGTCATTTACAGTCACATATGAAAATTATAAATGTGTTAGGACTGCATGATTTAGGAAAAAACATCTATTGTGATTTGTCTGACAAACATTGCAGTTTAATAATAGGATTCTGTTCAAAGTTCACATTGAAACGGGTCCTGATTTGACAAAAAGACTGAAATATGAACTGACAAACTAATTAAAAAAAATCACATTTCTGAACATGTTTGTACAGATCTAAAGTACAGAATTGGCAGTTTTTATGCAGAATGAGGTATGTTCTTGTTTTTAGAGGTAATTATGGTACTTAAACAATTGTATCCTTTGTGTTTCACTAATTTCATTTTGGTTTCAATTAAATGTGTGGCCCTGGAAAGTACTGACTATCATACTGGGCACATATACTGTTTTAAAAATACTAGACACAATAGGCCTCCCAACCATAATTGCATAGACAAGGTGTTTGAAGTGTCTTGCTCAAGGGTTCCACTCCAAAAGTCTGCATTTAGCTGATTTTGGCTAACATATCTCTGTGTATGAGATCTGAGATTTAACTTACTTGAAATGACATCAAGAAAAGGTCTAAACTGTTATAGCCTTATATGTAAAACTAGTCAAAGATCAACACTCCGAGGGTTAGAACATGACAGACCTAAGTATATAGTGGTACATTCTCATTGACTAACTGAGGGTGGCTACAAAGATAAGCAGGAACGCAAGGTCACGACCCTGCGACCCCAAGTTAATAAATTCCTTCTTTAAAGTCTGAACAGAAATGTCACTTTTAAATCTATCTTCACTTTAGCAGAATGACATTCAAAGTGTAATACAGAACAAAACAGAATGAACTGCAACCAAACCAGATGGACTACGACAAGAAAGGCCACCAACTTTCATTCACCTTGAGGAGAATAAATCCATTATCCTATTGGTCGTTTTCAGATGTCAGCAATCTCTTATAGGGGAAACAGTTATTATTTTTATTGTTTTTATTAAAGATAAATGGTGTATATATAGTAACAAATTGACTATCCAAAGTACATTTTGTTTTGCCTAAATAACAAAATATAAAATATGCAGGCTAACAATTGTCCTTTTCCCTACACTCATCAGTGAGGCTCCACACTATTGGCCCTGGAGAGGTTGAGATATTTTCACCAAGGGCCACATCAGCAAAATGGCTGCCCTCAAAGGTCCAGATATAAAATAAATCTAACAACTTTTTTAACTTGTTAATTAACTGTTTCTGTATTTATTACTTATTCAAGTTACAAATTTTGCATATGCATTTGTCTAGATATAAAAGTATAACTGTGTAACTGCGTATCTCCTGATAAAATTTTAAGACTATCATACCTTTTACATACTGTTTACCTGTCCGGTCCCTGACAAATACCACAACACTGAAATCTCTGCAATCACTCTACAAGCGAACTGCTAAAATTCTGGATAAAAAACCAAACCATTTTCACCACTGTCCAATACTCCAAAAACACCATTTACTCAGCCTGGATAACATGATCAAATACTCTAATCTCTGCCTAATCTATAAAATCATTCACGGTCTATCATCTCCACCACTCAGTCAGTTTATCTCCATCAGAACCACCAGCTACAGTAGAACTAGAGGAGCAGCACGAGGAGACTGCATCATCCCCCTCAGGAAAAGTTCCTTTGGGCAAACAGCTTTTTCTGTTCGTGCTGCCTCAGACTGGAACCTCACACCCACAACCATCAGATCCGCTAACACTTACCACACCTTTAAAGTACAGTTAAAACAATGGCTAATTGCAAACCAGATCTGTGAACACTGACTTTATCCACTGTCACTGCCCCCTGCTCTTGCCCTCCATCTGTGTGCGATTGTCATGTGTGGTATGTATGTGCTTTCTTTATGAGTGGTGGTGTGTAGTTGAATGATTGTTGTGAGTCTGCCATTTTATGTAAGAGTCTATATATTTCTCGACTATCTTCGATGTATTTACTGTATTGTAATTTTTACTCTTGTTTTTAGGTGTTTTTAGGTGGACAGTATCTGCTGTCAAGGGATGACGGATGAAAAATAGCCTTTGGCTAATTCTGGCATATTTACAGAAATGTCGATTAATATTCCCTGAAATGAATAAATAAAATAAAATAATTTACCCTGTTGAGGACCACATACAATTATGTGGAGGGCCACATTTGGCCCGCGGGCCTTCAGTTTGACACAAGGGCTGTCTACCACATATGCCTCTGTCTTCTTAACTGGCTCAATTTTGCGCAGTTTTTCCAATAAATATGTGTAGTTTTCTTGTGTTAAAATTAGATGAAAAACTACCAGTGTTTGTAGAGTATAACGCGCACAGAAGGCCCGTCCTCTGTCCCGTCCTCTGTCCCGTTTAAATATTTGACAGCGCCGTGTGAGTGAGGAGTTAACCAGCAGCGAGTATGTGGTTAATCTTCTCTCAGGCCACACTTCCAGGCTTCAAAGTGCTCCCTCCGGGCCGCCCCCGACACACTGGACTCCTCTCCCCCACGGCAGAGCGCGCAGGTCCCGCGGAAGATCATGGAGGTATCGGCCCTGACCAAAAAGCTGTGGTGCGTCCACAAGCAACTCATCCTGGTTATCACTCCGCTACTGTTTCTGCCGCTCATTTTTGCGTTGCCAGAGAAGGTAAGCGGGGAATTGTTAAGTAATAAAATGCAAAGTGACTGGCTTGATAAATTCTTGTTGACGCAAAGCCAAATAAACTTAAGGTGCATTTTTGGGTTCATGTGTTGCAACTATTCTTGACCAGTAGACTTCTGGATAATCTTTTAGGCTGAAATGGAGATTTTGTTGTAAAGTAGGCTCTGAAATTAACAGGCCTAAACTATAGGCCGAATCAGGCGCAATTAAAGCTGCTCTATGTACATTTTCTGGAGGGGGTCCCCTACCTCCTTGTTTCTATGGATACTAAATTTACCTCGCATTTATCCAGTTGGAGGTTTGTTTCTTATTGTTCAGAGAGAAATAGCTTGAAAGACATGCATTCTGTGAGTAATAAGATCTCCGTGGAGACAACCAAGTGGCAGAACCTCCAAGTTACAGAGTGAAGCTTTAATTAAGGCTATAATTGAAATATCCAGCACACAAATTTGGCCGTGTAGAGCTAGAAACTACTGATAAATTACTGATAATAGGCTGACAAAACAGGATTTATGGTAGCGTTATAATTATATATTTTATGTTTATTTTTTTATTTGCCGTAGTAACAATATGCAATGTGTAGAACATTGTCAAACTTGGGTTTTGGTTGAAGATTTTTAATTTCTCATCCAACAAGCCTACAACACATTTGATTTATCTATGCCTAGCTTTTATCTACGCCTAGCTCTCTTTTGTGTTTTCTCAAAGACCTTTTCATTGCATTCCCATTCATTCCATATCTGGTGATGGTGGCCACAGCTGCAAAGAGAATCACTGACCCAGAACACACAAACACACCACATACATAAACACCGAGCAAAGTGTCTTGCTGAAGGACACAACAGCATGTACCCAGTCTGGGCTGGGACTGAATCAGGCTGACGTTTAGGCTGGAGGGTGAACTCTCACCCACTGAGTCACTGCTGCCACAAATACAAACATCAATTGAATAATACTGTGGAACATTCCAGGTAAAACAATGGCAACTCCATGGAGAGATACATAGCAACATAGTAAGTTACATAGTGCATCTTTAACTCATGAAGATCAATGTCATCACTCAGAACATTCCTCTGATGAGCTACATATTCCACAGAAAAATATTGCGCATAATATGAGACTCCTCTGCAAACAACTAAATATCTTGTGATGTAAAAAAAAACAACAACAAATTGCTAACCCTGTGGTTTAGACACACCCCAACACACAAACACACACACCCACACACACACACCCCAACACACAAACACACACACACACACATGCATGGGTTTCTCATATTTGTTAGGGGGTATATATTTTAGTCTGTCATCATGTTCTAGTGAAAGTGCATTTATATAGCAGCAGAAAGGAGAAGTACGTGTGTGAGTTACCTGAAGATTTGGTATTTTTTGGTATTTATATGTAAAAAGGCAGAGTAAAGTCACAATTAACTAGCTGAATCTGTCTTTATATAAATACATTGCTTCCTGGTTATTTAAATGGTTGTTTTGTTTGTGAGTGCAGTTTGGGTCAGATACATAGAGATTTCTTACAGTTTTGAGATCCCTAGTGTCATTGGGTAAGACATTTTACTCACCGTGGGAAGAGTAACCAAAACTTTAACTTAAGTAAAAGTTATGTTATATAACTGAAGTATAACTGTGTATTATTTAATCTTTCTTTCTCATGTTTCAGGAGGGAAAATGCTTATATGTGGTGGTTTTGATGGCTACTTTCTGGTGCACAGAGGCCCTTCCTTTGGCGGTCACTGCGATGCTTCCCGTATGCTTGTTTCCCACTCTGGGAATCCTTCCATCCAAAAAAGTGTGCCCTCAGTACTTCCTGGAGACTAACTTCTTGTTCCTGAGCGGGCTAGTGATGGCGTCATCCATCGAAGAATGGGGTCTGCACCGAAGAATCGCTCTGAAAGTCCTGAGCATTGTTGGAGTTCAGCCCGCCTGGTGAGAAATGTCACTTTTTTAATGGAATCATATGTAAGATTTTTATTCTAACTGCGTTCCCAGAAATGAGGTAAACATGGTCCATTCAAATATTGCTCTTACTAATAACAACTGCACTGCAGATTTATTCTTAATTACGAAAACATTGGACGTGATGGCCTATTGTTTATGCTACAATGTGGTGTTCTTGTTCTCAAGATGATCATCCAATCAGAAAGGCCTCACATCTGGGTTGCCAGTCCTAATATCCAGTAACCTAAAAGGACTCTGATCTGAATCCTCACTACCTAGGCAAGGAAAGGCGAGTTTATTTGTATAGCACAATTCGCACACAAAGTAATTCAAAGAGCCTTACAAAATAAGAAAGACATTAATATCATAATACAAACATCCTTCCATCCATCCATTTTCTTCCGCTTATCCGGGGCCGGGTCGCGGGGAGAGCAGTCTAAGTAGGGACTCCCAGACTTCCCTCACCCCGGACACGTCCTCCAGCTCCTCCAGTGGGACCCCAAGGCGTTCCCAGTCCAGCCGAGAGACATAGTCCCTCCAGCGTGTCCTGGGTCTTCCCTGGGGCCTCCTCCCGGTGAGACATGCCCAGAACACCTCCCTAGGGAGGCATCCAGGAGGCATCCTAAGCAGATGCCCGAGCCACCTCAACTGGTTCCTCTCGACGTGTAGGAGCAGCGGCTCTACTCCGAGCTCCTCCCGTGTGACCGAGCTCCTCACCCTATCCCTAAGGGTGCACCCAGCCACCCTGCAGAGGAAACACATTTCAGCCGCTTGTATCTGCGACCTTGTCCTTTCGGTCATTACCCAGAGCTCATGACCATAGGTGAGGGTAGGAACGTAGATTGACCGGTAAATCGAGAGCTTTGCCTTTGGGCTCAGCTCCTTCTTTACCACAACGGACCGATACAGCGACCGCATCACTGCAGACGCTGCACCGATCCACCTGTCAATCTCACACTCCATCCTTCCCTCACTCGTGAACAAGACCCCGAGATACTTGAACTCCTCCACTTGAGGCAGAGACTCACCACCCACCCGGAGAGGGCAAACCACCTTTTTCCGGTCGAGAACCATGGCCTCGGATTTGGAGGAGCTGATTCTCATCCCAGCCGCTTCACACTCGGCTGCAAACCACCCCAGTGCCTGCTGCAGGTCCTGGCTCGAAGAAGCCATCAGGAGAACATCATCCGCAAACAGCAGAGATGAAATCCTGCGGTTCCCAAACCAGACCCCCTCCGGCCCCTGGCTGCGCCTAGAAATTCTGTCCATAAATATAATGAACAGAACCGGTGACAAAGGGCAGCCCTGGCAGAGTCCAACATGCGCCGGGAACAGGTCTGACTTACTGCCGGCAATGCGAACACAGCTCCTGCTCTGGTCATACAGGGACCGGACAGCCCTTAGCAAAGAGCCCCGGACCCCATACTCCCAGAGCACCCCCCAAAGGACACCACGAGGGACACGGTCGAATGCCTTCTCCAGATCCACAAAACACATGTGGACTGGTTGGGCATACTCCCATGAACCCTCAAGGACCTGATGGAGAGTATAGAGCTGGTCCAGTGTTCCGCGACCAGGACGAAAACCACACTGCTCCTCCTGAATCCGAGGTTCGACTATCGGTCGGATTCTCCTCTCCAGTACCCTGGAATAGACCTTACCGGGAAGGCTGAGAAGTATGAGTCCCCTGTAATTGGAACACACCCTCCGGTCCCCCTTCTTATACAGAGGGACCACCACCCCGGTCTGCATTCCACAGGTACTGTCCCCGACCGCCACGTGATGTTGCAGAGATGTGTCAACCAAGACAGCCCCACAACATCCAGAGACCTGAGGTACTCAGGATGGATCTCGTCCACCCCCGGAGCCTTGCCACCGAGGAGCTTGCCAACCACCTCAGTGACTTCAGCCAGGGTGATGGACGAGTCCGCCTCCGGGTCCCCAGTTTCTGCTTCCTCCTCGGAAGACATGACAGTGGGATTGAGGAGATCCTCAAAGTATTCCTTCCACCGCCCGACAACATCCCCAGTCGAGGTCAGCAGCTCTCCACCCGCACTGTAAACAGTGTTGGTGAAGCACTGCTTCCCCCTCCTGAGGCGTCGGACAGTTTGCCAGAATCTCTTTGAGGCCGTCCGATAGTCCTCCTCCATGGCCTCCCCGAACTCCTCCCAACCCCGAGTTTTTGCCTCTGTGACTGCCCGAGCCGCAGAACGCTTACCCCGCCGGTACTCATCAGCTGCCTCAGGAGTCCCACAAGCCAACAAGGCTCGATAGGACTCCTTCTTCAGCTTGACAGCATCCCTTACTTCCGGTGTCCACCACCGGGTTCGGGGATTGCCGCTGTTCCAGGTTTTAGCTGCACAAAACTGAAACTCTGATTCCCTTGCTTGTCCCTTGATTGTTTAGTCCTGAGTCTGGGCACCAGCAGGAGGCCAGTCCCTGAATTCCTCAGAGTGTGAGATGGTTCAGATGGCTCTGACATGTGGGAGATGTTCTTTGGTGCTGGTCCATGGAGAGACTTGTTCACAAGCAGAGCTGCTTTAAAGTCTATTCTCTGAGCCACAGGAGCCAGAGACCTGAGCACAGGACGCATGTGTGAAGTACTTCCTGGTTCTAGTCAGGACCTGATCAGAAACGTTCTGGATGTACCGCAGCTGTCTTAATGCTTGTTTGGAGAGGCCAGTGAACAGGACGTTGTAGTAGTCTAACCTAAACTTCAGCACCTGCAGCCAGTCATTAATCAGTGCCTCTGCTGCAGCAATATATACTGTCCATATACTGAGAAAAACTTCTATTCTACTTCTTTTAAAACCAAGAGCGCAGGCTACGTACACTATCTTTAATTTCAGACACATTGACTGATCCATCACATAACCAATAAAAATTACAAAAATACAAAAAATATAATAGTTTCATGAGAAACTGTCAATTTGACAAAGAATTTTAAGTTTTGCACAACGCATCACAAATTCTGCTTTGGATTTGGGATTACCAAAGTTGTTGTAATAGAAATATGTAACTTTGCAACTCCTATCAACTGAAAAACCTCAATTGTAAATCCTACTACTGGCACTGCATACTTTTTTGTATCTTTGAGCAAGACACTGGTGAATGGAGGTTGAAGCAGCTTTTGTAACAGAATGTGCAGAGAGGGACACTGAGCAACCTTACAAATCATAATAAAAATACATGGCATAGCTTGGAATGGGGCTGTTTTTGAGGATAAAAACAATCGAGTTGTGATTTTTGTATGATTTTTGTTTTGTTTTATGTTTGTTAATAACTATAAAGCGCCTAATCAATAAAATGTAAGATTATTATTGCTGATTTACATACTACTTTTTCACCCAAACATTAGGTTGATTCTGGGGATGATGCTGACCTCATCCTTCCTCTCCATGTGGCTCAGTAACACCGCCACGACTGCCATGATGCTTCCAATCGCTAACGCCATCCTGGAGAGTCTGTTTGGAGACTTGGAGAAGCTCAAACGCAAGTGCACTGACAAAGAGGAGACAGACGCAGACGGTATTCTGTTAGGTCACAATATCATACTCATTGATTGTTTAATAACTAAGAGATTAATAAGAATAATTTGGGCCCAATATTGGTTAATGTAGCTTTTATTTGTACTAGATAGTTCCGCTGGATTTTTCCCCCCTTGATCAGCTAAATGTGCTAAAATCAAGATCAAGTATGGGCACATGCAAACTGTTAGCCCTGTCACAATCGTCATTATATTGATTGTTTAATAAATGAGAGATGAATCATCATATTTTGGACCCATTTTGGATTCTATTTTGGATCTATGTAATTTTTATTTGCACTTGTGGGGAACATTTTTACATTTTTTTCAAGTTTGTTAATCGACAGCCCTAGTCTAAACGGTTAACTAACATGCTTTTCCACTTAATTGTGCTATTTTTTGCTACATTTCAAGTGCAGTGAGATCCTCTTTTAAATGAATTACAACTTGTTACATTGACAAGCTAAACTGCGCTTAAAGTAAGATAAATTATTAAAATTGTACTATGTAACTTTTCTGGTGGGGTGCAAGTCTCCATAGAGATAGTATTGCTTTAACAGGAATATTCAACAGTATGGCATTAAAGCTCATCTATCATCTATCTATTTCATGAATTACAGGTTTATTTATTCCTAAAAAATGCCCTGAAAAATCTTCTTACAGAGAGCGGGCTTGCCTCTCCACAGATCTGACTTGTCTGTGACTTGGCCTGGTGGTGTCACCCACTTGTCTCCATGCAAATAGATAAGGAACAGCATCTCCATGGAGACAAGCAGGTGATTAACCCTCCACCAGAAAGGTTTCACAGTGCACTTTCAAAGCAATTTCAACTATACCTAAATATAGCCTCCAATTATATTTAAATTTACAATACACCACATTTAATATACTTTTACCACACTATAATACGTAAGGCTTAAACCAGTACTGTACCTTATGGCGATCTCTGTCCGCACATGAGCACAGAACATAATGTTTCACTTGTGTCTTTAATATGTAATCCCACAAAGTTAGACAATATTCATTCACTAATTGATTATTGACACAGATGTTGCTTAAGTGGAGCATTCAATGTACCAAAGGTCTTTAACCCTTAAATTTTAACCCACTTTTACTACATGATGTCTTTTTCAGCTCACTCCACTAAGCTGCATTCGCTTCCCTCCCTGCCATCAGAAAAACAAATACTGTCAATGGATATGTAAGACAACAAGATCTCCAGGAACATTTTTTACATTTTTAACACAGTTGAAATTTATGTTTTGTTTTTTGTTTTTACAGAGAGGATGCACCTGAGCCTCCAGACACAAGGAGTGCGGAGGAGATCCAGTCCGAGGCACAGTACCAGCTCCAAGTTTGGAAAGGCTTCCTCATCTGTATCCCGTACGCCGCCAGTATCGGGGGGACCGCCACTTTGACTGGCACCGCGCCAAACCTCATCCTCATCGGACAGCTCAAGAGGTAACGGGACAAAGAACTGTGTTACTGCTGATACTCCGCAGTGACTTTACGCAGTTACCACTGTGACACAATGCACACATCAGCCACACCTACTAAAAAAGTTTAAGATTGTCTGAAAACTCAAGAAAAAATACCAAATGGATATAAACACATATTTTGGAGCCTGTGATCAATACAAGCATGTTGACTAATGCTAGTGACTTATAACAGTAACATTATTTGACATTATTTCCTATAGATTTTGTTACGACTGTGGCGGCACAAATTATTTTTATCTGAATGCTTGCATATGATTCAGTGTATAAATTCAGTGTGAGTATAAATGTCACTTACTGCCTGTATTTAGTCTTTAAGCTGTTATTTTTGACCTGTAGTTTGTGATAATGTAAAGAGGAACAAAGTCTAATTTAGTTATACCTAAAATAGTGGTTTATTTTAGAGTATGTGGGAGAATTATAGACTATGGGGGGACTTCCATAGTCACCTGTATTAATGGGAAACACTGCATGTTGTAGTTCCAGCTAAGTCAGTTATTTCTGGTCAGATTGTGTTAAAATAAAACTCAGATTAACAGACAGAGCAGAGCCTACAGTTAGCATCACACCCCCAGGATATGTTGATGACATCAGCTGCAAAATAGCAATTGAAATACAAAACTACTCAAATCATACTTACATTTTTTACTAAATCAGACACGGAATTGTAGAAAATACTGATAGAATACATAAATGCTCTGAGTATTTACACCAGTGCAGTGAATCTTCACACAGATAAAAGCAGAGTGACTTATTACTCAATTTTTATACTTGAAGACAGATAACATAGTGTTTCCTGAGGGGTGGAGACAGTGTCTGCTGAGCTTCTTCACAAAAGTCACTGTCTGATGTGGGTTTTTGGGCAGGTAGCACATGTCGCATTTACACAAAAACATCCTAGGACATAAACACCCATACATTTCTATCACAATAGATTTCTCATAATATAATGTAGTAAACACATTTAACTTTAAAAGGTAAAAAGTTATTGGCAAAACACTTTTATTCATTGCCCATTCTCCACCTCTGATATTATGACATACTTGTATAATTTAACTTTGCCATTCCGAGTAGCAGTATTATTTATATTAAGTAAGTCAGTGGGAGTTGTTGCAGTAGTTAGTGTTTAGCTAGAAAGCGGTAGTTGTAGTAGTAAAAATATCAACAGTATTTGTACATATCCCTGTTTTGCAGTTACTTCCCAGACTGTGACCTGATAAACTTTGGTTCGTGGTTCGCCTTTGCCTTCCCGCTCATGCTGCTCTTCCTGTTCGTGGGGTGGCTCTGGATTGCATTTCTCTATGGAGGACTCAACACAAGGTAATGTTCAATAGTTCAGTAGTTTCAGTTCATGTCATAACTTTTTAATGAGCTCATAATTTTAAACTGAAGGTCTGTTGCTAGGTAGAATGCAATTCCTTTAATATTTCATGGTTAATATTTATATACTTATTAAGTGATGCAATTAAAAACAAAAAAAAGCATGTTTACCTATTCATTGTCAGAACAAACTAATCATTAAAACCACAAATTTGATATAGCCTAATTAGTTTGGTAGCATTTTCCGCATTTGTACTATATAGTTTTGTAACGATGGTTGGGTCGACTTGTTGAATGATTTTACTACAATATAAATCCGGTGTATTTTCAAACCTAATGTACGTTTTTCCAATCTTTTCTTGCAGGTTGTGTTTTAAAAGGGAGGACCACAGGGCGAAAGCAGAGGCCAGAGCCAAAGCCATGATCATGGAAGATTACAAAAAGCTCGGGCCCATAAAGTGAGGACTCCTGTATGTCTTCAGATCTGCCGTAGCCTCCGTGAATACCTTTCCTCTACATTTTCACTCACTTTTTCTCCTCTTTTTCAGTTTTGCAGAAGGAGCGATCTCTTTCTTTTTTGTACTATTTGCGGTTCTCCTTTTCACAAGAGATCCTAAGTTTGTCACTGGTTGGGCTGTGTTTTTTAAAAAGGGGTAAGTCTGCTTGTGCTGTAATTTGAGATTGTGACCACAAAGTTGGGGGTTGATGGTTCAATTCCAGCTCTAACCAGTGTGTCATGTTGTCGTGTCCCTGGGCAAGACACTCCACCCATATATATGTGTATGCGGCTGTCTGCTTGGAAGTTATCTCAGATTGGCTGCCATTTCACATCCGTCAGTCCCAAGGCAACTATGGCAACAAAATAGGCTAAACGTGACGATATTGTGGACTGGGGAACGAGTGAATAGTGCATTGTAAAGCTCCTTGTGTATGCACAGTGAGCCCCCAAAGCTGAAAAGATAGAAAGTTAGAGGGGAGAAAGAATGTATTGCTATGAATGATTTGAAACGTGATTGACTGACAGTTACAAACAGGAAACAAGATGTAGGAAATACAGTCTTTCTGGTTGGGTTTTGCCAACTTGGCCATACCACTTTGAGAATGCCCAATCTCATCTGACCTCGGAAGCTAAGCAGGGTTTGGCCTGGTTAATACTTGGATGAGAGACTGCAAGGAATACCACTGGCTCTAGTGCATACTGTTATATATTCTTAGGCATATCTCTTCACTCACTTTTCCTAGTATGAATGTTGGTGGTTGTCGGAGGGCTGATGGTTCAGATTGGCAGCCTTGTTTCCATCAGTCTCTCCCAGGACAGCTCTGGTTACAGTAGTAGTTTGTTGAATGAATAACATAATATTACGTGCTCTGGGTGTCTGGAAAGGCACTATATAAATCCATTGTACTATGACTAATATTTTTATAACTCTGCTTTTTAGCTATGTTTCAGATGCAGTCACTGGCGTCATTATTGTGTCCATACTCTTCTTTTTCCCGTCTCAGAAACCCTCTCTGCGCTGGTGGTTTGACCCTCATGGTAATAAAACTAATCTATCTAATTAATGAATAGTAATTAATGATGCACTAGATCAGTGATTTCAGGGTTTAGTTCTCAAGAGTCTGTTTGTTAAGTCTCAATGGTTTAGACCAGGCATAGTCCTGGTTTTGTTTTTGTACCCCCTAACCTTGTTTTTTCACTAAAAATTAATTAAATGACACAATTACAAATTTTACAGAAATATAGTAACTTTTGGGTCATGTTAGTCCAGCATTAAATACTAGAAATAATCCAGAGAATGTTAATGATGTAGATTAGACTACAATACTCTGTTTGTGATAACTGTAATCTCTGGAGGTTTACTGTGTGCGCGCGCGTGTGTGTGTGTGTGGGGGTGTGTGTGTGTGTGTGTGTGGGTGGGTGGGTGTGTGCATGCGTGCGTCCGTGCGTGTGCGTGCGTGTGTGGTCTAAACCAGCACTGAGGCAGGACCAAACCAAGTGTTAACCGGGATTAACATAGGATTAAATACTAACAAATTGAACCAGGACTAAACACAGATTAAACTAGGACTAAAGCACAATTTGAACTGTGACTAAACAGAACTAAGACATGTCTAAACTAGGCCTGAACCAGACTAGTCGTAACTTAACCTTGACTAAACCAGTAGTGGGTCAGAGCTAGACCAGATCTAGACCAAGATTAACTTTGGACTAAAATTGACTGAACTAGGACTAAACAAGAACTAATCCAGCCAAAATGTCTAAACCAGGTCTAAACTAGGACTAAACCAGGTCTAAACTAGGACTAAACCAGGTCTAAACTAGGGCTAAACCAGGACTAATTTTGGTCTAAACTAGTAGAAACATAACCTTCACTGAACCAGGACTACACCAGTACATGGTCAGACCTGAATGAGGCCGGACTAAATCAAGTCTTAACAGGAATAAACAATTACTAACCCAGGATTAAATCAGGTCTTATTGAACCAGGATTTAAACTAGTAGATTATGGGACTTTCAAAATTCCGAGTTCTATCTACGGCATGAGAGAGGAGCCATGTTTGGTCTGAGCAGCTGACCAAACAAACAGAGGGGGGCACAGGGTTCAGAGTGGTCATTATTTACAAACTGTGTCGGACGCTGTCTTTATCCAATGTGTAAATCTTTCCTTTGTCTCATTTCTGCTCAGCTTCCAACACACCGTACGTTCCTCTTTTGTCCTGGAAAAAAGCTCAGGATTCTGTTCCCTGGAACATTATTCTGCTGCTGGGAGGAGGCTTTGCTATGGCCAAGGCCTGTGAGGTAAACAAAAGTTGCGCCTAATCATAAAACATTCAAGAACTTTGTATTGAAATATAATATAAGGAGAACATTATTTTATATTGTGTTCATTGTAAACCAAAATATTGATCTCAAATTATTGATAATAGAAATGGAATGATTGTCCTCCTGTTTAAAACTGCAGAACTGATATTGATATTGTATTCTATAGCTGTCTTGTGAAAACCACCAAATGAAAGGGTAACTACTGGAATAGAATTAGGTAAAATGAGTATTCTGAATATGTATTTTCACTATATGTATTTAGTTACATCTCAGCACTGTCCAAAGTCTCTCTCTTGTTTCTGTCCTCTCTTTTGTGAACATTGCTTCCGGAGTCTTCTGTATTGAGTGAGCCCTGTGTCTTGTGTTGTTTGTCAGGAGTCTGGTCTGGCCTCTTGGATTGGGGCTCACCTCCAGCCTCTGGCACAGGTCCCTCCGGCTGCCGCAGTCATGCTCATCACGGCCTTCCTTGCCTGCTTCACCGAGTTTGCCTCCAACACAGCCACCATCATCATCTTTTTACCTGTCATCGCTGAACTGGTGAAACTATAGGGATAACTCTATCTAGTCTAATAATAATAATAATGATAATAATAATAGTCTAATCCCACGTGGTTTGTTACATCTACATCTGGCTGTTACTGAACTAAAAAAGTTTACTTATTTACTTACTTATTGTGCTTAATGTTATTGTTTTTTCAGGCTATCCTTGTCTCTGTGAACCCGCTCTACTTCATGTTACCTGCCACTGTGGGCTGCTCCTATGCCTTCATGCTTCCAGTGTCCACTCCTCCAAACTCGATCGCTTTTGCTTCAGGACATCTCCGAATAAAAGATATGGTCTGTTCAAATCCTATTCTTACTTTGTCCATCGTTTTTGCTCAGCAGGTAGAGCATTTCATCCATCCTCATAGTGCACATAGTGCCATTGTCTGTGTGGGTCAGAGCAGTACAAAGCTGTGTTGTGACACCTTGAGTGACACACACAAAAGGTTAATATCCAGCCATGTCTGCAAGAGCCAATTTAACAACAGCAAATAGAAAGAGAAGTGCACAAATTTCTTGTGTATTATTTAGAGCTGAGCTACAGATAAACCTGAATTGGTCCACGCAGGCCCAGATTTCACTGCTTTGGTTGGTCGAGTTCAGGGTGCAGGCTGCCTGAATGATTGATATTTTACTATAATGTAACGTGTCTCCTATGTGTCTCCTATGTCCCTCCAGGTGAAGACAGGCTTCATCATGAACATCCTGGGCATCCTGTGTGTGTCTCTGGCCGTGAACACGTGGGGCTGCTTTATGTTTGATCTGAGCTCATATCCAGAATGGGCCCATCCCATCAACTCCACTGCAGGAGCCACCAGCATCAAGCTCTCACCCATCCAAAACACTACGCTCTGATTGAAACACTACACTCTGAAGGAGGGGTAGGAGCGACTGTGAAATGGTCTGACACTAAAGGACATATGGACCCAACTTAAGAAAAAAATGGGACATTAATGGATGGGAGACGACATAGGAAAAGTGATGTAAATGATGCACATGGACAACTAAATAAGACCACAAGGGCATACTTCTTAAATAGTAAGGTTCTTCATGTTAATACTGACTGTAGTCCTAGTTTAGACCTAGTTTAGACCTGATGTAGACCTGGTTTAGTCCTGGTTTGGACCTGGTTGAGACTACACTTCCTAGTTAAATCTTTGCCTGGCAAGCTAGTCCCACCTACTTTCAGTTCAAATGCAAGGATGTTTTGGATCATTTTGTCATTAAGAACAAAATAGATAACTTCTTCTCTTGATCAACAGCTTTTAGTGCTTTGTCTGTGTGATTTTTTTTTTCTTTTATACTCGAACCAAAGGATGAACCATGCTCTTCTCTGATCGGCTAATCTGCCGGTCAATCACGTCCATCAGAACTAGGGGAGAGAAGACCTGCTCTCAGGCTAAATCCTGGTTTAGCCCTGGTTTGGTCTTTACATTGTTACATTGTGTTGTACTCAAAAAAGATCTGGACCTATGAGCACAAATGGCATTTTACTAGAACAGTTGTTTATTCAAATGAAATGAAACTGAAATTATACTGTATAATGCAAATCCTAGTAGGCAATGTACAAGTACAAGTGTACAATGTACAAGTGATTTCTATACAGTCTGAAATGCCTATAGTAAAGTTACAATGAATATAATGTAATTTACAATAATATGTAATGTAATATTTGTGAATAATAATCAGAACCTGCTGCTTTGGGACATATTTTTTAAATGCAATTACACCTCAAATAACGATTTTATGTTTGTGCCTGGACACTGACCAATGAATGTGTATTTTATTGTGATTTCTGAAACTTGAAATAAAGGCTTCATTTAATTTAATTTCAACTCCTTGCAGCCTACCCTTATTTCCAACTGCAGCACATTAAAGCTACTATCCATAATTATACTGGCCATTCTAGATGCCAAATACATCATGCTGCAGTCTGACAGTGTGCCAGCTTTGACCTGACAGAAGACCAGAGAGCACAGGTGAACCTGCACAAAGGCCAGGTGAGGGCAAGGGGACAGGTTTCACATCTGCATCTACTAAAAAAGCAAAACAAATTAACTTACGGATGCTAGCTTTAAAAGTCACATACAAAAATGTATTCAACATGTTACTAGACATTTTATTACATTACAATGTAAAAAAGATCACATACCCTTACTGTTGTTATTCTGCCATTGCTGTTCTCTTAAATTGCTTTAACTTAAGAGTGAATGTCACATGGGCCCCAGTGTAAATAAACAGAAGAGCCTAAAGTTATAAATTCCTCCAGATGTTTGTTTGGGTTGTAAACTGCCTGTAGTCACAAGCTTCACTACAATGGTTAACCTGTGCAAGGCTGAAGCAGTTACTCAATGCTAAAAGTTCACTAGAGTTGAATACTAAACTTATTTTATGTTTATGTCCCAGGACAGTCACAATAAAGGTAATATCAGGCTGAGGCCCTGTGATAGAGCTACATCTGCAGTTACACCACATAGACTGATTAACAGAAGGACAGTTAGACTGTCCAATCAGAGACATTTAGTTTACATTCCCTGTAAGAAGATAACATCCAGTCCTACTGAAACTAATCTGAAACTTGCTGTGCTCAATGCCAGATCTTTATGTAACAAATCATTTTTAATTAATGATTTTATTTCTTCTTTTAATCTTGTGTTGTGGAATAATTACAGTTCTAGATGAAAAGTAATCCATTTATGAAGCTCGGTGAGTTTTGAAATACAGGAAAAAAGGTTTATTGTTTGTTGCAGCAGATACAGACAGGACAGGGCCCAGGCCTGCCCTGGCCACAGACTGGTAGCCGCCCGGCCTCTCCCCCAGTTCCCCTCTCCGTCTAAGTCCAAGTCTCAACAACCCAACCAACCACCCACCCTGAGCATCTGAGCTCTGACTATTTTGTACCAGAATGACAATGCTACGTACATTTCAAAGCAGAGTGACTTTTGTTTCACACCCATATGATAATGAACTTTTACACTTAGACAGGTAGAACAACAGCGAGTTTCCTGTGGGATGGAGACAGAGCCTTCACACATGTTAATGTCTGGTCTGGGTCTGGCAGACTGACACAGATCAAATACTTTTTAAATACACAACATGACTATACTTAAATTTCTATCACACTTGACTTTATGCTTTTAACCAAAGTATAGCTCAACAATAACACAGGTAATGCAATTCTAGTGGAATCAATTCCACCCAACTTCAAATTTGAATCTGAAATACAAACAAACAAAAAGGGCGGAGGTGTGTGTATCACCCTCTATACTCTACTTAGTCATATACAAACCTCCCCAGCACTGTCTGAGTTTTACAGAAGATTTTATTGACATGCTTTCAGTCGACTTTGATGGTATAGTCATTACAGGTGATTTCATTGTACATGTGGATAATGTGTTTGACAGAAATGCTAAAGACCTCAGTTCTGTCCTTGAAACCTTTGGTCTGATTCAGCATGTCAGTGAGCCCACTCACAACAGAGGACACACTCTGGACCTGCTCATTACAAAAGGAGTAAATATTTCAAATGTCAATGTAGTGGATGTTGCTCTGTCTGATCATTTCTGTGTCTTCTTTGACCTGTGTGTTATTCCCAAACCAGGGGCTGGTCCTGCAGTTGTTCGAAGGAGACACATAACACAGGTGATACAATAATACACTTTGAAAATGCCTCATGTTCTAATGTTGATGATTTGTTGAACTCTGTGACTTCGAGTGTTTTGAATGTTCTGGACACCATTGCTCCGATGAAAGTTAAAATGTTTAAAGATACGCAGAAAGCGCCATAGAGGAATGATGACTCGGTCAGGGCACAAAAAAGGGAGTGCCGGAGGGCTGAGCGGGAATGGAGCAAGTCAAAGCTCCAGGTTCATTTTGAGATTTACACAGAAAAGATGCATGTGTACAATGACACCTTATGTGGAACAAGAGAGAGGTATTTTTCTGACATTACTGGAAGTTGCACTTACAACTCTCACAGCCTGTTTGTCACAGTAAACAGATTAGCAAACCCTTCAGCTCCACTGCCATTAGAACTAATTTCCACATCTAAGTGCAATGAGTTTGCAGTATTCCCACTCACTCACTTTGCTCCTGAAACGGATCTCTTGGACAAAACTGTCCAAGAGATTGTCACCAGTCTGGATTCATCTACATGCTGCCTCGATATGTTACCCACTAAATTTCTCAAGTCTGTGCTCAACAGTTTGCAGTCACCACTCACTTGCATAGTTAACATGTCAATCAAATCTAGAACATTCCCAAGAGCTTGAAAAGAAAAACTGCGGTTATCAAGCCTCGCCTAAAAGAGAGCAGTCTTGATGCCAGAACACTGAATAATTACCAACCCATCTAAAATCTGCCTTTTTTAGGCAATTCCAGGAGATGCCAGATGATGTCACATATAATAATTCCATGAGCATGAGTGTGTTACTATAGTTACACATGAATGCCAACATATCAGTGATTTATTTATATAATTGTTTATTAAAACTGAAATAAATAACATTTTGACCTCATTAAAACATCTCTGTAAGTCCATAAATATGTATTTTTGGGAGGTCTGAAGCATCTGTCGTCTTCACCACCCACCCCTGCAATATCTAACTACCAAAAAAGAGCTATTCTAGGAAAAACTCAGCTTATAAATAAATAAATAAATAAATAAATAAATAAATATATATATATATATATATATATATATATATATATATATATATATATATATATATATATATATATATATATATATATATATATATATTTGGTAACATCTTTTTGTATGGGTTTCACTTTTCACACCAGATACCACCAAGTTAATATTCAGTGCTCCGAGTGTCACCAGAACACCCAAACTTTCAGCTCTAATCACGTCTAAAATAGACTAAACCATGGATAATGTGGTTCAAAGAATAATTAACCCAAAAGAAGACAAACAAATGAATGATTTGTGTCTAAATTAAAATGCTATGCTTTATTGTTCATGTGCAGAACAGTGAGGGTGGTTGAGAGAGGGTCTAGATGCACAGGAGCCTCCTGTACCACTTCCTCTTCTTCTTCTCCAGCTCCTGCTCCAGTGCTATATTCATCTCCTCCAGCAGGGAGCGGTGTTCTTCTGTGGTCTTCAGCTGTTGCTCCAACGCACTGCATCTTTCAATCTGCAAGAAGCGCTCTACCTTCAGCTCCTCACAGATCTTAAAGATGACCGTCTTCTCCTCCTCGAGTTCGGCTTTGATTTTCTTGTGCTGTTCTACCTCCTGCTGTAGCGCACTGTTCTTTATGACCAGCAGGGAGCGCCCTTCTTCTGCTCTTGTCAGTAGCTGGTCTGACACACTACATCTCTCCACCAGCAGGGAGCGCTCTCCCTTTAGGGCTTCACAGGTCCTTAAAATGGCAGCGTTGTCTTCGTATAGTTCAACTCTGCCACGTTTCTCCTGCTCCACCTCCTGCTGTAATACAGTGTTTCTTTCTGCCAGCAGGGAGCGCTCTTCCTGTGTTACCTTCAGCTCCAGCTCCAGTGCACTACATCTCTCCACCAGCAGGGAGCGCTCTCCCTTTACGGCTTCACAGGTCCTCAAAATGGCAGCGTTGTCTTCGTATAGTACAACTCTGCCATGTTTCTCCTGCTCCACCTCCTGCTGTAATACAGTGTTTCTTTCCGCCAGCAGGGAGCGCTCTTCCTGTGTTCTCCTCAGCTCCAGCTCCAGTGCACTATATCTTTCTGCCAGCAGGGAGCACTCTGCCTTCAGGTCTTCCACCTCCTGCTGTAGTGCGCTGTTCCTTTCGACCAGCAGGGAGCGCTCTCCTGCTGACCTCCTCAGTTGCTGCTCTAGGGTATTGCATCGTTCTTCCAGCTGGGAGCGCTCTACCTTTGACTTGCTCAGCTCCTCCTTGGTCTCCTCACAGGTCCTCAAAATGGCGTCCTTCTCCTCCTCCATCTTTTGGATCTGTGTTTCTTTGGTTTTCACTTGCTGGAACATCTGGACCGTCTCTTGTTGTTTGGTCTCCAGTTCCTGTTTCAGAGCAGACATGTCCGCTTTACGTCTCACCAGAGCACGCTCCAGTTTAGCGTTCTGCTCCATCAGTGTTGCATTCTCCGTAGATTTCTCCTGCATTTTGAATTTCATGTCGGCAGCGTCTTTCCGCTTTTCTTTTTCCCACTTTTTGGATTTTTGGCGGGAATCTTTTTGACTTTGCTCTAATGTCTCTTTCATTTCTGCGACCTGTTTCTGCAAAGCTTCAATGGTGCCATCTTTGGACTGAAGCTGGAGTTTCAGTTCATCCGACTGGTCTATGAGTGCTCCTCTCTCCTCTTTCATTTTGTCTAGTTCAGCTTGGAGTTTTTGTGTTGTTTTGGCCATTTCAAATTCTAACATTATTGAGGCCATGCTCGTCTCATCTTCCTCCTCAGACCACTGTTGGGTTTGAGGCCCTAACTCCTCTGTCTCCAACTCCTCAAGAGTTACAGAGGTTTGGACCACCTCTTCAAATGATCCAGAGGTCTGGTCTGGATCGGGGGAAGACATCTCCAGGTCATCCATGAAGTGGAATTCCTCGCTGTAGAGGAGTTCGTCGTCTTCAGACGTATAGTCACACCAGTTTTTGGACATGTTTGCTTCTCTGAGTTGGGTCGCTGCGTGCTCGTTCGAGTGCTGAGTTGAAGTGAGGTTTGGTTTGTGCTGCACTTACACTTACAGACTTTTCATTTAGAATCTGTCGATGTCATAAAGAAATGGAATGTTCCGTTGCCACGTGTTGCTAGGAGATGCCAGATGATGTCACATATAATAATTCCATATATGAGCATGAGTGTGTTGCTATAGTTACACATGAATGCCAACATATCAATGATTTATTTATATAATTGTTTATTAAAACTGAACTAAATAACATGTTTACCTCATTAAACATCTCTGTAAGTCAATGTCATGGTTAAATATGTATTTTTGGGAGGTTTGAAGCGTCTGTCGTCTCCACCACCTCTGCAATATGGCCGACACCACCAAAAAAGAGCTATTCTAGGAAAAACTTAGATTATATATATATATATATATATATATATATATATATATATATTTGGTAACATCTTTTTGTATGGGTTTCACTTTTCACACCAGATACCACCAAGTTAATATTCAGTGCTCCGAGTGTCACCAGAACACCCAAACTTTCAGCTCTAATCACGTCTAAAATAGACTAAACCATGGATAATGTGGTTCAAAGAATAATTAACCCAAAAGAAGACAAACAAATGAATGATTTGTGTCTAAATTAAAATGCTATGCTTTATTGTTCATGTGCAGAACAGTGAGGGTGGTTGAGAGAGGGTCTAGATGCACAGGAGCCTCCTGTACCACTTCCTCTTCTTCTTCTCCAGCTCCTGCTCCAGTGCTATATTCATCTCCTCCAGCAGGGAGCGGTGTTCTTCTGTGGTCTTCAGCTGTTGCTCCAACGCACTGCATCTTTCAATCTGCAAGAAGCGCTCTACCTTCAGCTCCTCACAGATCTTAAAGATGACCGTCTTCTCCTCCTCGAGTTCGGCTTTGATTTTCTTGTGCTGTTCTACCTCCTGCTGTAGCGCACTGTTCTTTATGACCAGCAGGGAGCGCCCTTCTTCTGCTCTTGTCAGTAGCTGGTCTGACACACTACATCTCTCCACCAGCAGGGAGCGCTCTCCCTTTAGGGCTTCACAGGTCCTTAAAATGGCAGCGTTGTCTTCGTATAGTTCAACTCTGCCACGTTTCTCCTGCTCCACCTCCTGCTGTAATACAGTGTTTCTTTCTGCCAGCAGGGAGCGCTCTTCCTGTGTTACCTTCAGCTCCAGCTCCAGTGCACTACATCTCTCCACCAGCAGGGAGCGCTCTCCCTTTACGGCTTCACAGGTCCTCAAAATGGCAGCGTTGTCTTCGTATAGTACAACTCTGCCATGTTTCTCCTGCTCCACCTCCTGCTGTAATACAGTGTTTCTTTCCGCCAGCAGGGAGCGCTCTTCCTGTGTTCTCCTCAGCTCCAGCTCCAGTGCACTATATCTTTCTGCCAGCAGGGAGCACTCTGCCTTCAGGTCTTCCACCTCCTGCTGTAGTGCGCTGTTCCTTTCGACCAGCAGGGAGCGCTCTCCTGCTGACCTCCTCAGTTGCTGCTCTAGGGTATTGCATCGTTCTTCCAGCTGGGAGCGCTCTACCTTTGACTTGCTCAGCTCCTCCTTGGTCTCCTCACAGGTCCTCAAAATGGCGTCCTTCTCCTCCTCCATCTTTTGGATCTGTGTTTCTTTGGTTTTCACTTGCTGGAACATCTGGACCGTCTCTTGTTGTTTGGTCTCCAGTTCCTGTTTCAGAGCAGACATGTCCGCTTTACGTCTCACCAGAGCACGCTCCAGTTTAGCGTTCTGCTCCATCAGTGTTGCATTCTCCGTAGATTTCTCCTGCATTTTGAATTTCATGTCGGCAGCGTCTTTCCGCTTTTCTTTTTCCCACTTTTTGGATTTTTGGCGGGAATCTTTTTGACTTTGCTCTAATGTCTCTTTCATTTCTGCGACCTGTTTCTGCAAAGCTTCAATGGTGCCATCTTTGGACTGAAGCTGGAGTTTCAGTTCATCCGACTGGTCTATGAGTGCTCCTCTCTCCTCTTTCATTTTGTCTAGTTCAGCTTGGAGTTTTTGTGTTGTTTTGGCCATTTCAAATTCTAACATTATTGAGGCCATGCTCGTCTCATCTTCCTCCTCAGACCACTGTTGGGTTTGAGGCCCTAACTCCTCTGTCTCCAACTCCTCAAGAGTTACAGAGGTTTGGACCACCTCTTCAAATGATCCAGAGGTCTGGTCTGGATCGGGGGAAGACATCTCCAGGTCATCCATGAAGTGGAATTCCTCGCTGTAGAGGAGTTCGTCGTCTTCAGACGTATAGTCACACCAGTTTTTGGACATGTTTGCTTCTCTGAGTTGGGTCGCTGCGTGCTCGTTCGAGTGCTGAGTTGAAGTGAGGTTTGGTTTGTGCTGCACTTACACTTACAGACTTTTCATTTAGAATCTGTCGATGTCATAAAGAAATGGAATGTTCCGTTGCCACGTGTTGCTAGGAGATGCCAGATGATGTCACATATAATAATTCCATATATGAGCATGAGTGTGTTGCTATAGTTACACATGAATGCCAACATATCAATGGATTTATTTATATAATTGTTTATTAAAACTGAACTAAATAACATGTTTACCTCATTAAACATCTCTGTAAGTCAATGTCATGGTTAAATATGTATTTTTGGGAGGTTTGAAGCGTCTGTCGTCTCCACCACCTCTGCAATATGGCCGACACCACCAAAAAAGAGCTATTCTAGGAAAAACTTAGCTTATATATATATATATATATATATATATATATATATATATATATATATATTTGGTAACATCTTTTTGTATGGGTTTCACTTTTCACACCAGATACCACCAAGTTAATATTCAGTGCTCCGAGTGTCACCAGAACACCCAAACTTTCAGCTCTAATCACGTCTAAAATAGACTAAACCATGGATAATGTGGTTCAAAGAATAATTAACCCAAAAGAAGACAAACAAATGAATGATTTGTGTCTAAATTAAAATGCTATGCTTTATTGTTCATGTGCAGAACAGTGAGGGTGGTTGAGAGAGGGTCTAGATGCACAGGAGCCTCCTGTACCACTTCCTCTTCTTCTTCTCCAGCTCCTGCTCCAGTGCTATATTCATCTCCTCCAGCAGGGAGCGGTGTTCTTCTGTGGTCTTCAGCTGTTGCTCCAACGCACTGCATCTTTCAATCTGCAAGAAGCGCTCTACCTTCAGCTCCTCACAGATCTTAAAGATGACCGTCTTCTCCTCCTCGAGTTCGGCTTTGATTTTCTTGTGCTGTTCTACCTCCTGCTGTAGCGCACTGTTCTTTATGACCAGCAGGGAGCGCTCCTTCTTCTGCTCTTGTCAGTAGCTGGTCTGACACACTACATCTCTCCACCAGCAGGGAGCGCTCTCCCTTTAGGGCTTCACAGGTCCTTAAAATGGCAGCGTTGTCTTCGTATAGTTCAACTCTGCCACGTTTCTCCTGCTCCACCTCCTGCTGTAATACAGTGTTTCTTTCTGCCAGCAGGGAGCGCTCTTCCTGTGTTGCCTTCAGCTCCAGCTCCAGTGCACTACATCTCTCCACCAGCAGGGAGCGCTCTCCCTTTACGGCTTCACAGGTCCTCAAAATGGCAGCGTTGTCTTCGTATAGTACAACTCTGCCATGTTTCTCCTGCTCCACCTCCTGCTGTAATACAGTGTTTCTTTCCGCCAGCAGGGAGCGCTCTTCCTGTGTTCTCCTCAGCTCCAGCTCCAGTGCACTATATCTTTCTGCCAGCAGGGAGCACTCTGCCTTCAGGTCTTCCACCTCCTGCTGTAGTGCGCTGTTCCTTTCGACCAGCAGGGAGCGCTCTCCTGCTGACCTCCTCAGTTGCTGCTCTAGGGTATTGCATCGTTCTTCCAGCTGGGAGCGCTCTACCTTTGACTTGCTCAGCTCCTCCTTGGTCTCCTCACAGGTCCTCAAAATGGCGTCCTTCTCCTCCTCCATCTTTTGGATCTGTGTTTCTTTGGTTTTCACTTGCTGGAACATCTGGACCGTCTCTTGTTGTTTGGTCTCCAGTTCCTGTTTCAGAGCAGACATGTCCGCTTTACGTCTCACCAGAGCACGCTCCAGTTTAGCGTTCTGCTCCATCAGTGTTGCATTCTCCGTAGATTTCTCCTGCATTTTGAATTTCATGTCGGCAGCGTCTTTCCGCTTTTCTTTTTCCCACTTTTTGGATTTTTGGCGGGAATCTTTTTGACTTTGCTCTAATGTCTCTTTCATTTCTGCGACCTGTTTCTGCAAAGCTTCAATGGTGCCATCTTTGGACTGAAGCTGGAGTTTCAGTTCATCCGACTGGTCTATGAGTGCTCCTCTCTCCTCTTTCATTTTGTCTAGTTCAGCTTGGAGTTTTTGTGTTGTTTTGGCCATTTCAAATTCTAACATTATTGAGGCCATGCTCGTCTCATCTTCCTCCTCAGACCACTGTTGGGTTTGAGGCCCTAACTCCTCTGTCTCCAACTCCTCAAGAGTTACAGAGGTTTGGACCACCTCTTCAAATGATCCAGAGGTCTGGTCTGGATCGGGGGAAGACATCTCCAGGTCATCCATGAAGTGGAATTCCTCGCTGTAGAGGAGTTCGTCGTCTTCAGACGTATAGTCACACCAGTTTTTGGACATGTTTGCTTCTCTGAGTTGGGTCGCTGCGTGCTCGTTCGAGTGCTGAGTTGAAGTGAGGTTTGGTTTGTGCTGCACTTACACTTACAGACTTTTCATTTAGAATCTGTCGATGTCATAAAGAAATGGAATGTTCCGTTGCCACGTGTTGCTAGGAGATGCCAGATGATGTCACATATAATAATTCCATATATGAGCATGAGTGTGTTGCTATAGTTACACATGAATGCCAACATATCAATGATTTATTTATATAATTGTTTATTAAAACTGAACTAAATAACATGTTTACCTCATTAAACATCTCTGTAAGTCAATGTCATGGTTAAATATGTATTTTTGGGAGGTTTGAAGCGTCTGTCGTCTCCACCACCTCTGCTATATGGCCGACACCACAAAAAAAGAGCTATTCTAGGAAAAACTTAGCTTATATATATATATATATATATATATATATATATATATATATATATATATATATATATATATATATATATATATATATATATATATATATATATATATATATATATATATATATATATATATATATATATATATATATATATATATATATATATATATATATATTTGGTAACATCTTTTTGTATGGGTTTCACTTTTCACACCAGATACCACCAAGTTAATATTCATTTATATATATATATATATATATATATATATATATATATATATATATATATATATATATATATATATATATATATATATATATATATATATATATATATATATATATATTTGGTAACATCTTTTTGTATGTGATTATAATGCCTTCTTTAAATTTTGAAAAGAAAAAGACAAGAAGAAGAACCAAAAGTAAACAATGTAATTGAAGCTAATTCCATCAATTAAATGTATCATTAATCCTAAATACCATTACCATTTTAACATATGTCTGTCAACAGTGCAACAGGTCACAGAAAACAACCACTTCAAAATCACAATTTGAATTAAAAGTGCAAGCAGTGATTCAGGGCCCTCATAACCCTCACAAAGGCAGAAGGGCTCTATTCTATGGGAGGGCTGCCTATCAACCCTGGCTTGACATTTGATTCAAAATGGCCACTGCCACAGTGAAAACAAATGTATCCATCCCAGTTTGACTATGCAGGGGGTGCTGGGGAGCTGTTTTGCCACAAGACTCGAATCCCAATTAAAACTGCAAGCAGTGATAAAGGTCCCTCGCAACCCTTGCCACCACAGAAGGGCACGCTTCAATGGAAGGGCTTTCGTTCAACTTTTCCCTTCTCATTGACATTTTTGAGGCTG
This sequence comes from Periophthalmus magnuspinnatus, assembly GCF_009829125.3. Classification (NCBI taxonomy): domain Eukaryota; kingdom Metazoa; phylum Chordata; class Actinopteri; order Gobiiformes; family Gobiidae; genus Periophthalmus; species Periophthalmus magnuspinnatus. The sequence continues at coordinate 7,163,586 of NC_047132.1, forward strand.
GGTGCAGGTGAGGGGGCCTGTCTCTCACCAGGACAGACAGTGAAATTAAAGAGAGAGTGATGGGTGATGTCAGCAGCAGCAAGAGGCCGGAGAGTGACATATCCAGAGGAACATGTCCATGGGTTTGATAATGATATGTTTAATGTTTAATGTTTACTTGTGTCTCTCTACACACACTTATACTGTCACACATACACCTACACCCTGACATTTCTAGACCTCATTAAACTACCTTCAAGTATGCATTCATTTAAATAAATACTACTCTAATTGGCAACTGTTCTTTTACGTTTTTGGGTCGTAGCTTAAAGCCAAGTTATGACATGAAACAATAGACATTAGGGCCGTTGCCATGACAAATGACACCCATGAATACACAAATGTGTACCATTTTGTTTTTTAATAAAATACTATTTCAGTTAGTCTTACTTTTGTATGAAATACCGTTGTCCCTCAGTATTCAACTTTGTTGGCCTCACTGTACGCGGATTTTTCTAGTGCAGTTTTGTATGCTTTTTTTTACAGCATCTGAACATGCATTGTGTTCTGCGTCCTGATTGGCTAAGGGACTGTAGACCATTGTCCATCAATCTCCTCCGTGCCGTGTCTCCTGTACAGCTTGAACACTGATGCAGGCAAAGTCTCAGTCTTGATCCTGTTAGATCTGAGCGCTGCCTTTGACACTGTGGATCATGGGATCCTCTTACAGAGACTAGAGGACTTGGTGGGCATCTCTGATACGGCACTAAACTGGTTCAAATCCTATCTAGAATACAGGGAATACTTTGTTGAAATTGGAAAATGTGTCTCAGATAAAATGTCCCTGACCTGTGTGGTGCCCCAGGGTTCAATCCTGGGACCCCTGCTGTTCAATCTCTTCATGCTGCCATTAGGCCAGTTAATGCACAGCAATAATGTGTCTTACCACAGCTCTGCAGATGACACTCGGATCTATGTCTCACTGCAGCAGGTGAATATGAACCAGTGGATTCACAGATCAGTGTGTGGATGCAAAACAACTTTTCTCCAGTTAAACTCAGACAAGACTGAAGTCACCATCTTGGCCACAGAAACATGGAGAATGTGTCAGCGTCACCTCCAGTGTCTCTCTCTAAAACCTTCAAATCAGGCTAGAAATCTAGGGTTAATAATGGACTCAGACTTGAACTTTAACAGCCACATCAAACAATAACATCTGCAGCTTTTTACCAACTAAAAAACATTGCAAAAATCAAAGGTATACTGTCAAAGCCAGACTTAGGGAGACTTAACCATGCATTTGTTTCCTGTAGGTTAGAAAGACTCACTGGCCTCCCCAAACGAGCCTTAACACAGCTGCAGTAGATCCAGAACGCTGCTGTTCGGGTCCTGACTAGAACCAGGAAGTACGAGCACATGTGTCCTGTGGCTCAGGTCTCTGCACTGTCTCCAGTGGCTCAGAGAATAGACTTTAAAGCAGCTCTGCTTGTGAACAAGTCTCTCCGGGGACCAGCACCAAAGAACATCTTCCACATGTTAGTGCCATATGAACCATCTCACACTCTGAGGACTTCAGTTTTATGCAGCTAAAACCTGGAACAGTCTTCCTAAAGATCTGAGACAGGCCTCTACTTTGTATAAATCCAGGCTCAAAACAGTTCTGTTTATCTGTGCATTTGACTGAAAGGTTTATATTCTGCACTCTTCTAATTTTATGATGATTATTTGTGATTATTTATGTTTTGATTTGTGTGATTTTAATGTCTTTCTTATTCTGTAAAGCACTTTGAATTACTTTGTGCATGAATTGTGCTATACAAATAAACTTGCCTTTTTATTTGGGTCAGTAAAACATTTGAATACTGACAGGTTTTTGTTTATTTATGTACATTTGAAAACTCAATAGAGAGAGAGAGAGAAACACCAGACAAGCTTATTCATGTTATAATTTCTTGTTATAACATTTTGAGGACTTTTCCCCATCCCATTCCAAAGATATAATTTTTTGTTTTAAATTGTTAATCACTATGGGAATGGTCCTAATTTTTCACCCATGGATAGGGGGACTATGCTATAACACATCCGCCCAATAGGTTGAGTTTGCACTCAATTTGATATTATTTCAGATGGAAATAACTCCATAAACTTGCCATATAAATCTATGACTCAAATGTCCTATATTGTGCAAAATTGTTTTTTGTGAGCTTTAAGCCATGTTAGACTGTTGTTACCTCACAAAAATATCTGTAGTTCAAAATGCTCTGTCCCACCTTTTGATGTCACCTTGTCATGTAGTGGTAGTTGCTACCTTTTACATTTAGTTTAGTAGAGGCTGGTATTTTCAGAGCTGAAATTATGCAAATGATTCTAGTGAAGGTGTATGGACTTTAAAAACACAGTGGAACACTTCCTGTATTACCACATGATGACATCACAAGGTGGAACAGTGGAGTGTTTTCTGTTTCAGAGAAGAACTCTGTCTAAATGTTGTTTGTGTGTTCAACGTGTAAATAAAACAAAACAAAACTCGAGGTATCTTTTTGATGAGGAAATTATAACTTAGATCAGAAAATAGCCTAATATGGGCTTTTAAAGTCTTTTCAACTGTTTCAACTGAGAGCAATTACGTCTTTGGTGTCGAATAATGGCATCACTCCCTGAGGATATTGTGAACCAATATTTTTACTTTAGTTTATTTATACTGACAGAAGATATTGAACTTTTACAGATAAATCTTTAATTTGACAATTACACAGCAAATTCAACCATACAATTCTGATGTTTTATTTTATTATTTCCCTAGACAAAGACAAAAAAAAAAATCTTAAAATATGTCATTCCTGGTTCATATGACTCTCTGTCATGGTACATGTTTGTATCACGGGAGAATAACACCCTGACTACGACTGGACAGTTCCTCTTTGACACTTCCTGATCCTCAGAGTCAAACAGAAAATGAAGTCTGTCCCTTTCACAGCTCTCACACCTGTCAGGTAAGAATTTCATTTCATTCAAATTTAAAAAGTTTATTTAAAAAAAATATTTAACTGACAAACAAACTTTTGTCATAAAATTGTTATAGGACATATTGAATATACAATGCAGTGCCTTATTTTAACTGGAGGAGCACAAACAATCATAGATCAAACTTTTAGTTCACAATAAAGGATACATCAAATAAATAAATAAATAAATAAATAAATAAATAAATAAATGAATATTTTAGTTAGTGTGTCACATTGACTGAGCCTACTTTTTAAAACAATGTAACTTGATTGTTTAATAAATGAAATGACACAAAAAATGTTTTCAAATTAAATTTCCTCAAGTGAAGCATGATGCCATAAAGCATAAGATTACCTACAATGCTGTCCTAAATAGAAAATAAAGCTGTCAGGTCTTTTGTCAGGTGTGAAAACAACATCACATGCATTTAGTTTTGGTCTCTCTATTTTGATGTGTCATCTATGGCCCACTTTCACAGCCTTTGTCACTGATTAGGACAGAGCGTCATGTGAGCTGTTTGGAAATGGATAATTATTACAAAGCAGCGTGTGCCTGTTTCCTCTGAACCTAAAAAATATTTGAGCTATGATATGTAAGCAATGATGCGAATGTGTTAAACTGGAAAGAGGCACAGGCACCTTCGTGTGTGTGTGTGTGTGTGTGTGTATAACAGTTTGTTCCAGTTTGATGAGTAATTCCTACTGTAAAGGTTAAAGGTGTACTGTGTAACTTTTCTGGTGCAGGGCTCGCTGCCTTCTTGTCTCTATGAATTCAGCTTTGCCTTTGCTAAAATGTACAGTATGACATGTAACAGAAGTGTTTTTTGTTTTTTTTTATTTCCACAAAAATAACTTGCATAATGCATTCTCATTGTGACTCCACAAATCTGATATGTAACTCATTGATCTGGTGATTGTCTCCACTGAGATGAGTTTGTTGTACTGTGGAAGAACCTCCTCCAGAAAAGTCAGTGCACCGTTAAATTAATACTTCAGTAACAAGGTCAGGTTCAAGCAAAGTACAAAATTTCGCAATATCCTATCTTAATAAGCGGAAGTGGGCAATTTAATTTTGAGAACATTTTTGAAAAATACATACTCTAATAGTTTCCCAATCCCATACTCCTACTGGAGAAATATATTTAACAGTGTAACAGCACTAACTTGAGTAAAGGTTTTGTTTACTCTCTTTCCACTGTGAGTAAGTCTACAGGCAACTTGAACTTTTCTGTTTGTTTCACTTCTTCAGATGTGCTTATTTTTTCTCATTTTATAGTCCATCCTTTGAATAACCAGATATTGTACATTATATAATGTTTAGCTGTTCTTAATTAAATTATAAATGAGATGATATACCCAGACAGTGACTCTTTAATAACTCTTACTTCATTCGTAGTTTCCCCACTTTTTACTCTCACTTGAGAAATCTCCTGGACCACTACTTACTTCTACTTGAGTATTATTATTTTGAAGTAACTGTCCTTTAATTTCAGCACAATTTAATCTGCTCTACCCACTTCTGCTAATAAGTATCACTGCATCACTGATTCATCTGGAGATACTGTGCATCTCTTGGTTCTTGGTAACTGTGTATTTTTGTCTTTCAGGAACTTCTTTGACTCGTGCAGACATTCACTGGTCAGACTAGTTCATTACTTATGGACAGTTTACTGCTCTCCTGCTCCCTCTGGTTTGCACCTCCTCACTCTCCTCTCCCTCTGCTTAACTGTATCCATCACAACTGGATCTCTGCTGTATAACTGGCTCTGCAGCACGCTCAAATACTCCCATGATGCATCTGTCCAGACCTCCTGCATCTACAGCGCCACCATGTTTGTAGTCTGTGTCCTGTGCCATCCTTTGCGTTGCGTCCTTACCATGACTCTACCAACTGTATGCACCAAAGAAGGACGAAAGCTACTGATTTCAGCCTCTTTTCTCCTCCTAGTGGTCAATGTAGTACCTAACATCAGCGCAAATATCGGGGCTGTAGTGTTTATTCTCAAGTGCACAGCAGAGGGCTTCACACGCACTTTGCTTAACTCATCTGAACCCCTGAACAAAGCCAAGCACGATTTGGTAGAAGAAACCATTAAAGTTAAAAAAGAAGATTTGAATATTGTCACCAATTTGAGAAATTTTAATCATTATACCCATGTAGATGTTTCTGAAGTTAAGAATAGGTTTGTAAAAATGATTGGGCAAATACATATAAACTTTTCCTACATCAGGGATACGCTTAAAGACTGCAAACTGCTTTCAAATCGGATTCTTGCAGCCATTTTTGTAGCTTTACTAATTTACGAATCAGCCCGATACCTACACTTCTATCTGACATCAGTTAAATTTGACAATCCATATACAAAAACAAAGAAATCTGAAAATAAAGCTGTCAGTACATTGAAAAGGTATAAACTCTCCAGTCAGGAATGCACTTCATGTTTGATAACTATAATTGCGGTGACGTTATACTTTGTTGCCATAGCTACGATAGTGGCTTTGGACTATATAGTGTTTCACATAGTGGAGGTGATGGTGCCCTGGCTGCAGGACTTTCCAACAACAACAGCAAGCATCAATGTCGACTTTAAGGTGATTATTTGAACAGCAACGAATAATGCATTGGTCTTATTTAGTGCTTTTCCAGATATTTAAAGTAGCTGTACAATTCCACTCATCATTCATTCACTCTGTACCTGGTGGTGGTAAACTAGGGCAGATTGACAGAAGCAACACTGCCAATCTGCACCATCGTTCCCTCTGATCACCACCAGCACACACTCACACACCACATTCACTACAACACTAGTCAACGTGAAGTGTCTTGCCCTAGTGCACAATGACAGTTTGCTCTCTCAAAGTCCCTGGACATTGTGTTGTACAGACAATACACAGACCACAATCCCCCACTACATTCCAGAGAAATCAGCATTAAAAAAAAACAATAAAATAGTCATTATGTCCTACCCATTTGGTTGGATAAAATACTTGAGACATCACAATAAATAGTAGTTAATAAAAATGTAATATTGTTACATTTCAACAAAGTATCTCATTTCCATAATTAATCTAATTATTGTCTAATTAATGCCAAGATGCAATTATGCTCCATATATTTTATAGGCTTTGCCCCAACCTTATGAAAGTTTTGCAGCTGCTTCTCGTTTCTAAACAACACTTAGATTTCAGAATGATGAAAAATTAAGAATCACTGCCTTGGTAATTAACACATATATCATAAACTTTGAAAGGTGAAAGGGTTTTCAAAATGTGAACAGGAAGCTGACACCCACGAATAGGCCAAAAGTCAACGATTTCCTTTGACTGAAAAAGGCAGTGAAGATGTGCTAACCAGAAGTTTACTGGTTCTTCTTGTCATGTCATTGGGGAAGACACTTCACCCACCTATTGACTAAGTGTGACTGTTTCTATAACAGTTGTTGATGATCACAGAGGGCAAAGGCCGCAGAATGTCAGTCACAGCCGCTGATGCGCTGCACATTGCACAACAACAGTCTTCTATTTAGGGCAGTGTGAGAGCCAAATATAAACCTGAACTAATATTAGAGTTGCATTAGGCGTTTTGCTCATCATGTGTTCACAGCATGACACTATGACGTATTATTGTGTGTTTTAGGTGAAGTGGTTTCCTCCAGCCTTCTGCCTCATCCCCAGCTCGTGCGTCACCCACGAACTCACGAGCTTCCACCGCGATTACAAATGGACCTTTACGCCGGGACCGTCCCTCTGTGATGTCACCACGTCCCGTCCAAACGCGGGTGTCACACTGCTTCTCGGGATTCTGTGGCTTTTCACCTATTTTCTAGTTTTTATGGAAGTTTACGCAGGACGCATGCGTCGTAAGATCTCTGCGTCTTTCTTCAAAACGCACGAGGAGAGGCGAGAGGCTTACAGAGCGCAGAAAGTTCAAAAAGCTGATACGGACGTGTGCCTGCGTGTGGTGAACGTGTGAAGTGTCAGTGCAGTCTGATACTGTTTCTGCAACGCTTTTTTTAAACGTAGGCTATAACTTATGGCTGTGCATCCTGTGTGAACGTGTTATGGAGCCACCTCCTCCATAACACACATCTCACTGCGGTTTTGACACACGCTTCATGTGTCAACACACTTTTTCAAACTGAAATGTAGTATTTTTTTGCTGTACCTAACTTCTGTACACTGTGCGTCATTTTTGTTTTCTACTGTTCTCCACTAGATGTCACTGTAGAGCTGTGATCCACTGGCACAGATAGACACAGTATCACAGCAAACACATCAGTCCTAAACCAGGCACAGGTAGAACCAGTACAGCAACCATCAGTCCTAAACCAGGCGCAGGCAGGAAATGTACAGCAACCACATCTGTCCAAAACCAGACATAAGCAGGACCAGTATAGCAACCACCTCAGTCCTAACCCGGGCATAGGCAGGACCAGCATGAAAGTTGGTCATCAAGAGTACTGTTAGTTGCAGAGGGAAAAGTGATCATCTACCAAAAAAACTAAACAAAACATACAAACAAACAAACTAATAAAAGATAAAATTGCATACTTAGGAGGGAAATATCTCTTAAGATATTTTGAGGTATTATTTATGTTGGAGATGGCAATTAGTAATGTAAGGTAATGTATTATATTTGTAGAGCACAATTCGTACTCAATTCAGAGCTATCTAGCCGGACACAGTGAAAGTATATGAAAACCAATGGACGATAAAAACTCTAACTCAAACTTACCCGTGTGTATAGGTTACTAAGCAGACAAAACCATATACTCAAGGAGCTCAAATGTGGTTAAATATAAATCCTCACAATGTTTTGTCCAGTAGTTTTAAATTTGGTCTTTTGCTATAAATCCTTACCCACCTTCATTTACAATCACGAAATGTCCCACTAAGATTAAATTAGAAAATCTCGATTCCACATTTGTCTATTTTAAACATCTCTGTAAAAACCTCCTCTCTTTAGTCAAGCTCGTCTTTATTCCCACAAGGCTTGGGTTTATTTTAAGCCCGAATAATAATAGAATATATCTATGCCATCTATTTTTGATGCTTTTGTCGTCCACCTCGTGATTGTCCTGAAGTCTGACAAGCCGCAGGGTGATGGTGGTCCTGTCATAGCCAAATGTATTATTCATGGTGTCTGTGTCATATACCAGTTCATTTATAAGTGGGACTGGAGCCATTTGCTTTAGTGAGCTGTGTTATGTATCATTCTATTTAAAGCTACTATCTGTAATTAGTCTGGACAACTGGGTCTGGCCGTGATGTATTCTCACATATCACCACTAGATGCTATCTACATTACTGATAGTGTGTAAAAGGTTTCACATCTGCCTGGTAAAAAAAACCCCAAAAAAACAAAAAACAAATAACTTCCAGATGGTAGCTTTAATGTGATGACTGAATGTTGTGACTGTAAAACATGCTTATTTTTAGTACAAATCGTTCTGTTGTTTGTATAATTTATAATGTTTGATTGGGGAAAAGCCCATTAAAAAATTAAGCCCTTTTTATTCTGTATTTGATGAATTGTGTGTCTGTACACGATAAAGCAGTACATTTTTTTAAAGTGTTGTTATTTTAACTTTTATTTTAGTCATTCACAGCAAATTATTGAGAAAAAAACATAATTACATATAAATGTGTATGCTTTTTACCAGCTTTAGTGCCAAGGTGGACTAAACCTTCCTAGGATCCAGAATACACACTTCTTCAGTACTGCATGAAGATGTGAGTCTGGTCACCTGTTTTCTAATGGGATGATTGACAGGTGGATCAGCCAATCTGGGCCACACATGGTTGGTCCATATTGAAAAAAATTAAGAAAAAAGAAAACTATCATGGGGGACTGAAAAACACTGAACATGAACAGAGCACTAAACTTTGGATTTGCCAGACAACTTTTATTATCAGTGTATTTTATCACAATTCATGTAAAGTAGTCTATTTATATTAATATTGAAGATGTAACTAAAGTCATCTGCTTTGTCTGACAGCTTCATGGTGATAGAAACAGAGTCTATGTTTGAGCATTCAGCTACATTCGAGAGAAAATCAGAGAATCACAATATGTTCAAATGACTAAAATAGGAAATAGTCACAGGAATCAGATCACAATTCGATTTTTACCACCATATCGTCCAGCAACCCCCAAAGAAATGTGTTTAAAACAGTTTCATTTGAAAATAGGAGACCACATGTGCTTTACCACAGACTATACATTACAGTGACAGACTATACATTCCCAGATATGCCACTATTATGACTGTTGTTCTTTATGTCAGCAATATTCTCCCTCAATGGCCAATCACTGAAGTCTGTGTTTGTGAATGGAGAGTTCTATCTTTTCTGCTGCTTCAATAATTGCAGGGTTCACACTCATGAGCAGCTCCACGAATCCTGACGCCACTTCTACTGAGACGATTTGGAACAGCTATTGATTTTTGTCTTTCAAGGAACTACGGATGTAATAGAGTGTGATGGGAGAGAGAGAGAGAAGAGAAAGAAGAGCGTGAGGACAGAAAAGAGAAAGAAGAGATAGGGGGAGGTGAGAGAGAGATGAGGGTGAAGGAGGAGGGGTAAAGAGAGAGACCATAACACTGCAGAGAGCAAGAGAGAGAAGAGATAGAAGGAGGGAGAGGGGAGAGAGAAGGGAGAGGAAGGGGGGTAGAGAAAGGGGGAGATAAAGAGAGAGCGGGAGATTGGAGAAAGAAAGGAAGAGGAGGTATGAGGACAAAGTGAGGGGAGAGAGGAGGAAGTAGAGAGAAAGTGAGAGAATGGAAGGGGTTAGAGAGGGAGAAAGAGACTATAGCAAGAGACAGGGGGAGGGAGGAGAGAGTGAGAGGGGACAGAAGGAGGGAGAGGAGTGAGAGAGAAGGGAGAGGAGGGGGAATAAGGGGAGAAAAAGGGGGGAACTAAAGAGAGAAAGAGGGAGATTGGAGAAAGCAAGTGAGACAGGGTGTGAGGAAAGAGTGAGAGGAGACAATGAGAGAGGAAAAAAGAGAGTGAGGAGGGAGAGAAAGAGTTTAGAGAGAGCAATAGACAGAGGAAGTGAAGAGAGCGTGAGAGGAGATAGAAGGAGGGAGAGGAGAGAGAGAGGAAAGAGGAGGGGGAAGAGGGAAATGAACTGCAAAGGGGTGTGAAAGAGAGAGATGAAGAAGGGGAGAGAAAGGGAGCTACAGAGAGGGGGGTGTTGGAGAAAGCAATTGAGAGCGGGAGGAAAGAGTGAGGAGAGAGGAGATAAAGAGAGAGGGGAGAGATAAAAAGAGAAGGATTTGAAAAGGGAGTGAGGAGAGAGAAAACAAGAGGGAAGAGAAAGAAAGGGTGAAAAAGAGGAGATTGGAAGAAAGAGAAGAAGAGTATGAAGAGAGAGAAAGGGGAAATAAAGAAAGGGAAGACAAATAAGTAGAGGGGTGAAAGGTAGGAGGTGAAAGGGGGAGAAAAGATAGAGAGGGAAGTTGAGAGGAGAGGGGAAGGGGAGAGACGGATGGAGAGACAAGGAGGGTAAATAAAGAGAGTGAGAGAGGAAAAGAGAGGAGAAGGTGACGGGAGGAGAGAGGAGATACAAGGAGAGAGAGAGGGGAGAGACTGAAAGAGAGAAAAGAAAATTAGTGGAGAGTGAAGCAGAGGAGCAAAAGAGAAAGGAAAGAGGAGAGAAATAATAGAGGAAGGAGAGGGGGAGAGGAAAAATGGAAAGAGAAAAGTCTACTTTTCTCTTTCCATTTTTCCTGAGTGGAAAGCAAAAGCCTCTTGCTTTTGCTCCTGAGTGGTAGCAAAAGCAAGAGACCGAGAGAGAGAGAGAGAGAGAGAGAGAGAGAGGAGAGAAAGAGGAGAGATGCGTTGGACACTGAAAAAGGACCACACATTTACACTTGGTTGAGGCAATGTCAAGCGTTCAGTGAGAGATGGTGAGTTACAAATGGACTAACCTTTAATACAGGCTACATAATCAGCTAATTGTAAGAATGTTAAAGTCGTTACTCAAAGAGATTTTTTATTTCTTGATGAATTCGTTTAATTTTTACTAAATAACTTAAAATGTGTTTTAAAATATAGGGTTGGCTAAAGTAAAAAAAAAAAAAAAAAGAAAGAAAAGTTATGTGTTTTTCATGTTTTTCTCAGTTTTGTCATAGAAGAACCACATTTTGACTTGGTTTTATAGATTGAATGCAACTTCCAACTTGAATTATGCAACTTTACGTAGCACTATCCTTAACTTTGACTTTTATACTTTTGCAGATTTTGCACTGACTCCAATGAAGAACAATGGAAAACATCACAGCCACTTTCAAGGACACCTCACGAGTCGTAAACTTGACTGAAATCCCCCGAAAACCTTTGGAGGAGCAGATCATCACCATCTTTTTGACTCTGCTGATTTGCGGAGTGGGTATCGCTGGTAACATTATGGTTGTTTTGGTGGTCCTCCGTTCAAAACACATGGTTACGCCGACTAACTGCTACCTGGTCAGCCTCGCTTTAGCCGACCTGATTGTCCTATTGGCTGCTGGCTTGCCCAATATCTCAGATGTGGTTGCATTTTGGATCTACGGCTACACCGGCTGCTTGTGCATAACTTATCTTCAATACTTGGGCATCAATGTATCTTCTTGTTCGATTTTGGCTTTCACGGTGGAGCGATACATTGCAATTTGCCATTCGATTAAAGCTCAGTTCATCTGCACAGTTTCCAGAGCTAAAAGAATAATTGCTGGAGTTTGGGTTTTCACTTCCCTCTATTGTGTTATGTGGTTTTTCCTTGTGGATATAAACGAAACCATCTACTCAAACGGCGTCGTGGTGACTTGTGGCTACAGGGTATCTCGCAGTCTGTATATGCCGGTGTACTTCCTGGATTTTGCCTTGTTTTATGTCGTCCCGCTGTTTGTTGCAATGGTTTTGTATGGACTCATAGCCAGAATCCTGTTCATGAGTCCGCTGCCCCCCCACCTCAACGACAGAGGAGGGTCTGTGCATCACGCCAATGGTACCGGCAAGAACAGCAAGGGGGTGCGCACGGCCAGGAAACAGGTAAGAAATGTTCAGTTTAAATTATAGCCTGTCTTTCAGAATGGCTCCCTAAAGGCAAAAACACTGTCCTGATAACTACCTCTGAAACACTTAGACTGTATATATAAATGGACAGAGCTAACCTTCTAGCTGCCGCGTTACAAACAGGAAGTGAGCATGAGGGTGCTTCCAGCTCTGCTCTGGGTCTAATTCACTTTCTACTGAAAAACTGTTGCCCTTCTCTCAGTAACTGCTGCGGTCAGGCTCATCATTTTGGTCTTAAAATGTTCATATTAATCTGCTCTACGTGATCCCGGTGTTTTAATTTAGACTATTTTGTCCATAAAACAAGATATGAACAATAATAACAGACCAATGAAGTGCCTTCTTTCCCCGAGGTTGCACCTGCTAGCATTAGCAACAGGTTTGATTGTCTGTGTTGCTATGCGCCCGCTCACTGCTAAACCAGTGTTGTAGGAGGGAAGGGAAACTTGTCCCGTGCCCATCTTTTCACTGCTGGGGCAACTGCAGTGCATGTTATGTGGGGGTCCAATGGACAGCTCTTGGTCACCGGGCGAATGTCTCAAATTGAGCTGCCTTATTAGTTTTATTTTATTAAATGGTAAATCAAATTAATCTTATAGGTTTTCAGTTCATGTGTTATTTAATGTATTATAGCTGAAAAATCTTGAAACATGTCCCACCGGAAGGAGGCCTGGAAATGCCTTGGAATCCCCCTGGAAGAGCGGGAGGAAGTGTCTGGGGAGCCAACTGCTGTCCCCGCGACCTCAGCCCAGATATTAGCAAAAAGATGGATAAAAATTCTTGAGATTAAACATTTTTGCGTGTGCTGGGAAATTCTTTGCCTGAGATCCTGATTACACACTTCTCCAATACTTTATGAAGAAGTGAGTCTGGTCACTGGTGAATCGCCTCATTTTCAGATGGGCGTGACAGGTGATTGACAGGTGGATGAGCCAATCAGGGACACACGTGGTCTGTCCGTATTGGAAAAAATAACATAAAAAAATATCACAGGGGGCTGAGAAACTTAGCGGATTTCTGCAGAATAATGAGTGAAGCATAAACTCTGAGGTGAGATATATTTGATTTTATTTGTAATTTATAGATGACCAATGAGCTACTTTGTTTCCTGCATCACTGAAAACAACATTGCATGATCATGTTTGACCATCACAGATAGGGCCTAGGAGGGGCCTAAGCACCTGCCCCTTTTACTTAAGGAGCATTGCTCAACTCTTTCTTTTGGTTAATATGTGCCCCATGAATAGTAGTTTTAAGCACTCACCTCTGCCCTTCTCTCCTGCCTCTCTCGCTCATGTGTCATGTGTTTTCCTGTTGCAGCTTCAAACCCCACATATGTTTTTAACTTTAACAGCACATAGCACCAAATCAAAGACTGTAGGGACACTTTAGAGTCCATAATGATGTTCTATACAATCTAAGCTTTTAGACTATTTGAATTCTGGACAATCTGCATCTTACTGATGATGTTATGAACTGAAGTCAATATCATAAGAATATCGCCTTGATGCACACTGCTCTTCTCTGGAAAGATCCGATGAATTCTCATAAAAGCAACATAACATTTAAGTTTAGGTGTGTGGATAAAAGTTTTAGACTGGACTGTGGCTCTTGTCTACAGCCCAGTGTGAGGCTGTGCTCAGACGGTAGCACTGGAGCAGGGGAGGAGCACAGAGGGGACCACAGGGCTGGGGCTCCACAAAGAACCAAGATCAGTCTTTTTAAAATGGAAGTTATTGACAAGTATGGCGTAAAAGTAGGCCACTTATTATAGTCTAATAAAAATTTGTATGTTTTGAATCTTGGAGAGGAGAAGTACAACAACAAGCTTATATCCCCTTATTCTGTATGAAACTGCAAAAAAATAGGATTTCTTAACCTAAAACGTCCCAAACAGTGGGGACCAGACTGGTATCCTTCTGTATAAAGTGCTTTCATTATGGATTTGCCTGGTACGAAAACTGTATTAATCTGTCATTAGGTATAATAATGTTCCATGAGCTCTTGGGATATGTATAATTTCTTTTAAAAAGTTAGCAATAAAATGTGTCAAAAATCCACAGGTAACAATAACTGAACAAATTATTGAAAATGAAATAATAACCTCCCTATTAGTCTAGTCTAAAATAATAATAAGGAAAAACTGTGCATAATGGTTTTAAAAGCTTAATGCAGTGTCTTTCAAAATAGTACAAGTTTGCATGTGCACGATCAGTTAATGCAGTAACAGTTATATTTTCTGCTACTGTGCATTGTATGTAAAGGCACCCTGTAATTCCCAAACCTTATTCTTTTCTTCTTTTTTTGTTTTCCAGATCACAAAGATGCTAGCTGTAGTTGTGGTCCTTTTCGCCGTGCTCTGGATGCCCTACCGCACCCTGGTGGTTGTCAACTCCTTCATCCAGCCTCCTTACCACAACTCCTGGTTCCTGCTTTTCTGTCGCATGTGTATTTACTCCAACAGCGCCATCAACCCAATCATCTACAATCTCATGTCCCATAAGTTTAGGGTGGCCTTCAAGAAGCTCTGTGCCTGCTCCAGAGAAGACAAAGAGGACAAGGCAGCAGAGTACAATATGCCCATGTATTTTACAGTACAGAGGGATGTGTCCAATGAAAGCCACATGATGCTAACAGAACCAGAAGATGAGGAGGAGAGGGGTCCAAGCATGAGGAGGCAGAAGATGCACAGATGTGACAAAAGTACAATGACAAATTCATAGTTTAGAAAAAAAAAAAAGTTGTTGTTTTTTCATGTACAGCTGATCTAAATGTGAATATGTAATCGAGAGGCAGGACACCAGGGCAGGCGTAAGTCTTCACTGGCCCCTGGGCAGTGTCAGCTCCCCCATGTGAATAAGCATGTTATTTACCAACAATATTGTAATGCTACATACAATAGTATAAAACATTCAATATCAAAGCATTTTCTTAAATAATAGCCTAATTTTGGAAGGCAACTGAGGGGGCACTCTGCCAAAAGAAGTTTATTATTACATCTTAATTTGCTGGATTCTCCTAGTCACATATTTAAAATTAAAGGTATACAGTGGTCCCTCGCTATATCGCTGTTCACCTTTCGTGGTCTCGCTGTTTCGCAGATTTTTTTGGTGCAATTTTACATGCTTTTTTTACAGTGTATGAACGTGCGTTGTGTTCTGCGTCCTGATTGGCTCAGGGACTGTAGACCATTGTCCATCAGTCTCCTCCGTGCCGTGTCTCCTGTACAGTACAGAATGTGTTCAGACAAATTTACATAAATGTTGGATCGACACTACAGCGGAGAGGTGCCAGGACGAAGAGACGCGGTCAGAGGAACTGTGAAATATACGTGAGTCACTAACCACCGCCAGTGTGGTGAGGGGTTTTACAATTGCAAAACATATATAATAATTCTAAAAAAATAAAGCTGATACTTAGCGGATTTTGCCTATTGTGGGTTATTCTTAGAACGTAACCCCCGCGATAAACGAGGGACCACTGTATTATCAACTGATGATGAGGATGTGGTCACAGATGCCCTGAGGCAGAGGAAGATGTGACCTTTTTGTGCCATCACAAAGACACAATAACACATTTATTGTATAGAGGAAATAAAACATAAATAATATTATTTATGTGTTATGATGATTTTTATTGTGCTGGTATGATAAGCTATAAATATGGCCCCAGATGCCCTGAGGCCGAATTATGACAATGTGACTATTTTGTGCCACCAACAAAACCATAATCTCAAAAGCACAAATACACTGGAGGTGGGTGAAGAGCAGCATTGCCAAACTGATCTCTGTAGATAACAAAGGACAAGTGTGGCCAGAGAATTTACATGTAGTGTATCTGTGAATCACTGTGGACTGATCCCTGATGTGAGACTTTAAGAATTATATGGACAAAATGTTTCATTTGTGGACAATGTTTTGTGATGATGTCAAGTTGTTGAATGGCTCTATAAAAGCATCTATAATGAGCATGAGTGAAGGGACAGGAATTTAAAGGTACACTGGGTAACTTTCCTTGTGGAGGGTGCACCTGCTTGTTCCCATGGAGATATTATTATTTTGCCTGGCATGTCCTAAATCTACACTATCTACAATTACACATTAAGATAACTCTTTGTCATGAATAAATGCATGATAGATACTACTACTAATACTACTACTAATAATAATAATCATCATAATCATACATAATAATATCTCCATGGAAACAAGTAGGTGGCCACCTCCCTGTCAGAAAAGGTTCATGTGCACCTTTTTGTAATATAAGCTATTTAACAATTTACACACAACGATGATGTAAATACTATATATTACAATGGACTTGAGCTTTTATTCAGTATCAGTATTTAATAACAGTAGATTTCAATGTTTCTAAACTTTATAATGTGAGTTAATTTGTAATAAAATGGATCCTATATGTCAAATGATGTGTTATTTAAAATATTTTGATATTGGGTTTTCAGTTAGACAAAGCAGCCACTCACATGGGAATGTCAAAACCTAAAGATTCCAGGATTAAATGTACAAATGTAAAATAAATATACAATGTAACAAAATAATTTGAGTAAAATAGAGCAGATATTGTTTATCATAATTGTTGTTGTTGTTTGTTTTTTTTTACCTCTTCAAGAAGTTTTACATTCGAGAGTTGACATACTTCTGACATTGAGAAAATTCAGCTATTTTATCTGTCATGAGTTTTGTATTTTTAGCCACAGGTGATGTGCAACTAACCTGACAGCAGCTCAATACGGAAACAGTGCACTGCAGCTAATTGGTGTCAACAAGTCACTCAGCACCGGTTGGTAGAACTGGGAAGCTATATTTGTCAATGAATTCTGCACTGTCATAAACTAAGCAGAAACATTATCAACTGCAGGTAGTTAAAAATGTATCTGTAAGTAGTGGAGGGTAACGAAGTACAAGCAGTAAAATACTGTACTTTAAAGTACTTTTCATATAATTTGAGGGGTTATTTTTAACCATGTTCGTGGTAGTTTTCAAGTTCAAGCGCCGGTTTTGAGCAAACAAAAACAAATACCAGTACACAAAATTAAAAGAGGAATTATGAAACCAATTTGTACTGCTGTTAACCAAAATATGTATAATTTTAAAATCAGTTTCACTACATTTAACACTTTAACAAAGTAACAACACTTGTATGAAATACTTTTTATTCTTAAAGTACATTTTTAAAAGGGCACTTAAATACTTTCACTTAAGTAGAATTTTTTTTATGTGATACTTTTACTTGAGTAACTTTTTACCTTTGTATCTGTACTTTTACTTAACTGACACATTTGACTACTTCATCCAACACTGTAAGTAGCATGCATCATATAGTTCTAAGCTCTTACTTCATGACAAGTACATGATTTGATTCTTGGACAGTTGGACTTAGTGCAAACAAGACAATTAGTACACAAAATACAAACAAGATTTTTTTAGGGGACATTATATTGGGAAAAAATCTGATGAACAAGATAGAAATGAATCTATCCTGAATAGTATTAGAATTGTCTTCACCATCTGAACCATAAACCACATAATTAAGAAATCATGTATATTTCAACATAAAATAACAAGTCTATTACATAAAAAAGAGTTTTGTAGTATTGAAATCATATCACGTATTAAGCATTTCTCTATAGTATTGAAATCATATTTAAAATTGTATTACCATGACAACACTTAAACCCCCGCAACCGTCAGTTTGGGACACCAACAGTATAAAATCATAAGGCGTTCATCACTTTTATACGTAATACAAAAAGAGACATGAACACTCAGCACTTTGATAGTTTTGTGCATTCAGGTCTGGCCATGCCTCAAATGTCTATGGAGTATTATATCGAAGCTGGTAGGTCAAAGACAGAGCTATCCACCAAAACTGTCAACATGGATCAAAGTAGAGGTGTTTTTGATAAAGATTTTCCAACTAAACCTCCAGAAAAAAAATGAAAGACCCTGTACTTGATTTTACCACATATATTTGCCTTGCACCAGTTCAGATATTGTATAAGCAGCTCTTGATGTCAAAATATGTCCACTGTGTGCTGTCTACATCTAATTATTAAGTGTTTTCTTTTCTGATCATGAGGAAGTGTGTCTGTTCCTCAAGTCAAAACTCCACTCTGGTCACTGAGACTTGTGAAAAGTGCTTATAAACTTATCACGGTCACTAATTAGGATGTTCAGAATAACCCTGGACCACTGCAAAAGTATTGTAGCCATATCTGCACTAGGGTAGACAGAAAGAAATGAAGCCATCAACCTGCACCATTGGCCCCCTCAGACTAATACCTTGAACAACAACCTCACACACACCACATTCATAGGTAGGCAAGGTGGGTACAGTGTCTTGCGTAAGGGCACAATAGCACTAAGGCACCTGGTATTCCTATTGGTCTCCCATCCAAGTAATAACCAGGCCCAACCCTGCTTAGCTTCCAAGACCGGTCATTCTCAACTTTACATAAGGTCCAAGGTAATAATGCACTTAACATGATGAAAATTACTATATTACAAAGAGGCATGCTGCATTTCAATCAAACTGTGTCTATATCTCTCTATACAAACACACAAATACACAATGGGACAGAACAACATCAGCTTCTACAGTACATGTTATGTCATTTCTAATAAGGAAGCAAAGGGCCCTTCTTCTCATCTGATGAATAATGCATTTGTAAACTATGATTATATGTGGAGAGCTCTCATCTGGTCACATGGCACAGAGAGAATCAAAGGGGAAGTGCAGGAGGCTCATTTGTGGGATATGAATGGGATCTGTATGTCCTCCTTTTGTTTAGAGCAGTGGTTCTTAACCTTGTTGGAGGTAGTGAATCCCACCAGTTTCATATGCACATTCACCAAACCCTTCTTTATTAAAAAATAAAATATTTTTTTTTTCATATTTTCATATTTCATATTTTTTCAAGACACATGTATGTTGGACTGGTGCACAAAATGAACCGTGCATTAACATCACTGTGTTCAAAGAATAAAACCAATGCAATGCATGAACTCACAACAAATTACATACATACCTTTTCACAAAGACATGACCTTTTTTAATACTATCACACGGAAATGATTTACATTTTTTACCTTATGTATTCCAATAATGAACTTATTGTATTTATGCTATTCATTTTTTTTTTACATTTTAACACATACTGTAACTCCACAACCAATTGTGCTTTATGTAAATTCAAACGGTATTCAGAGGCATGGGGCTCTTTAAATATGTTACTGTCATTACGGTAATGTGCTTCAGTGGTCCCTCGAAGATGTCCAATCAGAGCGCAGTTGTCACCGGGATCCTGCTAGTCAATGCCGGGGCATCACTCTGGCCGTGTCTCATGCCGTGTCTCAATTCACCAAAGTGCCCTTTAATACGCCGTTCGAACGACGAATTTAAGTCGGGCGGGTACTTCGATAGGCACATCGAAGGGTGCATTTTTCAATTTGGGACACGTCCGGCTTCTGGAGACGCTCGTAGTCCGCAAATCATATGAGTTGGGTGTGTGTCTTGACCTCCGCCGAACCCCTGAGACTGACTCACTGAACCCCTAGGGCTCGATCAAACCCAGGTTAAGAACCACTGGTTTAGAGCCCTCTTCACAGTGATGGGAAGATCTGAGGTAAATGATAATGATTTATCCACGTTTCCCAGTGTTATTATTTAGAATTATAGTGTCCTACCCGGTGTCCTGTAGCTGATTTTTATTTATTCTAGTCAAGATAAATGCTCTTTAAATCATGTATTGTGTGGTAAAAACAGCCCAATAAGAAATGCATTGAACTGCAAAATATAATCTATGTTTTTTACAAAGCATTTAATACAGAAGCTACTGACAGGGCCACCTTTTTGTCCAATCAGACACATTGTTCACAAGGAATCATAAACTGTCTGACACTATCCCAGACACTTACCACTCCCACTCGTTACCACTCCCTCTGTCACACCTCGAGCCACATGCAATCAGATTTGTTAATTTCAGTGTGAAACGAAGGAGCTCATGGTCAGCTACTGTCACCATGCTCATTGATTCTGCAGATATCTGTGTTATCTGTTTTTCAGTCCCCTGTGATATTTTTTTTTCCTTTCTTTTTTCCACGTAAGCAGCCATGTTTGTTTTGATACAAACAGACCATGCGTGTATCTTATAATAAGAAAATAGGGAGATTCAGCGGTGACCAGACTCATATCTTTTTAAAGTATTGAAGAAGTGTGTATTCTGGATCCCGGGCAAGCATTTTTACATGAGCCATAACTCATTTCCAGCTCCATTGTCCTGAGAGGTCTAAACTTGAAATTTCAAATACACCCTATAATTTTAAGGAGGCGACTGTTTTATAGCACAAAACTGACCATGGTATAATGTTTGTTTCCATTTCAAAAACATACATTCCCCTCCATGATTTGAATCACAAAAAGTAATTGTTGCTTGTTTATATTTTATGAACTTGCTGCTCTCGTCACATACTGTTTCTACTTCAGTAAAATCTCATAATAATTCCAGACATGGTTTTAAGTCAATAGATTTAGCCTTTATATGTAAATACACTGGACTGATTGAATTGCTTCTGAAATCATTGCAAAACAACCACAAAAATCATAGCTTTAACCCAGAGTAACCATTTATAAAAAGACTGGAACACATCTGAATATTGAACATAGCGGTCTATTAAAAGCCCTGACGCAAGACTGTTAAAATTAGCGCAAGGTTTTTGATCATGTCTTGTACCACTCATATCTCCATTTGGTTCAATCGCTCTTTTCTGGTGGAGTGAGGCAACAATGAATGGAGGAAAATGAATGATGAAAGTACTATTAGCCATTACTGCTCCCAACTAGCTTCATTTTACCATAAAAATCTATCATCCTTATACGAGTTCTGTGCCCTCTCTTGAGCCTGAGAGGACACTTGATGATCCAGACAAAATCACAATATGTCTTCTTTTTAAGTCTATTCTGTAAGTGGATTTTTGTCTGCGTACATTTATTCTTCTACTTTGTGTTGCTATAGGCCTAGTGAAATTTCCCATGTATGAATAACATGCCTCTTATCTTATCTTGAGAAATTATTTAGCTATTTATAAAAGTACAAGCGTGTAATCTCTGAGAACCTCAAAAACTATTTATTTGAGTCTCCCTCTGCTGTTGGGAGGTGGGCTCTGGTTTAGGTTTGGACTTTAGCAGTGACTGGGGCAGTGCCTTTGTGTGGCTGTACACAGAGTCACACACACATATACACAGTCTATGGTCACACACAGATGGGACCAGCCTGAGCTCTACAGAAACACGACAAACTTTAACACAATCATCTCTCGAAATGCCTCTTGCAGGTATGGATATGTATTTTAAATGTATTTTCTATGATATGTCCTAGGATAAGGTAGTTTTTAGTTATCACTATACAGAAACTTCACATTGTTCCCAATAACTAATTCAGTTGCTGTGACTATACTGTGTTTTTGTATATTTTAAATACATTTTTGGGTATGTTTACTCAAGTGAGCATGTGTCTTTTAATAAGTATATTGGCAAAGTGGGTAAAGGTAGTAGTAATTTTAACAGTAAAAGATGCATACCTATATTAGAACTTAACAGTTTAGAATAAAAGCCAAAAGTAGTGCATTAGGCCTGCACCTAGGTTTCTGATTTAATTATAAGTATAAATGTAAAATTAACTCTGGAGTTAATACAGGTGAATAAATCAAAATAAGAAGTTCTGCACCAGGGACTGTTGGCCTACAGTTACACAAAGGTAAAATTGTAGCCCATTCTGTGATGAGACTCTATAAAAAGTGCAAGTAGAAAAACACATGAGGACTGTGTCATGGAGTTAAGACGATTGGATCATCTTCTGCTAAAGCTAATCTGCTAATACCACTTAGATGACTGATCTGTTAGCACGGCTTACCTCTGCACGTTAGTATACACTGGGACAACACAGAGATAACACGAGGCAAGGTAAGAGCAGCACACGAGCCTGAAAGAAACACAAATATTTAGTTTTAATTTGAGCTAAATAATACTATTTATAGTTTTAAGATGTTTAGAAAATGCTAGCTAGCTCAATAAATAGAATATTGTGTGTCCAGAGCAGATGTCCATAACAAGTGCTCAAGCCACTGGGTCATTTCCTCATCTGTTTCCTGTTTGAACAAAACAATGAGGAAAACTATACTCAGAGAAACCACTGCACCACTGCACTGTGCAGAAACACGACACACTTACAATGACATTCATTTATAACAATCTCGATTTGAAGGTTTTTGTGTTTTATATATATATATATATATATATATATATATATATATATATATATATATATATATATATATATATATATATATATATATATATATATATATATATATATATATATATATATATATATATATATATATATATATATATATATATATGGGTGTGGGTGTGGGTGTGGGTGCATGCGTGTGTGGGTGTGGGTGCATGCGTGTGTGTATGTGTATATATATATATATATTTACTGGTCATCATACTGGTACATAAGCCTAGAGTGCCCTTATGCAGTTGTCAGTGTGACAATAACAAAGATGTGAAATTCTATTAATAATATCCAATATTATTGGATACTATTGGATCCAATATCCAATAATTTCACATATAAGTCGCATCTGAGTATAAGTCGCACCCCCGTACAAATTATGAAAAAAAGTGTGATTTATAATCTGGAAAATGCAGTATCTTGCTTATGGGGCAATGTTTGTTTTCATACTATCCATACCATCAATATGGTTGGACTAGGGTTAGTGATTTATGGAATATTTCTTTAATGCAATTGGCAGCATTACTCAATTCATTTAACTTCAATACATCCAAAAAGAAAATGAATTTGAGTGTGTTTTCCTTCCACACACAAGTAGCAACTCACCAACTCAAGTGTTACAATCCTTATCAGAGAATGTGTTTAATATTTATCAACAATATTATTTCCTTTTGTACTTTTGATAACAGAGGCTGAGGTCGGTCTGTAGATAACTCCACTCTCTTTGCTCTGTGCAGGTGCAGAGGAAACACGCCAGCTTCCTCTCCTGGAAAAAAAAAACATGCAGGAACTTCATACTGTGTGACTGAACAAAGGGAAAATACACAAATGCAGCTTTAGTAATAACGATAAGCCTCCAAAATGGCCACTGTCACTCCTCAGTTTGTGTCTGTGGAGCCTGCACTGGACCTGGCAGAAGACTCATGCACTCTGCAGATTAACATCATGTATGAAGTCATCCCCTCCATCGTCTGCTCCATGTGTCTCTCTTTTGGACTCATCTACTGCTTTTTTGGTACGTATACAACTTTAATGGATTCTGTAAGATTATGGATGTTATTTGGCCTCTTACTAGCCCAGAGAAGCTGTACCTGAGGGGTCCAAATGAAACTTTTAATAGGCTACACCTTGGCAAAGCTGATAGACAGCATCGCCCCGGGACAGACAACAACCACAGCGCAACAAAAAACCCATTATTTAGTATGGCCTAAACCACTGAGCCCCAGACACGGGTAAATTTAGCTGTAAGAACATGATTAAAGAATTTACTATTACACTATTGACAATAATGTACATTCAGAGATTAATATTGCAGTATTATTTTAGCATAGAAAAATGGCGTGAAACAGGGGAATCAACATGACAACTTCATAATGGTCTGGAAGTGAGGAATTCTCCAAAATAAAGGGATGAGGATGTAGAAATTTGACGAACCTGTCTAATAGGACTGTCAAATTTTCAGTTTAAATAATGGTTTATTGTCTTAATTGTCTCAAGAAAACAGAACAATACAATCCAGCACAGCACAGTCTGTACAAAACTAGTTGCAGATGCTCGCACAGTCTAAGTCAGAGCTAACATGTCACTGCTAGAGTTTTATCAGCGCTGCCAACAAACCTGACTGGCTCATTGGCTCACCTGGAACTGACCCAGAAGATGCCCAGAAGGTGCCAGGGTTTAGGCTGATCAGAGCAGGCACGGACAGGAGTAGGAGCAGGAGCCGGAGGAGAGGTCGGCAGATGGCACTGAATCTGATGTGTTTGAATTTGACTGAGATGGCGTCTTACACCACCTGTTACCAATGATGTCTTTTAGGGATTTTATTGTAAAACTAACGTAATACAAAGGATTTAACAGCACTGTATGATATTATAATACCTCAATCGCAAAGTTTTATAGTGAGCTTTGCAAAAAAAATCCATTTGAAAGCTTCTGCGTCTAAGAAGAATAGTTTTGTTACCGAGGGCACCTATGCTACTGGTTCATTTCAGAATTACTAAATCTCATCTGTTGAAAAAATACAAGCTCCCTAACAATAAATATAGTTTTGGGTAGTTACAAATTACTAGTACTTGATCCATACTGACATAATGAGTAGTATTCTTAAAGGTTTTGTGAGCACAGCGTTGAGACTGAAAACACTGGTTCGAGGCCATGATCTTTGCACAGCTGAAAACATGTGACAAGGTAAACACACATGCGCTAGTGCCAAAGTCCACAAACACCGTCAGACTAAAGTTACACATTTGAACTTTAAATAAAAACAATAAATCCCATGTGAATATTAACAAGTTACAAGATCTACAGCAAAGGTTTTAGGTTAACGTTTTAAAATGTTGCTTGATTTCCAGTGTTGATCTGCCTAAAATGTTTCACCTAATTATTAGCAACAAATGTATTATTCCATTATATTTTTCCAACATCTTTAACAATATTATTTTTACCTGCTCACACCACAGACCTTTAAAACTTTGATGTCTGTTTAATGATCAATGTCTGGTCAAAGGTGCTGAGTGTGACATGTTATTGCTTTGTATCAAATGTTCCACCATATGGCATTAAACTTGAAATGGAGAGAAGCAGGTAAAGCCACCAAGCCAAGTTACGGGTCATATCTGTGGAGAGGGGAGCCCACTCACAGTAAAAGCGCATGTTATTCAAGGTATTTTTTAGCAACACCTGTAATTCAGTAAATGTTTAATGCGACACAGTAGGACATTCCAGGCAAAGCAGTACCATTTCCGTAGACACAATCAAGTCACACACTCTTCACCAGAAAAGTTACATGGTGCATCTTTAACTTATATTTAGCACATTCTCTCCCCAGGATACCGCTGTCTGAAGATGGTTCTATTCTTCTCTGGCTTCCTGTTTGGGTCAGCCGCTGTGCTCCTGCTGTACCATAAGGAACCTGGACTGGACTCTCACCTGAGCCTGGAGACGAAGGCGGGTATCGGGTTGGGCGTAGGGGTCCTGTGTGGTCTTATCACCATGCTGGTCTCTGCCATTGGATATATATTGAGCGGACTACAGCTCGGCAGCTTTATATGCCTTGCTATTCTTGTTTTAGTTGGACAGTTTTGGACGGTTTCTTCAGAATTTGTGCCTGTTGGATCGATATCAGCTTTGGGGATCATCACAGCTGTTTTTACGCTCTTATGGCATAAACCGTTCATGGTACTGTACACCAGTGTCTATGGTGCAGTGACGGTTATGCTCTGTGTGGATTATATTATTGGGACGTTTGTGTTGCCAGATCAGGTGTATGGAATTTTCCAACACGGTTTGACACACCCCCTGTGCTGGTTTGACTGGGTTGTGATTGGGATATGCCCTCTGCTCAGTCTGATTGGGGGACTGGTGCAGTGGAAGTGGACAGCAAGGGAATTATTACAAAAAGAAGGTAAGTTACTGTACATTGAATTATTATTAGTAAAGGAGGCATTTTAAGCATTTGAAACAATGGTTGCACAAAATATACTCGAGTGACTTTTGTTTTATTAATCCTTTTTGGCTGTGGTCATCTCCTGATCAAATGTAAACATACTCAATACATAAATGCTCCTCCATGTTTTAAAAGATACACCTTCACCAGACATTTTTATATCAAAATTTATATTGGCAGCTATTGTTTTATCCATTTGAAACTCCTGACTCAAGTTTTTTATGCTCAAAATTCGAATTTAATCTGTTAAACATCACTTTTAAAAACTAGCAAGTAGTGTAATATGTCCTCTTTAAAATTAAAGTAACTGAACTATTCATGACTGTTAAGTTTTAATTGCTGCAGTAACATTACTGTTTTTATTTCTCTAATTCAGACATTTTAGTGGGTGCATTTTGATTGGTTTGATCTTAACATATATTTTAGGTGCCCATATATTTTGTCCATTTATATTTTATTTTCACCAGCTCTTCATAAGAAACAGAAGAAACAGGTCCCAAGGCACATGCAGAGAGGAAGACAACCTCATCGCAAACGTCGACCTCCACCACTCAAACGCTACGCAGGCGATGTGCTAGCTCCGGTCAGTGAGTTTTTAATAAGAAGAACATTATTTCTTATATTTGTAAATGTTTAACTAGAGCAAGAGTCCAAAGGGGCATTAGTGTGTATCAGTCTTACAAAAAATACATTATGAGCTTCATTGCACAAATATTACACCCATCCATCAATTTTAACAACTTGTCTGGCAGCGTCCAATCTTGAGTGATGATGAGGAGTAACTAAAGCTGCAGGATGGGAAAATGAATATTTTTGGGCATATTGAGCAATATTATAGGGCAAAACCACAGCGCATAGGCCCTATATGGTGGCTTCAGGACCCTTAGCAGTTGCTTAGTCTGCTTGTTGGTAGAGCTGTCCTGAAATATCTCCATATTCATTTTGAGTCCGTCCCCTCGACAGTATATACTCTATACAAGAAATAATACAAACAAGTGGAGTTTTATAGACTATTATATTCTGCTCTCTTCCACAGAGTTACATCCAGAGTGTTCAGGAGCGGCGTTTGGGCACTGGCTCGTCCTGCAGCAGCATCAGCACCATCACTCACACTTTAATCGACTTTGACTTTGAGACAGGCTCCATGGTTCCTCTCACCACCTCTCCTGTGTTTACTGTCTAAGAATAAAACATCTGTATAATTATTTAACAGACTTTTATATACATCATCTAGCAAAGGTTTAAATTTAGTCCACTGTATAAAATTGAAAGAGACTTTGAAACTATGAAAGTGCTATGGATCCCATCTGGAAGATTGAGGCATTACACAAATATATATTATTTTTATATTATCTTCCAGGCCCATACAGCAGAGCCTTCCATATTGAAATCTTTGTGGATTTTGGTAAATGTGGTGGATTTGTGGTTAAAAAAAATTTCCGACCCTCAGATAATGAATAATTTTATAATATCACATTCAGCAAAATACCAATAAGTTCAAAAGCATGAAGAGATATATTTATTTATTGACATTTATAATCTTTTTTTATTTGGCAAGTACACACATATTATTTATTTTCAGAGTTGGTATTTCTGTCTGTGTCTGACACTGTGTACTCTGGTGATTTGAGGTAACTCCCAGAGATACTCCAAATGTACCTGAGTGCTGTGTCTCTATGAATTTTTTATAAACGTAAAAGCACAGGAAGTGTCAATCAAACAGAGGTCAGCTTCAAAGCACCAAACAAATATCTTTACAGTTCAAAGAAGGCTGGCGCTCTTCAGGCTTTTTCTCCTTTAAATTCTTTGCAAAGCTGATGTTGAATTATGCATTTATCTGTGATGTGTGACTGCCTTAACAGAAAAATACAATGTAATAATGTCCCCCTTACTATGTGTTATTGTCTATATTATTGTAAAACTACTTTGTAAATATGTTTAGATAAATAACCATCTGTTGCATTTGTTGGATTATTTTGGATTATTGCCTTTCTTGGACGTTTAAGAGTATAGAATCAAATGGTTGAAAGTTATTTACTATTATTTTTTATTTATT